>NC_079199.1:83152077-83752077 GCF_029499605.1 Hyla sarda | reverse complement strand
CTGCCTGTCCATCTCCAAAAATACCCTTTTTAATAATTATACGCTCCTCCTTTGCATTGAAAAAAAGCAAACAATAAAGTTGCCAGATGCGGCCATCCTTTCATCCATTTGTCCTTCTGCATCTATTTTCCCAAACCATGCACTCATACTGTTATTATGTCGCCAAGTAATTAGACTACCTGGCCCAAAAATTATGGATTATAAAAGGATAGCAGCATTAGTGAAAAATACACATTTTGAACCCAAAAACCCATTTGAGTTTTTAAGTTCAAAATACAGGCCTACCTCCTCCCCTACAGCCTGCCTGTCCATCTCCAAAAATACCCTTTTTAATAATTATACGCTCCTCCTTTGCATTGAAAAAAAGCAAACAGTAAAGTTGCCAGATGCGGCCATCCTTTCATCCATTTGTCCTTCTGCATCTATTTTCCCAAACCATGCACTCATACTGTTATTATGTCGCCAAGTAATTAGACTACCTGGCCCAAAAATTATGGATTATAAAAGGATAGCAGCATTAGTGAAAAATACACATTTTGAAGCCAAAAATCCATTTGAGTTTTTAAGTTCAAAATACAGGGGGAGAGAAGCGGCGCCGGCAATGGGGCAACGGCACCGATAGCCAGGGGGGGATAAGGGGGAGCGGCACCCATTGCCGGTGCCGCTGCCCCGTTGCCTCCCCCATCCCTAGTTGTATAATTACCCTGTTGCCGGGGTCAGGTCCGTGCTGCTTCAGGCCTCTGGTGGGAGGACACGGGGCAGCGGCGCCAGCAATGGGTGCCGCTGCCTCTTCTTTCCCCCTGTCTGTCGACGACGCTGCCCCATTGCCGGCGCCGTTTCTCTACCCCTGGCTATCGGCGCCGGCAATGGGGCAGCGGCACTGATAGCCAGGGGGAGAGAAGGGGCAGCAGCGCCGATAGCAGGGGTAACCATCAAACACTGATACTGTTTTCACTTTGCTAAGTTATCGGACAACCTGGCCCCAAAATTATGGATTATAAAAGGATAGCAGCATAAGGGAAAAAATACACATTTTGAACCCAAAAACCCATTTGAGTTTTTAAGTTCAAAATCCAGGCCTACCTCCTCCCCATCAGCCTGCCTGTCCATCTCCAAAAATACCCTGTTTTAATAATTATGCACTCTTCATTTGCTTTGGAAAAGCAAATAGTTAAGTTGCCATATGCTGCTATCCTTTCATCGATTTGTGCTTCTACACCTATGTTCCCAAACCATCATACACTCATACTGTTTTCACTTTGCCAAGTTATCGGACAACCTGGCCCCAAAATTATGGATTATAAAAGGATAGCAGCATAAGGGAAAAATACACATTTTGAACCCAAAAACCCATTTGAGTTTTTAAGTTCAAAATACAGGCCTACCTCCACCCCTACAGCCTGCCTGTCCATCTCCAAAAATACCCTTTTTAATAATTATACGCTCCTCCTTTGCATTGAAAAAAAGCAAACAGTAAAGTTGCCAAATGCGGCCATCCTTTCATCCATTTGTCCTTCTGCATCTATTTTCCCAAACCATGCACTCATACTGTTATTATGTCGCCAAGTAATTAGACTACCTGGCCCAAAAATTATGGATTATAAAAGGATAGCAGCATAAGGGAAAAATACACATTTTGAACCCAAAAACCCATTTGAGTTTTTAAGTTCAAAATACAGGCCTACCTCCTCCCCTACAGCCTGCCTGTCCATCTCCAAAAATACCCTTTTTAATAATTATACGCTCCTCCTTTGCATTGAAAAAAAGCAAACAGTAAAGTTGCCAGATGCGGCCATCCTTTCATCCATTTGTCCTTCTGCATCTATTTTCCCAAACCATGCACTCATACTGTTATTATGTCGCCAAGTAATTAGACTACCTGGCCCAAAAATTATGGATTATAAAAGGATAGCAGCATTAGTGAAAAATACACATTTTGAAGCCAAAAACCCATTTGAGTTTTTAAGTTCAAAATACAGGCCTACCTCCTCCCCTACAGCCTGCCTGTCCATCTCCAAAAATAAAGTTTTTAATAATTATACACTCTTCGTTTGCTTTGGAAAACAAACAGTTAAGTTGCCATATGCTGCTATCCTTTCATCGATTTGTGCTTCTACACCTATGTTCCCAAACCATCATACACTCATACTGTTTTCACTTTGCCAAGTTATCGGACAACCTGGCCCCAAAATTATGGATTATAAAAGGATAGCAGCATAAGGGAAAAAATACACATTTTGAAGCCAAAAACCCATTTGAGTTTTTAAGTTCAAAATCCAGGCCTACCTCCTCCCCATCAGCCTGCCTGTCCATCTCCAAAAATACCCTGTTTTAATAATTATGCACTCTTCATTTGCTTTGGAAAAGCAAATAGTTAAGTTGCCATATGCTGCTATCCTTTCATCGATTTGTGCTTCTACACCTATGTTCCCAAACCATCATACACTCATACTGTTTTCACTTTGCCAAGTTATCGGACAACCTGGCCCCAAAATTATGGATTATAAAAGGATAGCAGCATAAAGGAAAAATACACATTTTGAACCCAAAAACCCATTTGAGTTTTTAAGTTCAAAATACAGGCCTACCTCCACCCCTACAGCCTGCCTGTCCATCTCCAAAAATACCCTTTTTAATAATTATACGCTCCTCCTTTGCATTGAAAAAAAGCAAACAGTAAAGTTGCCAGATGCGGCCATCCTTTCATCCATTTGTCCTTCTGCATCTATTTTCCCAAACCATGCACTCATACTGTTATTATGTCGCCAAGTAATTAGACTACCTGGCCCAAAAATTATGGATTATAAAAGGATAGCAGCATAAGGGAAAAATACACATTTTGAACCCAAAAACCCATTTGAGTTTTTAAGTTCAAAATACAGGCCTACCTCCTCCCCTACAGCCTGCCTGTCCATCTCCAAAAATACCCTTTTTAATAATTATACGCTCCTCCTTTGCATTGAAAAAAAGCAAACAATAAAGTTGCCAGATGCGGCCATCCTTTCATCCATTTGTCCTTCTGCATCTATTTTCCCAAACCATGCACTCATACTGTTATTATGTCGCCAAGTAATTAGACTACCTGGCCCAAAAATTATGGATTATAAAAGGATAGCAGCATTAGTGAAAAATACACATTTTGAACCCAAAAACCCATTTGAGTTTTTAAGTTCAAAATACAGGCCTACCTCCTCCCCTACAGCCTGCCTGTCCATCTCCAAAAATACCCTTTTTAATAATTATACGCTCCTCCTTTGCATTGAAAAAAAGCAAACAGTAAAGTTGCCAGATGCGGCCATCCTTTCATCCATTTGTCCTTCTGCATCTATTTTCCCAAACCATGCACTCATACTGTTATTATGTCGCCAAGTAATTAGACTACCTGGCCCAAAAATTATGGATTATAAAAGGATAGCAGCATTAGTGAAAAATACACATTTTGAAGCCAAAAACCCATTTGAGTTTTTAAGTTCAAAATACAGGCCTACCTCCTCCCCTACAGCCTGCCTGTCCATCTCCAAAAATAAAGTTTTTAATAATTATACACTCTTCGTTTGCTTTGGAAAACAAACAGTTAAGTTGCCATATGCTGCTATCCTTTCATCGATTTGTGCTTCAACACCTATGTTCCCAAACCATCATACACTCATACTGTTTTCACTTTGCCAAGTTATCGAACAACCTGGCCCCAAAATTATGGATTATAAAAGGATAGCAGCATAAGGGAAAAATACACATTTTGAACCCAAAAACCCATTTGAGTTTTTAAGTTCAAAATACAGGCCTACCTCCTCCCCTACAGCCTGCCTGTCCATCTCCAAAAATACCCTTTTTAATAATTATACACTCCTCCTTTGCATTGAAAAAAAGCAAACAGTAAAGTTGCCAGATGCGGGCATCCTTTCATCCATTTGTCCTTCTGCATCTATTTTCCCAAACCATGCACTCATACTGTTATTATGTCGCCAAGTAATTAGACTACCTGGCCCAAAAATTATGGATTATAAAAGGATAGTAGCATTAGTTAAAAATACACATTTTGAACCCAAAAACCCATTTGAGTTTTTAAGTTCAAAATACAGGCCTACCTCCTCCCCTACAGCCTGCCTGTCCATCTCCAAAAATACCCTTTTTAATAATTATACGCTCCTCCTTTGCATTGAAAAAAAGCAAACAATAAAGTTGCCAGATGCGGCCATCCTTTCATCCATTTGTCCTTCTGCATCTATTTTCCCAAACCATGCACTCATACTGTTATTATGTCGCCAAGTAATTAGACTACCTGGCCCAAAAATTATGGATTATAAAAGGATAGCAGCATTAGTGAAAAATACACATTTTGAACCCAAAAACCCATTTGAGTTTTTAAGTTCAAAATACAGGCCTACCTCCTCCCCTACAGCCTGCCTGTCCATCTCCAAAAATACCCTTTTTAATAATTATACGCTCCTCCTTTGCATTGAAAAAAAGCAAACAGTAAAGTTGCCAGATGCGGCCATCCTTTCATCCATTTGTCCTTCTGCATCTATTTTCCCAAACCATGCACTCATACTGTTATTATGTCGCCAAGTAATTAGACTACCTGGCCCAAAAATTATGGATTATAAAAGGATAGCAGCATTAGTGAAAAATACACATTTTGAAGCCAAAAACCCATTTGAGTTTTTAAGTTCAAAATACAGGCCTACCTCCTCCCCTACAGCCTGCCTGTCCATCTCCAAAAATAAAGTTTTTAATAATTATACACTCTTCGTTTGCTTTGGAAAACAAACAGTTAAGTTGCCATATGCTGCTATCCTTTCATCGATTTGTGCTTCTACACCTATGTTCCCAAACCATCATACACTCATACTGTTTTCACTTTGCCAAGTTATCGGACAACCTGGCCCCAAAATTATGGATTATAAAAGGATAGCAGCATAAGGGAAAAAATACACATTTTGAACCCAAAAACCCATTTGAGTTTTTAAGTTCAAAATCCAGGCCTACCTCCTCCCCATCAGCCTGCCTGTCCATCTCCAAAAATACCCTGTTTTAATAATTATGCACTCTTCATTTGCTTTGGAAAAGCAAATAGTTAAGTTGCCATATGCTGCTATCCTTTCATCGATTTGTGCTTCTACACCTATGTTCCCAAACCATCATACACTCATACTGTTTTCACTTTGCCAAGTTATCGGACAACCTGGCCCCAAAATTATGGATTATAAAAGGATAGCAGCATAAGGGAAAAATACACATTTTGAACCCAAAAACCCATTTGAGTTTTTAAGTTCAAAATACAGGCCTACCTCCACCCCTACAGCCTGCCTGTCCATCTCCAAAAATACCCTTTTTAATAATTATACGCTCCTCCTTTGCATTGAAAAAAAGCAAACAGTAAAGTTGCCAGATGCGGCCATCCTTTCATCCATTTGTCCTTCTGCATCTATTTTCCCAAACCATGCACTCATACTGTTATTATGTCGCCAAGAAATTAGACTACCTGGCCCAAAAATTATGGATTATAAAAGGATAGCAGCATAAGGGAAAAATACACATTTTGAACCCAAAAACCCATTTGAGTTTTTAAGTTCAAAATACAGGCCTACCTCCTCCCCTACAGCCTGCCTGTCCATCTCCAAAAATACCCTTTTTAATAATTATACGCTCCTCCTTTGCATTGAAAAAAAGCAAACAATAAAGTTGCCAGATGCGGCCATCCTTTCATCCATTTGTCCTTCTGCATCTATTTTCCCAAACCATGCACTCATACTGTTATTATGTCGCCAAGTAATTAGACTACCTGGCCCAAAAATTATGGATTATAAAAGGATAGCAGCATTAGTGAAAAATACACATTTTGAACCCAAAAACCCATTTGAGTTTTTAAGTTCAAAATACAGTTCTACCTCCTCCCCTACAGCCTGCCTGTCCATCTCCAAAAATACCCTTTTTAATAATTATACGCTCCTCCTTTGCATTGAAAAAAAGCAAACAGTAAAGTTGCCAGATGCGGCCATCCTTTCATCCATTTGTCCTTCTGCATCTATTTTCCCAAACCATGCACTCATACTGTATTATGTCGCCAAGTAATTAGACTACCTGGCCCAAAAATTATGGATTATAAAAGGATAGCAGCATTAGTGAAAAATACACATTTTGAAGCCAAAAACCCATTTGAGTTTTTAAGTTCAAAATACAGGCCTACCTCCTCCCCTACAGCCTGCCTGTCCAACTCCAAAAATAAAGTTTTTAATAATTATACACTCTTCGTTTGCTTTGGAAAACAAACAGTTAAGTTGCCATATGCTGCTATCCTTTCATCGATTTGTGCTTCTACACCTATGTTCCCAAACCATCATACACTCATACTGTTTTCACTTTGCCAAGTTATCGAACAACCTGGCCCCAAAATTATGGATTATAAAAGGATAGCAGCATAAGGGAAAAATACACATTTTGAACCCAAAAACCCATTTGAGTTTTTAAGTTCAAAATACAGGCCTACCTCCTCCCCTACAGCCTGCCTGTCCATCTCCAAAAATACCCTTTTTAATAATTATACGCTCCTCCTTTGCATTGAAAAAAAGCAAACAGTAAAGTTGCCAGATGCGGCCATCCTTTCATCCATTTGTCCTTCTGCATCTATTTTTCCCAAACCATGCACTCATACTGTTATTATGTCGCCAAGTAATTAGACTCACTGGCCCAAAAATTATGGATTATTAAAGGATAGCAGCATAAGGGAAAAATACACATTTTGAACCCAAAAACCCATTTGAGTTTTTAAGTTCAAAATACAGGCCTACCTCCTCCCCTACAGCCTGCCTGTCCATCTCCAAAAATACCCTTTTTAATAATTATACATTCCTCCTTTGCATTGAAAAAAAGCAAACAGTAAAGTTGCCAGATGCGGGCATCCTTTCATCCATTTGTCCTTCTGCATCTATTTTCCCAAACCATGCACTCATACTGTTATTATGTCGCCAAGTAATTAGACTACCTGGCCCAAAAATTATGGATTATAAAAGGATAGCAGCATAAGGGAAAAATACACATTTTGAACCCAAAAACCCATTTGAGTTTTTAAGTTCAAAATACAGGCCTACCTCCTCCCCTACAGCCTGCCTGTCCATCTCCAAAAATACCCTTTTTAATAATTATACGCTCCTCCTTTGCATTGAAAAAAAGCAAACAATAAAGTTGCCAGATGCGGCCATCCTTTCATCCATTTGTCCTTCTGCATCTATTTTCCCAAACCATGCACTCATACTGTTATTATGTCGCCAAGTAATTAGACTACCTGGCCCAAAAATTATGGATTATAAAAGGATAGCAGCATTAGTGAAAAATACACATTTTGAACCCAAAAACCCATTTGAGTTTTTAAGTTCAAAATACAGGCCTACCTCCTCCCCTACAGCCTGCCTGTCCATCTCCAAAAATACCCTTTTTAATAATTATACGCTCCTCCTTTGCATTGAAAAAAAGCAAACAGTAAAGTTGCCAGATGCGGCCATCCTTTCATCCATTTGTCCTTCTGCATCTATTTTCCCAAACCATGCACTCATACTGTTATTATGTCGCCAAGTAATTAGACTACCTGGCCCAAAAATTATGGATTATAAAAGGATAGCAGCATTAGTGAAAAATACACATTTTGAAGCCAAAAACCCATTTGAGTTTTTAAGTTCAAAATACAGGCCTACCTCCTCCCCTACAGCCTGCCTGTCCATCTCCAAAAATAAAGTTTTTAATAATTATACACTCTTCGTTTGCTTTGGAAAACAAACAGTTAAGTTGCCATATGCTGCTATCCTTTCATCGATTTGTGCTTCTACACCTATGTTCCCAAACCATCATACACTCATACTGTTTTCACTTTGCCAAGTTATCGGACAACCTGGCCCCAAAATTATGGATTATAAAAGGATAGCAGCATAAGGGAAAAAATACACATTTTGAAGCCAAAAACCCATTTGAGTTTTTAAGTTCAAAATCCAGGCCTACCTCCTCCCCATCAGCCTGCCTGTCCATCTCCAAAAATACCCTGTTTTAATAATTATGCACTCTTCATTTGCTTTGGAAAAGCAAATAGTTAAGTTGCCATATGCTGCTATCCTTTCATCGATTTGTGCTTCTACACCTATGTTCCCAAACCATCATACACTCATACTGTTTTCACTTTGCCAAGTTATCGGACAACCTGGCCCCAAAATTACGGATTATAAAAGGATAGCAGCATAAAGGAAAAATACACATTTTGAACCCAAAAACCCATTTGAGTTTTTAAGTTCAAAATACAGGCCTACCTCCACCCCTACAGCCTGCCTGTCCATCTCCAAAAATACCCTTTTTAATAATTATACGCTCCTCCTTTGCATTGAAAAAAAGCAAACAGTAAAGTTGCCAGATGCGGCCATCCTTTCATCCATTTGTCCTTCTGCATCTATTTTCCCAAACCATGCACTCATACTGTTATTATGTCGCCAAGTAATTAGACTACCTGGCCCAAAAATTATGGATTATAAAAGGATAGCAGCATAAGGGAAAAATACACATTTTGAACCCAAAAACCCATTTGAGTTTTTAAGTTCAAAATACAGGCCTACCTCCTCCCCTACAGCCTGCCTGTCCATCTCCAAAAATACCCTTTTTAATAATTATACGCTCCTCCTTTGCATTGAAAAAAAGCAAACAATAAAGTTGCCAGATGCGGCCATCCTTTCATCCATTTGTCCTTCTGCATCTATTTTCCCAAACCATGCACTCATACTGTTATTATGTCGCCAAGTAATTAGACTACCTGGCCCAAAAATTATGGATTATAAAAGGATAGCAGCATTAGTGAAAAATACACATTTTGAACCCAAAAACCCATTTGAGTTTTTAAGTTCAAAATACAGGCCTACCTCCTCCCCTACAGCCTGCCTGTCCATCTCCAAAAATACCCTTTTTAATAATTATATGCTCCTCCTTTGCATTGAAAAAAAGCAAACAGTAAAGTTGCCAGATGCGGCCATCCTTTCATCCATTTGTCCTTCTGCATCTATTTTCCCAAACCATGCACTCATACTGTTATTATGTCGCCAAGTAATTAGACTACCTGGCCCAAAAATTATGGATTATAAAAGGATAGCAGCATTAGTGAAAAATACACATTTTGAAGCCAAAAACCCATTTGAGTTTTTAAGTTCAAAATACAGGCCTACCTCCTCCCCTACAGCCTGCCTGTCCATCTCCAAAAATAAAGTTTTTAATAATTATACACTCTTCGTTTGCTTTGGAAAACAAACAGTTAAGTTGCCATATGCTGCTATCCTTTCATCGATTTGTGCTTCAACACCTATGTTCCCAAACCATCATACACTCATACTGTTTTCACTTTGCCAAGTTATCGAACAACCTGGCCCCAAAATTATGGATTATAAAAGGATAGCAGCATAAGGGAAAAATACACATTTTGAACCCAAAAACCCATTTGAGTTTTTAAGTTCAAAATACAGGCCTACCTCCTCCCCTACAGCCTGCCTGTCCATCTCCAAAAATACCCTTTTTAATAATTATACACTCCTCCTTTGCATTGAAAAAAAGCAAACAGTAAAGTTGCCAGATGCGGGCATCCTTTCATCCATTTGTCCTTCTGCATCTATTTTCCCAAACCATGCACTCATACTGTTATTATGTCGCCAAGTAATTAGACTACCTGGCCCAAAAATTATGGATTATAAAAGGATAGCAGCATTAGTTAAAAATACACATTTTGAACCCAAAAACCCATTTGAGTTTTTAAGTTCAAAATACAGGCCTACCTCCTCCCCTACAGCCTGCCTGTCCATCTCCAAAAATACCCTTTTTAATAATTATACGCTCCTCCTTTGCATTGAAAAAAAGCAAACAATAAAGTTGCCAGATGCGGCCATCCTTTCATCCATTTGTCCTTCTGCATCTATTTTCCCAAACCATGCACTCATACTGTTATTATGTCGCCAAGTAATTAGACTACCTGGCCCAAAAATTATGGATTATAAAAGGATAGCAGCATTAGTGAAAAATACACATTTTGAACCCAAAAACCCATTTGAGTTTTTAAGTTCAAAATACAGGCCTACCTCCTCCCCTACAGCCTGCCTGTCCATCTCCAAAAATACCCTTTTTAATAATTATACGCTCCTCCTTTGCATTGAAAAAAAGCAAACAGTAAAGTTGCCAGATGCGGCCATCCTTTCATCCATTTGTCCTTCTGCATCTATTTTCCCAAACCATGCACTCATACTGTTATTATGTCGCCAAGTAATTAGACTACCTGGCCCAAAAATTATGGATTATAAAAGGATAGCAGCATTAGTGAAAAATACACATTTTGAAGCCAAAAACCCATTTGAGTTTTTAAGTTCAAAATACAGGCCTACCTCCTCCCCTACAGCCTGCCTGTCCATCTCCAAAAATAAAGTTTTTAATAATTATACACTCTTCGTTTGCTTTGGAAAACAAACAGTTAAGTTGCCATATGCTGCTATCCTTTCATCGATTTGTGCTTCTACACCTATGTTCCCAAACCATCATACACTCATACTGTTTTCACTTTGCCAAGTTATCGGACAACCTGGCCCCAAAATTATGGATTATAAAAGGATAGCAGCATAAGGGAAAAAATACACATTTTGAAGCCAAAAACCCATTTGAGTTTTTAAGTTCAAAATCCAGGCCTACCTCCTCCCCATCAGCCTGCCTGTCCATCTCCAAAAATACCCTGTTTTAATAATTATGCACTCTTCATTTGCTTTGGAAAAGCAAATAGTTAAGTTGCCATATGCTGCTATCCTTTCATCGATTTGTGCTTCTACACCTATGTTCCCAAACCATCATACACTCATACTGTTTTCACTTTGCCAAGTTATCGGACAACCTGGCCCCAAAATTATGGATTATAAAAGGATAGCAGCATAAGGGAAAAATACACATTTTGAACCAAAAAACCCATTTGAGTTTTTAAGTTCAAAATACAGGCCTACCTCCACCCCTACAGCCTGCCTGTCCATCTCCAAAAATACCCTTTTTAATAATTATACGCTCCTCCTTTGCATTGAAAAAAAGCAAACAGTAAAGTTGCCTGATGCGGCCATCCTTTCATCCATTTGTCCTTCTGCATCTATTTTCCCAAACCATGCACTCATACTGTTATTATGTCGCCAAGTAATTAGACTACCTGGCCCAAAAATTATGGATTATAAAAGGATAGCAGCATTAGTGAAAAATACACATTTTGAAGCCAAAAACCCATTTGAGTTTTTAAGTTCAAAATACAGGCCTACCTCCTCCCCTACAGCCTGCCTGTCCATCTCCAAAAATAAAGTTTTTAATAATTATACACTCTTCGTTTGCTTTGGAAAACAAACAGTTAAGTTGCCATATGCTGCTATCCTTTCATCGATTTGTGCTTCTACACCTATGTTCCCAAACCATCATACACTCATACTGTTTTCACTTTGCCAAGTTATCGGACAACCTGGCCCCAAAATTATGGATTATAAAAGGATAGCAGCATAAGGGAAAAAATACACATTTTGAACCCAAAAACCCATTTGAGTTTTTAAGTTCAAAATCCAGGCCTACCTCCTCCCCATCAGCCTGCCTGTCCATCTCCAAAAATACCCTGTTTTAATAATTATGCACTCTTCATTTGCTTTGGAAAAGCAAATAGTTAAGTTGCCATATGCTGCTATCCTTTCATCGATTTGTGCTTCTACACCTATGTTCCCAAACCATCATACACTCATACTGTTTTCACTTTGCCAAGTTATCGGACAACCTGGCCCCAAAATTATGGATTATAAAAGGATAGCAGCATAAGGGAAAAATACACATTTTGAACCCAAAAACCCATTTGAGTTTTTAAGTTCAAAATACAGGCCTACCTCCACCCCTACAGCCTGCCTGTCCATCTCCAAAAATACCCTTTTTAATAATTATACGCTCCTCCTTTGCATTGAAAAAAAGCAAACAGTAAAGTTGCCAGATGCGGCCATCCTTTCATCCATTTGTCCTTCTGCATCTATTTTCCCAAACCATGCACTCATACTGTTATTATGTCGCCAAGTAATTAGACTACCTGGCCCAAAAATTATGGATTATAAAAGGATAGCAGCATAAGGGAAAAATACACATTTTGAACCCAAAAACCCATTTGAGTTTTTAAGTTCAAAATACAGGCCTACCTCCTCCCCTACAGCCTGCCTGTCCATCTCCAAAAATACCCTTTTTAATAATTATACGCTCCTCCTTTGCATTGAAAAAAAGCAAACAATAAAGTTGCCAGATGCGGCCATCCTTTCATCCATTTGTCCTTCTGCATCTATTTTCCCAAACCATGCACTCATACTGTTATTATGTCGCCAAGTAATTAGACTACCTTGCCCAAAAATTATGGATTATAAAAGGATAGCAGCATTAGTGAAAAATACACATTTTGAACCCAAAAACCCATTTGAGTTTTTAAGTTCAAAATACAGGCCTACCTCCTCCCCTACAGCCTGCCTGTCCATCTCCAAAAATACCCTTTTTAATAATTATACGCTCCTCCTTTGCATTGAAAAAAAGCAAACAGTAAAGTTGCCAGATGCGGCCATCCTTTCATCCATTTGTCCTTCTGCATCTATTTTCCCAAACCATGCACTCATACTGTATTATGTCGCCAAGTAATTAGACTACCTGGCCCAAAAATTATGGATTATAAAAGGATAGCAGCATTAGTGAAAAATACACATTTTGAAGCCAAAAACCCATTTGAGTTTTTAAGTTCAAAATACAGGCCTACCTCCTCCCCTACAGCCTGCCTGTCCATCTCCAAAAATAAAGTTTTTAATAATTATACACTCTTCGTTTGCTTTGGAAAACAAACAGTTAAGTTGCCATATGCTGCTATCCTTTCATCGATTTGTGCTTCTACACCTATGTTCCCAAACCATCATACACTCATACTGTTTTCACTTTGCCAAGTTATCGAACAACCTGGCCCCAAAATTATGGATTATAAAAGGATAGCAGCATAAGGGAAAAATACACATTTTGAACCCAAAAACCCATTTGAGTTTTTAAGTTCAAAATACAGGCCTACCTCCTCCCCTACAGCCTGCCTGTCCATCTCCAAAAATACCCTTTTTAATAATTATACGCTCCTCCTTTGCATTGAAAAAAAGGAAACAGTAAAGTTGCCAGATGCGGCCATCCTTTCATCCATTTGTCCTTCTGCATCTATTTTTCCCAAACCATGCACTCATACTGTTATTATGTCGCCAAGTAATTAGACTCACTGGCCCAAAAATTATGGATTTTTAAAGGATAGCAGCATAAGGGAAAAATACACATTTTGAACCCAAAAACCCATTTGAGTTTTTAAGTTCAAAATACAGGCCTACCTCCTCCCCTACAGCCTGCCTGTCCATCTCCAAAAATACCCTTTTTAATAATTATACATTCCTCCTTTGCATTGAAAAAAAGCAAACAGTAAAGTTGCCAGATGCGGGCATCCTTTCATCCATTTGTCCTTCTGCATCTATTTTCCCAAACCATGCACTCATACTGTTATTATGTCGCCAAGTAATTAGACTACCTGGCCCAAAAATTATGGATTATAAAAGGATAGCAGCATTAGTGAAAAATACACATTTTGAACCCAAAAACCCATTTGAGTTTTTAAGTTCAAAATACAGGCCTACCTCCTCCCCTACAGCCTGCCTGTCCATCTCCAAAAATACCCTTTTTAATAATTATACGCTCCTCCTTTGCATTGAAAAAAAGCAAACAGTAAAGTTGCCAGATGCGGCCATCCTTTCATCCATTTGTCCTTCTGCATCTATTTTCCCAAACCATGCACTCATACTGTTATTATGTCGCCAAGTAATTAGACTACCTGGCCCAAAAATTATGGATTATAAAAGGATAGCAGCATTAGTGAAAAATACACATTTTGAAGCCAAAAACCCATTAGAGTTTTTAAGTTCAAAATACAGGCCTACCTCCTCCCCTACAGCCTGCCTGTCCATCTCCAAAAATACAGTTTTTAATAATTATACACTCTTCGTTTGCTTTGGAAAACAAACAGTTAAGTTGCCATATGCTGCTATCCTTTCATCGATTTGTGCTTCTACACCTATGTTCCCAAACCATCATACACTCATACTGTTTTCACTTTGCCAAGTTATCGAACAACCTGGCCCCAAAATTATGGATTATAAAAGGATAGCAGCATAAGGGAAAAATGCACATTTTGAACCCAAAAACCCATTTGAGTTTTTAAGTTCAAAATACAGGCCTACCTCCTCCCCTACAGCCTGCCTGTCCATCTCCAAAAATACCCTTTTTAATAATTATACGCTCCTCCTTTGCATTGACAAAAAAGCAAACAGTAAAGTTGCCAGATGCGGCCATCCTTTCATCCATTTGTCCTTCTGCATCTATTTTCCCAAACCATGCACTCATACTGTTATTATGTCGCCAAGTAATTAGACTCACTGGCCCAAAAATTATGGATTATAAAAGGATAGCAGCATTAGTGAAAAATACACATTTTGAAGCCAAAAATCCATTTGAGTTTTTAAGTTCAAAATACAGGGGGAGAGAAGCGGCGCCGGCAATGGGGCAACGGCACCGATAGCCAGGGGGGGATAAGGGGCAGCGGCACCCATTGCCGGTGCCGCTGCCCCGTTGCCTCCCCCATCCCTAGTTGTATAATTACCCTGTTGCCGGGGTCAGGTCCGTGCTGCTTCAGGCCTCTGGTGGGGGGACACGGGGCAGCGGCGCCAGCAATGGGTGCCGCTGCCTCTTCTTTCCCCCTGTCTGTCGACGACGCTGCCCCATTGCCGGCGCCGTTTCTCTACCCCTGGCTATCGGCGCCGGCAATGGGGCAGCGGCTCTGATAGCCAGGGGGAGAGAAGGGGCAGCAGCGCCGATAGCAGGGGTAACCATGAAACACTGATACTGTTTTCACTTTGCTAAGTTATCGGACAACCTGGCCCCAAAATTATGGATTATAAAAGGATAGCAGCATAAGGGAAAAAATACACATTTTGAACCCAAAAACCCATTTGAGTTTTTAAGTTCAAAATCCAGGCCTACCTCCTCCCCATCAGCCTGCCTGTCCATCTCCAAAAATACCCTGTTTTAATAATTATGCACTCTTCATTTGCTTTGGAAAAGCAAATAGTTAAGTTGCCATATGCTGCTATCCTTTCATCGATTTGTGCTTCTACACCTATGTTCCCAAACCATCATACACTCATACTGTTTTCACTTTGCCAAGTTATCGGACAACCTGGCCCCAAAATTATGGATTATAAAAGGATAGCAGCATAAGGGAAAAATACACATTTTGAACCCAAAAACCCATTTGAGTTTTTAAGTTCAAAATACAGGCCTACCTCCACCCCTACAGCCTGCCTGTCCATCTCCAAAAATACCCTTTTTAATAATTATACGCTCCTCCTTTGCATTGAAAAAAAGCAAACAGTAAAGTTGCCAGATGCGGCCATCCTTTCATCCATTTGTCCTTCTGCATCTATTTTCCCAAACCATGCACTCATACTGTTATTATGTCGCCAAGTAATTAGACTACCTGGCCCAAAAATTATGGATTATAAAAGGATAGCAGCATAAGGGAAAAATACACATTTTGAACCCAAAAACCCATTTGAGTTTTTAAGTTCAAAATACAGGCCTACCTCCTCCCCTACAGCCTGCCTGTCCATCTCCAAAAATACCCTTTTTAATAATTATACGCTCCTCCTTTGCATTGAAAAAAAGCAAACAATAAAGTTGCCAGATGCGGCCATCCTTTCATCCATTTGTCCTTCTGCATCTATTTTCCCAAACCATGCACTCATACTGTTATTATGTCGCCAAGTAATTAGACTACCTGGCCCAAAAATTATGGATTATAAAAGGATAGCAGCATTAGTGAAAAATACACATTTTGAACCCAAAAACCCATTTGAGTTTTTAAGTTCAAAATATAGGCCTACCTCCTCCCCTACAGCCTGCCTGTCCATCTCCAAAAATACCCTTTTTAATAATTATACGCTCCTCCTTTGCATTGAAAAAAAGCAAACAGTAAAGTTGCCAGATGCGGCCATCCTTTCATCCATTTGTCCTTCTGCATCTATTTTCCCAAACCATGCACTCATACTGTTATTATGTCGCCAAGTAATTAGACTACCTGGCCCAAAAATTATGGATTATAAAAGGATAGCAGCATTAGTGAAAAATACACATTTTGAAGCCAAAAACCCATTTGAGTTTTTAAGTTCAAAATACAGGCCTACCTCCTCCCCTACAGCCTGCCTGTCCATCTCCAAAAATAAAGTTTTTAATAATTATACACTCTTCGTTTGCTTTGGAAAACAAACAGTTAAGTTGCCATATGCTGCTATCCTTTCATCGATTTGTGCTTCTACACCTATGTTCCCAAACCATCATACACTCATACTGTTTTCACTTTGCCAAGTTATCGGACAACCTGGCCCCAAAATTATGGATTATAAAAGGATAGCAGCATAAGGGAAAAATACACATTTTGAACCCAAAAACCCATTTGAGTTTTTAAGTTCAAAATACAGGCCTACCTCCACCCCTACAGCCTGCCTGTCCATCTCCAAAAATACCCTTTTTAATAATTATACGCTCCTCCTTTGCATTGAAAAAAAGCAAACAGTAAAGTTGCCAGATGCGGCCATCCTTTCATCCATTTGTCCTTCTGCATCTATTTTCCCAAACCATGCACTCATACTGTTATTATGTCGCCAAGTAATTAGACTACCTGGCCCAAAAATTATGGATTATAAAAGGATAGCAGCATAAGGGAAAAATACACATTTTGAACCCAAAAACCCATTTGAGTTTTTAAGTTCAAAATACAGGCCTACCTCCTCCCCTACAGCCTGCCTGTCCATCTCCAAAAATACCCTTTTTAATAATTATACGCTCCTCCTTTGCATTGAAAAAAAGCAAACAATAAAGTTGCCAGATGCGGCCATCCTTTCATCCATTTGTCCTTCTGCATCTATTTTCCCAAACCATGCACTCATACTGTTATTATGTCGCCAAGTAATTAGACTACCTGGCCCAAAAATTATGGATTATAAAAGGATAGCAGCATTAGTGAAAAATACACATTTTGAAGCCAAAAACCCATTTGAGTTTTTATGTTCAAAATACAGGGGGAGAGAAGAGGCGCCGGCAATGGGGCAACGGCACCGATAGCCAGGGGGGGATAAGGGGCAGCGGCACCCATTGCCGGTGCCGCTGCCCCGTTGCCTCCCCCATCCCTAGTTGTATAATTACCCTGTTGCCGGGGTCAGGTCCGTGCTGCTTCAGGCCTCTGGTGGGGGGACACGGGGCAGCGGCGCCAGCAATGGGTGCCGCTGCCTCTTCTTTCCCCCTGTCTGTCGACGACGCTGCCCCATTGCCGGCGCCGTTTCTCTACCCCTGGCTATCGGCGCCGGCAATGGGGCAGCGGCTCTGATAGCCAGGGGGAGAGAAGGGGCAGCAGCGCCGATAGCAGGGGTAACCATGAAACACTGATACTGTTTTCACTTTGCTAAGTTATCGGACAACCTGGCCCCAAAATTATGGATTATAAAAGGATAGCAGCATAAGGGAAAAAATACACATTTTGAACCCAAAAACCCATTTGAGTTTTTAAGTTCAAAATCCAGGCCTACCTCCTCCCCATCAGCCTGCCTGTCCATCTCCAAAAATACCCTGTTTTAATAATTATGCACTCTTCATTTGCTTTGGAAAAGCAAATAGTTAAGTTGCCATATGCTGCTATCCTTTCATCGATTTGTGCTTCTACACCTATGTTCCCAAACCATCATACACTCATACTGTTTTCACTTTGCCAAGTTATCGGACAACCTGGCCCCAAAATTATGGATTATAAAAGGATAGCAGCATAAGGGAAAAATACACATTTTGAACCCAAAAACCCATTTGAGTTTTTAAGTTCAAAATACAGGCCTACCTCCACCCCTACAGCCTGCCTGTCCATCTCCAAAAATACCCTTTTTAATAATTATACGCTCCTCCTTTACATTGAAAAAAAGCAAACAGTAAAGTTGCCAGATGCGGCCATCCTTTCATCCATTTGTCCTTCTGCATCTATTTTCCCAAACCATGCACTCATACTGTTATTATGTCGCCAAGTAATTAGACTACCTGGCCCAAAAATTATGGATTATAAAAGGATAGCAGCATAAGGGAAAAATACACATTTTGAACCCAAAAACCCATTTGAGTTTTTAAGTTCAAAATACAGGCCTACCTCCTCCCCTACAGCCTGCCTGTCCATCTCCAAAAATACCCTTTTTAATAATTATACGCTCCTCCTTTGCATTGAAAAAAAGCAAACAATAAAGTTGCCAGATGCGGCCATCCTTTCACCCATTTGTCCTTCTGCATCTATTTTCCCAAACCATGCACTCATACTGTTATTATGTCGCCAAGTAATTAGACTACCTGGCCCAAAAATTATGGATTATAAAAGGATAGCAGCATTAGTGAAAAATACACATTTTGAACCCAAAAACCCATTTGAGTTTTTAAGTTCAAAATACAGGCCTACCTCCTCCCCTACAGCCTGCCTGTCCATCTCCAAAAATACCCTTTTTAATAATTATACGCTCCTCCTTTGCATTGAAAAAAAGCAAACAGTAAAGTTGCCAGATGCGGCCATCCTTTCATCCATTTGTCCTTCTGCATCTATTTTCCCAAACCATGCACTCATACTGTTATTATGTCGCCAAGTAATTAGACTACCTGGCCCAAAAATTATGGATTATAAAAGGATAGCAGCATTAGTGAAAAATACACATTTTGAAGCCAAAAACCCATTTGAGTTTTTAAGTTCAAAATACAGGCCTACCTCCTCCCCTACAGCCTGCCTGTCCATCTCCAAAAATAAAGTTTTTAATAATTATACACTCTTCGTTTGCTTTGGAAAACAAACAGTTAAGTTGCCATATGCTGCTATCCTTTCATCGATTTGTGCTTCTACACCTATGTTCCCAAACCATCATACACTCATACTGTTTTCACTTTGCCAAGTTATCGGACAACCTGGCCCCAAAATTATGGATTATAAAAGGATAGCAGCATAAGGGAAAAATACACATTTTGAACCCAAAAACCCATTTGAGTTTTTAAGTTCAAAATCCAGGCCTACCTCCTCCCCATCAGCCTGCCTGTCCATCTCCAAAAATACCCTGTTTTAATAATTATGCACTCTTCATTTGCTTTGGAAAATCAAATAGTTAAGTTGCCATATGCTGCTATCCTTTCATCGATTTGTGCTTCTACACCTATGTTCCCAAACCATCATACACTCATACTGTTTTCACTTTGCCAAGTTATCGGACAACCTGGCCCCAAAATTATGGATTATAAAAGGATAGCAGCATAAGGGAAAAATACACATTTTGAACCCAAAAACCCATTTGAGTTTTTAAGTTCAAAATACAGGCCTACCTCCACCCCTACAGCCTGCCTGTCCATCTCCAAAAATACCCTTTTTAATAATTATACGCTCCTCCTTTGCATTGAAAAAAAGCAAACAGTAAAGTTGCCAGATGCGGCCATCCTTTCATCCATTTGTCCTTCTGCATCTATTTTCCCAAACCATGCACTCATACTGTTATTATGTCGCCAAGTAATTAGACTACCTTGCCCAAAAATTATGGATTATAAAAGGATAGCAGCATTAGTGAAAAATACACATTTTGAACCCAAAAACCCATTTGAGTTTTTAAGTTCAAAATACAGGCCTACCTCCTCCCCTACAGCCTGCCTGTCCATCTCCAAAAATACCCTTTTTAATAATTATACGCTTCTCCTTTGCATTGAAAAAAAGCAAACAGTAAAGTTGCCAGATGCGGCCATCCTTTCATCCATTTGTCCTTCTGCATCTATTTTCCCAAACCATGCACTCATACTGTATTATGTCGCCAAGTAATTAGACTACCTGGCCCAAAAATTATGGATTATAAAAGGATAGCAGCATTAGTGAAAAATACACATTTTGAAGCCAAAAACCCATTTGAGTTTTTAAGTTCAAAATACAGGCCTACCTCCTCCCCTACAGCCTGCCTGTCCATCTCCAAAAATAAAGTTTTTAATAATCATACACTCTTCGTTTGCTTTGGAAAACAAACAGTTAAGTTGCCATATGCTGCTATCCTTTCATCGATTTGTGCTTCTACACCTATGTTCCCAAACCATCATACACTCATACTGTTTTCACTTTGCCAAGTTATCGAACAACCTGGCCCCAAAATTATGGATTATAAAAGAATAGCAGCATAAGGGAAAAATACACATTTTGAACCCAAAAACCCATTTGAGTTTTTAAGTTCAAAATACAGGCCTACCTCCTCCCCTACAGCCTGCCTGTCCATCTCCAAAAATACCCTTTTTAATAATTATACGCTCCTCCTTTGCATTGAAAAAAAGCAAACAGTAAAGTTGCCAGATGCGGCCATCCTTTCATCCATTTGTCCTTCTGCATCTATTTTTCCCAAACCATGCACTCATACTGTTATTATGTCGCCAAGTAATTAGACTCACTGGCCCAAAAATTATGGATTATTAAAGGATAGCAGCATAAGGGAAAAATACACATTTTGAACCCAAAAACCCATTTGAGTTTTTAAGTTCAAAATACAGGCCTACCTCCTCCCCTACAGCCTGCCTGTCCATCTCCAAAAATACCCTTTTTAATAATTATACATTCCTCCTTTGCATTGAAAAAAAGCAAACAGTAAAGTTGCCAGATGCGGGCATCCTTTCATCCATTTGTCCTTCTGCATCTATTTTCCCAAACCATGCACTCATACTGTTATTATGTCGCCAAGTAATTAGACTACCTGGCCCAAAAATTATGGATTATAAAAGGATAGCAGCATTAGTGAAAAATACACATTTTGAACCCAAAAACCCATTTGAGTTTTTAAGTTCAAAATACAGGCCTACCTCCTCCCCTACAGCCTGCCTGTCCATCTCCAAAAATACCCTTTTTAATAATTATACGCTCCTCCTTTGCATTGAAAAAAAGCAAACAGTAAAGTTGCCAGATGCGGCCATCCTTTCATCCATTTGTCCTTCTGCATCTATTTTCCCAAACCATGCACTCATACTGTTATTATGTCGCCAAGTAATTAGACTACCTGGCCCAAAAATTATGGATTATAAAAGGATAGCAGCATTAGTGAAAAATACACATTTTGAAGCCAAAAACCCATTTGAGTTTTTAAGTTCAAAATACAGGCCTACCTCCTCCCCTACAGCCTGCCTGTCCATCTCCAAAAATACCCTTTTTAATAATTATACGCTCCTCCTTTGCATTGAAAAAAAGCAAACAGTAAAGTTGCCAGATGCGGCCATCCTTTCATCCATTTGTCCTTCTGCATCTATTTTCCCAAACCATGCACTCATACTGTTATTATGTCGCCAAGTAATTAGACTCACTGGCCCAAAAATTATGGATTATAAAAGGATAGCAGCATTAGTGAAAAATACACATTTTGAAGCCAAAAATCCATTTGAGTTTTTAAGTTCAAAATACAGGGGGAGAGAAGCGGCGCCGGCAATGGGGCAACGGCACCGATAGCCAGGGGGGGATAAGGGGCAGCGGCACCCATTGCCGGTGCCGCTGCCCCGTTGCCTCCCCCATCCCTAGTTGTATAATTACCCTGTTGCCGGGGTCAGGTCCGTGCTGCTTCAGGCCTCTGGTGGGGGGACACGGGGCAGCGGCGCCAGCAATGGGTGCCGCTGCCTCTTCTTTCCCCCTGTCTGTCGACGACGCTGCCCCATTGCCGGCGCCGTTTCTCTACCCCTGGCTATCGGCGCCGGCAATGGGGCAGCGGCACTGATAGCCAGGGGGAGAGAAGGGGCAGCAGCGCCGATAGCAGGGGTAACCATGAAACACTGATACTGTTTTCACTTTGCTAAGTTATCGGACAACCTGGCCCCAAAATTATGGATTATAAAAGGATAGCAGCATAAGGGAAAAAATACACATTTTGAACCCAAAAACCCATTTGAGTTTTTAAGTTCAAAATCCAGGCCTACCTCCTCCCCATCAGCCTGCCTGTCCATCTCCAAAAATACCCTGTTTTAATAATTATGCACTCTTCATTTGCTTTGGAAAAGCAAATAGTTAAGTATCCATATGCTGCTATCCTTTCATCGATTTGTGCTTCTACACCTATGTTCCCAAACCATCATACACTCATACTGTTTTCACTTTGCCAAGTTATCGGACAACCTGGCCCCAAAATTATGGATTATAAAAGGATAGCAGCATAAGGGAAAAATACACATTTTGAACCCAAAAACCCATTTGAGTTTTTAAGTTCAAAATACAGGCCTACCTCCACCCCTACAGCCTGCCTGTCCATCTCCAAAAATACCCTTTTTAATAATTATACGCTCCTCCTTTGCATTGAAAAAAAGCAAACAGTAAAGTTGCCAGATGCGGCCATCCTTTCATCCATTTGTCCTTCTGCATCTATTTTCCCAAACCATGCACTCATACTGTTATTATGTCGCCAAGTAATTAGACTACCTGGCCCAAAAATTATGGATTATAAAAGGATAGCAGCATAAGGGAAAAATACACATTTTGAACCCAAAAACCCATTTGAGTTTTTAAGTTCAAAATACAGGCCTACCTCCTCCCCTACAGCCTGCCTGTCCATCTCCAAAAATACCCTTTTTAATAATTATACGCTCCTCCTTTGCATTGAAAAAAAGCAAACAATAAAGTTGCCAGATGCGGCCATCCTTTCATCCATTTGTCCTTCTGCATCTATTTTCCCAAACCATGCACTCATACTGTTATTATGTCGCCAAGTAATTAGACTACCTGGCCCAAAAATTATGGATTATAAAAGGATAGCAGCATTAGTGAAAAATACACATTTTGAACCCAAAAACCCATTTGAGTTTTTAAGTTCAAAATACAGGCCTACCTCCTCCCCTACAGCCTGCCTGTCCATCTCCAAAAATACCCTTTTTAATAATTATACGCTCCTCCTTTGCATTGAAAAAAAGCAAACAGTAAAGTTGCCAGATGCGGCCATCCTTTCATCCATTTGTCCTTCTGCATCTATTTTCCCAAACCATGCACTCATACTGTTATTATGTCGCCAAGTAATTAGACTACCTGGCCCAAAAATTATGGATTATAAAAGGATAGCAGCATTAGTGAAAAATACACATTTTGAACCCAAAAACCCATTTGAGTTTTTAAGTTCAAAATACAGGCCTACCTCCTCCCCTACAGCCTGCCTGTCCATCTCCAAAAATAAAGTTTTTAATAATTATACACTCTTCGTTTGCTTTGGAAAACAAACAGTTAAGTTGCCATATGCTGCTATCCTTTCATCGATTTGTGCTTCTACACCTATGTTCCCAAACCATCATACACTCATACTGTTTTCACTTTGCCAAGTTATCGGACAACCTGGCCCCAAAATTATGGATTATAAAAGGATAGCAGCATAAGGGAAAAAATACACATTTTGAACCCAAAAACCCATTTGAGTTTTTAAGTTCAAAATCCAGGCCTACCTCCTCCCCATCAGCCTGCCTGTCCATCTCCAAAAATACCCTGTTTTAATAATTATGCACTCTTCATTTGCTTTGGAAAAGCAAATAGTTAAGTTGCCATATGCTGCTATCCTTTCATCGATTTGTGCTTCTACACCTATGTTCCCAAACCATCATACACTCATACTGTTTTCACTTTGCCAAGTTATCGGACAACCTGGCCCCAAAATTATGGATTATAAAAGGATAGCAGCATAAGGGAAAAATACACATTTTGAACCCAAAAACCCATTTGAGTTTTTAAGTTCAAAATACAGGCCTACCTCCACCCCTACAGCCTGCCTGTCCATCTCCAAAAATACCCTTTTTAATAATTATACGCTCCTCCTTTGCATTGAAAAAAAGCAAACAGTAAAGTTGCCAGATGCGGCCATCCTTTCATCCATTTGTCCTTCTGCATCTATTTTCCCAAACCATGCACTCATACTGTTATTATGTCGCCAAGTAATTAGACTACCTGGCCCAAAAATTATGGATTATAAAAGGATAGCAGCATAAGGGAAAAATACACATTTTGAACCCAAAAACCCATTTGAGTTTTTAAGTTCAAAATACAGGCCTACCTCCTCCCCTACAGCCTGCCTGTCCATCTCCAAAAATAAAGTTTTTAATAATTATACACTCTTCGTTTGCTTTGGAAAACAAACAGTTAAGTTGCCATATGCTGCTATCCTTTCATCGATTTGTGCTTCTACACCTATGTTCCCAAACCATCATACACTCATACTGTTTTCACTTTGCCAAGTTATCGGACAACCTGGCCCCAAAATTATGGATTATAAAAGGATAGCAGCATAAGGGAAAAAATACACATTTTGAACCCAAAAACCCATTTGAGTTTTTAAGTTCAAAATCCAGGCCTACCTCCTCCCCATCAGCCTGCCTGTCCATCTCCAAAAATACCCTGTTTTAATAATTATGCACTCTTCATTTGCTTTGGAAAAGCAAATAGTTAAGTTGCCATATGCTGCTATCCTTTCATCGATTTGTGCTTCTACACCTATGTTCCCAAACCATCATACACTCATACTGTTTTCACTTTGCCAAGTTATCGGACAACCTGGCCCCAAAATTATGGATTATAAAAGGATAGCAGCATAAGGGAAAAATACACATTTTGAACCCAAAAACCCATTTGAGTTTTTAAGTTCAAAATACAGGCCTACCTCCACCCCTACAGCCTGCCTGTCCATCTCCAAAAATACCCTTTTTAATAATTATACGCTCCTCCTTTGCATTGAAAAAAAGCAAACAGTAAAGTTGCCAGATGCGGCCATCCTTTCATCCATTTGTCCTTCTGCATCTATTTTCCCAAACCATGCACTCATACTGTTATTATGTCGCCAAGTAATTAGACTACCTGGCCCAAAAATTATGGATTATAAAAGGATAGCAGCATTAGTGAAAAATACACATTTTGAAGCCAAAAACCCATTTGAGTTTTTAAGTTCAAAATACAGGCCTACCTCCTCCCCTACAGCCTGCCTGTCCATCTCCAAAAATACAGTTTTTAATAATTATACACTCTTCGTTTGCTTTGGAAAACAAACAGTTAAGTTGCCATATGCTGCTATCCTTTCATCGATTTGTGCTTCTACACCTATGTTCCCAAACCATCATACACTCATACTGTTTTCACTTTGCCAAGTTATCGAACAACCTGGCCCCAAAATTATGGATTATGAAAGGATAGCAGCATAAGGGAAAAATGCACATTTTGAACCCAAATACCCATTTGAGTTTTTAAGTTCAAAATACAGGCCTACCTCCTCCCCTACAGCCTGCCTGTCCATCTCCAAAAATACCCTTTTTAATAATTATACGCTCCTCCTTTGCATTGAAAAAAAGCAAACAGTAAAGTTGCCAGATGCGGCCATCCTTTCATCCATTTGTCCTTCTGCATCTATTTTCCCAAACCATGCACTCATACTGTTATTATGTCGCCAAGTAATTAGACTCACTGGCCCAAAAATTATGGATTATAAAAGGATAGCAGCATTAGTGAAAAATACACATTTTGAAGCCAAAAATCCATTTGAGTTTTTAAGTTCAAAATACAGGGGGAGAGAAGCGGCGCCGGCAATGGGGCAACGGCACCGATAGCCAGGGGGGGATAAGGGGCAGCGGCACCCATTGCCGGTGCCGCTGCCCCGTTGCCTCCCCCATCCCTAGTTGTATAATTACCCTGTTGCCGGGGTCAGGTCCGTGCTGCTTCAGGCCTCTGGTGGGGGGACACGGGGCAGCGGCGCCAGCAATGGGTGCCGCTGCCTCTTCTTTCCCCCTGTCTGTCGACGACGCTGCCCCATTGCCGGCGCCGTTTCTCTACCCCTGGCTATCGGCGCCGGCAATGGGGCAGCGGCTCTGATAGCCAGGGGGAGAGAAGGGGCAGCAGCGCCGATAGCAGGGGTAACCATGAAACACTGATACTGTTTTCACTTTGCTAAGTTATCGGACAACCTGGCCCCAAAATTATGGATTATAAAAGGATAGCAGCATAAGGGAAAAAATACACATTTTGAACCCAAAAACCCATTTGAGTTTTTAAGTTCAAAATCCAGGCCTACCTCCTCCCCATCAGCCTGCCTGTCCATCTCCAAAAATACCCTGTTTTAATAATTATGCACTCTTCATTTGCTTTGGAAAAGCAAATAGTTAAGTTGCCATATGCTGCTATCCTTTCATCGATTTGTGCTTCTACACCTATGTTTCCAAACCATCATACACTCATACTGTTTTCACTTTGCCAAGTTATCGGACAACCTGGCCCCAAAATTATGGATTATAAAAGGATAGCAGCATAAGGGAAAAATACACATTTTGAACCCAAAAACCCATTTGAGTTTTTAAGTTCAAAATACAGGCCTACCTCCACCCCTACAGCCTGCCTGTCCATCTCCAAAAATACCCTTTTTAATAATTATACGCTCCTCCTTTGCATTGAAAAAAAGCAAACAGTAAAGTTGCCAGATGCGGCCATCCTTTCATCCATTTGTCCTTCTGCATCTATTTTCCCAAACCATGCACTCATACTGTTATTATGTCGCCAAGTAATTAGACTACCTGGCCCAAAAATTATGGATTATAAAAGGATAGCAGCATAAGGGAAAAATACACATTTTGAACCCAAAAACCCATTTGAGTTTTTAAGTTCAAAATACAGGCCTACCTCCTCCCCTACAGCCTGCCTGTCCATCTCCAAAAATAAAGTTTTTAATAATTATACACTCTTCGTTTGCTTTGGAAAACAAACAGTTAAGTTGCCATATGCTGCTATCCTTTCATCGATTTGTGCTTCTACACCTATGTTCCCAAACCATCATACACTCATACTGTTTTCACTTTGCCAAGTTATCGGACAACCTGGCCCCAAAATTATGGATTATAAAAGGATAGCAGCATAAGGGAAAAAATACACATTTTGAACCCAAAAACCCATTTGAGTTTTTAAGTTCAAAATCCAGGCCTACCTCCTCCCCATCAGCCTGCCTGTCCATCTCCAAAAATACCCTGTTTTAATAATTATGCACTCTTTATTTGCTTTGGAAAAGCAAATAGTTAAGTTGCCATATGCTGCTATCCTTTCATCGATTTGTGCTTCTACACCTATGTTCCCAAACCATCATACACTCATACTGTTTTCACTTTGCCAAGTTATCGGACAACCTGGCCCCAAAATTATGGATTATAAAAGGATAGCAGCATAAGGGAAAAATACACATTTTGAACCCAAAAACCCATTTGAGTTTTTAAGTTCAAAATACAGGCCTACCTCCACCCCTACAGCCTGCCTGTCCATCTCCAAAAATACCCTTTTTAATAATTATACGCTCCTCCTTTGCATTGAAAAAAAGCAAACAGTAAAGTTGCCAGATGCGGCCATCCTTTCATCCATTTGTCCTTCTGCATCTATTTTCCCAAACCATGCACTCATACTGTTATTATGTCGCCAAGTAATTAGACTACCTGGCCCAAAAATTATGGATTATAAAAGGATAGCAGCATAAGGGAAAAATACACATTTTGAACCCAAAAACCCATTTGAGTTTTTAAGTTCAAAATACAGGCCTACCTCCTCCCCTACAGCCTGCCTGTCCATCTCCAAAAATACCCTTTTTAATAATTATACGCTCCTCCTTTGCATTGAAAAAAAGCAAACAGTAAAGTTGCCAGATGCGGCCATCCTTTCATCCATTTGTCCTTCTGCATCTATTTTTCCCAAACCATGCACTCATACTGTTATTATGTCGCCAAGTAATTAGACTCACTGGCCCAAAAATTATGGATTATTAAAGGA
This sequence comes from Hyla sarda, assembly GCF_029499605.1. Taxonomy (NCBI): domain Eukaryota; kingdom Metazoa; phylum Chordata; class Amphibia; order Anura; family Hylidae; genus Hyla; species Hyla sarda. The sequence continues at coordinate 83,724,140 of NC_079199.1, read as the reverse complement.
TAGCAGCATAAGGGAAAAATACACATTTTGAACCCAAAAACCCATTTGAGTTTTTAAGTTCAAAATACAGGCCTACCTCCTCCCCTACAGCCTGCCTGTCCATCTCCAAAAATACCCTTTTTAATAATTATACATTCCTCCTTTGCATTGAAAAAAAGCAAACAGTAAAGTTGCCAGATGCGGGCATCCTTTCATCCATTTGTCCTTCTGCATCTATTTTCCCAAACCATGCACTCATACTGTTATTATGTCGCCAAGTAATTAGACTACCTGGCCCAAAAATTATGGATTATAAAAGGATAGCAGCATTAGTGAAAAATACACATTTTGAACCCAAAAACCCATTTGAGTTTTTAAGTTCAAAATACAGGCCTACCTCCTCCCCTACAGCCTGCCTGTCCATCTCCAAAAATACCCTTTTTAATAATTATACGCTCCTCCTTTGCATTGAAAAAAAGCAAACAGTAAAGTTGCCAGATGCGGCCATCCTTTCATCCATTTGTCCTTCTGCATCTATTTTCCCAAACCATGCACTCATACTGTTATTATGTCGCCAAGTAATTAGACTACCTGGCCCAAAAATTATGGATTATAAAAGGATAGCAGCATTAGTGAAAAATACACATTTTGAAGCCAAAAACCCATTTGAGTTTTTAAGTTCAAAATACAGGCCTACCTCCTCCCCTACAGCCTGCCTGTCCATCTCCAAAAATAAAGTTTTTAATAATTATACACTCTTCGTTTGCTTTGGAAAACAAACAGTTAAGTTGCCATATGCTGCTATCCTTTCATCGATTTGTGCTTCTACACCTATGTTCCCAAACCATCATACACTCATACTGTTTTCACTTTGCCAAGTTATCGGACAACTTGGCCCCAAAATTATGGATTATAAAAGGATAGCAGCATAAGGGAAAAAATACACATTTTGAACCCAAAAACCCATTTGAGTTTTTAAGTTCAAAATCCAGGCCTACCTCCTCCCCATCAGCCTGCCTGTCCATCTCCAAAAATACCCTGTTTTAATAATTATGCACTCTTCATTTGCTTTGGAAAAGCAAATAGTTAAGTTGCCATATGCTGCTATCCTTTCATCGATTTGTGCTTCTACACCTATGTTCCCAAACCATCATACACTCATACTGTTTTCACTTTGCCAAGTTATCGGACAACCTGGCCCCAAAATTATGGATTATAAAAGGATAGCAGCATAAGGGAAAAATACACATTTTGAACCAAAAAACCCATTTGAGTTTTTAAGTTCAAAATACAGGCCTACCTCCACCCCTACAGCCTGCCTGTCCATCTCCAAAAATACCCTTTTTAATAATTATACGCTCCTCCTTTGCATTGAAAAAAAGCAAACAGTAAAGTTGCCAGATGCGGCCATCCTTTCATCCATTTGTCCTTCTGCATCTATTTTCCCAAACCATGCACTCATACTGTTATTATGTCGCCAAGTAATTAGACTACCTGGCCCAAAAATTATGGATTATAAAAGGATAGCAGCATTAGTGAAAAATACACATTTTGAACCCAAAAACCCATTTGAGTTTTTAAGTTCAAAATACAGGCCTACCTCCTCCCCTACAGCCTGCCTGTCCATCTCCAAAAATACCCTTTTTAATAATTATACGCTCCTCCTTTGCATTGAAAAAAAGCAAACAGTAAAGTTGCCAGATGCGGCCATCCTTTCATCCATTTGTCCTTCTGCATCTATTTTTCCCAAACCATGCACTCATACTGTTATTATGTCGCCAAGTAATTAGACTCACTGGCCCAAAAATTATGGATTATTAAAGGATAGCAGCATAAGGGAAAAATACACATTTTGAACCCAAAAACCCATTTGAGTTTTTAAGTTCAAAATACAGGCCTACCTCCTCCCCTACAGCCTGCCTGTCCATCTCCAAAAATACCCTTTTTAATAATTATACATTCCTCCTTTGCATTGAAAAAAAGCAAACAGTAAAGTTGCCAGATGCGGGCATCCTTTCATCCATTTGTCCTTCTGCATCTATTTTCCCAAACCATGCACTCATACTGTTATTATGTCGCCAAGTAATTAGACTACCTGGCCCAAAAATTATGGATTATAAAAGGATAGCAGCATTAGTGAAAAATACACATTTTGAACCCAAAAACCCATTTGAGTTTTTAAGTTCAAAATACAGGCCTACCTCCTCCCCTACAGCCTGCCTGTCCATCTCCAAAAATACCCTTTTTAATAATTATACGCTCCTCCTTTGCATTGAAAAAAAGCAAACAGTAAAGTTGCCAGATGCGGCCATCCTTTCATCCATTTGTCCTTCTGCATCTATTTTCCCAAACCATGCACTCATACTGTTATTATGTCGCCAAGTAATTAGACTACCTGGCCCAAAAATTATGGATTATAAAAGGATAGCAGCATTAGTGAAAAATACACATTTTGAAGCCAAAAACCCATTTGAGTTTTTAAGTTCAAAATACAGGCCTACCTCCTCCCCTACAGCCTGCCTGTCCATCTCCAAAAATACAGTTTTTAATAATTATACACTCTTCGTTTGCTTTGGAAAACAAACAGTTAAGTTGCCATATGCTGCTATCCTTTCATCGATTTGTGCTTCTACACCTATGTTCCCAAACCATCATACACTCATACTGTTTTCACTTTGCCAAGTTATCGAACAACCTGGCCCCAAAATTATGGAATATAAAAGGATAGCAGCATAAGGGAAAAATACACATTTTGAACCCAAAAACCCATTTGAGTTTTTAAGTTCAAAATACAGGCCTACCTCCTCCCCTACAGCCTGCCTGTCCATCTCCAAAAATACCCTTTTTAATAATTATACTCTCCTCCTTTGCATTGAAAAAAAGCAAACAGTAAAGTTGCCAGATGCGGCCATCCTTTCATCCATTTGTCCTTCTGCATCTATTTTCCCAAACCATGCACTCATACTGTTATTATGTCGCCAAGTAATTAGACTACCTGGCCCAAAAATTATGGATTATAAAAGGATAGCAGCATTAGTGAAAAATACACATTTTGAAGCCAAAAATCCATTTGAGTTTTTAAGTTCAAAATACAGGGGGAGAGAAGCGGCGCCGGCAATGGGGCAACGGCACCGATAGCCAGGGGGGGATAAGGGGCAGCGGCACCCATTGCCGGTGCCGCTGCCCCGTTGCCTCCCCCATCCCTAGTTGTATAATTACCCTGTTGCCGGGGTCAGGTCCGTGCTGCTTCAGGCCTCTGGTGGGGGGACACGGGGCAGCGGCGCCAGCAATGGGTGCCGCTGCCTCTTCTTTCCCCCTGTCTGTCGACGACGCTGCCCCATTGCCAGCGCCGTTTCTCTACCCCTGGCTATCGGCGCCGGCAATGGGGCAGCGGCACTGATAGCCAGGGGGAGAGAAGGGGCAGCAGCGCCGATAGCAGGGGTAACCATCAAACACTGATACTGTTTTCACTTTGCTAAGTTATCGGACAACCTGGCCCCAAAATTATGGATTATAAAAGGATAGCAGCATAAGGGAAAAATACACATTTTGAACCCAAAAACCCATTTGAGTTTTTAAGTTCAAAATCCAGGCCTACCTCCTCCCCATCAGCCTGCCTGTCCATCTCCAAAAATACCCTGTTTTAATAATTATGCACTCTTCATTTGCTTTGGAAAAGCAAATAGTTAAGTTGCCATATGCTGCTATCCTGTCATCGATTTGTGCTTCTACACCTATGTTCCCAAACCATCATACACTCATACTGTTTTCACTTTGCCAAGTTACCTGTCCATCTCCAAAAATACCCTTTTTAATAATTATACACTCTTCGTTTGCTTTGGAAAACAAACAGTTAAGTTGCCATATGCTGCTATCCTTTCATCGATTTGTGCTTCTACACCTATGTTCCCAAACCATCATACACTCATACTGTTTTCACTTTGTCAAGTTATCGGACAACCTGGAGCCAAAATTATGGATTGTAAAAGGATAGCAGCATGAGGGAAAAATACACATTTTGAACCCAAAAACCCATTTGAGTTTTTAAGTTCAAAATACAGGCCTACCTCCTCCCCTACAGCCTGCCTGTCCATCTCCAAAAATACCCTTTTTAATAATTGTACGCTCCTCCTTTGCATTGAAAAAAAGCAAACAGTAAAGTTGCCAGATGCGGCCATCCTTTCATCCATTTGTCCTTCTGCATCTATTTTCCCAAACCATGCACTCATACTGTTATTATGTCGCCAAGTAATTAGACTACCTGGCCCAAAAATTATGGATTATAAAAGGATAGCAGCATTAGTGAAAAATACACATTTTGAACCCAAAAACCCATTTGAGTTTTTAAGTTCAAAATACAGGCCTACCTCCTCCCCTACAGCCTGCCTGTCCATCTCCAAAAATACAGTTTTTAATAATTATACACTCTTCGTTTGCTTTGGAAAACAAACAGTTAAGTTGCCATATGCTGCTATCCTTTCATCGATTTGTGCTTCTACACCTATGTTCCCAAACCATCATACACTCATACTGTTTTCACTTTGCCAAGTTATCGAACAACCTGGCCCCAAAATTATGGAATATAAAAGGATAGCAGCATAAGGGAAAAATACACATTTTGAACCCAAAAACCCATTTGAGTTTTTAAGTTCAAAATACAGGCCTACCTCCTCCCCTACAGCCTGCCTGTCCATCTCCAAAAATACCCTTTTTAATAATTATACGCTCCTCCTTTGCATTGAAAAAAAGCAAACAGTAAAGTTGCCAGATGCGGCCATCCTTTCATCCATTTGTCCTTCTGCATCTATTTTCCCAAACCATGCACTCATACTGTTATTATGTCGCCAAGTAATTAGACTACCTGGCCCAAAAATTATGGATTATAAAAGGATAGCAGCATTAGTGAAAAATACACATTTTGAAGCCAAAAACCCATTTGAGTTTTTAAGTTCAAAATACAGGCCTACCTCCTCCCCTACAGCCTGCCTGTCCATCTCCAAAAATACCCTTTTTAATAATTATACGCTCCTCCATTGCATTGAAAAAAAGCAAACAGTAAAGTTGCCAGATGCGGCCATCCTTTCATCCATTTGTCCTTCTGCATCTATTTTTCCCAAACCATGCACTCATACTGTTATTATGTCGCCAAGTAATTAGACTCACTGGCCCAAAAATTATGGATTATTAAAGGATAGCAGCATAAGGGAAAAATACACATTTTGAACCCAAAAACCCATTTGAGTTTTTAAGTTCAAAATACAGGCCTACCTCCTCCCCTACAGCCTGCCTGTCCATCTCCAAAAATACCCTTTTTAATAATTATACGCTCCTCCTTTGCATTGAAAAAAAGCAAACAGTAAAGTTGCCAGATGCGGGCATCCTTTCATCCATTTGTCCTTCTGCATCTATTTTCCCAAACCATGCACTCATACTGTTATTATGTCGCCAAGTAATTAGACTACCTGGCCCAAAAATTATGGATTATAAAAGGATAGCAGCATTAGTGAAAAATACACATTTTGAACCCAAAAACCCATTTGAGTTTTTAAGTTCAAAATACAGGCCTACCTCCTCCCCTACAGCCTGCCTGTCCATTTCCAAAAATACCCTTTTTAATAATTATACGCTCCTCCTTTGCATTGAAAAAAAGCAAACAGTAAAGTTGCCAGATGCGGCCATCCTTTCATCCATTTGTCCTTCCGCATCTATTTTCCCAAACCATGCACTCATACTGTTATTATGTCGCAAAGTAATTAGACTACCTGGCCCAAAAATTATGGATTATAAAAGGATAGCAGCATAAGGGAAAAATACACATTTTGAACCCAAAATCCCATTTGAGTTTTTAAGTTCAAAATACAGGCCTACCTCCTCCTTTACAGCCTGCCTGTCCATCTCCAAAAATACCCTTTTTAATAATTATACGCTCCTCCTTTGCATTGAAAAAAAGCCAACAGTAAAGTTGCCATATGCGGCAATCCTTTCATCCATTTGTCCTTCTGCATCTATTTTCCCAAACCATGCACTCATACTGTTATTATGTCGCCAAGTAATTAGACTACCTGGCCCAAAAATTATGGATCATAAAAGGATAGCACCATAAGGGAACATTACCGTATTTATCGGGGAGTACAACTTCCAGAGGCCTTGCCCGTGTTGACCCTCCTGTGCATTTGGACTCGCATCTGCCCCTGGCCGACAACCTTTAATTTTTAATTTCGCCTCCGGAGGGCCGGGTCGCCTTGGTGGACCGCCCGCCAATGTTTACCGACTCACTCAATGCTTCTGCTCCCCATCACCAGGGGGTCCGCGTCACCGATCCTGTGCCCATTGACGGCACGCCCTGCCTGTGTACAGGGACCCGTGCCTCCCGCCCCTTATAGCGTCTATGGTTCTCTGCATGTCAAAAGTCAACAGGCATGGAAGCCTTTCAGGGGACCCTTCCAGAGGACCCTTTCTGCATGTCAAAGGTCTACAGGCATGGAAGCTTCTCAGAGGACTGTTACAAAGGCTTTGCTCAGGGACCGCCCAGCCCGGGTGGGGTACATGAACCAGCCCATTCCCCCTGTAAAATACCGAGGGAGAAACTTGAAGAATCGTCCCCAGGGGAGCCCGCTCTAGGCCCTTGCGTACCCTGAGAGAACGGCTGAGTATGGGAGTACAAGGCTGGGTGGTCCCAAGGCGAAAAATCCGGAACGGTCCCCTGACAGGCTTCCATGCCTTGCGTACCCTGAGAGAACGGCTGAGTACGGGCTCCCGTGGGGATGAACCTCCTCGGCGGATCGCCCGCCGATGTTTGCCGACTCGCCCGACAATTCTGCTCCCGAACGGTCCGCCGAGGAAATTCATCCCCAGGGGAGCCCGTACTGGGCCGCTCTCTCAGGTTACGCCAGGGCCGAGCGCGGGGTCCCCTGGGGACGAATCTTCCGGTTTCTCCCTTGGTATTTTCCAGGTGGATTGGGCTGGTTCATGTACCCAGCCCAGGCCTGGGTGGTCCCAGGGCGAAACCTCCGGAACGGTCCCCTGACAGGCTTCCATGCCTGAAGACCTTTGACACGCAGAGAACCAGAGAGGCTATAAGGGAGGGAAGCGCGGGTCCCTGTACCCAGACAGGGAGTGCCGTCCATGGGCACAGGATCAGTGATGCGGACCCCTCAGCGTCAGGGAGCAGAAGTGGTCGGGCGAGTCGGCAAACATCGGCGGGCGGTCCGCCGAGGAGGTTCATCCCCACCGGAGCCCGTACTCAGCCGTTCTCTCAGGGTACGCAACGCATGAATGCCTGTCATGGGACCGTTCCGGAGCTTTTGCCCGGGGACCACCCAGCCCTGGGCTGGGTACATGAACCAGCCCAATCCCCCTGGAAAATACCAAGGGAGAAACCGGAAGGTTCGTCCCCAGGGGTGCCCGCGCTCGGCCCTTGCATACCCTGAGAGAACGGCTGAGTACGGGCTCCCGTGGGTATGAACCTCCTCGGCGGACCGCCCGCCAATGTTTTCCGACTCGCCCGACGGTTCTGCTCCCGGATGCTGGGGGGTCTGCATCACCAATCCTGTGCCCAAGGATGGTGCGCCCTGTCTGGGTACAGGGACCTGCGCCTCCCGCCCTTATTGCCATCTCTGGTTCTCTACGTGTCAAAGGTCTACAGGCATGGAAGCCTGCCAGGGGAACGTTCCGGAGGTTTCGCCCGGGGACCACCCAGCCCTGGGCTGGGTACATGAACCAGCCCAATCCCCCTGGAAAATACCAAGGGAGAAACCGGAAGGTTCGTCCCCAGGTTAGCCCACGCTCGGCCCTCGCATACCCTGAGAGAACAGCTGAGTACGGGCTCCCGTGGGGATGAACCTCCTCGGCGGACCGCCCGCCGACGTTTGCCGACTCGCCCGACGGTTCTGCTCCCCGACGCTGGGGGGTCTGCATCACCGATCCTGTGACAAGGATGGCGTGCCCTGTCTGGGTACAGGGACCTGCGCCTCCCGCCCTTATAGCCATTTCTGGTTCTCTACATGTCAACGGTCTACAGGCATGGAAGCCTGTCAGGAGACTGTTTCAAAGGCTTCGCCCGCCCTGCCCTGGGTGGGGTACATGAACCAGCCCTTTCCCCCTGTAAAATACCAAGGGAGAAACCTGAAGGTTCGTCAACAGGAGAACCCGGGCTCGGCCGTGGCGTAACCTGAGAGAGCGGCTGAGTACGGGCTCCCCTGGGGATGAACCTCCTCGGCAGACCGCCCGCCGATGTTTGCCGACTCGTCCGACGCTTCTGCTCCCTGACACTGGGGGGTCCGCATCACTGATCCTGTGCCCATGGACGGCACGCCTTGCCTGGGTACAGGGACCCGCGCCTCCCTCACTTATAGCCTCTCTGGTTCTCTGCGTGTCAAAGGTCTTCAGGCATGGAAGCCTGTCAGGGGACCGTTCCGGAGGTTTCGCCCGGGGACCACCAAGCCCTGGGCTGGGTACATGAACCAGCCCAATCCCCCTGGAAAATACAAAGGGAGAAACCGGAAGGTTCCTCCCCAGGGGAGCCCGCGCTTGTCCCTGGCGTACCCTGAGAGAGTGGCCGAGTACGGGCTCCCCTGGGGACGAACCTCCTTGGTGGACCGCCCACCTATGTATTCTTACTCGCCTGATGCTTCTGCTCCCCGCAACCCTGGGGTCCCTGGGTACAGGGATTGGCGCCTCCCGCCCATATAGCCTTCTCTGGTTCTCTGTGTGTCAAAATTCTACAGGCATGGAAGACCCTTCCAGAGGCCTTGCCCGTGTTCTGTTGACCCTCCTGTGCATTTGGACTCGCATCTGCCCCTGGCCGACAACCTGGAATTTTTAATTTCGCCTCCGGAGGGCCGGGGTGCCTTGGTGGACCGCCCACCAATGTTTGCCGACTCGCCCCACGCTTATGCTCCCCATCGCCAGGGGGTCCGCGTCACCGATCCTGTGCCCAAGGACGGCACGCCCTGCCTGTGTACAGGGACCCGTGCCTCCCACCCCTTATAGCGACTTTTGACATGCAGAGAACCAGAGACAACAGGCATTGAAGCCTTTCAGGGGACCCTTCCAGAGGTTTCACCCGGGGACAGCCCTGCCCCGGTTCGGGTACGTGAACCATCCCAATCCCCTTGGAAAATATCAAGGGAGAAACCAGGGGTTCGACCCCAGGGGAGCCCGCGCTCGGCCCTGGCGTACCCTGAGAAAGCAGCCGGACGGCGTGCTCTCCTGCTATTCTGAGGCAGGTGGCCGTTCAAAGGTACCTACTTGCGATGCTGCGATACAGTTTTATGAACGCATACCACTCGGACATGCCCAGCTCGTGGAACTCTGAGCTGGATTCAGCTTTCAAATCCGATCTCATACTGGTTCTCAGTTTTTCAATTATTGTTAGGCATGGAAGTCAGTCAGGGGACCCTTCAGGAGGACTTGCCCAGGTAAGGTTGACCTTCCTGGGCACATGGACCTACACCTCCCCTTGGCCTATAACCAGGAATTTGACATTTTTTATTTCGGGTATTACATGATGAGATTTGTTACATTGTGTCACCCCCGCCCGACGGTTCTGCTCCCGGACGCTGGGGGGTCTGCATCACCGATCCTGTGCCCAAGGATGGCGTGCCCTGTCTGGGTACAGGGACCTGCGCCTCCCGCCCTTATTGCCATCTCTGGTTCTCTACGTGTCAAAGGTCTACAGGCATGGAAGCCTGTCAGGGGACTGTTTCAGAGGCTTCACCCGGGGACCGCCCAGCCCCTGGTCGGGTACATGAACCAGCCCTTTCCCCTGTAAAATACCAAGGGAGAAACCTCAAGGTTCGTCCCCAGGGGACCCCGCGCTCGGCCCTGGCGTACGTAACCTGAGAGAGCAGCTGAGTACGGGCTCCCCTGTGGATGAATTTTCTCGGCGGACCGCCCGCCGATGTTTGCCGACTCGCCCAATGCTTCTGCTCCCTGACGCTGGGGGGTCCGCATCACTGATCCTGTGCCCATGGACGGCACGCCCTGTCTGGGTACAGGGACCCGCGCCTCCCTCCCTTATGGCCTCTCTGGTTCTCTGCGTGTCAAAGGTCTTCAGGCATGGAAGCCTGCCAGGGGACCGTTCCGGAGGTTTCGCCCGGGGACCACCCAGCCCTGGGCTGGGTACATGAACCAGCCCAATCCCCCTGGAAAATACCAAGGGAAAAACCGGAAGGTTCGTCCCCAGGTTAGCCCACGCTCGGCCCTCGCATACCCTGAGAGAACAGCTGAGTACGGGCTCCCGTGGGGATGAACCTCCTCGGCGGACCGCCCGCCGACGTTTGCCGACTCGCCCGACGGTTCTGCTCCCCGACGCTGGGGGGTCTGCATCACCGATCCTGTGACAAGGATGGCGTGCCCTGTCTGGGTACAGGGACCTGCGCCTCCCGCCCTTATAGCCATTTCTGGTTCTCTACATGTCAACGGTCTACAGGCATGGAAGCCTGTCAGGAGACTGTTTCAAAGGCTTCGCCCGCCCTGCCCTGGGTGGGGTACATGAACCAGCCCTTTCCCCCTGTAAAATACCAAGGGAGAAACCTGAAGGTTCGTCAACAGGAGAACCCGGGCTCGGCCGTGGCGTAACCTGAGAGAGCGGCTGAGTACGGGCTCCCCTGGGGATGAACCTCCTCGGCAGACCGCCCGCCGATGTTTGCCGACTCGTCCGACGCTTCTGCTCCCTGACACTGGGGGGTCCGCATCACTGATCCTGTGCCCATGGACGGCACGCCCTGTCTGGGTACAGGGACCCGCGCCTCCCTCACTTATAGCCTCTCTGGTTCTCTGCGTGTCAAAGGTCTTCAGGCATGGAAGCCTGTCACCGGACCGTTCCGGAGGTTTCGCCCGGGGACCACCAAGCCCTGGGCTGGGTACATGAACCAGCCCAATCCCCCTGGAAAATACAAAGGGAGAAACCGGAAGGTTCCTCCCCAGGGGAGCCCGCGCTTGTCCCTGGCGTACCCTGAGAGAGTGGCCGAGTACGGGCTCCCCTGGGGACGAACCTCCTTGGCGGACCGCCCACCTATGTATTCTTACTCGCCTGATGCTTCTGCTCCCCGCAACCCTGGGGTCCCTGGGTACAGGGATTGGCGCCTCCCGCCCATATAGCCTTCTCTGGTTCTCTGTGTGTCAAAATTCTACAGGCATGGAAGACCCTTCCAGAGGCCTTGCCCGTGTTCTGTTGACCCTCCTGTGCATTTGGACTCGCATCTGCCCCTGGCCGACAACCTGGAATTTTTAATTTCGCCTCCGGAGGGCCGGGGTGCCTTGGTGGACCGCCCACCAATGTTTGCCGACTCGCCCCACGCTTCTGCTCCCCGTCGCCAGGGGGTCCGCGTCACCGATCCTGTGCCCAAGGACGGCACGCCCTGCCTGTGTACAGGGACCCGTGCCTCCCACCCCTTATAGCGACTTTTGACATGCAGAGAACCAGAGACAACAGGCATTGAAGCCTTTCAGGGGACCCTTCCAGAGGTTTCACCCGGGGACAGCCCTGCCCCGGTTCGGGTACGTGAACCATCCCAATCCCCTTGGAAAATATCAAGGGAGAAACCAGGGGTTCGACCCCAGGGGAGCCCGCGCTCGGCCCTGGCGTACCCTGAGAAAGCAGCCGGACGGCGTGCTCTCCTGCTATTCTGAGGCAGGTGGCCGTTCAAAGGTACCTACTTGCGATGCTGCGATACAGTTTTATGAACGCATACCACTCGGACATGCCCAGCTCGTGGAACTCTGAGCTGGATTCAGCTTTCAAATCCGATCTCATACTGGTTCTCAGTTTTTCAATTATTGTTAGGCATGGAAGTCAGTCAGGGGACCCTTCAGGAGGACTTGCCCAGGTAAGGTTGACCTTCCTGGGCACATGGACCTACACCTCCCCTTGGCCTATAACCAGGAATTTGACATTTTTTATTTCGGGTATTACATGATGAGATTTGTTACATTGTGTCACCCCAGTTGTAAGGAAGATCCATGAGGAGAAGGTTTGTTACAGTGTGTGTGTCACCCCAGTAATTAGGAGAAAAATCATGAAGAGGAGATTTGTTACAGAGTGTCAACCCAGTAGTAAGGAGATTACATAAGGAGGAGGTTTGTTACAGTGTGTCACCCTAGTAGTAAGGAGATTACACGGGGAGAAGGTTTGTTACAGTGTGTCACCCCAGTAGTAGGAGATTACATGAGGAGGAGGAGGTTTGTTACAGTGTGTTACCCCAGTAGTAAGCTGATTACATGATGAGAAGGTTTGTTACAGTGAGTCACCCCAGTAATAAGTTAATAACATGAGAAGTTTTGTTACAGTGTGTCACCCCAATAGTAAGGAGATTACATGAGTAGGGGGTTTGTTACAGTGTGTCACCCCAATAGTAAGGTTATTACATAATGAGAAGGTTTGTTACTGTGAGTCACCCCAGTAATAAGTTAATAACATGAGGAGATTTGTTACAGTGTGTCACCCCAGTAGAAAGGAAATTACATGATGAGGAGAAGTTTTGTTACAGTGTGTCACCCCAGTAGTAAGGAGATTACATGAGGAGGGGGTTTGTTACTTTGTGTCACCCCAGTAGTAAGGAGATTACATGAGGAGAGGTTTGTTACAGTGTGTCACCCCGTAGTAAGGAGATTACATGAGGAGGGGGTTTTGTTACAGTGTGTCATCCCAGTAGAAAGGAGATTGCACGAGGAGGTTTGTTACAGTGTTTCACCCCAGTAGTAAGTTAATAACATGTGGAGGAGGTTTGTTACAGTGTTTCACCCCAGTAATAAGTTATTAACATTAGGAGGTTTGTTACAGTGTGTCACCCTAGTAGTAATAAGATTACATGGGCAGGAGGTTTGTTACTTTGTGTCACCCCAGTAGTAAGGAGATTAAATAAGGAGGTTTGTTACAGTGTGTCACCCCAGTAGTAAGGTGATTACATGAGGAGGGCGTTTGTTACAGTGTGTCACCCCAGTAGTAAGGGAGATTACATGAGGATGAGGTTTGTTACACTGTGTCACCCCAGAAGTTAGGAGAAAAAATGAGGATGAGGTTTGTTACAGTGTGTCACCCAAGTAATAAGGAGATTACATGGGGAGTAGGTTTGTTACTGTGTGTCACCCCAGCAGTAAGTTAATAACATGAAGATTGGGTTTGTTACAGTGGGTCACCCCAGTAGTAAGTTAATAATATAAGAATGGAGTTTGTTACAGTGTGTCATCCCAGTCGTAAGGTGATTACATGACAAGGTTTTTTTTTTTTTTACAGTTTGTCACCCAGTAGTAAGTTAATAATATGAGGATGGGGTTTGTTACAGTGTGTCACCCCAGTAGTTAGGAGAAAAAAAATGAGGAGGAGGTTTGTTACAGTGTGTCACCCAAGTAGTAAGGAGATTACATGGGGAGTAGGTTTGTTACTGTGTGTAACCCCAGTAGTAAGTTAATAACATGAAGATGGGGTTTGTTTCTGTGGGTCAACCCAGTAGAAATGAGATTACATGAGGGGAAGTTTTGTTATAGTGTGTCACCCCAGTAGTAAAGAGATTACTTGATGAGGAGGTTTGTTACAGTGTGTCACCCCAGTAATAAGTTAATAACGTGAGGAGGTTTGTTACAGTGTGTCATCCCAGTAGAAAGGAGATTGCACGAGGAGAAGGTTTGTTACAGTGTGTCACCCCAGTAGTAAGTTAATAACATGTGGAGGAGGTTTGTTACAGTGTGTCACCCCAGTAGTAAGGAGATTACATGATGAGAAGGTTTGTTACAGTGTGTCACCCCAGTAATAAGTTATTAACATTAGGAGGTTTGTTACAGTGTGTCAACCCAGTCGTTAGGTGATTACATGACAAGGTTTTTTTTTTTTTTTTTACAGTTTGTCACCCAGTAGTAAGTTAATAATATTAGGATGGGGTTTGTTACAGTGTGTCACCCCAGTAGTTAGGAGAAAAAAATAAGGAGGAGGTTTGTTACAGTGTGTCACCCCAGTCGTACGGTGATTACATGACAAGGTTTTTTTTTTTTTTTTTTTACAGTTTGTCACCCCAGTAGTAAGTTAATAACATGAAAATGGGGTTTGTTTCAGTGGGTCACCCCAGTAGAAACGAGATTACATGAGGGGAAGTTTTGTTACAGTGTGTCACCCCAGTAGTAAAAAGATTACATGATGAGGAGGTTTGTTACAGTGTGTCACCCCAGTAATAAGTTAATAACATGATGAGGTTTGTTACAGTGTGTCACTCCAGTAGAAAGGAGATTACATGGGCAGGAGGGTTGTTACTTTGTGTCACCCCAGTAGTAAGGAGATTAAATAAGGAGGTTTGTTACAGTGTGTCACCCCAGTAGTAAGGAGATTACATGAGTAGGGGGTTTGTTACTTTGTGTCACCCCAGTAGTAAGGAGATTACATGAGGAGAGGTTTGTTACAGTTTGTCACCCCGTAGTAAGGAGTTTACATGAGGAGGGGTTTTGTTACAGTATGTCATCCCAGTAGAAAGGAGATTGCACGAGGAGAAGGTTTGTTACAGTGTTTCACCCCAGTAGTAAGTTAATAACATGTGGAGGAGGTTTGTTACAGTGTTTCACCCCAGTAATAAGTTATTAACATTAGGAGGTTTGTTACAGTGTGTCACCCTAGTAGTAATAAGATTACATGGGCAGGAGGTTTGTTACTTTGTGTCACCCCAGTAGTAAGGAGATTAAATAAGGAGGTTTGTTACAGTGTGTCACCCCAGTAGTAAGGAGATTACATGTGGAGGGGGTTTGTTACTTTGTGTCACCCCAGTAGTAAGGAGATTACATGAGGAGAGGTTTGTTACAGTGTGTCACCCCGTAGTAAGGAGTTTACATGAGGAGGGGGTTTGTTACAGTGTGTCACCCAAGTAGTAAGGAGATTACATGGGGAGTAGGTTTGTTACTGTGTGTCACCCCAGTAGTAAGTTAATAACATGAAGATGGGGTTTGTTACAGTGGGTCCACCCAGTAGAAACGAGATTACATGAGGAGAAGTTTTGTTACAGTGTGTCACCCCAGTAATACGTTAATAACATGAGGAGGTTTGTTACAGTGTGTCACCCAAGTAGAAAGGAGATTACATGAGGAGAAGTTTTGTTACAGTATGTCACCCCAGTAGAAAGGAGAATACATGAGGAAAAGGTTTGTTACAGTGTGTCACCCTAGTAGTAAGTTAATAACATGTGGAGGAGGTTTGTTACAGTGTATCACCCCAGTAGTAATAAGATTACATGTGGAGGAGGTTTGTTACAGTGTGTCACCCTAGTAGTAATAAGATTACATGGGCAGGAGGTTTGTTACTTTGTGTCACCCCAGTAGTAAGGAGATTAAATAAGGAGGTTTGTTACAGTTTGTCACCCCAGTAGTAAGGTGATTACATGAGGAGGGCGTTTGTTACAGTGTGTCACCCCAGTTGTAAGGGAGATTACATGAGGATGAGGTTTGTTACAGTATGTCACCCCAGTAGTTAGGAGAAAAAATGAGGAGGAGGTTTGTTACAGTGTGTCACCCAAGTAGTAAGGAGATTACATGGGGAGTAGGTTTGTTCCTGTGTGTCACCCCAGTAGTAAGTTAATAACATGAAGATTGGGTTTGTTACAGTGGGTCACCCCAGTAGTAAGTTAAAAATATAAGAATGGGGTTTGTTACAGTGTGTCACCCCAGTCGTAAGGTGATTACATGACAAGGTTTTTTTTTTTTTTTTTTACAGTTTGTCACCCAGTAGTAAGTTAATAATATGAGGATGGGGTTTGTTACAGTGTGTCACCCCAGTAGTTAGGAGAAAAAAAATGAGGAGGAGGTTTGTTACAGTGTGTCACCCAAGTAGTAAGGAGATTACATGGGGAATAGGTTTGTTACTGTGTGTCACCCCAGTAGTAAGTTAATAACATGAAGATGGGGTTTGTTTCAGTGGTTCACCCCAGTAGAAACGAGATTACATGAGGGGAAGTTTTGTTACAGTGTGTCACCCCAGTAGTAAAGAGATTACTTGATGAGGAGGTTTGTTACAGTGTGTCACCCCAGTAATAAGTTAATAACGTGAGGAGGTTTGTTACAGTATGTCACCCCAGTAGAAAGTAGATTACATGAGGGGAAGTTTTGTTACAGTGTGTCATCCCAGTAGAAAGGAGATTGCACGAGGAGAAGGTTTGTTACAGTGTGTCACCCCAGTAGTAAGTTAATAACATGTGGAGGAGGTTTGTTACAGTGTGTCACCCCAGTAGTAAGGAGATTACATGATGAGAAGGTTTGTTACAGTGTGTCACCCCAGTAATAAGTTATTAACATTAGGAGGTTTGTTACAGTGTGCCACCCCAGTCGTAAGGTGATTACATGACAAGGTTTTTTTTTTTTTTTTTTTACAGTTTGTCACCCAGTAGTAAGTTAATAATATGAGGATGGGGTTTGTTACAGTGTGTCACCCCAGTAGTTAGGAGAAAAAAATAAGGAGGAGGTTTGTTACAGTGTGTCACCCAAGTAGTAAGGAGATTACATGGGGAGTAGGTTTGTTATTGTGTGTCACCCCAGTAGTAAGTTAATAACATGAAAATGGGGTTTGTTTCAGTGGGTCACCCCAGTAGAAACGAGATTACATGAGGGGAAGTTTTGTTACAGTGTGTCACCCCAGTAGTAAAGAGATTACATGATGAGGAGGTTTGTTACAGTGTGTCACCCCAGTAATAAGTTAATAACATGATGAGGTTTGTTACAGTGTGTCACTCCAGTAGAAAGGAGATTACATGGGCAGGAGGTTTGTTACTTTGTGTCACCCCAGTAGTAAGGAGATTAAATAAGGAGGTTTGTTACAGTGTGTCACCCCAGTAGTAAGGAGATTACATGAGGAGGGGGTTTGTTACTTTGTGTCACCCCAGTAGTAAGGAGATTACATGAGGAGAGGTTTGTTACAGTGTGTCACCCCGTAGTAAGGAGTTTACATGAGGAGGGGTTTTGTTACAGTGTGTCATCCCAGTAGAAAGGAGATTGCACGAGGAGAAGGTTTGTTACAGTGTTTCACCCCAGTAGTAAGTTAATCACATGTGGATGAGGTTTGTTACAGTGTTTCACCCCAGTAATAAGTTATTAACATTAGGAGGTTTGTTACAGTGTGTCACCCTAGTAGTAATAAGATTACATGGGCAGGAGGTTTGTTACTTTGTGTCACCCCAGTAGTAAGGAGATTAAATAAGGAGGTTTGTTACAGTGTGTCACCCCAGTAGTAAGGAGATTACATGTGGAGGGGGTTTGTTACTTTGTGTCACCCCAGTAGTAAGGAGATTACATGAGGAGAGGTTTGTTACAGTGTGTCACCCCGTAGTAAGGAGTTTACATGAGGAGGGGGTTTGTTACAGTGTGTCACCCCAGTAGTAAGTTAATAAAATGAGGATGAGGTTGGTTATAGTGTGTCACCCCGGTAGTATGGATATGACATGAGGATGAGGTTTGTTACAGTGTGTCACCCCAGTAGTAAGGAGATTACATAAGGAGAAGGTTTATTACAGTGTATCACCCCAGTAGTAAGGAGATTACATGAGGAGGGTGTTTGTTACAGTGTGTCACCCAAGTAGTAAGGAGATTACATGGGGAGTAGGTTTGTTACTGTGTGTCACCCCAGTAGTAAGTTAATAACATGAAGATGGGGTTTGTTACAGTGGGTCAACCCAGTAGAAACGAGATTACATGAGGAGAAGTTTTGTTACAGTGTGTCACCCCAGTAATACGTTAATAACATGAGGAGGTTTGTTACAGTGTGTCACCCAAGTAGAAAGGAGATTACATGAGGAGAAGTTTTGTTACAGTATGTCACCCCAGTAGAAAGGAGAATACATGAGGAAAAGGTTTGTTAAAGTGTGTCACCCTAGTAGTAAGTTAATAACATGTGGAGGAGGTTTGTTACAGTGTATCACCCCAGTAGTAATAAGATTACATGTGGAGGAGGTTTGTTACAGTGTGTCACCCTAGTAGTAATAAGATTACATGGGCAGGAGGTTTGTTACTTTGTGTCACCCCAGTAGTAAGGAGATTACATGAGGTGGGCGTTTGTTACAGTGTGTCACCCCAGTAGTAAGGTAGATTACATGAGGATGAGGTTTGTTACAGTGTGTCACCCCAGTAGTTAGGAGAAAAAATGAGGAGGAGGTTTGTTACAGTGTGTCACCCAAGTAGTAAGGATATTACATGGGGAGTAGGTTTGTTACTGTGTGTCACCCCAGTAGTAAGTTAATAACATGAAGATTGGGTTTGTTACAGTGGGTCACCCCAGTAGTAAGTTAATAATATAAGAATGGGGTTTGTTACAGTGTGTCACCCCAGTCGTAAGGTGATTACATGACAAGGTTTTTTTTTTTTTTACAGTTTGTCACCCAGTAGTAAGTTAATAATATGAGGATGGGGTTTGTTACAGTGTGTCACCCCAGTAGTTAGGAGAAAAAAAATGAGGAGGAGGTTTGTTACAGTGTGTCACGCAAGTAGTAAGGAGATTACATGGGGAGTAGGTTTGTTACTGTGTGTAACCCCAGTAGTAAGTTAATAACATGAAGATGGGGTTTGTTTTAGTGGGTCACCCCAGTAGAAATGAGATAACATGAGGGGAAGTTTTGTTACAGTGTGTCACCCCAGTAGTAAAGAGATTACTTGATGAGGAGGTTTGTTACAGTGTGTCACCCAGTAATAAGTTAATAACGTGAGGAGGTTTGTTACAGTGTGTCACCCCAGTAGAAAGGAGATTACATGAAGAGAAGTTTTGTTACAGTGTGTCATCCCATTAGAAAGGAGATTGCACGAGGAGAAGGTTTGTTACAGTGTGTCACCCCAGTAGTAAGTTAATAACATGTGGAGGAGGTTTGTTACAGTGTGTCACCCCAGTAGTAAGGAGATTACATGATGAGAAGGTTTGTTACAGTGTTTCACCCCAGTAATAAATTATTAACATTAGGAGGTTTGTTACAGTGTGTCACCCCAGTCGTAAGGTGATTACATGACAAGGTTTTTTTTTTTTTTTTTTACAGTTTGTCACCCAGTAGTAAGTTAATAATATGAGGATGGGGTTTGTTACAGTGTGTCACCCCAGTAGTTAGGAGAAAAAAATTAAGGAGGAGGTTTGTTACAGTGTGTCACCCAAGTAGTAAGGAGATTACATGGGGAGTAGGTTTGTTATTGTGTGTCACCCCAGTAGTAAGTTAATAACATGAAAATGGGGTTTGTTTCAGTGGCTCACCCCAGTAGAAACGAGATTACATGAGGGGAAGTTTTGTTACAGTGTGTCACCCCAGTAGTAAAGAGATTACATGATGAGGAGGTTTGTTACAGTGTGTCACCCCAGTAATAAGTTAATAACATGATGAGGTTTGTTACAGTGTGTCACTCCAGTAGAAAGGAGATTACATGGGCAGGAGGTTTGTTACTTTGTGTCACCCCAGTAGTAAGGAGATTAAATAAGGAGGTTTGTTACAGTGTGTCACCCCAGTAGTAAGGAAATTACATGAGGAGTGGGTTTGTTACTTTGTGTCACCCCAGTAGTAAGGAGATTACATGAGGAGAGATTTTTTACAGTGTGTCACCCCGTAGTAAGGAGATTACATGAGGAGGGGGTTTTGTTACAGTGTGTCATCCCAATAGAAAGGAGATTGCACGAGGAGAAGGTTTGTTACAGTGTTTCACCCCAGTAGTAAGTTAATAACATGTGGAGGAGGTTTGTTACAGTGTTTCACCCCAGTAATAAGTTATTAACATTAGGAGGTTTGTTACAGTGTGTCACCCTAGTAGTAATAAGATTACATGGGCAGGAGGTTTGTTACTTTGTGTCACCCCAGTAGTAAGGAGATTAAATAAGGAGGTTTGTTACAGTGTGTCACCCCAGTAGTAAGGAGATTACATGAGGAGGGGGTTTGTTACTTTGTGTCACCCCAGTAGTAAGGAGATTACATGAGGAGAGGTTTGTTACAGTGTGTCACCCCGTAGTAAGGAGATTACATGAGGAGGGTGTTTGTTACAGTGTGTCACCCAAGTAGTATGGAGATTACATGGGGAGTAGGTTTGTTACTGTGTGTCAACCCAGTGGTAAGTTAATTACATGAAGATGGGGTTTGTTACAGTGGGTCAACCCAGTAGAAACAAGATTACATGAGGAGAAGTTTTGTTACAGTGTGTCACCCCAGTAATACGTTAATAACATGAGGAGGTTTTTTACAGTGTGTCACCCAAGTAGAAAGGAGATTACATGAGGAGAAGTTTTGTTACAGTATGTCACCCCAGTAGAAAGGAGAATACATGAGGAAAAGGTTTGTCACAGTGTGTCACCCTAGTAGTAAGTTAATAACATGTGGAGGAGGTTTGTTACAGTGTATCACCCCAGTAGTAATAAGATTACATGTGGAGGAGGTTTGTTACAGTGTGTCACCCTAGTAGTAATAAGATTACATGGGCAGGAGGTTTGTTACTTTGTGTCACCCCAGTAGTAAGGAGATTACATGAGGTGGGCGTTTGTTACAGTGTGTCACCCCAGTAGTAAGGGAGATTACATGAGGATGAGGTTTGTTACAGTGTGTCACCCCAGTAGTTAGGAGAAAAAATGAGGAGGAGGTTTGTTACAGTGTGTCACCCAAGTAGTAAGGAGATTACATGGGGAGTAGGTTTGTTACTGTGTGTCACCCCAGTAGTAAGTTAATAACATGAAGATTGGGTTTGTTACAGTGGGTCACCCCAGTAGTAAGTTAATAATATAAGAATGGGGTTTGTTACAGTGTGTCACCCCAGTCGTAAGGTGATTACATGACAAGGTTTTTTTTTTTTTTTACAGTTTGTCACCCAGTAGTAAGTTAATCATATGAGGATGGGGTTTGTTACAGTGTGTCACCCCAGTAGTTAGGAGAAAAAAAATGAGGAGGAGGTTTGTTACAGTGTGTCACCCAAGTAGTAAGGAGATTACATGGGAGTAGGTTTGTTACTGTGTGTCACCCTAGTAGTAAGTTAATAACATGAAGATGGGGTTTGTTTCAGTGGGTCACCCCAGTAGAAACGAGATTACATGAGGGGAAGTTTTGTTACAGTGTGTCACCCCAGTAGTAAAGAGATTACTTGATGAGGAGGTTTGTTACAGTGTGTCACCCCAGTAATAAGTTAATAACGTGAGGAGGTTTTTTACAGTGTGTCACCCCAGTAGAAAGTAGATTACATGAGGGGAAGTTTTGTTACAGTGTGTCATCCCAATAGAAAGGAGATTGAACGAGGAGAAGGTTTGTTACGGTGTGTCACCCCAGTAGTAAGTTAATAACATGTGGAGGAGGTTGTTACAGTGTGTCACCCCAGTAGTAAGGAGATTACATGATAAGAAGGTTTGTTACAGTGTGTCACCCCAGTAATAAGTTATTAACATTAGGAGGTTTGTTACAGTGTGTCACCCCAGTCGTAAGGTGATTACATGACAAGGTTTTTTTTTTGTTTTTTTTTACAGTTTGTCACCCAGTAGTAAGTTAATAATATGAGGATGGGGTTTGTTACAGTGTGTCACCCCAGTAGTTAGGAGCAAAAAATAAGGAGGAGGTTTGTTACAGTGTGTCACCCAAGTAGTAAGGAGATTACATGGGGAGTAGGTTTGTTATTGTGTGTCACCCCAGAAGTAAGTTAATAACATGAAAATGGGGTTTGTTTCAGTGGGTCACCCCAGTAGAAACGAGATTACATGAGGGGAAGTTTTGTTACAGTGTGTCACCCCAGTAGTAAAGAGATTACATGATGAGGAGGTTTGTTACAGTGTGTCACCCCAGTAATAAGTTAATAACATGATGAGGTTTGTTACAGTGTGTCACTCCAGTAGAAAGGAGATTACATGGGCAGGAGGTTTGTTACTTTGTGTCACCCCAGTAGTAAGGAGATTAAATAAGGAGGTTTGTTACAGTGTGTCACCCCAGTAGTAAGGAGATTACATGAGGAGGGGGTTTTTTACTTTGTGTCACCCCAGTAGTAAGGAGATTACATGAGGAGAGGTTTGTTACAGTGTGTCACCCCGTAGTAAGGAGATTACATGAGGAGGGGGTTTTGTTACAGTGTGTCATCCCAGTAGAAAGGAGATTGCACGAGGAGAAGGTTTGTTACAGTGTTTCACCCCAGTAGTAAGTTAATCACATGTGGATGAGGTTTGTTACAGTGTTTCACCCCAGTAATAAGTTATTAACATTAGGAGGTTTGTTACAGTGTGTCACCCTAGTAGTAATAAGATTACATGGGCAGGAGGTTTGTTACTTTGTGTCACCCCAGTAGTAAGGAGATTAAATAAGGAGGTTTGTTACAGTGTGTCACCCCAGTGAGTAAGGAGATTACATGAGGAGAGGTTTGTTACAGTGTGTCACCCCGTAGTAAGGAGATTACATGAGGAGGGGTTTTGTTACAGTGTGTCACCCCAGTAGTAAGTTAATAAAATGAGGATGAGGTTTGTTACAGTGTTTCACCATAGTAATAAGTTATTAACATTAGGAGGTTTGTTACAGTGTGTCACCCTAGTAGTAATAAGATTACATGGGCAGGAGGTTTGTTACTTTGTGTCACCCCAGTAGTAAGGAGATTAAATAAGGAGGTTTGTTACAGTGTGTCACCCCAGTAGTAAGGAGATTACATGAGGAGGGGGTTTGTTACTTTGTGTCACCCCAGTAGTAAGGAGATTACATGAGGAGAGGTTTGTTACAGTGTGTCACCCCGTAGTAAGGAGATTACATGAGGAGGGGTTTTGTTACAGTGTGTAACCGCAGTAGTAAGTTAATAAAATGAGGATGAGGTTGGTTATAGTGTGTCACCCCGGTAGTAAGGAGATTACTTGAGAAGGAGGTTTGTTACAGTGTGTCACCCCAGTAGTAAGGAGATTAGGAGGTTTGTTACAGTGAGTTACCTCCAGTGACCCTCCTGGGCACAGGGACCCGTACCTCCCCCTGGCCAACAACTGGCCTCCAGAGGGCCAGGGCACCACCGCCCACCCCCGATGTTTGCCGACTCGCCCAACGCTTTTGCACCACGCCACCGGGGGTCCGCGTCACTGATCCTGTGCACAAGGACGGCGCGCCCTGCCTTTGTACAGGGACCCACGCCTCACTCCCGTATAGCCTCTCTTGTTCACTGCATGTCAAAAGTCTAAAGGCAGGCATGATAGACCCTTTCAGAGGCCTTGCTCATATTTGGTTGACCATCCTGGGCATAGGGACTCTCATCTCCCCCTGGCCGACAACTTGGACTTTGTAATCTTTCATTTCGCCTCTGGAGGGCCAAGGCGCCTCAGCGGACCACACGTTGATGTTTGTTGACTCGCCTGACGCTTCTGCTCCCTGCTGCCGGGATGTCCACGTCACCGATCCTGTGCCCAAGGACGGCGCGCCCTGCCTGGGTACAGGGACCCGCACCTCCCGCCCTTATAGCCTCTCTGGTTCTCTACGTGTCAAAGGTCTACAGGCATGGAAGCCTGTCAGGGGACTGTTTCAGAGGCTTCGCCCGGGGACCGCCCAGCCCCGGGTCGGGTACATGAACCAGCCCATTCCCCCTGTAAAATACCAAGGGAGAAACCTGAAGAATCGTCCCCAGGGGAGCCAGCGCTCGGCCCTGGCGTACCCTGAGAGAACGGCTGAGTACGGGCTCCCGTGGGGATGAACCTCCTCGGCGGACCGCCCGCCGATGTTTGGCGACTCGCCCAACGGTTATCCTCCCTGATGCTGGGGGGCCGAATCACCGATCCTGTGCCCAAGGACGGCGCGCCCTGTCTGGGTACAGGGACCCACGCCTCCCGCCCTTATAGCCTCTCTTGTTCTCTGCGTGTCAAAAGTCTACAGGCATAGAAGATCCTTCCAGAGGCTTTGCCTGGAAGATCCTTCCAGAGACCTGGACTTTGTAATCTTTCATTTTGCCTCTGGAGGGCCGAGGCGCCTCAGTGGACCGTACGCCAATGTTTTTTGACTCCCCCGGCGCTTCTGCTCCCCGCTGCCGGGATGTCTGCGTCACCTATCCTGTGTCCAAGGACGGTGCGCCCTGCCTGGGTACAGGGACCCGCGCCTCCTGCCCTTATAGCCTTCTCTGGTTCTCTGCATGTCAAAAGTCTACATGCATGGAAGACCCTTCCAGATGCCTTGCCCGTGTTCTGTTGACCCTCCTGTGCATTTGGACTTGCATCTGCCCCTGGCCGAAAACCTGGAATTTTTAATTTTGCCTCTGGAGGGCCGGGGTGCTTTGGTGGACCGCCCGCCAATGTTTGCCGACTCGTCCGACGCTTCTGCTCCCCGTCGCCAGGGGGTCCGCATCACCGATCCTGTGCCCAAGGACGGCACGCCCTGCCTGTGTACAGGGACCCGTGCCTCCTGCCCTTATAGCCTCTCTGGTTCTCTACGTGTCAAAGGTCTACAGGCAATGAAGCCTGTCAGGGGACTGTTTCAAAGGCTTCGCTCGGGGACCGCCCAGCCCCAGGTCGGGTACATGAACCAGCCCATTCCACCTGTAAAATACCAAGGGAGAAACCGGAAGAATAATTTCCTTGGGAGCCTGCGCTCGGCCCTGGCGTACCCTGAGAGAACGTCTGAGTACGGGCTCCAGTGCGTGGGGATGAACCTCCTCAGCGGACCGCCTGCCGATGTTTGCCGACTTGCCCGACGGTTCTGCTCCCCGATCCTGGGGGGTCCGCATCACCGATTCTGTGCCCAAGGACAGTGCGCCCTGTCTGGGTACAGGGACCCGTGCCTCCCACCGTTATAGCCTCCCTTGTTCTCTGCGTTTCAAAAGTCTACAGGCATAGAAGATCCTTCCAGAGGCCTTGCCATGTTCGGTTGACCATCCTGGGCATAGGGACTCGCATCTCCCCCTGGCCGACAACCTGGACTTTGTAATCTTTCATTTTGCCTCTGGAGGGCCTAGGCGTCTCAGTGGACCGTACGCCGATGTTTTTTGACTCGCCCGACGCTTCTGCTCCTCGCTGCAGGGATGTCCACGTCACCTATCCTGTGCCCAAAGACGGCGCGCCCTGTCTGGGTACAGGGAACCGTGCCTCCCGCCCTTTATAGCTTCTCTGGTTCTCTACGTGTCAAAGGTCTACAGGCATGGAAGCCTGTCAGGGGTCTGTTTCAAAGCTTCGCTCGGGGACCGCCCGGCCCCGGGTCGGGCACATGAACCAGCCCATTCCCCCTGTAAAATACCAAGGGAGAAACCTCAAGGTTCGTCCCCAGGGGAGCCCGCACTCGGTCCTGGCGTACCCTGAGAAAGCGGCTGAGTACGGGCTCCCCTGTGGATTACCCTCCTCGGCGGACCGCCCGCGATGTTTGCCGACTCGCCCGCCGCTTCTGCTCCCCGACGCTGGGGGGTCTTCGTCACTGATCCTGTGCCCAAGGACAGCGCACCCTGTCTGGGTACAGGGACCCACGCCTCCCGCCCTTATAGCCTTCTCTGGTTCTCAGCGTGTCAAAAGTCTACAGGCATGGAAGACCCTTCCAGAGGATTTGCCTGTGTTCTGTTGACCCTCCTGTGCATTTGGACTCGCATCTGCCCCTGGCCGACAACCTGGAATTTTTAATTTCACCTCCGGAGGGCCGGGGTGCCTTGGTGGACCGCCGCCAATGTTTGCCGACTCGCCTGACGCTTCTGCTCCCCGTCGCCTGGGGGTCCACATCATCGATTCTGTGCCCAAGGACGGCATGCCCTGCCTGGCTACAGGGACCCGCGCCTCCCTGCCTTATAGCCTCTCTGATTCTCTGCCTGTCAAAGGTCTACAGGCATGGAAGCCTGTCAGGGGACTGTTACAAAGGCTTTGCTCAGGGACAGCCCAGCCTGGGTGGGGTACATGAACCAGCCCATTCCCCCTGTAAAATACCAAGGGAGAAACCTGAAGGTTCGTCCCCAGGGGAGCCCGCGCTTGGTCCTGGCGTACCCTGGGAGAATGGCTGAGTACGGGCTACCGTGGGGATGAACCTCCTCGGCGGACCGGCCGCCGATCTTTGCCAACTCCACCGACGGTTCTGCTCCCCGACGCTGGGGGGTCTGCATCACCAATCCTGTGCCCAAGGATGGCGCGCCCTGTCTGGGTGCAGGGACCTGCGCCTCCCGCCCTTATAGCCATTTCTGGTTCTCTACGTGTCAAAGGTCTACAGGCCTTTCCCCCTGTAAACCAGCCCTTTCCCCCTGTAAAATACTAAGGGAGAAACCTGAAGGTTTGTCCCCAGGGGACCCCGCGCTCGGCCCTGGCGTAACCTGAGAGAGCGGCTGAGTACTGGCTCCCCTGGGGATGAATCTCCTCAGCGGACCGCCCGCCGATGTTTGCCGACTCGCCCAACGCTCTTGCTCCCTGGCGCTGGGGGGTCCGCATCACTGATCCTCTGCCCATGGACGGCACGCCCTGTCTGGGTACAGGGACCCGCGCCTCCTTCCCTTATAGCCTCTCTGGTTCTCTGCATGTCAATGGTCTTCAGACATGGAAGCCTGTCAGGGACCGTTCCTGAGTTTTCGCCCGGGGACTACCCAGCCCTGGGCTGGGTACATGAACCAGCCCAATCCCCCTGGAAAATACAAAGGTAGAAACCGGAAGGTTCGTCCCCAGGGGACACTGCGCTCGGCCCTGCCGTAACCTGAGCGGCTGAGTACAGGCTCCCCTGGGGATGAACCTCCTCTGCGGACCGCCCGCCGATGTTTGCCGACTCGCCCGACGCTTCTGCTCACTGACGCTGGGGGGTCGGCATCACTGATCCTGTGACCATGGACGGCACGCCCTGTCTGGGTACAGGGACCCGCGCCTCCCTCCCTTATAGCCTCTCTGGTTCTCTGCGTGTCAAAGGTCTTCAGGCATGGAAGCCTGTCAGGGGACCGTTCCGGAGGTTTCGCCCGGGGACCACCCAGCCCTGGGCTGGGTACATGAACCAGCCCAATCCCCCTGGAAAATACCAAGGGAGAAACCGGAAGGTTCGTCCCCAGGGGAGCCCGCGCTCGGCCCTTGCATACCCTGAGAGAACGGCTGAGTACGGGCTCCCGTGGGGATGAACCTCCTCGGCGGACCGCCCGCCGATGTTTGCCGACTCGCCCGACGGTTCTGCTTCCCGACACTGGGGGGTCCGTATCACCGATCCTGTGCCCAAGGATGGCGCGCCCTGTCTGGGTACAGGGACCTGCGCCTCCTGCCCTTATAGCCATTTCTGGTTCTCTACGTGTCAAAGGTCTACAGGCATGGAAGCCTGTCAGGGGACTGTTTCAAAGGCTTCGCTCGGGGACCGCCCTGCCCTTGGTGGGGTACATGAACCAGCCCTTTCCCCCTGTAAAATACCAAGGTTCGTCCCCAGGGGACCCCGCGCTCGGCCCTGGCGTAACCTGAGAGAGCGGCTGAGTACGGGCTCCCCTAAGGATGAACCTCCTCGACGGACCGCCCACCGATGTTTGCCGACTCGCCCGACGCTTCTGCTCCCTGACGCTGGAGGGTCCGCATCACTGATCCTGTGCCCATGGACGGCACGCCCTGTTTGGGTACAGGGACCCGCACATCCCTCCCTTATAGCCTCTCTGGTTCTCTGCGTGTCAAAGGTCTTCAGGCATGGAAGCCTGTCAGAGGACTGTTCCGGAGGTTTCGCCGGGGACCACCCAGCCCTGGGCTGGGTACATGAACCAGCCCAATCCCCCTGGATTGGGCTGGTTCATGCTCCCCGACGCTGGGGGGTCTGCATCACCGATCCTGTGCCCAAGGATGGCACGCCCTGTCTGGGTACAGGGACCTGCGCCTCCCACCCTTATAGCCATTTCTGCTTCTCTACGTGTCAAAGGTCTACAGGCATGGAAGCCTGTCAGGGGACTGTTTCAAAGGCTTCGCTCGGGGACCGCCCTGCCCTGGGTGGGGTACATGAACCAGCCCTTTCCCCCTGTAAAATACCAAGGGAGAAACCTGAAGGTTCGTCCCCAGGGGAGCCCGCGCTTGTCCCTGGCGTACCCTGAGAGAGTGGCCGAGTACGGGCTCCCCTGGGGACGAACCTCCTTGGCGGACCGCCCGCCTATGTATCCTTACTAGCCTGATGCTTCTGCTCCCCGCAACCCTGGGGTCCGCGTCACCGATCCTGTGCCCAAGGATGGCGCGCCCTACCTGGGTACAGGGACCGGCGCCTCCCGCCCTTATAGCCTTCTCTAGTTCTCTGTGTGTCAAAGTCTACAGGCATGGAAGACCCTTACAGAGGCCTTGCCCGTGTTCTGTTGACCCTCCTGTGCATTTGGACTCGCATCTGCCCCTGGCCGACAACCTGGAATTTTTAATTTCACCTCCGGAGGGCCTGAGTGCCTTGGTGGACCGCCCGCCAATGTTTGCCGACTCGCCCGACGCTTCTGCTCCCCGTCGCCTGGGGGTCCGCATCACCGATCCTGTGCCCAAGAACGGCATGCCCTGCCTGGCTACAGGGACCCGCGCCTCCCTGCCTTATAGCCTCTCTGGTTCTCTGCGTGTCAAAGGTCTACAGGCATGGAAGCGTGTCAGGAGACTGTTACAAAGGCTTTGCTCAGGGACCGCCCAGCCCCGGGTGGGGTACATGAACCAGCCCATTCCCCCTGTAAAATACCAAGGGAGAAACCTGAAGAATCGTCCCCAGGGGAGCCCGCGCTCGGCCCTTGCGTACCCTGAGAGAACGGCTGAGTACGGGCTCCCATGGGGATGAACCTCCTCGGCGGACCGCCCGCCGATGTTTGCCGACTCGCCCGACGGTTCTGCTTCCCGACACTGGGGGGTCCGTATCACCGATCCTGTGCCCAAGGATGGCGCGCCCTGTCTGGGTACAGGGACCTGCGCCTCCTGCCCTTATAGCCATTTCTGGTTCTCTACGTGTCAAAAGTCTACAGGCATGGAAGCCTGTCAGGGGACTGTTTCAAAGGCTTCGCTCGGGGACCGCCCTGCCCTTGGTGGGGTACATGAACCAGCCCTTTCCCCCTGTAAAATACCAAGGTTCGTCCCCAGGGGACCCCGCGCTCGGCCCTGGCGTAACCTGAGAGAGCGGCTGAGTACGGGCTCCCCTAAGGATGAACCTCCTCGACGGACCGCCCACCGATGTTTGCCGACTCGCCCGACGCTTCTGCTCCCTGACGCTGGAGGGTCCGCATCACTGATCCTGTGCCCATGGACGGCACGCCCTGTTTGGGTACAGGGACCCGCACATCCCTCCCTTATAGCCTCTCTGGTTCTCTGCGTGTCAAAGGTCTTCAGGCATGGAAGCCTGTCAGAGGACTGTTCCGGAGGTTTCGCCGGGGACCACCCAGCCCTGGGCTGGGTACATGAACCAGCCCAATCCCCCTGGAAAATACCAAGGGAGAAACCGGAAGGTTCGTCCCAGGGGAGCCCGCGTTCGGCCCTTGCATACCCTGAGAGAACGGCTGAGTACGGGCTCCCGTGGGGATGAACCTCCTCGGCGGACCGCCCGCCGATGTTTGCCGACTCGCCAGACGGTTCTGCTCCCCGACGCTGGGGGGTCTGCATCACCGATCCTGTGCCCAAGGATGGCGCGCCCTGTCTGGGTACAGGGACCTGCGCCTCCCGCCCTTATAGCCATTTCTGGTTCTCTACGTGTCAAAGGTCTACAGGCATGGAAGCCTGTCAGGGGACTGTTTCAAAGGCTTCGCTCGGGGACCTCCCTGCCCTGGGTGGGGTACATGAACCAGCCCAATCCCCCTGTAAAATACCAAGGGAGAAACCTGAAGGTTCGTCCCCAGGAGAACCCGGGCTCGGCCGTGGCGTAACCTGAGAGAGCATCTGAGTACGGGCTCCCCTGGGGATGAACCTCCTCGGCAGACCGCCCGCCGATGTTTGCCGACTCGTCTGACGCTTCTGCTCCCTGACGCTGGGGGGTCCGCATTACTGATCCTGTGCCCATGGACGGCACGCCCTGTCTGGGTACAGGGACCCGCGCCTCCCTCACTTATAGCCTCTCTGGTTCTCTGCGTGTCAAAGGTCTTCAGGCATGGAAGCCTGTCAGGGGACCGTTCCGGAGGTTTCGCCCGGGGACCACCCAGCCCTGGGCTGGGTACATGAACCAGCCCAATCCCCCTGGAAAATACAAAGGGAGAAACCGGAAGGTTCGTCCCCAGGGGAGCCCGCGCTTGTCCCTGGCGTACCCTGAGAGAGTGGCCGAGTACGGGCTCCCCTGGGGACGAGCCTCCTTGGCGGACCGCCCGCCTATGTATTCTTACTCGCCTGATGCTTCTGCGTCACCGATCCTGTGCCCAAGGACGGCGCGCCCTGCCTGGGTACAGGGACCGGCGCCTACACCCCCTTATAACCTTCTCTGGTTCTCTGTGTGTCAAAAATCTACAGGCATGGAAGACCCTTCCAGAGGCCTTGCCCTTGTTCTGTTGACCCTCCTGTGTATTTGGACTCGCATCTGCCCCTGGCCGACAACCTGGAATTTTTTATTTCGCCTCCGGAGGGCCGGGGTGCCTTGGTGGACCGCCCACCAATGTTTGCCGACTCGCCCGACGCTTCTGCTCCCCGTCGCCAGGGGGTCCGCGTCACCGATCCTGTGCCCAAGGACGGCACGCCCTGCCTGTGTACAGGGACCCGCGCCTCCCACCCCTTATAGCGTCTCTGGTTCTCTGCATGTCAAAAGTCAACAGGCATGGAAGCCTTTCAGGGAACCCTTCCAGAGGTTTCACCCGGGGACAGCCCTGCCCGGTTCGGGTACGTGAACCATCCCAATCCCCTTGGAAAATATCAAGGGAGAAACCAGGGGTTCGACCCCAGGGGAGCCCGCGCTCGGCCCTGGCGTACCCTGAGAAAGCAGCCGGACGGCTTGCTCTCCTGCTATTCTGAGGCAGGTGGCCGTTCAAAGGTACCAACTCGTGATGCTGCGATACAGTTTTATGAACGCACTCGGAAATACCACTCGGACATGCCCAGCTCGTGGAACTGTGAGCTGGATTCAGCTTTCAAATCCGATCTCATACTGGTTCTCAGTTTTTCAATTATTGTTAGGCATGGAAGTCAGTCAGGGGACCCTTCAGGAGGACTTGCCCAGGTAAGGTTGACCTTCCTGGGCACATGGACCCACACCTCCCCCTGGCCTATAACCAGGAATTTGACATTTTTTTATTTCGGGTATTACATGATGAGATTTGTTACATTGTGTCACCCCAGTTGTAAGGAAGATCCGTGAGGAGGAGGTTTGTTACAGTGTGTGTGTCACCCCAGTAATTAGGAGAAAAATCATGAAGAGATTTTTTACAGAGTGTCAACCCAGTAGTAATAGATTACATAAGGAGGAGGTTTGTTACAGTGTGTCACCCTAGTAGTAAGGAGATTACACGGGGAGAAGGTTTGTTACAGTGTGTCACCCCAGTAGTAGGAGTTTACATGAGGAGGAGGAGGTTTGTTACAGTGTGTTACCCCAGTAGTAAGCTGATTACATGATGAGAAGGTTTGTTACAGTGAGTCACCCCAGTAATAAGTTAATAACATGAGAAGTTTTGTTACAGTGTGTCACCCCAATAGTAAGGAGATTACATGAGTAGGGGGTTTGTTACAGTGTGTCACCCCAGTAGTAAGGTGATTACATAATGAGAAGGTTTGTTACTGTGAGTCACCCCAGTAATAAGTTAATAACATGAGGAGATTTGTTACAGTGTGTCACCCCAGTAGAAAGGAGATTACATGATGAGGAGGTTTGTTACAGTGTGTCACCCCAGTAATAAGTTAATAACATGAGGAGGTTTGTTACAATGTGTCACCCCAGTAGAAAGGAGATTATATGATGAGAAGGTTTGTTACAATGTGTCATCCCAGTAGTAAGGAGATTACATGAGGATGGGGTTTGTAATGGTGTGTCATCCCAGTAGTAAGGAGATTACATGATGAGAAGGTTTGTTACAGTGTGTCACCCCAGTAGTAAGGAGATTACATGATGAGAAGGTTTGTTACAGTGTGTCACCCCAGTGATAAGTTAATAACATGAGGAGGTTTGTTACAGTGTGTCACCCCAGTAGAAAGGAGATTACATGAGGGGAAAGTTTGTTGCAGTGTGTCACCACAGTAGTAAGGAGATTACATGAGGAGGGGGTTTGTTACAGTGTGTCACCCCAGTAGTAAGTTAATAATATAAGAATGGGGTTTGTTACAGTGTGTCACCCCAGTCGTAAGGAGATGACATGAGGAGTTTTTTTTTTTTTACAGTATGTCACCCAGTAGTAAGTTAATAATATGAGGATGGGGTTTGTTACAGTGTGTCACTCCAGTATTTAGGAGATTACATGGGGAGTAGGTTTGTTACAGTGTGTCACCC
Organism: Hyla sarda; assembly: GCF_029499605.1. Classification (NCBI taxonomy): domain Eukaryota; kingdom Metazoa; phylum Chordata; class Amphibia; order Anura; family Hylidae; genus Hyla; species Hyla sarda. Next base: position 83,691,945 of record NC_079199.1, on the reverse strand, counting down.
CAGTAATAAGTTAATAACATGATGAGGTTTGTTACAGTGTGTCACCCCAGTAGAAAGGAGATTACATGAGGAGAAGTTTTGTTACAGTGTGTCACCCCAGTAGAAAGGAGATTAAATGTGGAGGAGGTTTGTTACAGTGTGTCACCCCAGTAGTAATAAGATTACATGTGGAGGAGGTTTGTTACAATGTATCACCCCAGTAGAAAGGAGATTACATGAGGAGAAGGTTTGTTACAGTGTGTCACCCCAGTAGTAAGTTAATAACATGTGGAGGAGGTTTGTTACAGTGTGTCACCCCAGAAGTAATAAGATTACATGTGGAGAAGGTTTGTTACAGTGTGTCACCCCAGTAGTAATAAGATTACATGTGTAGGAGGTTTTTTACAGTGTATCACCCCAGTAGAAAGGAGATTACATGAGAAGGTTTGTTACAGTGTGTCACCCCAGTAGTAAGTTAAGAACATGTGGAGGAGGTTTGTTACAGTGTGTCACCTCAGTAGTAATAAGATTACATGTCGAGGAGGTTTGTTACAGTGTGTCACCCTCGTACTAATAAGATTACATGGGCAGTAGGTTTGTTACAGTGTGTCACCCCAGTAGTAAGTTAATAATATAAGAATGGGGTTTGTTACAGTGTGTCACCCCAGTCGTAAGGAGATGACATGATGAGTTTTTTTTTTTACAGTTTGTCACCCAGTAGTAAGTTAATAATATGAGGATGGGGTTTGTTACAGTGTGTCACCCCAGTAGATAGGAGAAAAAATGAGGAGGAGGTTTGTTACAGTGTGTCACCCAAGTAGTAAGGAGATTACATGGTGAGTAGGCTTGTTACTATGTGTCACCCCAGTAGTAAGGTAATAATATGAAGATGGGGTTTGTTACAGTGGGTCACCCCAGTAGAAACGAGATTACATGAGGTGAAGTTTTGTTACAGTGTGTCACCCCAGTAGTAATTAGATTACATGATGAGAAGGTTTGTTACAGTGTGTCACCCCAGTAGAAAGGAGATTACATGAGGGGAAGGTTTGTTACAGTGTGTCACTCCAGTAGTAAGGAGATTACATGAGGAGGGGGTTTGTTACAGTGTATCACCCCAGTAGTAAGTTAATAATATAAGAATGGGGTTTGTTACAGTGTTTCACCTCAGTCGTAAGGTGATTACTTGACAATGTTTTTTTTTTTTTACAGTTTGTCACCCAGTAGTAAGTTAATAATATGAGGATGGGGTTTGTTACAGTGTTTCACCCCAGTAGTTAGGAGAAAAAAATGAGGAGGAGGTTTGTTACAGTGTGTCACCCAAGTAGTAAGTTAATAACATAAAGATGGGGTTTGTTTCACCCCACAGAGCCCCCAGGAAAGGCAGGGGAGAGATGCCGTCGCTGCCTGCTTCTCGCCCCCTGCCTTTCCTGTGGTCTAGAGCCCTGCTTTCTCTCCAACTGCTATCGGCGCCGCTGCCCCTTCTCTCCCCCTGGCTATTGGTGGCAATGGGGCAGCGGCACCGATAGCCAGGGGGAGATAAGGGGTAGCGGCACCCATTACCGGCGCCGCTGCCCCGTTGCCTCCCCCATCCCTAGTTGTATAATTACGTGTTGCCGGGTCGGGTCCGTGCTGCTTCAGGCCTCCGGTGTGCGTCCCCTGCATCATTGCTATGCGTTGCGAGACGCAATGACGAGTGACGTCTCTCGTCATTGCGCCGCGCCATGCAAAGCATAGCAACAACGGAATGCACACCGGAGGCCTGAAGCAGCGCTGACCCGACCCCAGCAACAGGTAATTATACAACCGGGGATGGGAAAGGCAACGGGGCAGCGGAACCGGCAATGGGTGCCGCTGCCCCTTCTTTCCCCCTGTCTGTCGACGCCGCTGCATCCATTGCGGTCGCCGTTTCTCTCCCCCTGGCTATCGGTGCCGGCAATGGGGCAGCGGCTCTGATAGCCAGGGGGAGAGAAGGGGCAGCAGCGCCGATAGCAGGGGTAACCATCAAAAACTCATACTGTTTTCACTTTGCCAAGTTATCGGACAACCTGGCCCCAAAATTATGGATTATAAAAGGATAGCAGCATAAGGGAAAAATACACATTTTGAACCCAAAATCCCATTTGAGATTTTAAGTTCAAAATACAGGCCTACCTCCTCCCCATCAGCCTGCCTGTCCATCTCCAAAAATACCCTTTTTAATAATTAAACGCTCCTCCTTTGCATTGAAAAAAGCAAAAAAAGATGCCAGATGCGGCCATCCTTTCATCCATTTGTCCTTCTGCATCTATTTTCCCAAACCATGCACTCATACTGTAATTATGTCGCCAAGTAATTAGACTACCTGGCCCAAAAATTATGGATTATAAAAGGATAGCAGCATTAGTGAAAAATACACATTTTTAACCCAAAAACCCATTTGAGTTTTTAAGTTCAAAATACAGGCCTACCTCCTCCCCATCAGCCTGCCTGTCCATCTCCAAAAATACCCTGTTTTAATAATTATGCACTCTTTATTTGCTTTGGAAAAACAAACAGTTAAGTTGCCATATGCTGCTATCCTTTCATCGATTTGTGCTTCTACACCTATGTTCCCAAACCATCATACACTCATACTGTTTTCACTTTGCCAAGTTATCGGACTACCTGGCCCCAAAATTATGGATTATAAAAGGATAGCAGCATAAGGGAAAAATACACATTTTGAACCCAAAAACCCATTTGAGTTTTTAAGTTCAAAATACAGGCCTACCTCCTCCCCTACAGCCTGCCTGTCCATCTCCAAAAATACCCTTTTTAATAATTAAACGCTCCTCCTTTGCATTGAAAAAAGCAAAAAAAGATGCCAGATGCGGCCATCCTTTCATCCATTTGTCCTTCTGCATCTATTTTCCCAAACCATGCACTCATACTGTTATTATGTCGCCAAGTAATTAGACTACCTGGCCCAAAAATTATGGATTATAAAAGGATAGCAGCAGTAGTGAAAAATACACATTTTGAACCCAAAAACCCATTTGAGTTTTTAAGTTCAAAATACAGGCCTACCTCCTCCCCTTCAGCCTGCCTGTCCATCTCCAAAAATACCTTTTTTAATAATTATACACTCTTTGTTTGCTTTGGAAAAACAAACAGTTAAGTTACCATATGCCGCTATCCTTTCATCGATTTGTGCTTCTACACCCATGGTCCCAAACCATCATACACTCATACTGTTTTCACTTTGCCAAGTTATCGGACAACCTGGCCCCAAAATGATGGATTATAAAAGGATAGCAGCATAAGGGAAAAATACACATTTTGAACCCAAAAACCCATTTGAGTTTTTAAGTTCAAAATACAGGCCTACCTCCTCCCCTACAGCCTGCCTGTCCATCTCCAAAAATACCCTTTTTAATAATTATACGCTCCTCCTTTACATTGAAAAAAAGCAAACAGTAAAGTTGCCAGATGCGGCCATCCTTTCATCCATTTGTCCTTCTGCATCTATTTTCCCAAACCATGCACTCATACTGTTATTATGTCGCCAAGTAATTAGACTACCTGGCCCAAAAATTATGGATTATAAAAGGATAGCAGCATAAGGGAAAAATACACATTTTGAACCCAAAAACCCATTTGAGTTTTTAAGTTCAAAATACAGGCCTACCTCCTCCCCTACAGCCTGCCTGTCCATCTCCAAAAATACCCTTTTTAATAATTATACGCTCCTCCTTTGCATTGAAAAAAAGCAAACAGTAAAGTTGCCAGATGCGGCCATCCTTTCATCCATTTGTCCTTCTGCATCTATTTTCCCAAACCATGCACTCATACTGTTATTATGTCGCCAAGTAATTAGACTACCTGGCCCAAAAATTATGGATTATAAAAGGATAGCAGCATTAGTGAAAAATACACATTTTGAACCCAAAAACCCATTTGAGTTTTTAAGTTCAAAATACAGGCCTACCTCCTCCCCTACAGCCTGCCTGTCAATCTCCAAAAATACCCTTTTTAATAATTATACGCTCCCCCTTTGCATTGAAAAAAAGCAAACAGTAAAGTTGCCAGATGCGGCCATCCTTTCATCCATTTGTCCTTCTGCATCTATTTTCCCAAACCATGCACTCATACTGTTATTATGTCGCCAAGTAATTAGACTACCTGGCCCAAAAATTATGGATTATAAAAGGATAGCAGCATAAGGGAAAAATACACATTTTGAACCCAAAAACCCATTTGAGTTTTTAAGTTCAAAATACAGGCCTACCTCCTCCCCTACAGCCTGCCTGTCAATCTCCAAAAATACCCTTTTTAATAATTATACGCTCCTCCTTTGCATTGAAAAAAAGCAAACAGTAAAGTTGCCAGATGCGGCCATCCTTTCATCCATTTGTCCTTCTGCATCTATTTTCCCAAACCATGCACTCATACTGTTATTATGTCGCCAAGTAATTAGACTACCTGGCCCAAAAATTATGGATCATAAAAGGATAGCAGCATTAGTGAAAAATACACATTTTGAACCCAAATACCCATTTGAGTTTTTAAGTTCAAAATACAGGCCTACCTCCTCCCCTACAGCCTGCCTGTCAATCTCCAAAAATACCCTTTTTAATAATTATACGCTCCTCCTTTGCATTGAAAAAAAGCAAACAGTAAAGTTGCCAGATGCGGCCATCCTTTCATCCATTTGTCCTTCTGCATCTATTTTCCCAAACCATGCACTCATACTGTTATTATGTCGCCAAGTAATTAGACTACCTGGCCCAAAAATTATGGATTATAAAAGGATAGCAGCATAAGGGAAAAATACACATTTTGAACCCAAAAACCCATTTGAGTTTTTAAGTTCAAAATACAGGCCTACTTCCTCCCCTACAGCCTGCCTGTCCATCTCCAAAAATACCCTTTTTAATAATTATACGCTCCTCCTTTGCATTGAAAAAAAGCAAACAGTAAAGTTGCCAGATGCGGCCATCCTTTCATCCATTTGTCCTTCTGCATCTATTTTCCCAAACCATGCACTCATACTGTTATTATGTCGCCAAGTAATTAGACTACCTGGCCCAAAAATTATGGATTATAAAAGGATAGCAGCATTAGTGAAAAATACACATTTTGAACCCAAAAACCCATTTGAGTTTTTAAGTTCAAAATACAGGCCTACCTCCTCCCCTACAGCCTGCCTGTCAATCTCCAAAAATACCCTTTTTAATAATTATACGCTCCCCCTTTGCATTGAAAAAAAGCAAACAGTAAAGTTGCCAGATGCGGCCATCCTTTCATCCATTTGTCCTTCTGCATCTATTTTCCCAAACCATGCACTCATACTGTTATTATGTCGCCAAGTAATTAGACTACCTGGCCCAAAAATTATGGATTATAAAAGGATAGCAGCATAAGGGAAAAATACACATTTTGAACCCAAAAACCCATTTGAGTTTTTAAGTTCAAAATACAGGCCTACCTCCTCCCCTACAGCCTGCCTGTCAATCTCCAAAAATACCCTTTTTAATAATTATACGCTCCTCCTTTGCATTGAAAAAAAGCAAACAGTAAAGTTGCCAGATGCGGCCATCCTTTCATCCATTTGTCCTTCTGCATCTATTTTCCCAAACCATGCACTCATACTGTTATTATGTCGCCAAGTAATTAGACTACCTGGCCCAAAAATTATGGATCATAAAAGGATAGCAGCATTAGTGAAAAATACACATTTTGAACCCAAATACCCATTTGAGTTTTTAAGTTCAAAATACAGGCCTACCTCCTCCCCTACAGCCTGCCTGTCAATCTCCAAAAATACCCTTTTTAATAATTATACGCTCCTCCTTTGCATTGAAAAAAAGCAAACAGTAAAGTTGCCAGATGCGGCCATCCTTTCATCCATTTGTCCTTCTGCATCTATTTTCCCAAACCATGCACTCATACTGTTATTATGTCGCCAAGTAATTAGACTACCTGGCCCAAAAATTATGGATTATAAAAGGATAGCAGCATAAGGGAAAAATACACATTTTGAACCCAAAAACCCATTTGAGTTTTTAAGTTCAAAATACAGGCCTACTTCCTCCCCTACAGCCTGCCTGTCCATCTCCAAAAATACCCTTTTTAATAATTATACGCTCCTCCTTTGCATTGAAAAAAAGCAAACAGTAAAGTTGCCAGATGCGGCCATCCTTTCATCCATTTGTCCTTCTGCATCTATTTTCCCAAACCATGCACTCATACTGTTATTATGTCGCCAAGTAATTAGACTACCTGGCCCAAAAATTATGGATTATAAAAGGATAGCAGCATTAGTGAAAAATACACATTTTGAACCCAAAAACCCATTTGAGTTTTTAAGTTCAAAATACAGGCCTACCTCCTCCCCTACAGCCTGCCTGTCAATCTCCAAAAATACCCTTTTTAATAATTATACGCTCCTCCTTTGCATTGAAAAAAAGCAAACAGTAAAGTTGCCAGATGCGGCCATCCTTTCATCCATTTGTCCTTCTGCATCTATTTTCCCAAACCATGCACTCATACTGTTATTATGTCGCCAAGTAATTAGACTACCTGGCCCAAAAATTATGGATTATAAAAGGCTAGCACCATAAGGGAACATTACCGTATTTATCGGGGTGTACAACTTCAAGAGGCCTTGCCCGTGTTGTGTTGACCCTCCTGTGCATTTGGACTCGCATCTGCCCCTGGCCGACAACCTGGAATTTTTAATTTCGCCTCCGGAGGGCAGGGGTGCCTTGGTGGACCGCCCGCCAATGTTTGCCAACTCGCCCGACGCTTCTTCTCCCCGTCGCCAGGGGTCCGCATCACTGATCCTGTGCCCAAGGACGGCACGCCCTGCTTGCGTACAGGGACCCGTGCCTCCCACCCTTATAGCCTCTCTGGTTCTCTACGTGTCAAAGGTCTACAGGGGACTGTTTCAGAGGCTTCACCCGGGGACCGCCCAGCCCCTGGTCGGGTACATGAACCAGCCCTTTCCCCCTGTAAAATACCAAGGGAGAAACCTCAAGGTTCGTCCCCAGGGGAGCCCGCGCTCTGTCCTGGCGTTCCCTGAGAAAGCGGCTGAGTACGGGCTCCCCTGGGGATGAACCTCCTCGGAGGACCGCCCGCCGATGTTTGCCGACTCGCCCGCCGCTTCTGCTCCCCGACGCTGGGGGGTCTTCATCACTGATCCTGTGCCCAAATACAGCACACACTGTCTGGGTACAGGGACCCACGCCTCCCGCCCTTATAGCCTTCTCTGGTTCTCAGCGTGTCAAAAGTTACAGGCATGGAAGACCCTTCCAGAGGCCTTGCCTGTGTTCTGTTGACCCTCCTGTGAATTTGGACTCGCATCTGCCCCTGGCCGACAACCTGGAATTTTTAATTTCGCCTCCGGAGGGCCGGGGTGCCTTGGTGGACCGCCCGCCAATGTTTACCGACTCACTCAACGCTTCTGCTCCCCGTCACCAGGGGATCCGCGTCACCGATCCTGTGCCCAAGGACGGCACGCCCTGCCTGTGTACAGGGACCCGTGCCTCCCGCCCCTTATAGCGTCTATGGTTCTCTGCATGTCAAAAGTCAACAGGCATGGAAGCCTTTCAGGGGACCCTTCCAGAGGACCCTTCCTGCGTGTCAAAGGTCTACAGGCATGGAAGCTTGTCAGAGGACTGTTACAAAGGCTTTGCTCAGGGACCGCCCAGTTCGGGTGGGGTACATGAACCAGCCCATTCCCCCTGTAAAATACCAAGGGAGAAACTTGAAGAATCGTCCCCAGGGGAGCCCGCTTTTGGCCCTTGCGTACCCTGAGAGAACGGCTGAGTATGGGAGTACAGGGCTGGGTGGTCCCAAGGCGAAAAATCCGGAACGGTCCCCTGACAGGCTTCCATGCCTTGCGTACCCTGAGAGAACGGCTGAGTACAGGCACCCGTTGGGATGAACCTCCTCGGCGGACCGCCGGCCGATGTTTGCCGACTCGCCCGACAATTCTGCTCCCGAACGGTCCGCCGAGGAAATTCATCCCCAGATGAGCCCGTACTCGGCCGCTCTCTCAGGTTACGCCAGGGCCGAGCGCGGGGTCCCCTGGGGACGAATCTTCCGGTTTCTCCCTTGGTATTTTCTAGGTGGATTGGGCTGGTTCATGTACCCAGCCCAGGCCTGGGTGGTCCCAGGGCGAAACCTCCGGAACGGTCCCCTGACAGGCTTCCATGCCTGAAGACCGTTGACACGCAGAGAACCAGAGAGGCTATAAGGGAGGGAAGCGCGGGTCCCTGTACCCAGACAGGGAGTGCCGTCCATGGGCACAGGATCAGTGATGCTGACCCCCCAGCGTCAGGGAGCAGAAGCGTAGGGCGAGTCGGCAAACATCGGCGGGCGGTCCGCCGAGGAGGTTCATCCCCACCGGAGCCCGTACTCGGCCGCTCTCTCAGGTTACGCCAGGGCCGCGACACTGATCCTGTGCCCATGGACGGCACGCCCTGTCTGGGTACAGGGACCCGCGCCTCCCTCCCTTATAGCCTCTCTGGTTCTCTGCGTGTCAAAGGTCTTCAGGCATGGAAGCCTGCCAGGGGACCGTTCCGGAGGTTTCGCCCGGGGACGAACCAGCCCAATCCCCCTGGAAAATACCAAGGGAGAAACCGGAAGGTTCGTCCCCAGGTTAGCCCACGCTCGGCCCTCGCATACCCTGAGAGAACGGCTGAGTACGGGCTCCCGTGGGGATGAACCTCCTCGGCGGACCGCCCGCCGATGTTTGCCGACTCGCCTGACGGTTCTGCTCCCCGACGCTGGGGGGTCTGCATCACCGATCCTGTGCCCAAGGATGGCGTGCCCTGTCTGGGTACAGGGACCTGCGCCTCCCGCCCTTATAGCCATTTCTGGTTCTCTACATGTCAAAGGTCTACAGGCATGGAAGCCTGTCAGGAGACTGTTTCAAAGGCTTCGCATGGGGACCGCCACGCCCTGGGTGGGGTACATGAACCAGCCCTTTCCCCCTGTAAAATACTAAGGGAAAAACCTGAAGGTTCGTCCCCAGGGGACCCCGCGCTTGGCCCTGGCGTAACCTGAGAGAGCGGCTGAGTACGGGCTCCCCTGGGGATGAATCTCCTCGGCGGACCGCTCGCCTATGTATTCTTACTCGCCTGATGCTTCTGTTCCCCGCAACCCTGGGGTCCGCGTCACCGATCCTGTGCGCAAGGACGGCGCGCCCTACCTGGCTACAGGGACCGGAGCCTCCCGCCCTTATAGCCTTCTCTAGTTCTCTGTGTTTCAAAAGTCTACAGGCATGGAAGACCCTTACAGAGGCCTTGCCCGTGTTCTGTTGACCCTCCTGTGCATTTGGACTCGCATCTGCCCCTGGCCGACAACCTGGAATTTTTAATTTCGCCTCCGGAGGGCCGGGGTGCCTTGGTAGACCGCCCACCAATGTTTGCCGACTCGCCCGACGCTTCTGCTCCCCGTCGCCAGGGGGTCCGCGTCACCAATCCTGTGCCCAAGGACGGCACGCCCTGCCTGTGTACAGGGACCCGTGCCTCCCACCCCTTATAGCGTCTCTGGTTCTCTGCATGTCAAAAGTCAACAGGCATGGAAGCCTTTCAGGGGACCCTTCCAGAGGTTTCACCCGGGGACAGCCCTGCCCCGGTTCGGGTACCTTAACCATCCCAATCCCCTTGGAAAATATCAAGGGAGAAACCAGGGGTTCGACCCCAGGGGAGCCCGCGCTCGGCCCTGGCGTACCCTGAGAAAACAGCCGGACGGCTTGCTCTCCTGCTATTCTGAGGCAGGTGGCCGTTCAAAGGTACCAACTCGTGATGCTGCGATACAGTTTTATGAACGCACTCGGACATACCACTCGGACATGCCCAGCTCGTGGAACTGTGAGCTGGATTCAGCTTTCAAATCCGATCTCATACTGGTTCTCAGTTTTTCAATTATTGTTAGGCATGGAAGTCAGTCAGGGGACACTTCAGGAGGACTTGCCCAGGTAAGGTTGACCTTCCTGGGCACATGGACCCACACCTCCCCCTGGCCTATAACCAGGAATTTGACATTTTTTTATTTCGGGTATTACATGATGAGATTTGTTACATTGTGTCACCCCAGTTGTAAGGAAGATCCATGAGGAGGAGGTTTGTTACAGTGTGTGTGTCACCCCAGTAATTAGGAGAAAAATCATGAAGAGGAGATTTGTTACAGAGTGTCAACCCAGTAGTAAGGAGATTACATAAGGAGGAGGTTTGTTACAGTGTGTCACCCTAGTAGTAAGGAGATTACACGGGGAGAAGGTTTGTTACAGTGTGTCACCCCAGTAGTAGGAGTTGACATGAGGAGGAGGAGGTTTGTTACAGTGTGTTACCCCAGTAGTAAGCTGATTACACGATGAGAAGGTTTGTTACAGTGAGTCACCCCAGTAATAAGTTAATAACATGAGAAGTTTTGTTACAGTGTGTCACCCCAATAGTAAGGAGATTATATGAGTAGGGGGTTTGTTACAGTGTGTCACCCCAGTAGTAAGGTGATTACATAATGAGAAGGTTTGTTACTGTGAGTCACCCCAGTAATAAGTTAATAACATGAGGAGATTTGTTACAGTGTGTCACCCCAGTAGAAAGGAGATTACATGATGAGGAGAAGTTTTGTTACAGTGTGTCACCCCAGTTGTAAGGAGATTACATGATGATGAGGAGTTTTGTTACAGTGTGTCACCCCAGTTGTAAGGAGATTACATGATGAGGAGGTTTGTTACAGTGTGTCACCCCAGTAGAAAGGAGATTATATGATGAGAAGGTTTGTTACAATGTGTCATCCCAGTAGTAAAGAGATTACATGAGGATGGGGTTTGTAATGGTGTGTCATCCCAGTAGTAAGGAAATTACATGATGAGAAGGCTTGTTACAGTGTGTCACCCCAGTAGTAAGGAGATTACATGATGAGAAGGTTTGTTACAGTGTGTCACCCCAGTGATAAGTTAATAACATGAGGAGGTTTGTTACAGTGTGTCACCCCAGTAGAAAGGAGATTACATGAGGGGAAGGTTTGTTGCAGTGTGTCACCCCAGTAGTAAGGAGATTACATGAGGAGGGGGTTTGTTACAGTGTGTCACCCCAGTAGTAAGTTAATAATATAAGAATGGGGTTTTTTACAGTGTGTCACCCCAGTCGTAAGGAGATGACATGAGGAGGTTTTTTCTTTTTTTTACAGTATGTCACCCAGTAGTAAGTTAATAATATGAGGATGGGGTTTGTTACAGTGTGTCACTCCAGTATTTAGGAGATTACATGGGGAGTAGGCTTGTTACTGTGTGTCAACCCATTGGTAAGTTAATAATATGAAGATGGGGTTTGTTACAGTGGGTCACTCAAGTAGAAACGAGATTACATGAGGTGAAGTTTTGTTACAGTGTGTCACCCCAGTAATAAGTTAATAACATGATGAGGTTTGTTACAGTGTGTCACCCCAGTAGAAAGGAGATTACATGTGTAGGAGGTTTGTTACAGTGTGTCACCCCAGTAGTAATAAGATTACATGTGGAGGAGGTTTGTTACAGTGTATCACCACAGTAGAAAGGAGATTACATAAGGAGAAGGTTTGTTACAGTGTGTCACCCCAGTAGTAAGTTAATAACATGTGGTGGAGGTTTGTTACAGTGTGGCACCTCAGTAGTAATAAGATTACATGTGGAGGAGGTTTGTTACAGTGTGTCACCCTATTACTAATAAGATTACTTGGGCAGTAGGTTTGTTACAGTGTGTCACCCCAGTAGTAAGTTAATAATATAAGAATGGGGTTTGTTACAGTGTGTCACCCCAGTCGTAAGGAGATGACACGATGAGTTTTTTTTTTTTTTACAGTTTGTCACCCAGTAGTAAGTTAATAATATGAGGATGGGGTTTGTTACAGTGTGTCACCCCAGTAGATAGGAGAAAAAAGGAGGAGGAGGTTTGTTACAGTGTGTCACCCAAGTAGTAAGGAGATTACATGGGGAGTAGGCTTGTTACTATGTGTCACCCCAGTAGTAAGGTAATAATATGAAGATGGGGTTTGTTACAGTGGGTCACCCCAGTAGAAACGAGATTACATGAGGTGAAGTTTTGTTACAGTGTGTCACTCCAGTAGTAATAAGATTACATGATGAGAAGGTTTGTTAGAGTGTGTCACCCCAGTAGAAAGGAGATTACATGAGGGGAAGGTTTGTTTCAGTGTGTCACTCCAGTAGTAAGGAGATTACATGACGAGGGGGTTTGTTACAGTGTATCACCCCAGTAGTAAGTTAATAATATAAGAATGGGGTTTGTTACAGTGTTTCACCCCAGTCGTAAGGTGATTACTTGACAATGTTTTTTTTTTTTTTTACAGTTTGTCACCCAGTAGTAAGTTAATAATATGAGGATGGGGTTTGTTACAGTGTGTCACCGCAGTAGTTAGGAGAAAAAAATGAGGAGGAGGTTTGTTACAGTGTGTCACCCAAGTAGTAAGTTAATAACATAAAGATGGGGTTTGTTTCACCCCACAGAGCCCCCAGGAAAGGCAGGGGGAGAGATGCCGTCACTGCCTGTTTCTCTCCCCCTGCCTTTCCTGTGGTCTAGAGCCCTGCTTTCTCTCCCCCTGCTATCGGCGCCGCTGCCCCTTCTCTCCCCCTGGCTATCGGTGCCGCTGTCCCATTGCCAGCGCCGATAGCCAGGGGGAGAGAAGCGGTGCCGGCAATGGGGCAGCGGCACCGATAGCCAGGGGGAGATAAGGGGCAGCGGCACCCATTGCCGGCGCCGCTGCCCCGTTGCCTCCCCCATCCCTAGTTGTATAATTACGTGTTGCCGGGGTCGGGTCCGTTCTGCTTCAGGCCTCCGGTGTGCGTCCCCTGCATCATTGCTATGCATTGCGAGACGCAATGACGAGTGACGTCTCTCGTCATTGCGCCGCGCCATGCAAAGCATAGCAACGACGCAGGGAATGCACACCGGAGGCCTGAAGCAGCGCTGACCCGACCCCAGCAACAGGTAATTATACAGCCGGGGATGGGGGAGGCAACGGGGCAGCGGCACCGGCAATGGGTGCCGCTGCCCCTTCTTTCTCCCTGTCTGTCGACGCCGCTGCTCCATTGCCGTCGCCGTTTCTCTCCCCCTGGCTATCGGCGCCGGCAATGGGGCAGCGGCTCTGATAGCCAGGGGGAGAGAAGGGGCAGCAGCGCCGATAGCAGGGGTAACCATCATACACTCATACTGTTTTCACTTTGCCAAATTATCGGACAACCTGGCCCCAAAATTATGGATTATAAAAGGATAGCAGCATAAGGGAAAAATACACATTTTGAACCCAAAAACCCATTTGAGATTTTAAGTTCAAAATACAGGCCTACCTCCTCCCCTTCAGCCTGCCTGTCCATCTCCAAAAATACCTTTTTTTAATAATTATACACTCTTCGTTTGCTTTGGAAAAACAAACAGTTAAGTTGCCATATACTGCTATCCTTTCATCGATTTGTGCTTCTACACCCATGGTCCCAAACCATCATACACTCATACTGTTTTCACTTTGCCAAGTTATCGGACAACCTGGCCCCAAAATTATGGATTATAAAAGGATAGCAGCATAAGGGAAAAATACACATTTTGAACCCAAAAACCCATTTGAGTTTTTAAGTTCAAAATACAGGCCTACCTCCTCCCCATCAGCCTGCCTGTCCATCTCCAAAAATACCCTTTTTAATAATTATACGCTCCTCCTTTGCATTGAAAAAAAGCAAACAGTAAAGTTGCCAGATGCGGCCATTCTTTCATCCATTTGTCCTTCTGCATCTATTTTCCCAAACCATGCACTCATACTGTTATTATGTCGCCAAGTAATTAGACTACCTGGCCCAAAAATTATGGATTATAAAAGGATAGCAGCATAAGGGAAAAATACACATTTTGAACCCAAAAACCCATTTGAGTTTTTAAGTTCAAAATACAGGCCTACCTCCTCCCCTACAGCCTGCCTGTCCATCTCCAAAAATACCCTTTTTAATAATTATACGCTCCTCTTTTGCATTGAAAAAAAGCAAACAGTAAAGTTGCCAGATGCGGCCATCCTTTCATCCATTTGTCCTTCTGCATCTATTTTCCCAAACCATGCACTCATACTGTTATTATGTCGCCAAGTAATTAGACTACCTGGCCCAAAAATTATGGATTATAAAAGGATAGCAGCATTAGTGAAAAATACACATTTTGAAGCCAAAAATACATTTGAGTTTTTAAGTTCAAAATACAGGGGGAGAGAAGCAGCGCCGGCAATGGGGCAACGGCACCAATAGCCAGGGGGGGATAAGGGGCAGCGGCACCCATTGCCGGTGCCGCTGCCCCCTTGCCTCATCCATCCCTAGTTGTATAATTACCCTGTTGCCGGGGTCAGGTCCGTGCTGCTTCAGGCCTCCGGTGGGGGGACACGGGGCAGCGGCGCCAGCAATGGGTGCCGCTGCCTCTTCTTTCCCCCTGTCTGTCGACGACGCTGCCCCATTGCAGGCGCCGTTTCTCTACCCCTGGCTATCGGCGCCGGCAATGGGGCAGCGGCACTGATAGCCAGGGGGAGAGAAGGGGCAGCAGCACCGATAGCAGGGGTAACCATCATACACTCATACTGTTTTCACTTTGCTAAGTTATCGGACAACCTGACCCAAAATTATGGATTATAAAAGGATAGCAGCATAAGGGAAAAATAAACATTTTGAACCCAAAAACCCATTTGAGTTTTTAAGTTCAAAATCCAGGCCTACCTCCTCCCCATCAGCCTGCCTGTCCATCTCCAAAAATACCCTGTTTTAATAATTATGCACTCTTCATTTGCTTTGGAAAAGCAAATAGTTAAGTTGCCATATGCTGCTATCCTTTCATCGATTTGTGCTTCTACACCTATGTTCCCTAACCATCATACACTCATACTGTTTTCACTTTGCCAAGTTATCGAACAAACTGGCCCCAAAATTATGGATTATAAAAGGATAGCAGCATAAGGGAAAAATACACATTTTGAACCCAAAAACCCATTTGAGTTTTTAAGTTCAAAATACAGGCCTACCTCCTCCCCTACAGCCTGCCTGTCCATCTCCAAAAATACCCTTTTTAATAATTATACGCTCCTCCTTTGCATTGAAAAAAAGCAAACAGTAAAGTTGCCAGATGCGGCCATCCTTTCATCCATTTGTCCTTCTGCATCTATTGTCCCAAACCATGCACTCATACTGTTATTATGTCGCCAAGTAATTAGACTACCTGGCCCAAAAATTATGGATTATAAAAGGATAGCAGCATTAGTGAAAAATACACATTTTGAACCCAAAAATCCATTTGAGTTTTTAAGTTCAAAATACAGGCCTACCTCCTCCCCTACAGCCTGCCTGTCCATCTCCAAAAATACCCTTTTTAATAATTATACGCTCCTCCTTTGCATTGAAAAAAAGCAAACAGTAAAGTTGCCAGATGCGGCCATCCTTTCATCCATTTGTCCTTCTGCATCTATTTTCCCAAACCATGCACTCATACTGTTATTATGTCGCCAAGTAATTAGACTACCTGGCCCCAAAATTATGGATTATAAAAGGATAGCAGCATAAGGGAAAAATACACATTTTGAACCCAAAAACCCATTTGAGTTTTTAAGTTCAAAATACAGGCCTACCTCCTCCCCTACAGCCTGCCTGTCCATCTCCAAAAATACAGTTTTTAATAATTATACACTCTTCGTTTGCTTTGGAAAACAAACAGTTAAGTTGCCATATGCTGCTATCCTTTCATCGATTTGTGCTTCTACACCTATGTTCCCAAACCATCATACACTCATACTGTTTTCACTTTGCCAAGTTATCGAACAACCTGGCCCCAAAATTATGGATTATAAAAGGATAGCAGCATAAGGGAAAAAATACACATTTTGAACCCAAAAACCCATTTGAGTTTTTAAGTTCAAAATACAGGCCTACCTCCTCCCCTACAGCCTGCCTGTCCATCTCCAAAAATACATTTTTTAATAATTATACGCTCCTCCTTTGCATTGAAAAAAAGCAAACAGTAAAGTTGCCAGATGCGGCCATCCTTTCATCCATTTGTCCTTCTGCATCTATTTTCCCAAACCATGCACTTATACTGTTATTATGTCGCCAAGTAATTAGACTACCTGGCCCAAAAATTATGGATTATAAAAGGATAGCAGCATAAGGGAAAAATACACATTTTGAACCCAAAAACCCATTTGAGTTTTTAAGTTCAAAATACAGGCCTACCTCCTCCCCTACAGCCTGCCTGTCCATCTCCAAAAATACCCTTTTTAATAATTATACGCTCCTCCTTTGCATTGAAAAAAAGCAAACAATAAAGTTGCCAGATGCGGCCATCCTTTCATCCATTTGTCCTTCTGCATCTATTTTCCCAAACCATGCACTCATACCGTTATTATGTCGCCAAGTAATTAGACTACCTGGCCCAAAAATTATGGATTATAAAAGGATAGCAGCATTAGTGAAAAATACACATTTTGAAGCCAAAAACCCATTTGAGTTTTTAAGTTCAAAATACAGGGGGAGAGAAGAGGCGCCGGCAATGGGGCAACGGCACCGATAGCCAGGGGGGGATAAGGGGCAGCGGCACCCATTGCCGGTGCCGCTGTCCCGTTGCCTCCCCCATCCCTAGTTGTATAATTACCCTGTTGCCGGGGTCGGGTCCGTGCTGCTTCAGGCCTCCGGTGGGGGGACACGGGGCAGCGGCGCCAGCAATGGGTGCCGCTGCCTCTTCTTTCCCCCTGTCTGTCGACGATGCTGCCCCATTGCCGGCGCCGTTTCTCTACCCCTGGCTATCGGCGCCGGCAATGGGGCAGCGGCACTGATAGCCAGGGGGAGAGAAGGGGCACTCATACTGTTTTCACTTTGCTAAGTTATCGGACAACCTGGCCCCAAAATTATGGATTATAAAAGGATAGCAGCATAAGGGAAAAATACACATTTTGAACCCAAAAACCCATTTGAGTTTTTAAGTTCAAAATACAGGCCTACCTCCACCCCTACAGCCTGCCTGTCCATCTCCAAAAATACCCTTTTTAATAATTATACGCTCCTCCTTTGCATTGAAAAAAAGCAAACAGTAAAGTTGCCAGATGCGGCCATCCTTTCATCCATTTGTCCTTCTGCATCTATTTTCCCAAACCATGCACTCATACTGTTATTATGTCGCCAAGTAATTAGACTACCTGGCCCAAAAATTATGGATTATAAAAGGATAGCAGCATAAGGGAAAAATACACATTTTGAACCCAAAAACCCATTTGAGTTTTTAAGTTCAAAATACAGGCCTACCTCCTCCCCTACAACAGCCTGCCTGTCCATCTCCAAAAATACCCTTTTTAATAATTATACGCTCCTCCTTTGCATTGAAAAAAAGCAAACAATAAAGTTGCCAGATGCGGCCATCCTTTCATCCATTTGTCCTTCTGCATCTATTTTCCCAAACCATGCACTCATACCGTTATTATGTCGCCAAGTAATTAGACTACCTGGCCCAAAAATTATGGATTATAAAAGGATAGCAGCATTAGTGAAAAATACACATTTTGAAGCCAAAAACCCATTTGAGTTTTTAAGTTCAAAATACAGGGGGAGAGAAGAGGCGCCGGCAATGGGGCAACGGCACCGATAGCCAGGGGGGGATAAGGGGCAGCGGCACCCATTGCCGTTGCCGCTTGCCCCGTTGCCTCCCCCATCCCTAGTTGTATAATTACCCTGTTGCCGGGGTCGGGTCCGTGCTGCTTCAGGCCTCCGGTGGGGGGACACGGGGCAGCGGCGCCAGCAATGGGTGCCGCTGCCTCTTCTTTCCCCCTGTCTGTCGACGACGCTGCCCCATTGCCGGCGCCGTTTCTCTACCCCTGGCTATCGGCGCCGGCAATGGGGCAGCGGCACTGATAGCCAGGGGGAGAGAAGGGGCACTCATACTGTTTTCACTTTGCTGAGTTATCGGACAACCTGGCCCCAAAATTATGGATTATAAAAGGATAGCAGCATAATGGAAAAATACACATTTTGAACCCAAAAACCCATTTGAGTTTTTAAGTTTAAAATACAGGCCTACCTCCACCCCTACAGCCTGCCTGTCCATCTCCAAAAATACCCTTTTTAATAATTTTACGCTCCTCCTTTGCATTGAAAAAAAGCAAACTGTAAAGTTGCCAGATGCGGCCATCCTTTCATCCATTTGTCCTTCTGCATCTATTTTCCCAAACCATGCACTCATACTGTTATTATGTCGCCAAGTAATTAGACTACCTGGCCCAAAAATTATGGATTATAAAAGGATAGCAGCATAAGGGAAAAATACACATTTTGAACCCAAAAACCCATTTGAGTTTTTAAGTTCAAAATACAGGCCTACCTCCTCCCCTACAGCCTGCCTGTCCATCTCCAAAAATACCCTTTTTAATAATTATACGCTCCTCCTTTGCATTGAAAAAAAGCAAACAATAAAGTTGCCAGATGCGGCCATCCTTTCATCCATTTGTCCTTCTGCATCTATTTTCCCAAACCATGCACTCATACCGTTATTATGTCGCCAAGTAATTAGACTACCTGGCCCAAAAATTATGGATTATAAAAGGATAGCAGCATTAGTGAAAAATACACATTTTGAAGCCAAAAACCCATTTGAGTTTTTAAGTTCAAAATACAGGGGGAGAGAAGAGGCGCCGGCAATGGGGCAACGGCACCGATAGCCAGGGGGGGATAAGGGGCAGCGGCACCCATTGCCGGTGCCGCTGCCCCGTTGCCTCCCCCATCCCTAGTTGTATAATTACCCTGTTGCCGGGGTCGGGTCCGTGCTGCTTCAGGCCTCCGGTGGGGGGACACGGGGCAGCGGCGCCAGCAATGGGTGCCGCTGCCTCTTCTTTCCCCCTGTCTGTCGACGACGCTGCCCCATTGCCGGCGCCGTTTCTCTACCCCTGGCTATCGGCGCCGGCAATGGGGCAGCGGCACTGATAGCCAGGGGGAGAGAAGGGGCAGCAGCACCGATAGCAGGGGTAACCATCATACACTCATACTGTTTTCACTTTGCTAAGTTATCGGACAACCTGGCCCCAAAATTATGGATTATAAAAGGATAGCAGCATAAGGGAAAAAATACACATTTTGAACCCAAAAACCCATTTGAGTTTTTAAGTTCAAAATCCAGGCCTACCTCCTCCCCATCAGCCTGCCTGTCCATCTCCAAAAATACCCTGTTTTAATAATTATGCACTCTTCATTTGCTTTGGAAAAGCAAATAGTTAAGTTGCCATATGCTGCTATCCTTTCATCGATTTGTGCTTCTACACCTATGTTCCCAAACCATCATACACTCATACTGTTTTCACTTTGCCAAGTTATCGGACAACCTGGCCCCAAAATTATGGATTATAAAAGGATAGCAGCATAAGGGAAAAATACACATTTTGAACCCAAAAACCCATTTGAGTTTTTAAGTTCAAAATACAGGCCTACCTCCACCCCTACAGCCTGCCTGTCCATCTCCAAAAATACCCTTTTTAATAATTATACGCTCCTCCTTTGCATTGAAAAAAAGCAAACAGTAAAGTTGCCAGATGCGGCCATCCTTTCATCCATTTGTCCTTCTGCATCTATTTTCCCAAACCATGCACTCATACTGTTATTATGTCGCCAAGTAATTAGACTACCTGGCCCAAAAATTATGGATTATAAAAGGATAGCAGCATAAGGGAAAAATACACATTTTGAACCCAAAAACCCATTTGAGTTTTTAAGTTCAAAATACAGGCCTACCTCCTCCCCTACAGCCTGCCTGTCCATCTCCAAAAATACCCTTTTTAATAATTATACGCTCCTCCTTTGCATTGAAAAAAAGCAAACAATAAAGTTGCCAGATGCGGCCATCCTTTCATCCATTTGTCCTTCTGCATCTATTTTCCCAAACCATGCACTCATACCGTTATTATGTCGCCAAGTAATTAGACTACCTGGCCCAAAAATTATGGATTATAAAAGGATAGCAGCATTAGTGAAAAATACACATTTTGAAGCCAAAAACCCATTTGAGTTTTTAAGTTCAAAATACAGGGGGAGAGAAGAGGCGCCGGCAATGGGGCAACGGCACCGATAGCCAGGGGGGGATAAGGGGCAGCGGCACCCATTGCCGGTGCCGCTGCCCCGTTGCCTCCCCCATCCCTAGTTGTATAATTACCCTGTTGCCGGGGTCGGGTCCGTGCTGCTTCAGGCCTCCGGTGGGGGGACACGGGGCAGCGGCGCCAGCAATGGGTGCCGCTGCCTCTTCTTTCCCCCTGTCTGTCGACGACGCTGCCCCATTGCCGGCGCCGTTTCTCTACCCCTGGCTATCGGCGCCGGCAATGGGGCAGCGGCACTGATAGCCAGGGGGAGAGAAGGGGCAGCAGCACCGATAGCAGGGGTAACCATCATACACTCATACTGTTTTCACTTTGCTAAGTTATCGGACAACCTGGCCCCAAAATTATGGATTATAAAAGGATAGCAGCATAAGGGAAAAATACACATTTTGAACCCAAAAACCCATTTGAGTTTTTAAGTTCAAAATACAGGCCTACCTCCTCCCCATCAGCCTGCCTGTCTATCTCCAAAAATACCCTTTTTAATAATTATACGCTCCTCCTTTGCATTGAAAAAAAGCAAACAGTAAAGTTGCCAGATGCGGCCATTCTTTCATCCATTTGTCCTTCTGCATCTATTTTCCCAAACCATGCACTCATACTGTTATTATGTCGCCAAGTAATTAGACTACCTGGCCCAAAAATTATGGATTATAAAAGGATAGCAGCATAAGGGAAAAATACACATTTTGAACCCAAAAACCCATTTGAGTTTTTAAGTTCAAAATACAGGCCTACCTCCTCCCCTACAGCCTGCCTGTCCATCTCCAAAAATACCCTTTTTAATAATTATACGCTCCTCCTTTGCATTGAAAAAAAGCAAACAGTTAAGTTGCCAGATGCGGCCATCCTTTCATCCATTTGTCCTTCTGCATCTATTTTCCCAAACCATGCACTCATACTGTTATTATGTCGCCAAGTAATTAGACTACCTGGCCCAAAAATTATGGATTATAAAAGGATAGCAGCATTAGTGAAAAATACACATTTTGAAGCCAAAAATCCATTTGAGTTTTTAAGTTCAAAATACAGGGGGAGAGAAGCAGCGCCGGCAATGGGGCAACGGCACCGATAGCCAGGGGGGGATAAGGGGCAGCGGCACCCATTGCCGGTGCCGCTGCCCCGTTGCCTCATCCATCCCTAGTTGTATAATTACCCTGTTGCCGGGGTCAGGTCCGTGCTGCTTCAGGCCTCCGGTGGGGGGACACGGGGCAGCGGCGCCAGCAATGGGTGCCGCTGCCTCTTCTTTCCCCCTGTCTGTCGACGACGCTGCCCCATTGCCGGTGCCGTTTCTCTACCCCTGGCTATCGGCGCCGGCAATGGGGCAGCGGCACTGATAGCCAGGGGGAGAGAAGGGGCAGCAGCACCGATAGCAGGGGTAACCATCATACACTCATACTGTTTTCACTTTGCCAAGTTATCGAACAAACTGGCCCCAAAATTATGGATTATAAAAGGATAGCAGCATAAGGGAAAAATACACATTTTGAACCCAAAAACCCATTTGAGTTTTTAAGTTCAAAATACAGGCCTACCTCCTCCCCTACAGCCTGCCTGTCCATCTCCAAAAATACTCTTTTTAATAATTATACGCTCCTCCTTTGCATTGAAAAAAAGCAAACAGTAAAGTTGCCAGATGCAACCTTCCTTTCATCCATTTGTCCTTCTGCATCTATTTTCCTTAACCATGCACTCATACTGTTATTATGTCGCCAAGTAATTAGACTACCTGGCCCAAAAATTATGGATTATAAAAGGATAGCAGCATAAGGGAAAAATACACATTTTGAACCTAAAAACCCATTTGAGTTTTTAAGTTCAAAATACAGGCCTACCTCCTCCCCTACAGCCTGCCTGTCCATCTCCAAAAATACCCTTTTTAATAATTATACGCTCCTCCTTTGCATTGAAAAAAAGCAAACAGTAAAGTTGCCAGATGCGGCCATCCTTTCATCCATTTGTCCTTCTGCATCTATTTTCCCAAACCATGCACTCATACTGTTATTATGTCGCCAAGTAATTAGACTACCTGGCCCAAAAATTATGGATTATAAAAGGATAGCAGCATTAGTGAAAAATACACATTTTGAAGCCAAAAACCCATTTGAGTTTTTAAGTTCAAAATACAGGGGGAGAGAAGAGGCGCCGGCAATGGGGCAACGGCACCGATAGCCAGGGGGGGATAAGGGGCAGCGGCACCCATTGCCGGTGCCGCTGCCCCGTTGCCTCCCCCATCCCTAGTTGTATAATTACCCTGTTGCCGGGGTCGGTCCGTGCTGCTTCAGGCCTCCCGTGGGGGGACACGGGGCAGCGGCGCCAGCAATGGGTGCCGCTGCCTCTTCTTTCCCCCTGTCTGTCGACGACGCTGCCCCATTGCCGGCGCCGTTTCTCTACCCCTGGCTATCGGCGCCGGCAATGGGGCAGCGGCACTGATAGCCAGGGGGAGAGAAGGGGCAGCAGCACCGATAGCAGGGGTAACCATCATACACTCATACTGTTTTCACTTTGCTAAGTTATCGGACAACCTGGCCCCAAAATTATGGATTATAAAAGGATAGCAGCATAAGGGAAAAATACACATTTTGAACCCAAAAACCCATTTGAGTTTTTAAGTTCAAAATCCAGGCCTACCTCCTCCCCATCAGCCTGCCTGTCCATCTCCAAAAATACCCTGTTTTAATAATTATGCACTCTTCATTTGCTTTGGAAAAGCAAATAGTTAAGTTGCCATATGCTGCTATCCTTTCATCGATTTGTGCTTCTACACCTATGTTCCCAAACCATCATACACTCATACTGTTTTCACTTTGCCAAGTTATCGAACAACCTGGCCCCAAAATTATGGATTTTAAAAGGATAGCAGCATAAGGGAAAAATACACATTTTGAACCCAAAAACCCATTTGAGTTTTTAAGTTCAAAATACAGGCCTACCTCCTCCCCTACAGCCTGCCTGTCCATCTCCAAAAATACCCTTTTTAATAATTATACGCTCCTCCTTTGCATTGAAAAAAAGCAAACAATAAAGTTGCCAGATGCGGCCATCCTTTCATCCATTTGTCCTTCTGCATCTATTTTCCCAAACCATGCACTCATACCGTTATTATGTCGCCAAGTAATTAGACTACCTGGCCCAAAAATTATGGATTATAAAAGGATAGCAGCATTAGTGAAAAATATACATTTTGAAGCCAAAAATCCATTTGAGTTTTTAAGTTCAAAATACAGGGGGAGAGAAGCAGCGCCGGCAATGGGGCAACGGCACCGATAGCCAGGGGGGGATAAGGGGCAGCGGCACCCATTGCCGGTGCCGCTGCCCCGTTGCCTCATCCATCCCTAGTTGTATAATTACCCTGTTGCCGGGGTCAGGTCCGTGCTGCTTCAGGCCTTCGGTGGGGGGACACGGGGCAGCGGCGCCAGCAATGGGTGCCGCTGCCTCTTCTTTCCCCCTGTCTGTCGACGACGCTGCCCCATTGCCGGCGCCGTTTCTCTACCCCTGGCTATCGGCGCCGGCAATGGGGCAGCGGCACTGATAGCCAGGGGGAGAGAAGGGGCAGCAGCACCGATAGCAGGGGTAACCATCATACACTCATACTGTTTTCACTTTGCTAAGTTATCGGACAACCTAGCCCCAAAATTATGGATTATAAAAGGATAGCAGCATAAGGGAAAAATACACATTTTGAACCCAAAAACCCATTTGAGTTTTTAAGTTCAAAATCCAGGCCTACCTCCTCCCCATCAGCCTGCCTGTCCATCTCCAAAAATACCCTGTTTTAATAATTATGCACTCTTCATTTGCTTTGGAAAAGCAAATAGTTAAGTTGCCATATGCTGCTATCCTTTCATCGATTTGTGCTTCTACACCTATGTTCCCTAACCATCATACACTCATACTGTTTTCACTTTGCCAAGTTATCGAACAACCTGGCCCCAAAATTATGGATTATAAAAGGATAGCAGCATAAGGGAAAAATACACATTTTGAACCCAAAAACCCATTTGAGTTTTTAAGTTCAAAATACAGGCCTACCTCCTCCCCTACAGCCTGCCTGTCCATCTCCAAAAATACCCTTTTTAATAATTATACGCTCCTCCTTTGCATTGAAAAAAAGCAAACAGTAAAGTTGCCAGATGCAACCTTCCTTTCATCCATTTGTCCTTCTGCATCTATTTTCCCAAACCATGCACTCATACTGTTATTATGTCGCCAAGTAATTAGACTACCTGGCCCAAAAATTATGGATTATAAAAGGATAGCAGCATAAGGGAAAAATACACATTTTGAACCCAAAAACCCATTTGAGTTTTTAAGTTCAAAATACAGGCCTACCTCCTCCCCTACAGCCTGCCTGTCCATCTCCAAAAATACCCTTTTTAATAATTATGCGCTCCTCCTTTGCATTGAAAAAAAGCAAACAGTAAAGTTGCCAGATGCGGCCATCCTTTCATCCATTTGTCCTTCTGCATCTATTTTCCCAAACCATGCACTCATACTGTTATTATGTCGCCAAGTAATTAGACTACCTGGCCCAAAAATTATAGATTATAAAAGGATAGCAGCATTAGTGAAAAATACACATTTTGAAGCCAAAAACCCATTTGAGTTTTTAAGTTCAAAATACAGGCCTACCTCCTCCCCTACAGCCTGCCTGTCCATCTCCAAAAATACAGTTTTTAATAATTATACACTCTTCGTTTGCTTTGGAAAACAAACAGTTAAGTTGCCATATGCTGCTATCCTTTCATCGATTTGTGCTTCTACACCTATGTTCCCAAACCATCATACACTCATACTGTTTTCACTTTGCCAAGTTATCGAACAACCTGGCCCCAAAATTATGGATTATAAAAGGATAGCAGCATAAGGGAAAAATACACATTTTGAAGCCAAAAACCCATTTGAGTTTTTAAGTTCAAAATACAGGCCTACCTCCTCCCCTACAGCCTGCCTGTCCATCTCCAAAAATACCCTTTTTAATAATTATACGCTCCTCCTTTGCATTGAAAAAAAGCAAACAATAAAGTTGCCAGATGCGGCCATCCTTTCATCCATTTGTCCTTCTGCATCTATTTTCCCAAACCATGCACTCATACCGTTATTATGTCGCCAAGTAATTAGACTACCTGGCCCAAAAATTATGGATTATAAAAGGATAGCAGCATTAGTGAAAAATACACATTTTGAAGCCAAAAACCCATTTGAGTTTTTAAGTTCAAAATACAGGGGGAGAGAAGAGGCGCCGGCAATGGGGCAACGGCACCGATAGCCAGGGGGGGATAAGGGGCAGCGGCACCCATTGCCGGTGCCGCTGCCCCGTTGCCTCCCCCATCCCTAGTTGTATAATTACCCTGTTGCCGGGGTCGGGTCCGTGCTGCTTCAGGCCTCCGGTGGGGGGACACGGGGCAGCGGCGCCAGCAATGGGTGCCGCTGCCTCTTCTTTCGCCCTGTCTGTCGACGACGCTGCCCCATTGCCGGCGCCGTTTCTCTACCCCTGGCTATCGGCGCCGGCAATGGGGCAGCGGCACTGATAGCCAGGGGGAGAGAAGGGGCACTCATACTGTTTTCACTTTGCTGAGTTATCGGACAACCTGGCCCCAAAATTATGGATTATAAAAGGATAGCAGCATAAGGGAAAAATACACATTTTGAACCCAAAAACCCATTTGAGTTTTTAAGTTCAAAATACAGGCCTACCTCCTCCCCTACAGCCTGCCTGTCCATCTCCAAAAATACCCTTTTTAATAATTATACGCTCCTCCTTTGCATTGAAAAAAAGCAAACAGTAAAGTTGCCAGATGCGGCCATCCTTTCATCCATTTGTCCTTCTGCCTCTATTTTTCCCAAACCATGCACTCATACTGTTATTATGTCGCCAAGTAATTAGACTCACTGGCCCAAAAATTATGGATTATTAAAGGATAGCAGCATAAGGGAAAAATACACATTTTGAACCCAAAAACCCATTTGAGTTTTTAAGTTCAAAATACAGGCCTACCTCCTCCCCTACAGCCTGCCTGTCCATCTCCAAAAATACAGTTTTTAATAATTATACACTCTTCGTTTGCTTTGGAAAACAAACAGTTAAGTTGCCATATGCTGCTATCCTTTCATCGATTTGTGCTTCTACACCTATGTTCCCAAACCATCATACACTCATACTGTTTTCACTTTGCCAAGTTATCGAACAACCTGGCCCCAAAATTATGGATTATAAAAGGATAGCAGCATAAGGGAAAAATGCACATTTTGAACCCAAAAACCCATTTGAGTTTTTAAGTTCAAAATACAGGCCTACCTCCTCCCCTACAGCCTGCCTGTCCATCTCCAAAAATACCCTTTTTAATAATTATATGCTCCTCCTTTGCATTGAAAAAAAGCAAACAGTAAAGTTGCCAGATGCGGCCATCCTTTCATCCATTTGTCCTTCTGCATCTATTTTCCCAAACCATGCACTCATACTGTTATTATGTCGCCAAGTAATTAGACTACCTGGCCCAAAAATTATGGATTATAAAAGGATAGCAGCATTAGGGAAAAATACACATTTTGAAGCCAAAAATCCATTTGAGTTTTTAAGTTCAAAATACAGGGGGAGAGAAGCGGCGCCGGCAATGGGGCAACGGCACCGATAGCCAGGGGGGGATAAGGGGCAGCGGAACCCATTGCCGGTGCCGCTGCCCCGTTGCCTCCCCCATCCCTAGTTGTATAATTACCCTGTTGCCGGGGTCAGGTCCGTGCTGCTTCAGGCCTCTGGTGGGAGGACACGGGGCAGCGGCGCCAGCAATGGGTGCCGCTGCCTCTTCTTTCCCCCTGTCTGTCGACGACGCTGCCCCATTGCCGGCGCCGTTTCTCTACCCCTGGCTATCGGCGCCGGCAATGGGGCAGCGGCACTGATAGCCAGGGGGAGAGAAGGGGCAGCAGCGCCGATAGCAGGGGTAACCATCAAACACTGATACTGTTTTCACTTTGCTAAGTTATCGGACAACCTGGCCCCAAAATTATGGATTATAAAAGGATAGCAGCATAAGGGAAAAAATACACATTTTGAACCCAAAAACCCATTTGAGTTTTTAAGTTCAAAATCCAGGCCTACCTCCTCCCCATCAGCCTGCCTGTCCATCTCCAAAAATACCCTGTTTTAATAATTATGCACTCTTCATTTGCTTTGGAAAAGCAAATAGTTAAGTTGCCATATGCTGCTATCCTTTCATCGATTTGTGCTTCTACACCTATGTTCCCAAACCATCATACACTCATACTGTTTTCACTTTGCCAAGTTATCGGACAACCTGGCCCCAAAATTATGGATTATAAAAGGATAGCAGCATAAGGGAAAAATACACATTTTGAACCCAAAAACCCATTTGAGTTTTTAAGTTCAAAATACAGGCCTACCTCCACCCCTACAGCCTGCCTGTCCATCTCCAAAAATACCCTTTTTAATAATTATACGCTCCTCCTTTGCATTGAAAAAAAGCAAACAGTAAAGTTGCCAGATGCGGCCATCCTTTCATCCATTTGTCCTTCTGCATCTATTTTCCCAAACCATGCACTCATACTGTTATTATGTCGCCAAGTAATTAGACTACCTGGCCCAAAAATTATGGATTATAAAAGGATAGCAGCATAAGGGAAAAATACACATTTTGAACCCAAAAACCCATTTGAGTTTTTAAGTTCAAAATACAGGCCTACCTCCTCCCCTACAGCCTGCCTGTCCATCTCCAAAAATACCCTTTTTAATAATTATACGCTCCTCCTTTGCATTGAAAAAAAGCAAACAATAAAGTTGCCAGATGCGGCCATCCTTTCATCCATTTGTCCTTCTGCATCTATTTTCCCAAACCATGCACTCATACTGTTATTATGTCGCCAAGTAATTAGACTACCTGGCCCAAAAATTATGGATTATAAAAGGATAGCAGCATTAGTGAAAAATACACATTTTGAACCCAAAAACCCATTTGAGTTTTTAAGTTCAAAATACAGGCCTACCTCCTCCCCTACAGCCTGCCTGTCCATCTCCAAAAATACCCTTTTTAATAATTATACGCTCCTCCTTTGCATTGAAAAAAAGCAAACAGTAAAGTTGCCAGATGCGGCCATCCTTTCATCCATTTGTCCTTCTGCATCTATTTTCCCAAACCATGCACTCATACTGTTATTATGTCGCCAAGTAATTAGACTACCTGGCCCAAAAATTATGGATTATAAAAGGATAGCAGCATTAGTGAAAAATACACATTTTGAAGCCAAAAACCCATTTGAGTTTTTAAGTTCAAAATACAGGCCTACCTCCTCCCCTACAGCCTGCCTGTCCATCTCCAAAAATAAAGTTTTTAATAATTATACACTCTTCGTTTGCTTTGGAAAACAAACAGTTAAGTTGCCATATGCTGCTATCCTTTCATCGATTTGTGCTTCTACACCTATGTTCCCAAACCATCATACACTCATACTGTTTTCACTTTGCCAAGTTATCGAACAACCTGGCCCCAAAATTATGGATTATAAAAGGATAGCAGCATAAGGGAAAAATACACATTTTGAACCCAAAAACCCATTTGAGTTTTTAAGTTCAAAATACAGGCCTACCTCCTCCCCTACAGCCTGCCTGTCCATCTCCAAAAATACCCTTTTTAATAATTATACGCTCCTCCTTTGCATTGAAAAAAAGCAAACAGTAAAGTTGCAAGATGCGGCCATCCTTTCATCCATTTGTCCTTCTGCATCTATTTTTCCCAAACCATGCACTCATACTGTTATTATGTCGCCAAGTAATTAGACTCACTGGCCCAAAAATTATGGATTATTAAAGGATAGCAGCATAAGGGAAAAATACACATTTTGAACCCAAAAACCCATTTGAGTTTTTAAGTTCAAAATACAGGCCTACCTCCTCCCCTACAGCCTGCCTGTCCATCTCCAAAAATACCCTTTTTAATAATTATACACTCCTCCTTTGCATTGAAAAAAAGCAAACAGTAAAGTTGCCAGATGCGGGCATCCTTTCATCCATTTGTCCTTCTGCATCTATTTTCCCAAACCATGCACTCATACTGTTATTATGTCGCCAAGTAATTAGAATACCTGGCCCAAAAATTATGGATTATAAAAGGATAGCAGCATAAGGGAAAAATACACATTTTGAACCCAAAAACCCATTTGAGTTTTTAAGTTCAAAATACAGGCCTACCTCCTCCCCTACAGCCTGCCTGTCCATCTCCAAAAATACCCTTTTTAATAATTATACGCTCCTCCTTTGCATTGAAAAAAAGCAAACAGTAAAGTTGCAAGATGCGGCCATCCTTTCATCCATTTGTCCTTCTGCATCTATTTTTCCCAAACCATGCACTCATACTGTTATTATGTCGCCAAGTAATTAGACTCACTGGCCCAAAAATTATGGATTATTAAAGGATAGCAGCATAAGGGAAAAATACACATTTTGAACCCAAAAACCCATTTGAGTTTTTAAGTTCAAAATACAGGCCTACCTCCTCCCCTACAGCCTGCCTGTCCATCTCCAAAAATACCCTTTTTAATAATTATACACTCCTCCTTTGCATTGAAAAAAAGCAAACAGTAAAGTTGCCAGATGCGGGCATCCTTTCATCCATTTGTCCTTCTGCATCTATTTTCCCAAACCATGCACTCATACTGTTATTATGTCGCCAAGTAATTAGAATACCTGGCCCAAAAATTATGGATTATAAAAGGATAGCAGCATTAGTTAAAAATACACATTTTGAACCCAAAAACCCATTTGAGTTTTTAAGTTCAAAATACAGGCCTACCTCCTCCCCTACAGCCTGCCTGTCCATCTCCAAAAATACCCTTTTTAATAATTATACGCTCCTCCTTTGCATTGAAAAAAAGCAAACAATAAAGTTGCCAGATGCGGCCATCCTTTCATCCATTTGTCCTTCTGCATCTATTTTCCCAAACCATGCACTCATACTGTTATTATGTCGCCAAGTAATTAGACTACCTGGCCCAAAAATTATGGATTATAAAAGGATAGCAGCATTAGTGAAAAATACACATTTTGAACCCAAAAACCCATTTGAGTTTTTAAGTTCAAAATACAGGCCTACCTCCTCCCCTACAGCCTGCCTGTCCATCTCCAAAAATACCCTTTTTAATAATTATACGCTCCTCCTTTGCATTGAAAAAAAGCAAACAGTAAAGTTGCCAGATGCGGCCATCCTTTCATCCATTTGTCCTTCTGCATCTATTTTCCCAAACCATGCACTCATACTGTTATTATGTCGCCAAGTAATTAGACTACCTGGCCCAAAAATTATGGATTATAAAAGGATAGCAGCATTAGTAAAAAATTCACATTTTGAAGCCAAAAACCCATTTGAGTTTTTAAGTTCAAAATACAGGCCTACCTCCTCCCCTACAGCCTGCCTGTCCATCTCCAAAAATAAAGTTTTTAATAATTATACACTCTTCGTTTGCTTTGGAAAACAAACAGTTAAGTTGCCATATGCTGCTATCCTTTCATCGATTTGTGCTTCTACACCTATGTTCCCAAACCATCATACACTCATACTGTTTTCACTTTGCCAAGTTATCGGACAACCTGGCCCCAAAATTATGGATTATAAAAGGATAGCAGCATAAGGGAAAAAATACACATTTTGAACCCAAAAACCCATTTGAGTTTTTAAGTTCAAAATCCAGGCCTACCTCCTCCCCATCAGCCTGCCTGTCCATCTCCAAAAATACCCTTTTTAATAATTATACGCTCCTCCTTTGCATTGAAAAAAAGCAAACAGTAAAGTTGCCAGATGCGGCCATCCTTTCATCCATTTGTCCTTCTGCATCTATTTTTCCCAAACCATGCACTCATACTGTTATTATGTCGCCAAGTAATTAGACTCACTGGCCCAAAAATTATGGATTATTAAAGGATAGCAGCATAAGGGAAAAATAAACATTTTGAACCCAAAAACCCATTTGAGTTTTTAAGTTCAAAATACAGGCCTACCTCCTCCCCTACAGCCTGCCTGTCCATCTCCAAAAATACCCTTTTTAATAATTATACGCTCCTCCTTTGCATTGAAAAAAAGCAAACAGTAAAGTTGCCAGATGCGGCCATTCTTTCATCCATTTGTCCTTCTGCATCTATTTTCCCAAACCATGCACTCATACTGTTATTATGTCGCCAAGTAATTAGAATACCTGGCCCCAAAATTATGGATTATAAAAGGATAGCAGCATAAGGGAAAAATACACATTTTGAACCCAAAAACCCATTTGAGTTTTTAAGTTCAAAATACAGGCCTACCTCCTCCCCTACAGCCTGCCTGTCCATCTCCAAAAATACCCTTTTTAATAATTATACGCTCCTCCTTTGCATTGAAAAAAAGCAAACAGTAAAGTTGCCAGATGCGGCCATCCTTTCATCCATTTGTCCTTCTGCATCTATTTTCCCAAACCATGCACTCATACTGTTATTATGTCGCCAAGTAATTAGACTACCTGGCCCAAAAATTATGGATTATAAAAGGATAGCAGCATTAGTGAAAAATACACATTTTGAAGCCAAAAACCCATTTGAGTTTTTAAGTTCAAAATACAGGCCTACCTCCTCCCCTACAGCCTGCCTGTCCATCTCCAAAAATACAGTTTTTAATAATTATACACTCTTCGTTTGCTTTGGAAAACAAACAGTTAAGTTGCCATATGCTGCTATCCTTTCATCGATTTGTGCTTCTACACCTATGTTCCCAAACCATCATACACTCATACTGTTTTCACTTTGCCAAGTTATCTAACAACCTGGCCCCAAAATTATGGATTATAAAAGGATAGCAGCATAAGGGAAAAATGCACATTTTGAACCCAAAAACCCATTTGAGTTTTTAAGTTCAAAATACAGGCCTACCTCCTCCCCTACAGCCTGCCTGTCCATCTCCAAAAATACCCTTTTTAATAATTATACGCTCCTCCTTTGCATTGAAAAAAAGCAAACAGTAAAGTTGCCAGATGCGGCCATCCTTTCATCCATTTGTCCTTCTGCATCTATTTTCCCAAACCATGCACTAATACTGTTATTATGTCGCCAAGTAATTAGACTACCTGGCCCAAAAATTATGGATTATAAAAGGATAGCAGCATTAGTGAAAAATACACATTTTGAAGCCAAAAATCCATTTGAGTTTTTAAGTTCAAAATACAGGGGGAGAGAAGCGGCGCCGGCAATGGGGCAACGGCACCGATAGCCAGGGGGGGATAAGGGGCAGCGGCACCCATTGCCGGTGCCGCTGCCCCGTTGCCTCCCCCATCCCTAGTTGTATAATTACCCTGTTGCCGGGGTCAGGTCCGTGCTGCTTCAGGCCTCTGGTGGGAGGACACGGGGCAGCGGCGCCAGCAATGGGTGCCGCTGCCTCTTCTTTCCCCCTGTCTGTCGACGACGCTGCCCCATTGCCGGCGCCATTTCTCTACCCCTGGCTATCGGCGCCGGCAAAGGGGCAGCGGCACTGATAGCCAGGGGGAGAGAAGGGGCAGCAGCGCCGATAGCAGGGGTAACCATGAAACACTGATACTGTTTTCACTTTGCTAAGTTATCGGACAACCTGGCCCCAAAATTATGGATTATAAAAGGATAGCAGCATAAGGGAAAAAATACACATTTTGAACCCAAAAACCCATTTGAGTTTTTAAGTTCAAAATCCAGGCCTACCTCCTCCCCATCAGCCTGCCTGTCCATCTCCAAAAATACCCTGTTTTAATAATTATGCACTCTTCATTTGCTTTGGAAAAGCAAATAGTTAAGTTGCCATATGCTGCTATCCTTTCATCGATTTGTGCTTCTACACCTATGTTCCCAAACCATCATACACTCATACTGTTTTCACTTTGCCAAGTTATCGGACAACCTGGCCCCAAAATTATGGATTATAAAAGGATAGCAGCATAAGGGAAAAATACACATTTTGAACCCAAAAACCCATTTGAGTTTTTAAGTTCAAAATACAGGCCTACCTCCTCCCCTACAGCCTGCCTGTCCATCTCCAAAAATACCCTTTTTAATAATTATACGCTCCTCCTTTGCATTGAAAAAAAGCAAACAATAAAGTTGCCAGATGCGGCCATCCTTTCATCCATTTGTCCTTCTGCATCTATTTTCCCAAACCATGCACTCATACCGTTATTATGTCGCCAAGTAATTAGACTACCTGGCCCAAAAATTATGGATTATAAAAGGATAGCAGCATTAGTGAAAAATACACATTTTGAAGCCAAAAACCCATTTGAGTTTTTAAGTTCAAAATACAGGGGGAGAGAAGAGGCGCCGGCAATGGGGCAACGGCACCGATAGCCAGGGGGGGATAAGGGGCAGCGGCACCCATTGCCGGTGCCGCTGCCCCGTTGCCTCCCCCATCCCTAGTTGTATAATTACCCTGTTGCCGGGGTCGGGTCCGTGCTGCTTCAGGCCTCCGGTGGGGGGACACGGGGCAGCGGCGCCAGCAATGGGTGCCGCTGCCTCTTCTTTCGCCCTGTCTGTCGACGACGCTGCCCCATTGCCGGCGCCGTTTCTCTACCCCTGGCTATCGGCGCCGGCAATGGGGCAGCGGCACTGATAGCCAGGGGGAGAGAAGGGGCACTCATACTGTTTTCACTTTGCTGAGTTATCGGACAACCTGGCCCCAAAATTATGGATTATAAAAGGATAGCAGCATAAGGGAAAAATACACATTTTGAACCCAAAAACCCATTTGAGTTTTTAAGTTCAAAATACAGGCCTACCTCCTCCCCTACAGCCTGCCTGTCCATCTCCAAAAATACCCTTTTTAATAATTATACGCTCCTCCTTTGCATTGAAAAAAAGCAAACAGTAAAGTTGCCAGATGCGGCCATCCTTTCATCCATTTGTCCTTCTGCCTCTATTTTTCCCAAACCATGCACTCATACTGTTATTATGTCGCCAAGTAATTAGACTCACTGGCCCAAAAATTATGGATTATTAAAGGATAGCAGCATAAGGGAAAAATACACATTTTGAACCCAAAAACCCATTTGAGTTTTTAAGTTCAAAATACAGGCCTACCTCCTCCCCTACAGCCTGCCTGTCCATCTCCAAAAATACAGTTTTTAATAATTATACACTCTTCGTTTGCTTTGGAAAACAAACAGTTAAGTTGCCATATGCTGCTATCCTTTCATCGATTTGTGCTTCTACACCTATGTTCCCAAACCATCATACACTCATACTGTTTTCACTTTGCCAAGTTATCGAACAACCTGGCCCCAAAATTATGGATTATAAAAGGATAGCAGCATAAGGGAAAAATGCACATTTTGAACCCAAAAACCCATTTGAGTTTTTAAGTTCAAAATACAGGCCTACCTCCTCCCCTACAGCCTGCCTGTCCATCTCCAAAAATACCCTTTTTAATAATTATATGCTCCTCCTTTGCATTGAAAAAAAGCAAACAGTAAAGTTGCCAGATGCGGCCATCCTTTCATCCATTTGTCCTTCTGCATCTATTTTCCCAAACCATGCACTCATACTGTTATTATGTCGCCAAGTAATTAGACTACCTGGCCCAAAAATTATGGATTATAAAAGGATAGCAGCATTAGGGAAAAATACACATTTTGAAGCCAAAAATCCATTTGAGTTTTTAAGTTCAAAATACAGGGGGAGAGAAGCGGCGCCGGCAATGGGGCAACGGCACCGATAGCCAGGGGGGGATAAGGGGCAGCGGAACCCATTGCCGGTGCCGCTGCCCCGTTGCCTCCCCCATCCCTAGTTGTATAATTACCCTGTTGCCGGGGTCAGGTCCGTGCTGCTTCAGGCCTCTGGTGGGAGGACACGGGGCAGCGGCGCCAGCAATGGGTGCCGCTGCCTCTTCTTTCCCCCTGTCTGTCGACGACGCTGCCCCATTGCCGGCGCCGTTTCTCTACCCCTGGCTATCGGCGCCGGCAATGGGGCAGCGGCACTGATAGCCAGGGGGAGAGAAGGGGCAGCAGCGCCGATAGCAGGGGTAACCATCAAACACTGATACTGTTTTCACTTTGCTAAGTTATCGGACAACCTGGCCCCAAAATTATGGATTATAAAAGGATAGCAGCATAAGGGAAAAAATACACATTTTGAACCCAAAAACCCATTTGAGTTTTTAAGTTCAAAATCCAGGCCTACCTCCTCCCCATCAGCCTGCCTGTCCATCTCCAAAAATACCCTGTTTTAATAATTATGCACTCTTCATTTGCTTTGGAAAAGCAAATAGTTAAGTTGCCATATGCTGCTATCCTTTCATCGATTTGTGCTTCTACACCTATGTTCCCAAACCATCATACACTCATACTGTTTTCACTTTGCCAAGTTATCGGACAACCTGGCCCCAAAATTATGGATTATAAAAGGATAGCAGCATAAGGGAAAAATACACATTTTGAACCCAAAAACCCATTTGAGTTTTTAAGTTCAAAATACAGGCCTACCTCCACCCCTACAGCCTGCCTGTCCATCTCCAAAAATACCCTTTTTAATAATTATACGCTCCTCCTTTGCATTGAAAAAAAGCAAACAGTAAAGTTGCCAGATGCGGCCATCCTTTCATCCATTTGTCCTTCTGCATCTATTTTCCCAAACCATGCACTCATACTGTTATTATGTCGCCAAGTAATTAGACTACCTGGCCCAAAAATTATGGATTATAAAAGGATAGCAGCATAAGGGAAAAATACACATTTTGAACCCAAAAACCCATTTGAGTTTTTAAGTTCAAAATACAGGCCTACCTCCTCCCCTACAGCCTGCCTGTCCATCTCCAAAAATACCCTTTTTAATAATTATACGCTCCTCCTTTGCATTGAAAAAAAGCAAACAATAAAGTTGCCAGATGCGGCCATCCTTTCATCCATTTGTCCTTCTGCATCTATTTTCCCAAACCATGCACTCATACTGTTATTATGTCGCCAAGTAATTAGACTACCTGGCCCAAAAATTATGGATTATAAAAGGATAGCAGCATTAGTGAAAAATACACATTTTGAACCCAAAAACCCATTTGAGTTTTTAAGTTCAAAATACAGGCCTACCTCCTCCCCTACAGCCTGCCTGTCCATCTCCAAAAATACCCTTTTTAATAATTATACGCTCCTCCTTTGCATTGAAAAAAAGCAAACAGTAAAGTTGCCAGATGCGGCCATCCTTTCATCCATTTGTCCTTCTGCATCTATTTTCCCAAACCATGCACTCATACTGTTATTATGTCGCCAAGTAATTAGACTACCTGGCCCAAAAATTATGGATTATAAAAGGATAGCAGCATTAGTGAAAAATACACATTTTGAAGCCAAAAACCCATTTGAGTTTTTAAGTTCAAAATACAGGCCTACCTCCTCCCCTACAGCCTGCCTGTCCATCTCCAAAAATAAAGTTTTTAATAATTATACACTCTTCGTTTGCTTTGGAAAACAAACAGTTAAGTTGCCATATGCTGCTATCCTTTCATCGATTTGTGCTTCTACACCTATGTTCCCAAACCATCATACACTCATACTGTTTTCACTTTGCCAAGTTATCGAACAACCTGGCCCCAAAATTATGGATTATAAAAGGATAGCAGCATAAGGGAAAAATACACATTTTGAACCCAAAAACCCATTTGAGTTTTTAAGTTCAAAATACAGGCCTACCTCCTCCCCTACAGCCTGCCTGTCCATCTCCAAAAATACCCTTTTTAATAATTATACGCTCCTCCTTTGCATTGAAAAAAAGCAAACAGTAAAGTTGCAAGATGCGGCCATCCTTTCATCCATTTGTCCTTCTGCATCTATTTTTCCCAAACCATGCACTCATACTGTTATTATGTCGCCAAGTAATTAGACTCACTGGCCCAAAAATTATGGATTATTAAAGGATAGCAGCATAAGGGAAAAATACACATTTTGAACCCAAAAACCCATTTGAGTTTTTAAGTTCAAAATACAGGCCTACCTCCTCCCCTACAGCCTGCCTGTCCATCTCCAAAAATACCCTTTTTAATAATTATACACTCCTCCTTTGCATTGAAAAAAAGCAAACAGTAAAGTTGCCAGATGCGGGCATCCTTTCATCCATTTGTCCTTCTGCATCTATTTTCCCAAACCATGCACTCATACTGTTATTATGTCGCCAAGTAATTAGAATACCTGGCCCAAAAATTATGGATTATAAAAGGATAGCAGCATAAGGGAAAAATACACATTTTGAACCCAAAAACCCATTTGAGTTTTTAAGTTCAAAATACAGGCCTACCTCCTCCCCTACAGCCTGCCTGTCCATCTCCAAAAATACCCTTTTTAATAATTATACGCTCCTCCTTTGCATTGAAAAAAAGCAAACAGTAAAGTTGCAAGATGCGGCCATCCTTTCATCCATTTGTCCTTCTGCATCTATTTTTCCCAAACCATGCACTCATACTGTTATTATGTCGCCAAGTAATTAGACTCACTGGCCCAAAAATTATGGATTATTAAAGGATAGCAGCATAAGGGAAAAATACACATTTTGAACCCAAAAACCCATTTGAGTTTTTAAGTTCAAAATACAGGCCTACCTCCTCCCCTACAGCCTGCCTGTCCATCTCCAAAAATACCCTTTTTAATAATTATACACTCCTCCTTTGCATTGAAAAAAAGCAAACAGTAAAGTTGCCAGATGCGGGCATCCTTTCATCCATTTGTCCTTCTGCATCTATTTTCCCAAACCATGCACTCATACTGTTATTATGTCGCCAAGTAATTAGAATACCTGGCCCAAAAATTATGGATTATAAAAGGATAGCAGCATTAGTTAAAAATACACATTTTGAACCCAAAAACCCATTTGAGTTTTTAAGTTCAAAATACAGGCCTACCTCCTCCCCTACAGCCTGCCTGTCCATCTCCAAAAATACCCTTTTTAATAATTATACGCTCCTCCTTTGCATTGAAAAAAAGCAAACAATAAAGTTGCCAGATGCGGCCATCCTTTCATCCATTTGTCCTTCTGCATCTATTTTCCCAAACCATGCACTCATACTGTTATTATGTCGCCAAGTAATTAGACTACCTGGCCCAAAAATTATGGATTATAAAAGGATAGCAGCATTAGTGAAAAATACACATTTTGAACCCAAAAACCCATTTGAGTTTTTAAGTTCAAAATACAGGCCTACCTCCTCCCCTACAGCCTGCCTGTCCATCTCCAAAAATACCCTTTTTAATAATTATACGCTCCTCCTTTGCATTGAAAAAAAGCAAACAGTAAAGTTGCCAGATGCGGCCATCCTTTCATCCATTTGTCCTTCTGCATCTATTTTCCCAAACCATGCACTCATACTGTTATTATGTCGCCAAGTAATTAGACTACCTGGCCCAAAAATTATGGATTATAAAAGGATAGCAGCATTAGTAAAAAATTCACATTTTGAAGCCAAAAACCCATTTGAGTTTTTAAGTTCAAAATACAGGCCTACCTCCTCCCCTACAGCCTGCCTGTCCATCTCCAAAAATAAAGTTTTTAATAATTATACACTCTTCGTTTGCTTTGGAAAACAAACAGTTAAGTTGCCATATGCTGCTATCCTTTCATCGATTTGTGCTTCTACACCTATGTTCCCAAACCATCATACACTCATACTGTTTTCACTTTGCCAAGTTATCGGACAACCTGGCCCCAAAATTATGGATTATAAAAGGATAGCAGCATAAGGGAAAAAATACACATTTTGAACCCAAAAACCCATTTGAGTTTTTAAGTTCAAAATCCAGGCCTACCTCCTCCCCATCAGCCTGCCTGTCCATCTCCAAAAATACCCTTTTTAATAATTATACGCTCCTCCTTTGCATTGAAAAAAAGCAAACAGTAAAGTTGCCAGATGCGGCCATCCTTTCATCCATTTGTCCTTCTGCATCTATTTTTCCCAAACCATGCACTCATACTGTTATTATGTCGCCAAGTAATTAGACTCACTGGCCCAAAAATTATGGATTATTAAAGGATAGCAGCATAAGGGAAAAATAAACATTTTGAACCCAAAAACCCATTTGAGTTTTTAAGTTCAAAATACAGGCCTACCTCCTCCCCTACAGCCTGCCTGTCCATCTCCAAAAATACCCTTTTTAATAATTATACGCTCCTCCTTTGCATTGAAAAAAAGCAAACAGTAAAGTTGCCAGATGCGGCCATTCTTTCATCCATTTGTCCTTCTGCATCTATTTTCCCAAACCATGCACTCATACTGTTATTATGTCGCCAAGTAATTAGAATACCTGGCCCCAAAATTATGGATTATAAAAGGATAGCAGCATAAGGGAAAAATACACATTTTGAACCCAAAAACCCATTTGAGTTTTTAAGTTCAAAATACAGGCCTACCTCCTCCCCTACAGCCTGCCTGTCCATCTCCAAAAATACCCTTTTTAATAATTATACGCTCCTCCTTTGCATTGAAAAAAAGCAAACAGTAAAGTTGCCAGATGCGGCCATCCTTTCATCCATTTGTCCTTCTGCATCTATTTTCCCAAACCATGCACTCATACTGTTATTATGTCGCCAAGTAATTAGACTACCTGGCCCAAAAATTATGGATTATAAAAGGATAGCAGCATTAGTGAAAAATACACATTTTGAAGCCAAAAACCCATTTGAGTTTTTAAGTTCAAAATACAGGCCTACCTCCTCCCCTACAGCCTGCCTGTCCATCTCCAAAAATACAGTTTTTAATAATTATACACTCTTCGTTTGCTTTGGAAAACAAACAGTTAAGTTGCCATATGCTGCTATCCTTTCATCGATTTGTGCTTCTACACCTATGTTCCCAAACCATCATACACTCATACTGTTTTCACTTTGCCAAGTTATCTAACAACCTGGCCCCAAAATTATGGATTATAAAAGGATAGCAGCATAAGGGAAAAATGCACATTTTGAACCCAAAAACCCATTTGAGTTTTTAAGTTCAAAATACAGGCCTACCTCCTCCCCTACAGCCTGCCTGTCCATCTCCAAAAATACCCTTTTTAATAATTATACGCTCCTCCTTTGCATTGAAAAAAAGCAAACAGTAAAGTTGCCAGATGCGGCCATCCTTTCATCCATTTGTCCTTCTGCATCTATTTTCCCAAACCATGCACTAATACTGTTATTATGTCGCCAAGTAATTAGACTACCTGGCCCAAAAATTATGGATTATAAAAGGATAGCAGCATTAGTGAAAAATACACATTTTGAAGCCAAAAATCCATTTGAGTTTTTAAGTTCAAAATACAGGGGGAGAGAAGCGGCGCCGGCAATGGGGCAACGGCACCGATAGCCAGGGGGGGATAAGGGGCAGCGGCACCCATTGCCGGTGCCGCTGCCCCGTTGCCTCCCCCATCCCTAGTTGTATAATTACCCTGTTGCCGGGGTCAGGTCCGTGCTGCTTC
Organism: Hyla sarda; assembly: GCF_029499605.1. Lineage (NCBI taxonomy): Eukaryota > Metazoa > Chordata > Amphibia > Anura > Hylidae > Hyla > Hyla sarda. The sequence goes on along the minus strand of NC_079199.1, from coordinate 83,651,436 downwards.
AGGCCTCTGGTGGGAGGACACGGGGCAGCGGCGCCAGCAATGGGTGCCGCTGCCTCTTCTTTCCCCCTGTCTGTCGACGACGCTGCCCCATTGCCGGCGCCATTTCTCTACCCCTGGCTATCGGCGCCGGCAAAGGGGCAGCGGCACTGATAGCCAGGGGGAGAGAAGGGGCAGCAGCGCCGATAGCAGGGGTAACCATGAAACACTGATACTGTTTTCACTTTGCTAAGTTATCGGACAACCTGGCCCCAAAATTATGGATTATAAAAGGATAGCAGCATAAGGGAAAAAATACACATTTTGAACCCAAAAACCCATTTGAGTTTTTAAGTTCAAAATCCAGGCCTACCTCCTCCCCATCAGCCTGCCTGTCCATCTCCAAAAATACCCTGTTTTAATAATTATGCACTCTTCATTTGCTTTGGAAAAGCAAATAGTTAAGTTGCCATATGCTGCTATCCTTTCATCGATTTGTGCTTCTACACCTATGTTCCCAAACCATCATACACTCATACTGTTTTCACTTTGCCAAGTTATCGGACAACCTGGCCCCAAAATTATGGATTATAAAAGGATAGCAGCATAAGGGAAAAATACACATTTTGAACCCAAAAACCCATTTGAGTTTTTAAGTTCAAAATACAGGCCTACCTCCACCCCTACAGCCTGCCTGTCCATCTCCAAAAATACCCTTTTTAATAATTATACGCTCCTCCTTTGCATTGAAAAAAAGCAAACAGTAAAGTTGCAAGATGCGGCCATCCTTTCATCCATTTGTCCTTCTGCATCTATTTTTCCCAAACCATGCACTCATACTGTTATTATGTCGCCAAGTAATTAGACTCACTGGCCCAAAAATTATGGATTATTAAAGGATAGCAGCATAAGGGAAAAATACACATTTTGAACCCAAAAACCCATTTGAGTTTTTAAGTTCAAAATACAGGCCTACCTCCTCCCCTACAGCCTGCCTGTCCATCTCCAAAAATACCCTTTTTAATAATTATACACTCCTCCTTTGCATTGAAAAAAAGCAAACAGTAAAGTTGCCAGATGCGGGCATCCTTTCATCCATTTGTCCTTCTGCATCTATTTTCCCAAACCATGCACTCATACTGTTATTATGTCGCCAAGTAATTAGAATACCTGGCCCAAAAATTATGGATTATAAAAGGATAGCAGCATTAGTTAAAAATACACATTTTGAACCCAAAAACCCATTTGAGTTTTTAAGTTCAAAATACAGGCCTACCTCCTCCCCTACAGCCTGCCTGTCCATCTCCAAAAATACCCTTTTTAATAATTATACGCTCCTCCTTTGCATTGAAAAAAAGCAAACAATAAAGTTGCCAGATGCGGCCATCCTTTCATCCATTTGTCCTTCTGCATCTATTTTCCCAAACCATGCACTCATACTGTTATTATGTCGCCAAGTAATTAGACTACCTGGCCCAAAAATTATGGATTATAAAAGGATAGCAGCATTAGTGAAAAATACACATTTTGAACCCAAAAACCCATTTGAGTTTTTAAGTTCAAAATACAGGCCTACCTCCTCCCCTACAGCCTGCCTGTCCATCTCCAAAAATACCCTTTTTAATAATTATACGCTCCTCCTTTGCATTGAAAAAAAGCAAACAGTAAAGTTGCCAGATGCGGCCATCCTTTCATCCATTTGTCCTTCTGCATCTATTTTCCCAAACCATGCACTCATACTGTTATTATGTCGCCAAGTAATTAGACTACCTGGCCCAAAAATTATGGATTATAAAAGGATAGCAGCATTAGTAAAAAATACACATTTTGAAGCCAAAAACCCATTTGAGTTTTTAAGTTCAAAATACAGGCCTACCTCCTCCCCTACAGCCTGCCTGTCCATCTCCAAAAATAAAGTTTTTAATAATTATACACTCTTCGTTTGCTTTGGAAAACAAACAGTTAAGTTGCCATATGCTGCTATCCTTTCATCGATTTGTGCTTCTACACCTATGTTCCCAAACCATCATACACTCATACTGTTTTCACTTTGCCAAGTTATCGGACAACCTGGCCCCAAAATTATGGATTATAAAAGGATAGCAGCATAAGGGAAAAAATACACATTTTGAACCCAAAAACCCATTCGAGTTTTTAAGTTCAAAATCCAGGCCTACCTCCTCCCCATCAGCCTGCCTGTCCATCTCCAAAAATACCCTTTTTAATAATTATACGCTCCTCCTTTGCATTGAAAAAAAGCATACAGTAAAGTTGCCAGATGCGGCCATCCTTTCATCCATTTGTCCTTCTGCATCTATTTTTCCCAAACCATGCACTCATACTGTTATTATGTCGCCAAGTAATTAGACTCACTGGCCCAAAAATTATGGATTATTAAAGGATAGCAGCATAAGGAAAAAATAAACATTTTGAACCCAAAAACCCATTTGAGTTTTTAAGTTCAAAATACAGGCCTACCTCCTCCCCTACAGCCTGCCTGTCCATCTCCAAAAATACCCTTTTTAATAATTATACGCTCCTCCTTTGCATTGAAAAAAAGCAAACAGTAAATTTGCCAGATGCGGCCATTCTTTCATCCATTTGTCCTTCTGCATCTATTTTCCCAAACCATGCACTCATACTGTTATTATGTCGCCAAGTAATTAGAATACCTGGCCCCAAAATTATGGATTATAAAAGGATAGCAGCATAAGGGAAAAATACACATTTTGAACCCAAAAACCCATTTGAGTTTTTAAGTTCAAAATACAGGCCTACCTCCTCCCCTACAGCCTGCCTGTCCATCTCCAAAAATACCCTTTTTAATAATTATACGCTCCTCCTTTGCATTGAAAAAAAGCAAACAGTAAAGTTGCCAGATGCGGCCATCCTTTCATCCATTTGTCCTTCTGCATCTATTTTCCCAAACCATGCACTCATACTGTTATTATGTCGCCAAGTAATTAGACTACCTGGCCCAAAAATTATGGATTATAAAAGGATAGCAGCATTAGTGAAAAATACACATTTTGAAGCCAAAAACCCATTTGAGTTTTTAAGTTCAAAATACAGGCCTACCTCCTCCCCTACAGCCTGCCTGTCCATCTCCAAAAATACAGTTTTTAATAATTATACACTCTTCGTTTGCTTTGGAAAACAAACAGTTAAGTTGCCATATGCTGCTATCCTTTCATCGATTTGTGCTTCTACACCTATGTTCCCAAACCATCATACACTCATACTGTTTTCACTTTGCCAAGTTATCGAACAACCTGGCCCCAAAATTATGGATTATAAAAGGATAGCAGCATAAGGGAAAAATGCACATTTTGAACCCAAAAACCCATTTGAGTTTTTAAGTTCAAAATACAGGCCTACCTCCTCCCCTACAGCCTGCCTGTCCATCTCCAAAAATACCCTTTTTAATAATTATACGCTCCTCCTTTGCATTGAAAAAAAGCAAACAGTAAAGTTGCCAGATGCGGCCATCCTTTCATCCATTTGTCCTTCTGCATCTATTTTCCCAAACCATGCACTAATACTGTTATTATGTCGCCAAGTAATTAGACTACCTGGCCCAAAAATTATGGATTATAAAAGGATAGCAGCATTAGTGAAAAATACACATTTTGAAGCCAAAAACCCATTTGAGTTTTTAAGTTCAAAATACAGGGGGAGAGAAGCGGCGCCGGCAATGGGGCAACGGCACCGATAGCCAGGGGGGGATAAGGGGCAGCGGCACCCATTGCCGGTGCCGCTGCCCCGTTGCCTCCCCCATCCCTAGTTGTATAATTACCCTGTTGCCGGGGTCAGGTCCGTGCTGCTTCAGGCCTCTGGTGGGAGGACACGGGGCAGCGGCGCCAGCAATGGGTGCCGCTGCCTCTTCTTTCCCCCTGTCTGTCGACGACGCTGCCCCATTGCCGGCGCCATTTCTCTACCCCTGGCTATCGGCGCCGGCAATGGGGCAGCGGCACTGATAGCCAGGGGGAGAGAAGGGGCAGCAGCGCCGATAGCAGGGGTAACCATGAAACACTGATACTGTTTTCACTTTGCTAAGTTATCGGACAACCTGGCCCCAAAATTATGGATTATAAAAGGATAGCAGCATAAGGGAAAAAATACACATTTTGAACCCAAAAACCCATTTGAGTTTTTAAGTTCAAAATCCAGGCCTACCTCCTCCCCATCAGCCTGCCTGTCCATCTCCAAAAATACCCTGTTTTAATAATTATGCACTCTTCATTTGCTTTGGAAAAGCAAATAGTTAAGTTGCCATATGCTGCTATCCTTTCATCGATTTGTGCTTCTACACCTATGTTCCCAAACCATCATACACTCATACTGTTTTCACTTTGCCAAGTTATCGGACAACCTGGCCCCAAAATTATGGATTATAAAAGGATAGCAGCATAAGGGAAAAATACACATTTTGAACCCAAAAACCCATTTGAGTTTTTAAGTTCAAAATACAGGCCTACCTCCACCCCTACAGCCTGCCTGTCCATCTCCAAAAATACCCTTTTTAATAATTATACGCTCCTCCTTTGCATTGAAAAAAAGCAAACAATAAAGTTGCCAGATGCGGCCATCCTTTCATCCATTTGTCCTTCTGCATCTATTTTCCCAAACCATGCACTCATACTGTTATTATGTCGCCAAGTAATTAGACTACCTGGCCCAAAAATTATGGATTATAAAAGGATAGCAGCATTAGTGAAAAATACACATTTTGAACCCAAAAACCCATTTGAGTTTTTAAGTTCAAAATACAGGCCTACCTCCTCCCCTACAGCCTGCCTGTCCATCTCCAAAAATACCCTTTTTAATAATTATACGCTCCTCCTTTGCATTGAAAAAAAGCAAACAGTAAAGTTGCCAGATGCGGCCATCCTTTCATCCATTTGTCCTTCTGCATCTATTTTCCCAAACCATGCACTCATACTGTTATTATGTCGCCAAGTAATTAGACTACCTGGCCCAAAAATTATGGATTATAAAAGGATAGCAGCATTAGTGAAAAATACACATTTTGAAGCCAAAAACCCATTTGAGTTTTTAAGTTCAAAATACAGGCCTACCTCCTCCCCTACAGCCTGCCTGTCCATCTCCAAAAATAAAGTTTTTAATAATTATACACTCTTCGTTTGCTTTGGAAAACAAACAGTTAAGTTGCCATATGCTGCTATCCTTTCATCGATTTGTGCTTCTACACCTATGTTCCCAAACCATCATACACTCATACTGTTTTCACTTTGCCAAGTTATCGGACTACCTGGCCCCAAAATTATGGATTATAAAAGGATAGCAGCATAAGGGAAAAATACACATTTTGAACCCAAAAACCCATTTGAGTTTTTAAGTTCAAAATACAGGCCTACCTCCTCCCCTACAGCCTGCCTGTCCATCTCCAAAAATACCCTTTTTAATAATTAAACGCTCCTCCTTTGCATTGAAAAAAGCAAAAAAAGATGCCAGATGCGGCCATCCTTTCATCCATTTGTCCTTCTGCATCTATTTTCCCAAACCATGCACTCATACTGTTATTATGTCGCCAAGTAATTAGACTACCTGGCCCAAAAATTATGGATTATAAAAGGATAGCAGCAGTAGTGAAAAATACACATTTTGAACCCAAAAACCCATTTGAGTTTTTAAGTTCAAAATACAGGCCTACCTCCTCCCCTTCAGCCTGCCTGTCCATCTCCAAAAATACCTTTTTTAATAATTATACACTCTTTGTTTGCTTTGGAAAAACAAACAGTTAAGTTACCATATGCCGCTATCCTTTCATCGATTTGTGCTTCTACACCCATGGTCCCAAACCATCATACACTCATACTGTTTTCACTTTGCCAAGTTATCGGACAACCTGGCCCCAAAATGATGGATTATAAAAGGATAGCAGCATAAGGGAAAAATACACATTTTGAACCCAAAAACCCATTTGAGTTTTTAAGTTCAAAATACAGGCCTACCTCCTCCCCTACAGCCTGCCTGTCCATCTCCAAAAATACCCTTTTTAATAATTATACGCTCCTCCTTTACATTGAAAAAAAGCAAACAGTAAAGTTGCCAGATGCGGCCATCCTTTCATCCATTTGTCCTTCTGCATCTATTTTCCCAAACCATGCACTCATACTGTTATTATGTCGCCAAGTAATTAGACTACCTGGCCCAAAAATTATGGATTATAAAAGGATAGCAGCATAAGGGAAAAATACACATTTTGAACCCAAAAACCCATTTGAGTTTTTAAGTTCAAAATACAGGCCTACCTCCTCCCCTACAGCCTGCCTGTCCATCTCCAAAAATACCCTTTTTAATAATTATACGCTCCTCCTTTGCATTGAAAAAAAGCAAACAGTAAAGTTGCCAGATGCGGCCATCCTTTCATCCATTTGTCCTTCTGCATCTATTTTCCCAAACCATGCACTCATACTGTTATTATGTCGCCAAGTAATTAGACTACCTGGCCCAAAAATTATGGATTATAAAAGGATAGCAGCATTAGTGAAAAATACACATTTTGAACCCAAAAACCCATTTGAGTTTTTAAGTTCAAAATACAGGCCTACCTCCTCCCCTACAGCCTGCCTGTCAATCTCCAAAAATACCCTTTTTAATAATTATACGCTCCCCCTTTGCATTGAAAAAAAGCAAACAGTAAAGTTGCCAGATGCGGCCATCCTTTCATCCATTTGTCCTTCTGCATCTATTTTCCCAAACCATGCACTCATACTGTTATTATGTCGCCAAGTAATTAGACTACCTGGCCCAAAAATTATGGATTATAAAAGGATAGCAGCATAAGGGAAAAATACACATTTTGAACCCAAAAACCCATTTGAGTTTTTAAGTTCAAAATACAGGCCTACCTCCTCCCCTACAGCCTGCCTGTCAATCTCCAAAAATACCCTTTTTAATAATTATACGCTCCTCCTTTGCATTGAAAAAAAGCAAACAGTAAAGTTGCCAGATGCGGCCATCCTTTCATCCATTTGTCCTTCTGCATCTATTTTCCCAAACCATGCACTCATACTGTTATTATGTCGCCAAGTAATTAGACTACCTGGCCCAAAAATTATGGATCATAAAAGGATAGCAGCATTAGTGAAAAATACACATTTTGAACCCAAATACCCATTTGAGTTTTTAAGTTCAAAATACAGGCCTACCTCCTCCCCTACAGCCTGCCTGTCAATCTCCAAAAATACCCTTTTTAATAATTATACGCTCCTCCTTTGCATTGAAAAAAAGCAAACAGTAAAGTTGCCAGATGCGGCCATCCTTTCATCCATTTGTCCTTCTGCATCTATTTTCCCAAACCATGCACTCATACTGTTATTATGTCGCCAAGTAATTAGACTACCTGGCCCAAAAATTATGGATTATAAAAGGATAGCAGCATAAGGGAAAAATACACATTTTGAACCCAAAAACCCATTTGAGTTTTTAAGTTCAAAATACAGGCCTACTTCCTCCCCTACAGCCTGCCTGTCCATCTCCAAAAATACCCTTTTTAATAATTATACGCTCCTCCTTTGCATTGAAAAAAAGCAAACAGTAAAGTTGCCAGATGCGGCCATCCTTTCATCCATTTGTCCTTCTGCATCTATTTTCCCAAACCATGCACTCATACTGTTATTATGTCGCCAAGTAATTAGACTACCTGGCCCAAAAATTATGGATTATAAAAGGATAGCAGCATTAGTGAAAAATACACATTTTGAACCCAAAAACCCATTTGAGTTTTTAAGTTCAAAATACAGGCCTACCTCCTCCCCTACAGCCTGCCTGTCAATCTCCAAAAATACCCTTTTTAATAATTATACGCTCCCCCTTTGCATTGAAAAAAAGCAAACAGTAAAGTTGCCAGATGCGGCCATCCTTTCATCCATTTGTCCTTCTGCATCTATTTTCCCAAACCATGCACTCATACTGTTATTATGTCGCCAAGTAATTAGACTACCTGGCCCAAAAATTATGGATTATAAAAGGATAGCAGCATAAGGGAAAAATACACATTTTGAACCCAAAAACCCATTTGAGTTTTTAAGTTCAAAATACAGGCCTACCTCCTCCCCTACAGCCTGCCTGTCAATCTCCAAAAATACCCTTTTTAATAATTATACGCTCCTCCTTTGCATTGAAAAAAAGCAAACAGTAAAGTTGCCAGATGCGGCCATCCTTTCATCCATTTGTCCTTCTGCATCTATTTTCCCAAACCATGCACTCATACTGTTATTATGTCGCCAAGTAATTAGACTACCTGGCCCAAAAATTATGGATCATAAAAGGATAGCAGCATTAGTGAAAAATACACATTTTGAACCCAAATACCCATTTGAGTTTTTAAGTTCAAAATACAGGCCTACCTCCTCCCCTACAGCCTGCCTGTCAATCTCCAAAAATACCCTTTTTAATAATTATACGCTCCTCCTTTGCATTGAAAAAAAGCAAACAGTAAAGTTGCCAGATGCGGCCATCCTTTCATCCATTTGTCCTTCTGCATCTATTTTCCCAAACCATGCACTCATACTGTTATTATGTCGCCAAGTAATTAGACTACCTGGCCCAAAAATTATGGATTATAAAAGGATAGCAGCATAAGGGAAAAATACACATTTTGAACCCAAAAACCCATTTGAGTTTTTAAGTTCAAAATACAGGCCTACTTCCTCCCCTACAGCCTGCCTGTCCATCTCCAAAAATACCCTTTTTAATAATTATACGCTCCTCCTTTGCATTGAAAAAAAGCAAACAGTAAAGTTGCCAGATGCGGCCATCCTTTCATCCATTTGTCCTTCTGCATCTATTTTCCCAAACCATGCACTCATACTGTTATTATGTCGCCAAGTAATTAGACTACCTGGCCCAAAAATTATGGATTATAAAAGGATAGCAGCATTAGTGAAAAATACACATTTTGAACCCAAAAACCCATTTGAGTTTTTAAGTTCAAAATACAGGCCTACCTCCTCCCCTACAGCCTGCCTGTCAATCTCCAAAAATACCCTTTTTAATAATTATACGCTCCTCCTTTGCATTGAAAAAAAGCAAACAGTAAAGTTGCCAGATGCGGCCATCCTTTCATCCATTTGTCCTTCTGCATCTATTTTCCCAAACCATGCACTCATACTGTTATTATGTCGCCAAGTAATTAGACTACCTGGCCCAAAAATTATGGATTATAAAAGGCTAGCACCATAAGGGAACATTACCGTATTTATCGGGGTGTACAACTTCAAGAGGCCTTGCCCGTGTTGTGTTGACCCTCCTGTGCATTTGGACTCGCATCTGCCCCTGGCCGACAACCTGGAATTTTTAATTTCGCCTCCGGAGGGCAGGGGTGCCTTGGTGGACCGCCCGCCAATGTTTGCCAACTCGCCCGACGCTTCTTCTCCCCGTCGCCAGGGGTCCGCATCACTGATCCTGTGCCCAAGGACGGCACGCCCTGCTTGCGTACAGGGACCCGTGCCTCCCACCCTTATAGCCTCTCTGGTTCTCTACGTGTCAAAGGTCTACAGGGGACTGTTTCAGAGGCTTCACCCGGGGACCGCCCAGCCCCTGGTCGGGTACATGAACCAGCCCTTTCCCCCTGTAAAATACCAAGGGAGAAACCTCAAGGTTCGTCCCCAGGGGAGCCCGCGCTCTGTCCTGGCGTTCCCTGAGAAAGCGGCTGAGTACGGGCTCCCCTGGGGATGAACCTCCTCGGAGGACCGCCCGCCGATGTTTGCCGACTCGCCCGCCGCTTCTGCTCCCCGACGCTGGGGGGTCTTCATCACTGATCCTGTGCCCAAATACAGCACACACTGTCTGGGTACAGGGACCCACGCCTCCCGCCCTTATAGCCTTCTCTGGTTCTCAGCGTGTCAAAAGTTACAGGCATGGAAGACCCTTCCAGAGGCCTTGCCTGTGTTCTGTTGACCCTCCTGTGAATTTGGACTCGCATCTGCCCCTGGCCGACAACCTGGAATTTTTAATTTCGCCTCCGGAGGGCCGGGGTGCCTTGGTGGACCGCCCGCCAATGTTTACCGACTCACTCAACGCTTCTGCTCCCCGTCACCAGGGGATCCGCGTCACCGATCCTGTGCCCAAGGACGGCACGCCCTGCCTGTGTACAGGGACCCGTGCCTCCCGCCCCTTATAGCGTCTATGGTTCTCTGCATGTCAAAAGTCAACAGGCATGGAAGCCTTTCAGGGGACCCTTCCAGAGGACCCTTCCTGCGTGTCAAAGGTCTACAGGCATGGAAGCTTGTCAGAGGACTGTTACAAAGGCTTTGCTCAGGGACCGCCCAGTTCGGGTGGGGTACATGAACCAGCCCATTCCCCCTGTAAAATACCAAGGGAGAAACTTGAAGAATCGTCCCCAGGGGAGCCCGCTTTTGGCCCTTGCGTACCCTGAGAGAACGGCTGAGTATGGGAGTACAGGGCTGGGTGGTCCCAAGGCGAAAAATCCGGAACGGTCCCCTGACAGGCTTCCATGCCTTGCGTACCCTGAGAGAACGGCTGAGTACAGGCACCCGTTGGGATGAACCTCCTCGGCGGACCGCCGGCCGATGTTTGCCGACTCGCCCGACAATTCTGCTCCCGAACGGTCCGCCGAGGAAATTCATCCCCAGATGAGCCCGTACTCGGCCGCTCTCTCAGGTTACGCCAGGGCCGAGCGCGGGGTCCCCTGGGGACGAATCTTCCGGTTTCTCCCTTGGTATTTTCTAGGTGGATTGGGCTGGTTCATGTACCCAGCCCAGGCCTGGGTGGTCCCAGGGCGAAACCTCCGGAACGGTCCCCTGACAGGCTTCCATGCCTGAAGACCGTTGACACGCAGAGAACCAGAGAGGCTATAAGGGAGGGAAGCGCGGGTCCCTGTACCCAGACAGGGAGTGCCGTCCATGGGCACAGGATCAGTGATGCTGACCCCCCAGCGTCAGGGAGCAGAAGCGTAGGGCGAGTCGGCAAACATCGGCGGGCGGTCCGCCGAGGAGGTTCATCCCCACCGGAGCCCGTACTCGGCCGCTCTCTCAGGTTACGCCAGGGCCGCGACACTGATCCTGTGCCCATGGACGGCACGCCCTGTCTGGGTACAGGGACCCGCGCCTCCCTCCCTTATAGCCTCTCTGGTTCTCTGCGTGTCAAAGGTCTTCAGGCATGGAAGCCTGCCAGGGGACCGTTCCGGAGGTTTCGCCCGGGGACGAACCAGCCCAATCCCCCTGGAAAATACCAAGGGAGAAACCGGAAGGTTCGTCCCCAGGTTAGCCCACGCTCGGCCCTCGCATACCCTGAGAGAACGGCTGAGTACGGGCTCCCGTGGGGATGAACCTCCTCGGCGGACCGCCCGCCGATGTTTGCCGACTCGCCTGACGGTTCTGCTCCCCGACGCTGGGGGGTCTGCATCACCGATCCTGTGCCCAAGGATGGCGTGCCCTGTCTGGGTACAGGGACCTGCGCCTCCCGCCCTTATAGCCATTTCTGGTTCTCTACATGTCAAAGGTCTACAGGCATGGAAGCCTGTCAGGAGACTGTTTCAAAGGCTTCGCATGGGGACCGCCACGCCCTGGGTGGGGTACATGAACCAGCCCTTTCCCCCTGTAAAATACTAAGGGAAAAACCTGAAGGTTCGTCCCCAGGGGACCCCGCGCTTGGCCCTGGCGTAACCTGAGAGAGCGGCTGAGTACGGGCTCCCCTGGGGATGAATCTCCTCGGCGGACCGCTCGCCTATGTATTCTTACTCGCCTGATGCTTCTGTTCCCCGCAACCCTGGGGTCCGCGTCACCGATCCTGTGCGCAAGGACGGCGCGCCCTACCTGGCTACAGGGACCGGAGCCTCCCGCCCTTATAGCCTTCTCTAGTTCTCTGTGTTTCAAAAGTCTACAGGCATGGAAGACCCTTACAGAGGCCTTGCCCGTGTTCTGTTGACCCTCCTGTGCATTTGGACTCGCATCTGCCCCTGGCCGACAACCTGGAATTTTTAATTTCGCCTCCGGAGGGCCGGGGTGCCTTGGTAGACCGCCCACCAATGTTTGCCGACTCGCCCGACGCTTCTGCTCCCCGTCGCCAGGGGGTCCGCGTCACCAATCCTGTGCCCAAGGACGGCACGCCCTGCCTGTGTACAGGGACCCGTGCCTCCCACCCCTTATAGCGTCTCTGGTTCTCTGCATGTCAAAAGTCAACAGGCATGGAAGCCTTTCAGGGGACCCTTCCAGAGGTTTCACCCGGGGACAGCCCTGCCCCGGTTCGGGTACCTTAACCATCCCAATCCCCTTGGAAAATATCAAGGGAGAAACCAGGGGTTCGACCCCAGGGGAGCCCGCGCTCGGCCCTGGCGTACCCTGAGAAAACAGCCGGACGGCTTGCTCTCCTGCTATTCTGAGGCAGGTGGCCGTTCAAAGGTACCAACTCGTGATGCTGCGATACAGTTTTATGAACGCACTCGGACATACCACTCGGACATGCCCAGCTCGTGGAACTGTGAGCTGGATTCAGCTTTCAAATCCGATCTCATACTGGTTCTCAGTTTTTCAATTATTGTTAGGCATGGAAGTCAGTCAGGGGACACTTCAGGAGGACTTGCCCAGGTAAGGTTGACCTTCCTGGGCACATGGACCCACACCTCCCCCTGGCCTATAACCAGGAATTTGACATTTTTTTATTTCGGGTATTACATGATGAGATTTGTTACATTGTGTCACCCCAGTTGTAAGGAAGATCCATGAGGAGGAGGTTTGTTACAGTGTGTGTGTCACCCCAGTAATTAGGAGAAAAATCATGAAGAGGAGATTTGTTACAGAGTGTCAACCCAGTAGTAAGGAGATTACATAAGGAGGAGGTTTGTTACAGTGTGTCACCCTAGTAGTAAGGAGATTACACGGGGAGAAGGTTTGTTACAGTGTGTCACCCCAGTAGTAGGAGTTGACATGAGGAGGAGGAGGTTTGTTACAGTGTGTTACCCCAGTAGTAAGCTGATTACACGATGAGAAGGTTTGTTACAGTGAGTCACCCCAGTAATAAGTTAATAACATGAGAAGTTTTGTTACAGTGTGTCACCCCAATAGTAAGGAGATTATATGAGTAGGGGGTTTGTTACAGTGTGTCACCCCAGTAGTAAGGTGATTACATAATGAGAAGGTTTGTTACTGTGAGTCACCCCAGTAATAAGTTAATAACATGAGGAGATTTGTTACAGTGTGTCACCCCAGTAGAAAGGAGATTACATGATGAGGAGAAGTTTTGTTACAGTGTGTCACCCCAGTTGTAAGGAGATTACATGATGATGAGGAGTTTTGTTACAGTGTGTCACCCCAGTTGTAAGGAGATTACATGATGAGGAGGTTTGTTACAGTGTGTCACCCCAGTAGAAAGGAGATTATATGATGAGAAGGTTTGTTACAATGTGTCATCCCAGTAGTAAAGAGATTACATGAGGATGGGGTTTGTAATGGTGTGTCATCCCAGTAGTAAGGAAATTACATGATGAGAAGGCTTGTTACAGTGTGTCACCCCAGTAGTAAGGAGATTACATGATGAGAAGGTTTGTTACAGTGTGTCACCCCAGTGATAAGTTAATAACATGAGGAGGTTTGTTACAGTGTGTCACCCCAGTAGAAAGGAGATTACATGAGGGGAAGGTTTGTTGCAGTGTGTCACCCCAGTAGTAAGGAGATTACATGAGGAGGGGGTTTGTTACAGTGTGTCACCCCAGTAGTAAGTTAATAATATAAGAATGGGGTTTTTTACAGTGTGTCACCCCAGTCGTAAGGAGATGACATGAGGAGGTTTTTTCTTTTTTTTACAGTATGTCACCCAGTAGTAAGTTAATAATATGAGGATGGGGTTTGTTACAGTGTGTCACTCCAGTATTTAGGAGATTACATGGGGAGTAGGCTTGTTACTGTGTGTCAACCCATTGGTAAGTTAATAATATGAAGATGGGGTTTGTTACAGTGGGTCACTCAAGTAGAAACGAGATTACATGAGGTGAAGTTTTGTTACAGTGTGTCACCCCAGTAATAAGTTAATAACATGATGAGGTTTGTTACAGTGTGTCACCCCAGTAGAAAGGAGATTACATGTGTAGGAGGTTTGTTACAGTGTGTCACCCCAGTAGTAATAAGATTACATGTGGAGGAGGTTTGTTACAGTGTATCACCACAGTAGAAAGGAGATTACATAAGGAGAAGGTTTGTTACAGTGTGTCACCCCAGTAGTAAGTTAATAACATGTGGTGGAGGTTTGTTACAGTGTGGCACCTCAGTAGTAATAAGATTACATGTGGAGGAGGTTTGTTACAGTGTGTCACCCTATTACTAATAAGATTACTTGGGCAGTAGGTTTGTTACAGTGTGTCACCCCAGTAGTAAGTTAATAATATAAGAATGGGGTTTGTTACAGTGTGTCACCCCAGTCGTAAGGAGATGACACGATGAGTTTTTTTTTTTTTTACAGTTTGTCACCCAGTAGTAAGTTAATAATATGAGGATGGGGTTTGTTACAGTGTGTCACCCCAGTAGATAGGAGAAAAAAGGAGGAGGAGGTTTGTTACAGTGTGTCACCCAAGTAGTAAGGAGATTACATGGGGAGTAGGCTTGTTACTATGTGTCACCCCAGTAGTAAGGTAATAATATGAAGATGGGGTTTGTTACAGTGGGTCACCCCAGTAGAAACGAGATTACATGAGGTGAAGTTTTGTTACAGTGTGTCACTCCAGTAGTAATAAGATTACATGATGAGAAGGTTTGTTAGAGTGTGTCACCCCAGTAGAAAGGAGATTACATGAGGGGAAGGTTTGTTTCAGTGTGTCACTCCAGTAGTAAGGAGATTACATGACGAGGGGGTTTGTTACAGTGTATCACCCCAGTAGTAAGTTAATAATATAAGAATGGGGTTTGTTACAGTGTTTCACCCCAGTCGTAAGGTGATTACTTGACAATGTTTTTTTTTTTTTTTACAGTTTGTCACCCAGTAGTAAGTTAATAATATGAGGATGGGGTTTGTTACAGTGTGTCACCGCAGTAGTTAGGAGAAAAAAATGAGGAGGAGGTTTGTTACAGTGTGTCACCCAAGTAGTAAGTTAATAACATAAAGATGGGGTTTGTTTCACCCCACAGAGCCCCCAGGAAAGGCAGGGGGAGAGATGCCGTCACTGCCTGTTTCTCTCCCCCTGCCTTTCCTGTGGTCTAGAGCCCTGCTTTCTCTCCCCCTGCTATCGGCGCCGCTGCCCCTTCTCTCCCCCTGGCTATCGGTGCCGCTGTCCCATTGCCAGCGCCGATAGCCAGGGGGAGAGAAGCGGTGCCGGCAATGGGGCAGCGGCACCGATAGCCAGGGGGAGATAAGGGGCAGCGGCACCCATTGCCGGCGCCGCTGCCCCGTTGCCTCCCCCATCCCTAGTTGTATAATTACGTGTTGCCGGGGTCGGGTCCGTTCTGCTTCAGGCCTCCGGTGTGCGTCCCCTGCATCATTGCTATGCATTGCGAGACGCAATGACGAGTGACGTCTCTCGTCATTGCGCCGCGCCATGCAAAGCATAGCAACGACGCAGGGAATGCACACCGGAGGCCTGAAGCAGCGCTGACCCGACCCCAGCAACAGGTAATTATACAGCCGGGGATGGGGGAGGCAACGGGGCAGCGGCACCGGCAATGGGTGCCGCTGCCCCTTCTTTCTCCCTGTCTGTCGACGCCGCTGCTCCATTGCCGTCGCCGTTTCTCTCCCCCTGGCTATCGGCGCCGGCAATGGGGCAGCGGCTCTGATAGCCAGGGGGAGAGAAGGGGCAGCAGCGCCGATAGCAGGGGTAACCATCATACACTCATACTGTTTTCACTTTGCCAAATTATCGGACAACCTGGCCCCAAAATTATGGATTATAAAAGGATAGCAGCATAAGGGAAAAATACACATTTTGAACCCAAAAACCCATTTGAGATTTTAAGTTCAAAATACAGGCCTACCTCCTCCCCTTCAGCCTGCCTGTCCATCTCCAAAAATACCTTTTTTTAATAATTATACACTCTTCGTTTGCTTTGGAAAAACAAACAGTTAAGTTGCCATATACTGCTATCCTTTCATCGATTTGTGCTTCTACACCCATGGTCCCAAACCATCATACACTCATACTGTTTTCACTTTGCCAAGTTATCGGACAACCTGGCCCCAAAATTATGGATTATAAAAGGATAGCAGCATAAGGGAAAAATACACATTTTGAACCCAAAAACCCATTTGAGTTTTTAAGTTCAAAATACAGGCCTACCTCCTCCCCATCAGCCTGCCTGTCCATCTCCAAAAATACCCTTTTTAATAATTATACGCTCCTCCTTTGCATTGAAAAAAAGCAAACAGTAAAGTTGCCAGATGCGGCCATTCTTTCATCCATTTGTCCTTCTGCATCTATTTTCCCAAACCATGCACTCATACTGTTATTATGTCGCCAAGTAATTAGACTACCTGGCCCAAAAATTATGGATTATAAAAGGATAGCAGCATAAGGGAAAAATACACATTTTGAACCCAAAAACCCATTTGAGTTTTTAAGTTCAAAATACAGGCCTACCTCCTCCCCTACAGCCTGCCTGTCCATCTCCAAAAATACCCTTTTTAATAATTATACGCTCCTCTTTTGCATTGAAAAAAAGCAAACAGTAAAGTTGCCAGATGCGGCCATCCTTTCATCCATTTGTCCTTCTGCATCTATTTTCCCAAACCATGCACTCATACTGTTATTATGTCGCCAAGTAATTAGACTACCTGGCCCAAAAATTATGGATTATAAAAGGATAGCAGCATTAGTGAAAAATACACATTTTGAAGCCAAAAATACATTTGAGTTTTTAAGTTCAAAATACAGGGGGAGAGAAGCAGCGCCGGCAATGGGGCAACGGCACCAATAGCCAGGGGGGGATAAGGGGCAGCGGCACCCATTGCCGGTGCCGCTGCCCCCTTGCCTCATCCATCCCTAGTTGTATAATTACCCTGTTGCCGGGGTCAGGTCCGTGCTGCTTCAGGCCTCCGGTGGGGGGACACGGGGCAGCGGCGCCAGCAATGGGTGCCGCTGCCTCTTCTTTCCCCCTGTCTGTCGACGACGCTGCCCCATTGCAGGCGCCGTTTCTCTACCCCTGGCTATCGGCGCCGGCAATGGGGCAGCGGCACTGATAGCCAGGGGGAGAGAAGGGGCAGCAGCACCGATAGCAGGGGTAACCATCATACACTCATACTGTTTTCACTTTGCTAAGTTATCGGACAACCTGACCCAAAATTATGGATTATAAAAGGATAGCAGCATAAGGGAAAAATAAACATTTTGAACCCAAAAACCCATTTGAGTTTTTAAGTTCAAAATCCAGGCCTACCTCCTCCCCATCAGCCTGCCTGTCCATCTCCAAAAATACCCTGTTTTAATAATTATGCACTCTTCATTTGCTTTGGAAAAGCAAATAGTTAAGTTGCCATATGCTGCTATCCTTTCATCGATTTGTGCTTCTACACCTATGTTCCCTAACCATCATACACTCATACTGTTTTCACTTTGCCAAGTTATCGAACAAACTGGCCCCAAAATTATGGATTATAAAAGGATAGCAGCATAAGGGAAAAATACACATTTTGAACCCAAAAACCCATTTGAGTTTTTAAGTTCAAAATACAGGCCTACCTCCTCCCCTACAGCCTGCCTGTCCATCTCCAAAAATACCCTTTTTAATAATTATACGCTCCTCCTTTGCATTGAAAAAAAGCAAACAGTAAAGTTGCCAGATGCGGCCATCCTTTCATCCATTTGTCCTTCTGCATCTATTGTCCCAAACCATGCACTCATACTGTTATTATGTCGCCAAGTAATTAGACTACCTGGCCCAAAAATTATGGATTATAAAAGGATAGCAGCATTAGTGAAAAATACACATTTTGAACCCAAAAATCCATTTGAGTTTTTAAGTTCAAAATACAGGCCTACCTCCTCCCCTACAGCCTGCCTGTCCATCTCCAAAAATACCCTTTTTAATAATTATACGCTCCTCCTTTGCATTGAAAAAAAGCAAACAGTAAAGTTGCCAGATGCGGCCATCCTTTCATCCATTTGTCCTTCTGCATCTATTTTCCCAAACCATGCACTCATACTGTTATTATGTCGCCAAGTAATTAGACTACCTGGCCCCAAAATTATGGATTATAAAAGGATAGCAGCATAAGGGAAAAATACACATTTTGAACCCAAAAACCCATTTGAGTTTTTAAGTTCAAAATACAGGCCTACCTCCTCCCCTACAGCCTGCCTGTCCATCTCCAAAAATACAGTTTTTAATAATTATACACTCTTCGTTTGCTTTGGAAAACAAACAGTTAAGTTGCCATATGCTGCTATCCTTTCATCGATTTGTGCTTCTACACCTATGTTCCCAAACCATCATACACTCATACTGTTTTCACTTTGCCAAGTTATCGAACAACCTGGCCCCAAAATTATGGATTATAAAAGGATAGCAGCATAAGGGAAAAAATACACATTTTGAACCCAAAAACCCATTTGAGTTTTTAAGTTCAAAATACAGGCCTACCTCCTCCCCTACAGCCTGCCTGTCCATCTCCAAAAATACATTTTTTAATAATTATACGCTCCTCCTTTGCATTGAAAAAAAGCAAACAGTAAAGTTGCCAGATGCGGCCATCCTTTCATCCATTTGTCCTTCTGCATCTATTTTCCCAAACCATGCACTTATACTGTTATTATGTCGCCAAGTAATTAGACTACCTGGCCCAAAAATTATGGATTATAAAAGGATAGCAGCATAAGGGAAAAATACACATTTTGAACCCAAAAACCCATTTGAGTTTTTAAGTTCAAAATACAGGCCTACCTCCTCCCCTACAGCCTGCCTGTCCATCTCCAAAAATACCCTTTTTAATAATTATACGCTCCTCCTTTGCATTGAAAAAAAGCAAACAATAAAGTTGCCAGATGCGGCCATCCTTTCATCCATTTGTCCTTCTGCATCTATTTTCCCAAACCATGCACTCATACCGTTATTATGTCGCCAAGTAATTAGACTACCTGGCCCAAAAATTATGGATTATAAAAGGATAGCAGCATTAGTGAAAAATACACATTTTGAAGCCAAAAACCCATTTGAGTTTTTAAGTTCAAAATACAGGGGGAGAGAAGAGGCGCCGGCAATGGGGCAACGGCACCGATAGCCAGGGGGGGATAAGGGGCAGCGGCACCCATTGCCGGTGCCGCTGTCCCGTTGCCTCCCCCATCCCTAGTTGTATAATTACCCTGTTGCCGGGGTCGGGTCCGTGCTGCTTCAGGCCTCCGGTGGGGGGACACGGGGCAGCGGCGCCAGCAATGGGTGCCGCTGCCTCTTCTTTCCCCCTGTCTGTCGACGATGCTGCCCCATTGCCGGCGCCGTTTCTCTACCCCTGGCTATCGGCGCCGGCAATGGGGCAGTGGCACTGATAGCCAGGGGGAGAGAAGGGGCACTCATACTGTTTTCACTTTGCTAAGTTATCGGACAACCTGGCCCCAAAATTATGGATTATAAAAGGATAGCAGCATAAGGGAAAAATACACATTTTGAACCCAAAAACCCATTTGAGTTTTTAAGTTCAAAATACAGGCCTACCTCCACCCCTACAGCCTGCCTGTCCATCTCCAAAAATACCCTTTTTAATAATTATACGCTCCTCCTTTGCATTGAAAAAAAGCAAACAGTAAAGTTGCCAGATGCGGCCATCCTTTCATCCATTTGTCCTTCTGCATCTATTTTCCCAAACCATGCACTCATACTGTTATTATGTCGCCAAGTAATTAGACTACCTGGCCCAAAAATTATGGATTATAAAAGGATAGCAGCATAAGGGAAAAATACACATTTTGAACCCAAAAACCCATTTGAGTTTTTAAGTTCAAAATACAGGCCTACCTCCTCCCCTACAACAGCCTGCCTGTCCATCTCCAAAAATACCCTTTTTAATAATTATACGCTCCTCCTTTGCATTGAAAAAAAGCAAACAATAAAGTTGCCAGATGCGGCCATCCTTTCATCCATTTGTCCTTCTGCATCTATTTTCCCAAACCATGCACTCATACCGTTATTATGTCGCCAAGTAATTAGACTACCTGGCCCAAAAATTATGGATTATAAAAGGATAGCAGCATTAGTGAAAAATACACATTTTGAAGCCAAAAACCCATTTGAGTTTTTAAGTTCAAAATACAGGGGGAGAGAAGAGGCGCCGGCAATGGGGCAACGGCACCGATAGCCAGGGGGGGATAAGGGGCAGCGGCACCCATTGCCGTTGCCGCTGCCCCGTTGCCTCCCCCATCCCTAGTTGTATAATTACCCTGTTGCCGGGGTCGGGTCCGTGCTGCTTCAGGCCTCCGGTGGGGGGACACGGGGCAGCGGCGCCAGCAATGGGTGCCGCTGCCTCTTCTTTCCCCCTGTCTGTCGACGACGCTGCCCCATTGCCGGCGCCGTTTCTCTACCCCTGGCTATCGGCGCCGGCAATGGGGCAGCGGCACTGATAGCCAGGGGGAGAGAAGGGGCACTCATACTGTTTTCACTTTGCTGAGTTATCGGACAACCTGGCCCCAAAATTATGGATTATAAAAGGATAGCAGCATAATGGAAAAATACACATTTTGAACCCAAAAACCCATTTGAGTTTTTAAGTTTAAAATACAGGCCTACCTCCACCCCTACAGCCTGCCTGTCCATCTCCAAAAATACCCTTTTTAATAATTATACGCTCCTCCTTTGCATTGAAAAAAAGCAAACAGTAAAGTTGCCAGATGCGGCCATCCTTTCATCCATTTGTCCTTCTGCATCTATTTTCCCAAACCATGCACTCATACTGTTATTATGTCGCCAAGTAATTAGACTACCTGGCCCAAAAATTATGGATTATAAAAGGATAGCAGCATAAGGGAAAAATACACATTTTGAACCCAAAAACCCATTTGAGTTTTTAAGTTCAAAATACAGGCCTACCTCCTCCCCTACAGCCTGCCTGTCCATCTCCAAAAATACCCTTTTTAATAATTATACGCTCCTCCTTTGCATTGAAAAAAAGCAAACAATAAAGTTGCCAGATGCGGCCATCCTTTCATCCATTTGTCCTTCTGCATCTATTTTCCCAAACCATGCACTCATACCGTTATTATGTCGCCAAGTAATTAGACTACCTGGCCCAAAAATTATGGATTATAAAAGGATAGCAGCATTAGTGAAAAATACACATTTTGAAGCCAAAAACCCATTTGAGTTTTTAAGTTCAAAATACAGGGGGAGAGAAGAGGCGCCGGCAATGGGGCAACGGCACCGATAGCCAGGGGGGGATAAGGGGCAGCGGCACCCATTGCCGGTGCCGCTGCCCCGTTGCCTCCCCCATCCCTAGTTGTATAATTACCCTGTTGCCGGGGTCGGGTCCGTGCTGCTTCAGGCCTCCGGTGGGGGGACACGGGGCAGCGGCGCCAGCAATGGGTGCCGCTGCCTCTTCTTTCCCCCTGTCTGTCGACGACGCTGCCCCATTGCCGGCGCCGTTTCTCTACCCCTGGCTATCGGCGCCGGCAATGGGGCAGCGGCACTGATAGCCAGGGGGAGAGAAGGGGCAGCAGCACCGATAGCAGGGGTAACCATCATACACTCATACTGTTTTCACTTTGCTAAGTTATCGGACAACCTGGCCCCAAAATTATGGATTATAAAAGGATAGCAGCATAAGGGAAAAAATACACATTTTGAACCCAAAAACCCATTTGAGTTTTTAAGTTCAAAATCCAGGCCTACCTCCTCCCCATCAGCCTGCCTGTCCATCTCCAAAAATACCCTGTTTTAATAATTATGCACTCTTCATTTGCTTTGGAAAAGCAAATAGTTAAGTTGCCATATGCTGCTATCCTTTCATCGATTTGTGCTTCTACACCTATGTTCCCAAACCATCATACACTCATACTGTTTTCACTTTGCCAAGTTATCGGACAACCTGGCCCCAAAATTATGGATTATAAAAGGATAGCAGCATAAGGGAAAAATACACATTTTGAACCCAAAAACCCATTTGAGTTTTTAAGTTCAAAATACAGGCCTACCTCCACCCCTACAGCCTGCCTGTCCATCTCCAAAAATACCCTTTTTAATAATTATACGCTCCTCCTTTGCATTGAAAAAAAGCAAACAGTAAAGTTGCCAGATGCGGCCATCCTTTCATCCATTTGTCCTTCTGCATCTATTTTCCCAAACCATGCACTCATACTGTTATTATGTCGCCAAGTAATTAGACTACCTGGCCCAAAAATTATGGATTATAAAAGGATAGCAGCATAAGGGAAAAATACACATTTTGAACCCAAAAACCCATTTGAGTTTTTAAGTTCAAAATACAGGCCTACCTCCTCCCCTACAGCCTGCCTGTCCATCTCCAAAAATACCCTTTTTAATAATTATACGCTCCTCCTTTGCATTGAAAAAAAGCAAACAATAAAGTTGCCAGATGCGGCCATCCTTTCATCCATTTGTCCTTCTGCATCTATTTTCCCAAACCATGCACTCATACCGTTATTATGTCGCCAAGTAATTAGACTACCTGGCCCAAAAATTATGGATTATAAAAGGATAGCAGCATTAGTGAAAAATACACATTTTGAAGCCAAAAACCCATTTGAGTTTTTAAGTTCAAAATACAGGGGGAGAGAAGAGGCGCCGGCAATGGGGCAACGGCACCGATAGCCAGGGGGGGATAAGGGGCAGCGGCACCCATTGCCGGTGCCGCTGCCCCGTTGCCTCCCCCATCCCTAGTTGTATAATTACCCTGTTGCCGGGGTCGGGTCCGTGCTGCTTCAGGCCTCCGGTGGGGGGACACGGGGCAGCGGCGCCAGCAATGGGTGCCGCTGCCTCTTCTTTCCCCCTGTCTGTCGACGACGCTGCCCCATTGCCGGCGCCGTTTCTCTACCCCTGGCTATCGGCGCCGGCAATGGGGCAGCGGCACTGATAGCCAGGGGGAGAGAAGGGGCAGCAGCACCGATAGCAGGGGTAACCATCATACACTCATACTGTTTTCACTTTGCTAAGTTATCGGACAACCTGGCCCCAAAATTATGGATTATAAAAGGATAGCAGCATAAGGGAAAAATACACATTTTGAACCCAAAAACCCATTTGAGTTTTTAAGTTCAAAATACAGGCCTACCTCCTCCCCATCAGCCTGCCTGTCTATCTCCAAAAATACCCTTTTTAATAATTATACGCTCCTCCTTTGCATTGAAAAAAAGCAAACAGTAAAGTTGCCAGATGCGGCCATTCTTTCATCCATTTGTCCTTCTGCATCTATTTTCCCAAACCATGCACTCATACTGTTATTATGTCGCCAAGTAATTAGACTACCTGGCCCAAAAATTATGGATTATAAAAGGATAGCAGCATAAGGGAAAAATACACATTTTGAACCCAAAAACCCATTTGAGTTTTTAAGTTCAAAATACAGGCCTACCTCCTCCCCTACAGCCTGCCTGTCCATCTCCAAAAATACCCTTTTTAATAATTATACGCTCCTCCTTTGCATTGAAAAAAAGCAAACAGTTAAGTTGCCAGATGCGGCCATCCTTTCATCCATTTGTCCTTCTGCATCTATTTTCCCAAACCATGCACTCATACTGTTATTATGTCGCCAAGTAATTAGACTACCTGGCCCAAAAATTATGGATTATAAAAGGATAGCAGCATTAGTGAAAAATACACATTTTGAAGCCAAAAATCCATTTGAGTTTTTAAGTTCAAAATACAGGGGGAGAGAAGCAGCGCCGGCAATGGGGCAACGGCACCGATAGCCAGGGGGGGATAAGGGGCAGCGGCACCCATTGCCGGTGCCGCTGCCCCGTTGCCTCATCCATCCCTAGTTGTATAATTACCCTGTTGCCGGGGTCAGGTCCGTGCTGCTTCAGGCCTCCGGTGGGGGGACACGGGGCAGCGGCGCCAGCAATGGGTGCCGCTGCCTCTTCTTTCCCCCTGTCTGTCGACGACGCTGCCCCATTGCCGGTGCCGTTTCTCTACCCCTGGCTATCGGCGCCGGCAATGGGGCAGCGGCACTGATAGCCAGGGGGAGAGAAGGGGCAGCAGCACCGATAGCAGGGGTAACCATCATACACTCATACTGTTTTCACTTTGCCAAGTTATCGAACAAACTGGCCCCAAAATTATGGATTATAAAAGGATAGCAGCATAAGGGAAAAATACACATTTTGAACCCAAAAACCCATTTGAGTTTTTAAGTTCAAAATACAGGCCTACCTCCTCCCCTACAGCCTGCCTGTCCATCTCCAAAAATACTCTTTTTAATAATTATACGCTCCTCCTTTGCATTGAAAAAAAGCAAACAGTAAAGTTGCCAGATGCAACCTTCCTTTCATCCATTTGTCCTTCTGCATCTATTTTCCTTAACCATGCACTCATACTGTTATTATGTCGCCAAGTAATTAGACTACCTGGCCCAAAAATTATGGATTATAAAAGGATAGCAGCATAAGGGAAAAATACACATTTTGAACCTAAAAACCCATTTGAGTTTTTAAGTTCAAAATACAGGCCTACCTCCTCCCCTACAGCCTGCCTGTCCATCTCCAAAAATACCCTTTTTAATAATTATACGCTCCTCCTTTGCATTGAAAAAAAGCAAACAGTAAAGTTGCCAGATGCGGCCATCCTTTCATCCATTTGTCCTTCTGCATCTATTTTCCCAAACCATGCACTCATACTGTTATTATGTCGCCAAGTAATTAGACTACCTGGCCCAAAAATTATGGATTATAAAAGGATAGCAGCATTAGTGAAAAATACACATTTTGAAGCCAAAAACCCATTTGAGTTTTTAAGTTCAAAATACAGGGGGAGAGAAGAGGCGCCGGCAATGGGGCAACGGCACCGATAGCCAGGGGGGGATAAGGGGCAGCGGCACCCATTGCCGGTGCCGCTGCCCCGTTGCCTCCCCCATCCCTAGTTGTATAATTACCCTGTTGCCGGGGTCGGTCCGTGCTGCTTCAGGCCTCCCGTGGGGGGACACGGGGCAGCGGCGCCAGCAATGGGTGCCGCTGCCTCTTCTTTCCCCCTGTCTGTCGACGACGCTGCCCCATTGCCGGCGCCGTTTCTCTACCCCTGGCTATCGGCGCCGGCAATGGGGCAGCGGCACTGATAGCCAGGGGGAGAGAAGGGGCAGCAGCACCGATAGCAGGGGTAACCATCATACACTCATACTGTTTTCACTTTGCTAAGTTATCGGACAACCTGGCCCCAAAATTATGGATTATAAAAGGATAGCAGCATAAGGGAAAAATACACATTTTGAACCCAAAAACCCATTTGAGTTTTTAAGTTCAAAATCCAGGCCTACCTCCTCCCCATCAGCCTGCCTGTCCATCTCCAAAAATACCCTGTTTTAATAATTATGCACTCTTCATTTGCTTTGGAAAAGCAAATAGTTAAGTTGCCATATGCTGCTATCCTTTCATCGATTTGTGCTTCTACACCTATGTTCCCAAACCATCATACACTCATACTGTTTTCACTTTGCCAAGTTATCGAACAACCTGGCCCCAAAATTATGGATTTTAAAAGGATAGCAGCATAAGGGAAAAATACACATTTTGAACCCAAAAACCCATTTGAGTTTTTAAGTTCAAAATACAGGCCTACCTCCTCCCCTACAGCCTGCCTGTCCATCTCCAAAAATACCCTTTTTAATAATTATACGCTCCTCCTTTGCATTGAAAAAAAGCAAACAATAAAGTTGCCAGATGCGGCCATCCTTTCATCCATTTGTCCTTCTGCATCTATTTTCCCAAACCATGCACTCATACCGTTATTATGTCGCCAAGTAATTAGACTACCTGGCCCAAAAATTATGGATTATAAAAGGATAGCAGCATTAGTGAAAAATATACATTTTGAAGCCAAAAATCCATTTGAGTTTTTAAGTTCAAAATACAGGGGGAGAGAAGCAGCGCCGGCAATGGGGCAACGGCACCGATAGCCAGGGGGGGATAAGGGGCAGCGGCACCCATTGCCGGTGCCGCTGCCCCGTTGCCTCATCCATCCCTAGTTGTATAATTACCCTGTTGCCGGGGTCAGGTCCGTGCTGCTTCAGGCCTTCGGTGGGGGGACACGGGGCAGCGGCGCCAGCAATGGGTGCCGCTGCCTCTTCTTTCCCCCTGTCTGTCGACGACGCTGCCCCATTGCCGGCGCCGTTTCTCTACCCCTGGCTATCGGCGCCGGCAATGGGGCAGCGGCACTGATAGCCAGGGGGAGAGAAGGGGCAGCAGCACCGATAGCAGGGGTAACCATCATACACTCATACTGTTTTCACTTTGCTAAGTTATCGGACAACCTAGCCCCAAAATTATGCATTATAAAAGGATAGCAGCATAAGGGAAAAATACACATTTTGAACCCAAAAACCCATTTGAGTTTTTAAGTTCAAAATCCAGGCCTACCTCCTCCCCATCAGCCTGCCTGTCCATCTCCAAAAATACCCTGTTTTAATAATTATGCACTCTTCATTTGCTTTGGAAAAGCAAATAGTTAAGTTGCCATATGCTGCTATCCTTTCATCGATTTGTGCTTCTACACCTATGTTCCCTAACCATCATACACTCATACTGTTTTCACTTTGCCAAGTTATCGAACAACCTGGCCCCAAAATTATGGATTATAAAAGGATAGCAGCATAAGGGAAAAATACACATTTTGAACCCAAAAACCCATTTGAGTTTTTAAGTTCAAAATACAGGCCTACCTCCTCCCCTACAGCCTGCCTGTCCATCTCCAAAAATACCCTTTTTAATAATTATACGCTCCTCCTTTGCATTGAAAAAAAGCAAACAGTAAAGTTGCCAGATGCAACCTTCCTTTCATCCATTTGTCCTTCTGCATCTATTTTCCCAAACCATGCACTCATACTGTTATTATGTCGCCAAGTAATTAGACTACCTGGCCCAAAAATTATGGATTATAAAAGGATAGCAGCATAAGGGAAAAATACACATTTTGAACCCAAAAACCCATTTGAGTTTTTAAGTTCAAAATACAGGCCTACCTCCTCCCCTACAGCCTGCCTGTCCATCTCCAAAAATACCCTTTTTAATAATTATGCGCTCCTCCTTTGCATTGAAAAAAAGCAAACAGTAAAGTTGCCAGATGCGGCCATCCTTTCATCCATTTGTCCTTCTGCATCTATTTTCCCAAACCATGCACTCATACTGTTATTATGTCGCCAAGTAATTAGACTACCTGGCCCAAAAATTATAGATTATAAAAGGATAGCAGCATTAGTGAAAAATACACATTTTGAAGCCAAAAACCCATTTGAGTTTTTAAGTTCAAAATACAGGCCTACCTCCTCCCCTACAGCCTGCCTGTCCATCTCCAAAAATACAGTTTTTAATAATTATACACTCTTCGTTTGCTTTGGAAAACAAACAGTTAAGTTGCCATATGCTGCTATCCTTTCATCGATTTGTGCTTCTACACCTATGTTCCCAAACCATCATACACTCATACTGTTTTCACTTTGCCAAGTTATCGAACAACCTGGCCCCAAAATTATGGATTATAAAAGGATAGCAGCATAAGGGAAAAATACACATTTTGAAGCCAAAAACCCATTTGAGTTTTTAAGTTCAAAATACAGGCCTACCTCCTCCCCTACAGCCTGCCTGTCCATCTCCAAAAATACCCTTTTTAATAATTATACGCTCCTCCTTTGCATTGAAAAAAAGCAAACAATAAAGTTGCCAGATGCGGCCATCCTTTCATCCATTTGTCCTTCTGCATCTATTTTCCCAAACCATGCACTCATACCGTTATTATGTCGCCAAGTAATTAGACTACCTGGCCCAAAAATTATGGATTATAAAAGGATAGCAGCATTAGTGAAAAATACACATTTTGAAGCCAAAAACCCATTTGAGTTTTTAAGTTCAAAATACAGGGGGAGAGAAGAGGCGCCGGCAATGGGGCAACGGCACCGATAGCCAGGGGGGGATAAGGGGCAGCGGCACCCATTGCCGGTGCCGCTGCCCCGTTGCCTCCCCCATCCCTAGTTGTATAATTACCCTGTTGCCGGGGTCGGGTCCGTGCTGCTTCAGGCCTCCGGTGGGGGGACACGGGGCAGCGGCGCCAGCAATGGGTGCCGCTGCCTCTTCTTTCGCCCTGTCTGTCGACGACGCTGCCCCATTGCCGGCGCCGTTTCTCTACCCCTGGCTATCGGCGCCGGCAATGGGGCAGCGGCACTGATAGCCAGGGGGAGAGAAGGGGCACTCATACTGTTTTCACTTTGCTGAGTTATCGGACAACCTGGCCCCAAAATTATGGATTATAAAAGGATAGCAGCATAAGGGAAAAATACACATTTTGAACCCAAAAACCCATTTGAGTTTTTAAGTTCAAAATACAGGCCTACCTCCTCCCCTACAGCCTGCCTGTCCATCTCCAAAAATACCCTTTTTAATAATTATACGCTCCTCCTTTGCATTGAAAAAAAGCAAACAGTAAAGTTGCCAGATGCGGCCATCCTTTCATCCATTTGTCCTTCTGCCTCTATTTTTCCCAAACCATGCACTCATACTGTTATTATGTCGCCAAGTAATTAGACTCACTGGCCCAAAAATTATGGATTATTAAAGGATAGCAGCATAAGGGAAAAATACACATTTTGAACCCAAAAACCCATTTGAGTTTTTAAGTTCAAAATACAGGCCTACCTCCTCCCCTACAGCCTGCCTGTCCATCTCCAAAAATACAGTTTTTAATAATTATACACTCTTCGTTTGCTTTGGAAAACAAACAGTTAAGTTGCCATATGCTGCTATCCTTTCATCGATTTGTGCTTCTACACCTATGTTCCCAAACCATCATACACTCATACTGTTTTCACTTTGCCAAGTTATCGAACAACCTGGCCCCAAAATTATGGATTATAAAAGGATAGCAGCATAAGGGAAAAATGCACATTTTGAACCCAAAAACCCATTTGAGTTTTTAAGTTCAAAATACAGGCCTACCTCCTCCCCTACAGCCTGCCTGTCCATCTCCAAAAATACCCTTTTTAATAATTATATGCTCCTCCTTTGCATTGAAAAAAAGCAAACAGTAAAGTTGCCAGATGCGGCCATCCTTTCATCCATTTGTCCTTCTGCATCTATTTTCCCAAACCATGCACTCATACTGTTATTATGTCGCCAAGTAATTAGACTACCTGGCCCAAAAATTATGGATTATAAAAGGATAGCAGCATTAGGGAAAAATACACATTTTGAAGCCAAAAATCCATTTGAGTTTTTAAGTTCAAAATACAGGGGGAGAGAAGCGGCGCCGGCAATGGGGCAACGGCACCGATAGCCAGGGGGGGATAAGGGGCAGCGGAACCCATTGCCGGTGCCGCTGCCCCGTTGCCTCCCCCATCCCTAGTTGTATAATTACCCTGTTGCCGGGGTCAGGTCCGTGCTGCTTCAGGCCTCTGGTGGGAGGACACGGGGCAGCGGCGCCAGCAATGGGTGCCGCTGCCTCTTCTTTCCCCCTGTCTGTCGACGACGCTGCCCCATTGCCGGCGCCGTTTCTCTACCCCTGGCTATCGGCGCCGGCAATGGGGCAGCGGCACTGATAGCCAGGGGGAGAGAAGGGGCAGCAGCGCCGATAGCAGGGGTAACCATCAAACACTGATACTGTTTTCACTTTGCTAAGTTATCGGACAACCTGGCCCCAAAATTATGGATTATAAAAGGATAGCAGCATAAGGGAAAAAATACACATTTTGAACCCAAAAACCCATTTGAGTTTTTAAGTTCAAAATCCAGGCCTACCTCCTCCCCATCAGCCTGCCTGTCCATCTCCAAAAATACCCTGTTTTAATAATTATGCACTCTTCATTTGCTTTGGAAAAGCAAATAGTTAAGTTGCCATATGCTGCTATCCTTTCATCGATTTGTGCTTCTACACCTATGTTCCCAAACCATCATACACTCATACTGTTTTCACTTTGCCAAGTTATCGGACAACCTGGCCCCAAAATTATGGATTATAAAAGGATAGCAGCATAAGGGAAAAATACACATTTTGAACCCAAAAACCCATTTGAGTTTTTAAGTTCAAAATACAGGCCTACCTCCACCCCTACAGCCTGCCTGTCCATCTCCAAAAATACCCTTTTTAATAATTATACGCTCCTCCTTTGCATTGAAAAAAAGCAAACAGTAAAGTTGCCAGATGCGGCCATCCTTTCA
Organism: Hyla sarda; assembly: GCF_029499605.1. Classification (NCBI taxonomy): domain Eukaryota; kingdom Metazoa; phylum Chordata; class Amphibia; order Anura; family Hylidae; genus Hyla; species Hyla sarda. The sequence goes on along the minus strand of NC_079199.1, from coordinate 83,621,207 downwards.
TCCATTTGTCCTTCTGCATCTATTTTCCCAAACCATGCACTCATACTGTTATTATGTCGCCAAGTAATTAGACTACCTGGCCCAAAAATTATGGATTATAAAAGGATAGCAGCATAAGGGAAAAATACACATTTTGAACCCAAAAACCCATTTGAGTTTTTAAGTTCAAAATACAGGCCTACCTCCTCCCCTACAGCCTGCCTGTCCATCTCCAAAAATACCCTTTTTAATAATTATACGCTCCTCCTTTGCATTGAAAAAAAGCAAACAATAAAGTTGCCAGATGCGGCCATCCTTTCATCCATTTGTCCTTCTGCATCTATTTTCCCAAACCATGCACTCATACTGTTATTATGTCGCCAAGTAATTAGACTACCTGGCCCAAAAATTATGGATTATAAAAGGATAGCAGCATTAGTGAAAAATACACATTTTGAACCCAAAAACCCATTTGAGTTTTTAAGTTCAAAATACAGGCCTACCTCCTCCCCTACAGCCTGCCTGTCCATCTCCAAAAATACCCTTTTTAATAATTATACGCTCCTCCTTTGCATTGAAAAAAAGCAAACAGTAAAGTTGCCAGATGCGGCCATCCTTTCATCCATTTGTCCTTCTGCATCTATTTTCCCAAACCATGCACTCATACTGTTATTATGTCGCCAAGTAATTAGACTACCTGGCCCAAAAATTATGGATTATAAAAGGATAGCAGCATTAGTGAAAAATACACATTTTGAAGCCAAAAACCCATTTGAGTTTTTAAGTTCAAAATACAGGCCTACCTCCTCCCCTACAGCCTGCCTGTCCATCTCCAAAAATAAAGTTTTTAATAATTATACACTCTTCGTTTGCTTTGGAAAACAAACAGTTAAGTTGCCATATGCTGCTATCCTTTCATCGATTTGTGCTTCTACACCTATGTTCCCAAACCATCATACACTCATACTGTTTTCACTTTGCCAAGTTATCGAACAACCTGGCCCCAAAATTATGGATTATAAAAGGATAGCAGCATAAGGGAAAAATACACATTTTGAACCCAAAAACCCATTTGAGTTTTTAAGTTCAAAATACAGGCCTACCTCCTCCCCTACAGCCTGCCTGTCCATCTCCAAAAATACCCTTTTTAATAATTATACGCTCCTCCTTTGCATTGAAAAAAAGCAAACAGTAAAGTTGCAAGATGCGGCCATCCTTTCATCCATTTGTCCTTCTGCATCTATTTTTCCCAAACCATGCACTCATACTGTTATTATGTCGCCAAGTAATTAGACTCACTGGCCCAAAAATTATGGATTATTAAAGGATAGCAGCATAAGGGAAAAATACACATTTTGAACCCAAAAACCCATTTGAGTTTTTAAGTTCAAAATACAGGCCTACCTCCTCCCCTACAGCCTGCCTGTCCATCTCCAAAAATACCCTTTTTAATAATTATACACTCCTCCTTTGCATTGAAAAAAAGCAAACAGTAAAGTTGCCAGATGCGGGCATCCTTTCATCCATTTGTCCTTCTGCATCTATTTTCCCAAACCATGCACTCATACTGTTATTATGTCGCCAAGTAATTAGAATACCTGGCCCAAAAATTATGGATTATAAAAGGATAGCAGCATAAGGGAAAAATACACATTTTGAACCCAAAAACCCATTTGAGTTTTTAAGTTCAAAATACAGGCCTACCTCCTCCCCTACAGCCTGCCTGTCCATCTCCAAAAATACCCTTTTTAATAATTATACGCTCCTCCTTTGCATTGAAAAAAAGCAAACAGTAAAGTTGCAAGATGCGGCCATCCTTTCATCCATTTGTCCTTCTGCATCTATTTTTCCCAAACCATGCACTCATACTGTTATTATGTCGCCAAGTAATTAGACTCACTGGCCCAAAAATTATGGATTATTAAAGGATAGCAGCATAAGGGAAAAATACACATTTTGAACCCAAAAACCCATTTGAGTTTTTAAGTTCAAAATACAGGCCTACCTCCTCCCCTACAGCCTGCCTGTCCATCTCCAAAAATACCCTTTTTAATAATTATACACTCCTCCTTTGCATTGAAAAAAAGCAAACAGTAAAGTTGCCAGATGCGGGCATCCTTTCATCCATTTGTCCTTCTGCATCTATTTTCCCAAACCATGCACTCATACTGTTATTATGTCGCCAAGTAATTAGAATACCTGGCCCAAAAATTATGGATTATAAAAGGATAGCAGCATTAGTTAAAAATACACATTTTGAACCCAAAAACCCATTTGAGTTTTTAAGTTCAAAATACAGGCCTACCTCCTCCCCTACAGCCTGCCTGTCCATCTCCAAAAATACCCTTTTTAATAATTATACGCTCCTCCTTTGCATTGAAAAAAAGCAAACAATAAAGTTGCCAGATGCGGCCATCCTTTCATCCATTTGTCCTTCTGCATCTATTTTCCCAAACCATGCACTCATACTGTTATTATGTCGCCAAGTAATTAGACTACCTGGCCCAAAAATTATGGATTATAAAAGGATAGCAGCATTAGTGAAAAATACACATTTTGAACCCAAAAACCCATTTGAGTTTTTAAGTTCAAAATACAGGCCTACCTCCTCCCCTACAGCCTGCCTGTCCATCTCCAAAAATACCCTTTTTAATAATTATACGCTCCTCCTTTGCATTGAAAAAAAGCAAACAGTAAAGTTGCCAGATGCGGCCATCCTTTCATCCATTTGTCCTTCTGCATCTATTTTCCCAAACCATGCACTCATACTGTTATTATGTCGCCAAGTAATTAGACTACCTGGCCCAAAAATTATGGATTATAAAAGGATAGCAGCATTAGTAAAAAATTCACATTTTGAAGCCAAAAACCCATTTGAGTTTTTAAGTTCAAAATACAGGCCTACCTCCTCCCCTACAGCCTGCCTGTCCATCTCCAAAAATAAAGTTTTTAATAATTATACACTCTTCGTTTGCTTTGGAAAACAAACAGTTAAGTTGCCATATGCTGCTATCCTTTCATCGATTTGTGCTTCTACACCTATGTTCCCAAACCATCATACACTCATACTGTTTTCACTTTGCCAAGTTATCGGACAACCTGGCCCCAAAATTATGGATTATAAAAGGATAGCAGCATAAGGGAAAAAATACACATTTTGAACCCAAAAACCCATTTGAGTTTTTAAGTTCAAAATCCAGGCCTACCTCCTCCCCATCAGCCTGCCTGTCCATCTCCAAAAATACCCTTTTTAATAATTATACGCTCCTCCTTTGCATTGAAAAAAAGCAAACAGTAAAGTTGCCAGATGCGGCCATCCTTTCATCCATTTGTCCTTCTGCATCTATTTTTCCCAAACCATGCACTCATACTGTTATTATGTCGCCAAGTAATTAGACTCACTGGCCCAAAAATTATGGATTATTAAAGGATAGCAGCATAAGGGAAAAATAAACATTTTGAACCCAAAAACCCATTTGAGTTTTTAAGTTCAAAATACAGGCCTACCTCCTCCCCTACAGCCTGCCTGTCCATCTCCAAAAATACCCTTTTTAATAATTATACGCTCCTCCTTTGCATTGAAAAAAAGCAAACAGTAAAGTTGCCAGATGCGGCCATTCTTTCATCCATTTGTCCTTCTGCATCTATTTTCCCAAACCATGCACTCATACTGTTATTATGTCGCCAAGTAATTAGAATACCTGGCCCCAAAATTATGGATTATAAAAGGATAGCAGCATAAGGGAAAAATACACATTTTGAACCCAAAAACCCATTTGAGTTTTTAAGTTCAAAATACAGGCCTACCTCCTCCCCTACAGCCTGCCTGTCCATCTCCAAAAATACCCTTTTTAATAATTATACGCTCCTCCTTTGCATTGAAAAAAAGCAAACAGTAAAGTTGCCAGATGCGGCCATCCTTTCATCCATTTGTCCTTCTGCATCTATTTTCCCAAACCATGCACTCATACTGTTATTATGTCGCCAAGTAATTAGACTACCTGGCCCAAAAATTATGGATTATAAAAGGATAGCAGCATTAGTGAAAAATACACATTTTGAAGCCAAAAACCCATTTGAGTTTTTAAGTTCAAAATACAGGCCTACCTCCTCCCCTACAGCCTGCCTGTCCATCTCCAAAAATACAGTTTTTAATAATTATACACTCTTCGTTTGCTTTGGAAAACAAACAGTTAAGTTGCCATATGCTGCTATCCTTTCATCGATTTGTGCTTCTACACCTATGTTCCCAAACCATCATACACTCATACTGTTTTCACTTTGCCAAGTTATCTAACAACCTGGCCCCAAAATTATGGATTATAAAAGGATAGCAGCATAAGGGAAAAATGCACATTTTGAACCCAAAAACCCATTTGAGTTTTTAAGTTCAAAATACAGGCCTACCTCCTCCCCTACAGCCTGCCTGTCCATCTCCAAAAATACCCTTTTTAATAATTATACGCTCCTCCTTTGCATTGAAAAAAAGCAAACAGTAAAGTTGCCAGATGCGGCCATCCTTTCATCCATTTGTCCTTCTGCATCTATTTTCCCAAACCATGCACTAATACTGTTATTATGTCGCCAAGTAATTAGACTACCTGGCCCAAAAATTATGGATTATAAAAGGATAGCAGCATTAGTGAAAAATACACATTTTGAAGCCAAAAATCCATTTGAGTTTTTAAGTTCAAAATACAGGGGGAGAGAAGCGGCGCCGGCAATGGGGCAACGGCACCGATAGCCAGGGGGGGATAAGGGGCAGCGGCACCCATTGCCGGTGCCGCTGCCCCGTTGCCTCCCCCATCCCTAGTTGTATAATTACCCTGTTGCCGGGGTCAGGTCCGTGCTGCTTCAGGCCTCTGGTGGGAGGACACGGGGCAGCGGCGCCAGCAATGGGTGCCGCTGCCTCTTCTTTCCCCCTGTCTGTCGACGACGCTGCCCCATTGCCGGCGCCATTTCTCTACCCCTGGCTATCGGCGCCGGCAAAGGGGCAGCGGCACTGATAGCCAGGGGGAGAGAAGGGGCAGCAGCGCCGATAGCAGGGGTAACCATGAAACACTGATACTGTTTTCACTTTGCTAAGTTATCGGACAACCTGGCCCCAAAATTATGGATTATAAAAGGATAGCAGCATAAGGGAAAAAATACACATTTTGAACCCAAAAACCCATTTGAGTTTTTAAGTTCAAAATCCAGGCCTACCTCCTCCCCATCAGCCTGCCTGTCCATCTCCAAAAATACCCTGTTTTAATAATTATGCACTCTTCATTTGCTTTGGAAAAGCAAATAGTTAAGTTGCCATATGCTGCTATCCTTTCATCGATTTGTGCTTCTACACCTATGTTCCCAAACCATCATACACTCATACTGTTTTCACTTTGCCAAGTTATCGGACAACCTGGCCCCAAAATTATGGATTATAAAAGGATAGCAGCATAAGGGAAAAATACACATTTTGAACCCAAAAACCCATTTGAGTTTTTAAGTTCAAAATACAGGCCTACCTCCACCCCTACAGCCTGCCTGTCCATCTCCAAAAATACCCTTTTTAATAATTATACGCTCCTCCTTTGCATTGAAAAAAAGCAAACAGTAAAGTTGCAAGATGCGGCCATCCTTTCATCCATTTGTCCTTCTGCATCTATTTTTCCCAAACCATGCACTCATACTGTTATTATGTCGCCAAGTAATTAGACTCACTGGCCCAAAAATTATGGATTATTAAAGGATAGCAGCATAAGGGAAAAATACACATTTTGAACCCAAAAACCCATTTGAGTTTTTAAGTTCAAAATACAGGCCTACCTCCTCCCCTACAGCCTGCCTGTCCATCTCCAAAAATACCCTTTTTAATAATTATACACTCCTCCTTTGCATTGAAAAAAAGCAAACAGTAAAGTTGCCAGATGCGGGCATCCTTTCATCCATTTGTCCTTCTGCATCTATTTTCCCAAACCATGCACTCATACTGTTATTATGTCGCCAAGTAATTAGAATACCTGGCCCAAAAATTATGGATTATAAAAGGATAGCAGCATTAGTTAAAAATACACATTTTGAACCCAAAAACCCATTTGAGTTTTTAAGTTCAAAATACAGGCCTACCTCCTCCCCTACAGCCTGCCTGTCCATCTCCAAAAATACCCTTTTTAATAATTATACGCTCCTCCTTTGCATTGAAAAAAAGCAAACAATAAAGTTGCCAGATGCGGCCATCCTTTCATCCATTTGTCCTTCTGCATCTATTTTCCCAAACCATGCACTCATACTGTTATTATGTCGCCAAGTAATTAGACTACCTGGCCCAAAAATTATGGATTATAAAAGGATAGCAGCATTAGTGAAAAATACACATTTTGAACCCAAAAACCCATTTGAGTTTTTAAGTTCAAAATACAGGCCTACCTCCTCCCCTACAGCCTGCCTGTCCATCTCCAAAAATACCCTTTTTAATAATTATACGCTCCTCCTTTGCATTGAAAAAAAGCAAACAGTAAAGTTGCCAGATGCGGCCATCCTTTCATCCATTTGTCCTTCTGCATCTATTTTCCCAAACCATGCACTCATACTGTTATTATGTCGCCAAGTAATTAGACTACCTGGCCCAAAAATTATGGATTATAAAAGGATAGCAGCATTAGTAAAAAATACACATTTTGAAGCCAAAAACCCATTTGAGTTTTTAAGTTCAAAATACAGGCCTACCTCCTCCCCTACAGCCTGCCTGTCCATCTCCAAAAATAAAGTTTTTAATAATTATACACTCTTCGTTTGCTTTGGAAAACAAACAGTTAAGTTGCCATATGCTGCTATCCTTTCATCGATTTGTGCTTCTACACCTATGTTCCCAAACCATCATACACTCATACTGTTTTCACTTTGCCAAGTTATCGGACAACCTGGCCCCAAAATTATGGATTATAAAAGGATAGCAGCATAAGGGAAAAAATACACATTTTGAACCCAAAAACCCATTCGAGTTTTTAAGTTCAAAATCCAGGCCTACCTCCTCCCCATCAGCCTGCCTGTCCATCTCCAAAAATACCCTTTTTAATAATTATACGCTCCTCCTTTGCATTGAAAAAAAGCATACAGTAAAGTTGCCAGATGCGGCCATCCTTTCATCCATTTGTCCTTCTGCATCTATTTTTCCCAAACCATGCACTCATACTGTTATTATGTCGCCAAGTAATTAGACTCACTGGCCCAAAAATTATGGATTATTAAAGGATAGCAGCATAAGGGAAAAATAAACATTTTGAACCCAAAAACCCATTTGAGTTTTTAAGTTCAAAATACAGGCCTACCTCCTCCCCTACAGCCTGCCTGTCCATCTCCAAAAATACCCTTTTTAATAATTATACGCTCCTCCTTTGCATTGAAAAAAAGCAAACAGTAAATTTGCCAGATGCGGCCATTCTTTCATCCATTTGTCCTTCTGCATCTATTTTCCCAAACCATGCACTCATACTGTTATTATGTCGCCAAGTAATTAGAATACCTGGCCCCAAAATTATGGATTATAAAAGGATAGCAGCATAAGGGAAAAATACACATTTTGAACCCAAAAACCCATTTGAGTTTTTAAGTTCAAAATACAGGCCTACCTCCTCCCCTACAGCCTGCCTGTCCATCTCCAAAAATACCCTTTTTAATAATTATACGCTCCTCCTTTGCATTGAAAAAAAGCAAACAGTAAAGTTGCCAGATGCGGCCATCCTTTCATCCATTTGTCCTTCTGCATCTATTTTCCCAAACCATGCACTCATACTGTTATTATGTCGCCAAGTAATTAGACTACCTGGCCCAAAAATTATGGATTATAAAAGGATAGCAGCATTAGTGAAAAATACACATTTTGAAGCCAAAAACCCATTTGAGTTTTTAAGTTCAAAATACAGGCCTACCTCCTCCCCTACAGCCTGCCTGTCCATCTCCAAAAATACAGTTTTTAATAATTATACACTCTTCGTTTGCTTTGGAAAACAAACAGTTAAGTTGCCATATGCTGCTATCCTTTCATCGATTTGTGCTTCTACACCTATGTTCCCAAACCATCATACACTCATACTGTTTTCACTTTGCCAAGTTATCGAACAACCTGGCCCCAAAATTATGGATTATAAAAGGATAGCAGCATAAGGGAAAAATGCACATTTTGAACCCAAAAACCCATTTGAGTTTTTAAGTTCAAAATACAGGCCTACCTCCTCCCCTACAGCCTGCCTGTCCATCTCCAAAAATACCCTTTTTAATAATTATACGCTCCTCCTTTGCATTGAAAAAAAGCAAACAGTAAAGTTGCCAGATGCGGCCATCCTTTCATCCATTTGTCCTTCTGCATCTATTTTCCCAAACCATGCACTAATACTGTTATTATGTCGCCAAGTAATTAGACTACCTGGCCCAAAAATTATGGATTATAAAAGGATAGCAGCATTAGTGAAAAATACACATTTTGAAGCCAAAAACCCATTTGAGTTTTTAAGTTCAAAATACAGGGGGAGAGAAGCGGCGCCGGCAATGGGGCAACGGCACCGATAGCCAGGGGGGGATAAGGGGCAGCGGCACCCATTGCCGGTGCCGCTGCCCCGTTGCCTCCCCCATCCCTAGTTGTATAATTACCCTGTTGCCGGGGTCAGGTCCGTGCTGCTTCAGGCCTCTGGTGGGAGGACACGGGGCAGCGGCGCCAGCAATGGGTGCCGCTGCCTCTTCTTTCCCCCTGTCTGTCGACGACGCTGCCCCATTGCCGGCGCCATTTCTCTACCCCTGGCTATCGGCGCCGGCAATGGGGCAGCGGCACTGATAGCCAGGGGGAGAGAAGGGGCAGCAGCGCCGATAGCAGGGGTAACCATGAAACACTGATACTGTTTTCACTTTGCTAAGTTATCGGACAACCTGGCCCCAAAATTATGGATTATAAAAGGATAGCAGCATAAGGGAAAAAATACACATTTTGAACCCAAAAACCCATTTGAGTTTTTAAGTTCAAAATCCAGGCCTACCTCCTCCCCATCAGCCTGCCTGTCCATCTCCAAAAATACCCTGTTTTAATAATTATGCACTCTTCATTTGCTTTGGAAAAGCAAATAGTTAAGTTGCCATATGCTGCTATCCTTTCATCGATTTGTGCTTCTACACCTATGTTCCCAAACCATCATACACTCATACTGTTTTCACTTTGCCAAGTTATCGGACAACCTGGCCCCAAAATTATGGATTATAAAAGGATAGCAGCATAAGGGAAAAATACACATTTTGAACCCAAAAACCCATTTGAGTTTTTAAGTTCAAAATACAGGCCTACCTCCACCCCTACAGCCTGCCTGTCCATCTCCAAAAATACCCTTTTTAATAATTATACGCTCCTCCTTTGCATTGAAAAAAAGCAAACAATAAAGTTGCCAGATGCGGCCATCCTTTCATCCATTTGTCCTTCTGCATCTATTTTCCCAAACCATGCACTCATACTGTTATTATGTCGCCAAGTAATTAGACTACCTGGCCCAAAAATTATGGATTATAAAAGGATAGCAGCATTAGTGAAAAATACACATTTTGAACCCAAAAACCCATTTGAGTTTTTAAGTTCAAAATACAGGCCTACCTCCTCCCCTACAGCCTGCCTGTCCATCTCCAAAAATACCCTTTTTAATAATTATACGCTCCTCCTTTGCATTGAAAAAAAGCAAACAGTAAAGTTGCCAGATGCGGCCATCCTTTCATCCATTTGTCCTTCTGCATCTATTTTCCCAAACCATGCACTCATACTGTTATTATGTCGCCAAGTAATTAGACTACCTGGCCCAAAAATTATGGATTATAAAAGGATAGCAGCATTAGTGAAAAATACACATTTTGAAGCCAAAAACCCATTTGAGTTTTTAAGTTCAAAATACAGGCCTACCTCCTCCCCTACAGCCTGCCTGTCCATCTCCAAAAATAAAGTTTTTAATAATTATACACTCTTCGTTTGCTTTGGAAAACAAACAGTTAAGTTGCCATATGCTGCTATCCTTTCATCGATTTGTGCTTCTACACCTATGTTCCCAAACCATCATACACTCATACTGTTTTCACTTTGCCAAGTTATCGGACAACCTGGCCCCAAAATTATGGATTATAAAAGGATAGCAGCATAAGGGAAAAAATACACATTTTGAACCCAAAAACCCATTTGAGTTTTTAAGTTCAAAATACAGGCCTACCTCCTCCCCTACAGCCTGCCTGTCCATCTCCAAAAATACCCTTTTTAATAATTATACGCTCCTCCTTTGCATTGAAAAAAAGCAAACAATAAAGTTGCCAGATGCGGCCATCCTTTCATCCATTTGTCCTTCTGCATCTATTTTCCCAAACCATGCACTCATACTGTTATTATGTCGCCAAGTAATTAGACTACCTGGCCCAAAAATTATGGATTATAAAAGGATAGCAGCATTAGTGAAAAATACACATTTTGAACCCAAAAACCCATTTGAGTTTTTAAGTTCAAAATACAGGCCTACCTCCTCCCCTACAGCCTGCCTGTCCATCTCCAAAAATACCCTTTTTAATAATTATACGCTCCTCCTTTGCATTGAAAAAAAGCAAACAGTAAAGTTGCCAGATGCGGCCATCCTTTCATCCATTTGTCCTTCTGCATCTATTTTCCCAAACCATGCACTCATACTGTTATTATGTCGCCAAGTAATTAGACTACCTGGCCCAAAAATTATGGATTATAAAAGGATAGCAGCATTAGTGAAAAATACACATTTTGAAGCCAAAAACCCATTTGAGTTTTTAAGTTCAAAATACAGGCCTACCTCCTCCCCTACAGCCTGCCTGTCCATCTCCAAAAATAAAGTTTTTAATAATTATACACTCTTCGTTTGCTTTGGAAAACAAACAGTTAAGTTGCCATATGCTGCTATCCTTTCATCGATTTGTGCTTCTACACCTATGTTCCCAAACCATCATACACTCATACTGTTTTCACTTTGCCAAGTTATCGAACAACCTGGCCCCAAAATTATGGATTATAAAAGGATAGCAGCATAAGGGAAAAATACACATTTTGAACCCAAAAACCCATTTGAGTTTTTAAGTTCAAAATACAGGCCTACCTCCTCCCCTACAGCCTGCCTGTCCATCTCCAAAAATACCCTTTTTAATAATTATACGCTCCTCCTTTGCATTGAAAAAAAGCAAACAGTAAAGTTGCAAGATGCGGCCATCCTTTCATCCATTTGTCCTTCTGCATCTATTTTTCCCAAACCATGCACTCATACTGTTATTATGTCGCCAAGTAATTAGACTCACTGGCCCAAAAATTATGGATTATTAAAGGATAGCAGCATAAGGGAAAAATACACATTTTGAACCCAAAAACCCATTTGAGTTTTTAAGTTCAAAATACAGGCCTACCTCCTCCCCTACAGCCTGCCTGTCCATCTCCAAAAATACCCTTTTTAATAATTATACACTCCTCCTTTGCATTGAAAAAAAGCAAACAGTAAAGTTGCCAGATGCGGGCATCCTTTCATCCATTTGTCCTTCTGCATCTATTTTCCCAAACCATGCACTCATACTGTTATTATGTCGCCAAGTAATTAGACTACCTGGCCCAAAAATTATGGATTATAAAAGGATAGCAGCATTAGTTAAAAATACACATTTTGAACCCAAAAACCCATTTGAGTTTTTAAGTTCAAAATACAGGCCTACCTCCTCCCCTACAGCCTGCCTGTCCATCTCCAAAAATACCCTTTTTAATAATTATACGCTCCTCCTTTGCATTGAAAAAAAGCAAACAGTAAAGTTGCCAGATGCGGCCATCCTTTCATCCATTTGTCCTTCTGCATCTATTTTCCCAAACCATGCACTCATACTGTTATTATGTCGCCAAGTAATTAGACTACCTGGCCCAAAAATTATGGATTATAAAAGGATAGCAGCATTAGTAAAAAATACACATTTTGAAGCCAAAAACCCATTTGAGTTTTTAAGTTCAAAGTACAGGCCTACCTCCTCCCCTACAGCCTGCCTGTCCATCTCCAAAAATAAAGTTTTTAATAATTATACACTCTTCGTTTGCTTTGGAAAACAAACAGTTAAGTTGCCATATGCTGCTATCCTTTCATCGATTTGTGCTTCTACACCTATGTTCCCAAACCATCATACACTCATACTGTTTTCACTTTGCCAAGTTATCGGACAACCTGGCCCCAAAATTATGGATTATAAAAGGATAGCAGCATAAGGGAAAAAATACACATTTTGAACCCAAAAACCCATTTGAGTTTTTAAGTTCAAAATCCAGGCCTACCTCCTCCCCATCAGCCTGCCTGTCCATCTCCAAAAATACCCTTTTTAATAATTATACGCTCCTCCTTTGCATTGAAAAAAAGCAAACAGTAAAGTTGCCAGATGCGGCCATCCTTTCATCCATTTGTCCTTCTGCATCTATTTTTCCCAAACCATGCACTCATACTGTTATTATGTCGCCAAGTAATTAGACTCACTGGCCCAAAAATTATGGATTATTAAAGGATAGCAGCATAAGGGAAAAATAAACATTTTGAACCCAAAAACCCATTTGAGTTTTTAAGTTCAAAATACAGGCCTACCTCCTCCCCTACAGCCTGCCTGTCCATCTCCAAAAATACCCTTTTTAATAATTATACGCTCCTCCTTTGCATTGAAAAAAAGCAAACAGTAAATTTGCCAGATGCGGCCATTCTTTCATCCATTTGTCCTTCTGCATCTATTTTCCCAAACCATGCACTCATACTGTTATTATGTCGCCAAGTAATTAGAATACCTGGCCCCAAAATTATGGATTATAAAAGGATAGCAGCATAAGGGAAAAATACACATTTTGAACCCAAAAACCCATTTGAGTTTTTAAGTTCAAAATACAGGCCTACCTCCTCCCCTACAGCCTGCCTGTCCATCTCCAAAAATACCCTTTTTAATAATTATACGCTCCTCCTTTGCATTGAAAAAAAGCAAACAGTAAAGTTGCCAGATGCGGCCATCCTTTCATCCATTTGTCCTTCTGCATCTATTTTCCCAAACCATGCACTCATACTGTTATTATGTCGCCAAGTAATTAGACTACCTGGCCCAAAAATTATGGATTATAAAAGGATAGCAGCATTAGTGAAAAATACACATTTTGAAGCCAAAAACCCATTTGAGTTTTTAAGTTCAAAATACAGGCCTACCTCCTCCCCTACAGCCTGCCTGTCCATCTCCAAAAATACAGTTTTTAATAATTATACACTCTTCGTTTGCTTTGGAAAACAAACAGTTAAGTTGCCATATGCTGCTATCCTTTCATCGATTTGTGCTTCTACACCTATGTTCCCAAACCATCATACACTCATACTGTTTTCACTTTGCCAAGTTATCGAACAACCTGGCCCCAAAATTATGGATTATAAAAGGATAGCAGCATAAGGGAAAAATGCACATTTTGAACCCAAAAACCCATTTGAGTTTTTAAGTTCAAAATACAGGCCTACCTCCTCCCCTACAGCCTGCCTGTCCATCTCCAAAAATACCCTTTTTAATAATTATACGCTCCTCCTTTGCATTGAAAAAAAGCAAACAGTAAAGTTGCCAGATGCGGCCATCCTTTCATCCATTTGTCCTTCTGCATCTATTTTCCCAAACCATGCACTAATACTGTTATTATGTCGCCAAGTAATTAGACTACCTGGCCCAAAAATTATGGATTATAAAAGGATAGCAGCATTAGTGAAAAATACACATTTTGAAGCCAAAAATCCATTTGAGTTTTTAAGTTCAAAATACAGGGGGAGAGAAGCGGCGCCGGCAATGGGGCAACGGCACCGATAGCCAGGGGGGGATAAGGGGCAGCGGCACCCATTGCCGGTGCCGCTGCCCCGTTGCCTCCCCCATCCCTAGTTGTATAATAACCCTGTTGCCGGGGTCAGGTCCGTGCTGCTTCAGGCCTCTGGTGGGAGGACACGGGGCAGCGGCGCCAGCAATGGGTGCCGCTGCCTCTTCTTTCCCCCTGTCTGTCGACGACGCTGCCCCATTGCCGGCGCCATTTCTCTACCCCTGGCTATCGGCGCCGGCAATGGGGCAGCGGCACTGATAGCCAGGGGGAGAGAAGGGGCAGCAGCGCCGATAGCAGGGGTAACCATGAAACACTGATACTGTTTTCACTTTGCTAAGTTATCGGACAACCTGGCCCCAAAATTATGGATTATAAAAGGATAGCAGCATAAGGGAAAAAATACACATTTTGAACCCAAAAACCCATTTGAGTTTTTAAGTTCAAAATCCAGGCCTACCTCCTCCCCATCAGCCTGCCTGTCCATCTCCAAAAATACCCTGTTTTAATAATTATGCACTCTTCATTTGCTTTGGAAAAGCAAATAGTTAAGTTGCCATATGCTGCTATCCTTTCATCGATTTGTGCTTCTACACCTATGTTCCCAAACCATCATACACTCATACTGTTTTCACTTTGCCAAGTTATCGGACAACCTGGCCCCAAAATTATGGATTATAAAAGGATAGCAGCATAAGGGAAAAATACACATTTTGAACCCAAAAACCCATTTGAGTTTTTAAGTTCAAAATACAGGCCTACCTCCACCCCTACAGCCTGCCTGTCCATCTCCAAAAATACCCTTTTTAATAATTATACGCTCCTCCTTTGCATTGAAAAAAAGCAAACAATAAAGTTGCCAGATGCGGCCATCCTTTCATCCATTTGTCCTTCTGCATCTATTTTCCCAAACCATGCACTCATACTGTTATTATGTCGCCAAGTAATTAGACTACCTGGCCCAAAAATTATGGATTATAAAAGGATAGCAGCATTAGTGAAAAATACACATTTTGAACCCAAAAACCCATTTGAGTTTTTAAGTTCAAAATACAGGCCTACCTCCTCCCCTACAGCCTGCCTGTCCATCTCCAAAAATACCCTTTTTAATAATTATACGCTCCTCCTTTGCATTGAAAAAAAGCAAACAGTAAAGTTGCCAGATGCGGCCATCCTTTCATCCATTTGTCCTTCTGCATCTATTTTCCCAAACCATGCACTCATACTGTTATTATGTCGCCAAGTAATTAGACTACCTGGCCCAAAAATTATGGATTATAAAAGGATAGCAGCATTAGTGAAAAATACACATTTTGAAGCCAAAAACCCATTTGAGTTTTTAAGTTCAAAATACAGGCCTACCTCCTCCCCTACAGCCTGCCTGTCCATCTCCAAAAATAAAGTTTTTAATAATTATACACTCTTCGTTTGCTTTGGAAAACAAACAGTTAAGTTGCCATATGCTGCTATCCTTTCATCGATTTGTGCTTCTACACCTATGTTCCCAAACCATCATACACTCATACTGTTTTCACTTTGCCAAGTTATCGGACAACCTGGCCCCAAAATTATGGATTATAAAAGGATAGCAGCATAAGGGAAAAAATACACATTTTGAACCCAAAAACCCATTTGAGTTTTTAAGTTCAAAATACAGGCCTACCTCCTCCCCTACAGCCTGCCTGTCCATCTCCAAAAATACCCTTTTTAATAATTATACGCTCCTCCTTTGCATTGAAAAAAAGCAAACAATAAAGTTGCCAGATGCGGCCATCCTTTCATCCATTTGTCCTTCTGCATCTATTTTCCCAAACCATGCACTCATACTGTTATTATGTCGCCAAGTAATTAGACTACCTGGCCCAAAAATTATGGATTATAAAAGGATAGCAGCATTAGTGAAAAATACACATTTTGAACCCAAAAACCCATTTGAGTTTTTAAGTTCAAAATACAGGCCTACCTCCTCCCCTACAGCCTGCCTGTCCATCTCCAAAAATACCCTTTTTAATAATTATACGCTCCTCCTTTGCATTGAAAAAAAGCAAACAGTAAAGTTGCCAGATGCGGCCATCCTTTCATCCATTTGTCCTTCTGCATCTATTTTCCCAAACCATGCACTCATACTGTTATTATGTCGCCAAGTAATTAGACTACCTGGCCCAAAAATTATGGATTATAAAAGGATAGCAGCATTAGTGAAAAATACACATTTTGAAGCCAAAAACCCATTTGAGTTTTTAAGTTCAAAATACAGGCCTACCTCCTCCCCTACAGCCTGCCTGTCCATCTCCAAAAATAAAGTTTTTAATAATTATACACTCTTCGTTTGCTTTGGAAAACAAACAGTTAAGTTGCCATATGCTGCTATCCTTTCATCGATTTGTGCTTCTACACCTATGTTCCCAAACCATCATACACTCATACTGTTTTCACTTTGCCAAGTTATCGAACAACCTGGCCCCAAAATTATGGATTATAAAAGGATAGCAGCATAAGGGAAAAATACACATTTTGAACCCAAAAACCCATTTGAGTTTTTAAGTTCAAAATACAGGCCTACCTCCTCCCCTACAGCCTGCCTGTCCATCTCCAAAAATACCCTTTTTAATAATTATACGCTCCTCCTTTGCATTGAAAAAAAGCAAACAGTAAAGTTGCAAGATGCGGCCATCCTTTCATCCATTTGTCCTTCTGCATCTATTTTTCCCAAACCATGCACTCATACTGTTATTATGTCGCCAAGTAATTAGACTCACTGGCCCAAAAATTATGGATTATTAAAGGATAGCAGCATAAGGGAAAAATACACATTTTGAACCCAAAAACCCATTTGAGTTTTTAAGTTCAAAATACAGGCCTACCTCCTCCCCTACAGCCTGCCTGTCCATCTCCAAAAATACCCTTTTTAATAATTATACACTCCTCCTTTGCATTGAAAAAAAGCAAACAGTAAAGTTGCCAGATGCGGGCATCCTTTCATCCATTTGTCCTTCTGCATCTATTTTCCCAAACCATGCACTCATACTGTTATTATGTCGCCAAGTAATTAGACTACCTGGCCCAAAAATTATGGATTATAAAAGGATAGCAGCATTAGTTAAAAATACACATTTTGAACCCAAAAACCCATTTGAGTTTTTAAGTTCAAAATACAGGCCTACCTCCTCCCCTACAGCCTGCCTGTCCATCTCCAAAAATACCCTTTTTAATAATTATACGCTCCTCCTTTGCATTGAAAAAAAGCAAACAATAAAGTTGCCAGATGCGGCCATCCTTTCATCCATTTGTCCTTCTGCATCTATTTTCCCAAACCATGCACTCATACTGTTATTATGTCGCCAAGTAATTAGACTACCTGGCCCAAAAATTATGGATTATAAAAGGATAGCAGCATTAGTGAAAAATACACATTTTGAACCCAAAAACCCATTTGAGTTTTTAAGTTCAAAATACAGGCCTACCTCCTCCCCTACAGCCTGCCTGTCCATCTCCAAAAATAAAGTTTTTAATAATTATACACTCTTCGTTTGCTTTGGAAAACAAACAGTTAAGTTGCCATATGCTGCTATCCTTTCATCGATTTGTGCTTCTACACCTATGTTCCCAAACCATCATACACTCATACTGTTTTCACTTTGCCAAGTTATCGGACAACCTGGCCCCAAAATTATGGATTATAAAAGGATAGCAGCATAAGGGAAAAAATACACATTTTGAACCCAAAAACCCATTTGAGTTTTTAAGTTCAAAATCCAGGCCTACCTCCTCCCCATCAGCCTGCCTGTCCATCTCCAAAAATACCCTTTTTAATAATTATACGCTCCTCCTTTGCATTGAAAAAAAGCAAACAGTAAAGTTGCCAGATGCGGCCATCCTTTCATCCATTTGTCCTTCTGCATCTATTTTTCCCAAACCATGCACTCATACTGTTATTATGTCGCCAAGTAATTAGACTCACTGGCCCAAAAATTATGGATTATTAAAGGATAGCAGCATAAGGGAAAAATACACATTTTGAACCCAAAAACCCATTTGAGTTTTTAAGTTCAAAATACAGGCCTACCTCCTCCCCTACAGCCTGCCTGTCCATCTCCAAAAATACCCTTTTTAATAATTATACGCTCCTCCTTTGCATTGAAAAAAAGCAAACAGTAAAGTTGCCAGATGCGGCCATTCTTTCATCCATTTGTCCTTCTGCATCTATTTTCCCAAACCATGCACTCATACTGTTATTATGTCGCCAAGTAATTAGAATACCTGGCCCCAAAATTATGGATTATAAAAGGATAGCAGCATAAGGGAAAAATACACATTTTGAACCCAAAAACCCATTTGAGTTTTTAAGTTCAAAATACAGGCCTACCTCCTCCCCTACAGCCTGCCTGTCCATCTCCAAAAATACCCTTTTTAATAATTATACGCTCCTCCTTTGCATTGAAAAAAAGCAAACAGTAAAGTTGCCAGATGCGGCCATCCTTTCATCCATTTGTCCTTCTGCATCTATTTTCCCAAACCATGCACTCATACTGTTATTATGTCGCCAAGTAATTAGACTACCTGGCCCAAAAATTATGGATTATAAAAGGATAGCAGCATTAGTGAAAAATACACATTTTGAAGCCAAAAACCCATTTGAGTTTTTAAGTTCAAAATACAGGCCTACCTCCTCCCCTACAGCCTGCCTGTCCATCTCCAAAAATACAGTTTTTAATAATTATACACTCTTCGTTTGCTTTGGAAAACAAACAGTTAAGTTGCCATATGCTGCTATCCTTTCATCGATTTGTGCTTCTACACCTATGTTCCCAAACCATCATACACTCATACTGTTTTCACTTTGCCAAGTTATCGAACAACCTGGCCCCAAAATTATGGATTATAAAAGGATAGCAGCATAAGGGAAAAATGCACATTTTGAACCCAAAAACCCATTTGAGTTTTTAAGTTCAAAATACAGGCCTACCTCCTCCCCTACAGCCTGCCTGTCCATCTCCAAAAATACCCTTTTTAATAATTATACGCTCCTCCTTTGCATTGAAAAAAAGCAAACAGTAAAGTTGCCAGATGCGGCCATCCTTTCATCCATTTGTCCTTCTGCATCTATTTTCCCAAACCATGCACTAATACTGTTATTATGTCGCCAAGTAATTAGACTACCAGGCCCAAAAATTATGGATTATAAAAGGATAGCAGCATTAGTGAAAAATACACATTTTGAAGCCAAAAATCCATTTGAGTTTTTAAGTTCAAAATACAGGGGGAGAGAAGCGGCGCCGGCAATGGGGCAACGGCACCGATAGCCAGGGGGGGATAAGGGGCAGCGGCACCCATTGCCGGTGCCGCTGCCCCGTTGCCTCCCCCATCCCTAGTTGTATAATTACCCTGTTGCCGGGGTCAGGTCCGTGCTGCTTCAGGCCTCTGGTGGGAGGACACGGGGCAGCGGCACCAGCAATGGGTGCCGCTGCCTCTTCTTTCCCCCTGTCTGTCGACGACGCTGCCCCATTGCCGGCGCCGTTTCTCTACCCCTGGCTATCGGCGCCGGCAATGGGGCAGCGGCACTGATAGCCAGGGGGAGAGAAGGGGCAGCAGCGCCGATAGCAGGGGTAACCATCAAACACTGATACTGTTTTCACTTTGCTAAGTTATCGGACAACCTGGCCCCAAAATTATGGATTATAAAAGGATAGCAGCATAAGGGAAAAAATACACATTTTGAACCCAAAAACCCATTTGAGTTTTTAAGTTCAAAATCCAGGCCTACCTCCTCCCCATCAGCCTGCCTGTCCATCTCCAAAAATACCCTGTTTTAATAATTATGCACTCTTCATTTGCTTTGGAAAAGCAAATAGTTAAGTTGCCATATGCTGCTATCCTTTCATCGATTTGTGCTTCTACACCTATGTTCCCAAACCATCATACACTCATACTGTTTTCACTTTGCCAAGTTATCGGACAACCTGGCCCCAAAATTATGGATTATAAAAGGATAGCAGCATAAGGGAAAAATACACATTTTGAACCCAAAAACCCATTTGAGTTTTTAAGTTCAAAATACAGGCCTACCTCCACCCCTACAGCCTGCCTGTCCATCTCCAAAAATACCCTTTTTAATAATTATACGCTCCTCCTTTGCATTGAAAAAAAGCAAACAGTAAAGTTGCCAGATGCGGCCATCCTTTCATCCATTTGTCCTTCTGCATCTATTTTCCCAAACCATGCACTCATACTGTTATTATGTCGCCAAGTAATTAGACTACCTGGCCCAAAAATTATGGATTATAAAAGGATAGCAGCATAAGGGAAAAATACACATTTTGAACCCAAAAACCCATTTGAGTTTTTAAGTTCAAAATACAGGCCTACCTCCTCCCCTACAGCCTGCCTGTCCATCTCCAAAAATACCCTTTTTAATAATTATACGCTCCTCCTTTGCATTGAAAAAAAGCAAACAATAAAGTTGCCAGATGCGGCCATCCTTTCATCCATTTGTCCTTCTGCATCTATTTTCCCAAACCATGCACTCATACTGTTATTATGTCACCAAGTAATTAGACTACCTGGCCCAAAAATTATGGATTATAAAAGGATAGCAGCATTAGTGAAAAATACACATTTTGAACCCAAAAACCCATTTGAGTTTTTAAGTTCAAAATACAGGCCTACCTCCTCCCCTACAGCCTGCCTGTCCATCTCCAAAAATACCCTTTTTAATAATTATACGCTCCTCCTTTGCATTGAAAAAAAGCAAACAGTAAAGTTGCCAGATGCGGCCATCCTTTCATCCATTTGTCCTTCTGCATCTATTTTCCCAAACCATGCACTCATACTGTTATTATGTCGCCAAGTAATTAGACTACCTGGCCCAAAAATTATGGATTATAAAAGGATAGCAGCATTAGTGAAAAATACACATTTTGAAGCCAAAAACCCATTTGAGTTTTTAAGTTCAAAATACAGGCCTACCTCCTCCCCTACAGCCTGCCTGTCCATCTCCAAAAATAAAGTTTTTAATAATTATACACTCTTCGTTTGCTTTGGAAAACAAACAGTTAAGTTGCCATATGCTGCTATCCTTTCATCGATTTGTGCTTCTACACCTATGTTCCCAAACCATCATACACTCATACTGTTTTCACTTTGCCAAGTTATCGGACAACCTGGCCCCAAAATTATGGATTATAAAAGGATAGCAGCATAAGGGAAAAAATACACATTTTGAACCCAAAAACCCATTTGAGTTTTTAAGTTCAAAATCCAGGCCTACCTCCTCCCCATCAGCCTGCCTGTCCATCTCCAAAAATACCCTGTTTTAATAATTATGCACTCTTCATTTGCTTTGGAAAAGCAAATAGTTAAGTTGCCATATGCTGCTATCCTTTCATCGATTTGTGCTTCTACACCTATGTTCCCAAACCATCATACACTCATACTGTTTTCACTTTGCCAAGTTATCGGACAACCTGGCCCCAAAATTATGGATTATAAAAGGATAGCAGCATAAGGGAAAAATACACATTTTGAACCCAAAAACCCATTTGAGTTTTTAAGTTCAAAATACAGGCCTACCTCCACCCCTACAGCCTGCCTGTCCATCTCCAAAAATACCCTTTTTAATAATTATACGCTCCTCCTTTGCATTGAAAAAAAGCAAACAGTAAAGTTGCCAGATGCGGCCATCCTTTCATCCATTTGTCCTTCTGCATCTATTTTCCCAAACCATGCACTCATACTGTTATTATGTCGCCAAGTAATTAGACTACCTGGCCCAAAAATTATGGATTATAAAAGGATAGCAGCATAAGGGAAAAATACACATTTTGAACCCAAAAACCCATTTGAGTTTTTAAGTTCAAAATACAGGCCTACCTCCTCCCCTACAGCCTGCCTGTCCATCTCCAAAAATACCCTTTTTAATAATTATACGCTCCTCCTTTGCATTGAAAAAAAGCAAACAATAAAGTTGCCAGATGCGGCCATCCTTTCATCCATTTGTCCTTCTGCATCTATTTTCCCAAACCATGCACTCATACTGTTATTATGTCGCCAAGTAATTAGACTACCTGGCCCAAAAATTATGGATTATAAAAGGATAGCAGCATTAGTGAAAAATACACATTTTGAACCCAAAAACCCATTTGAGTTTTTAAGTTCAAAATACAGGCCTACCTCCTCCCCTACAGCCTGCCTGTCCATCTCCAAAAATACCCTTTTTAATAATTATACGCTCCTCCTTTGCATTGAAAAAAAGCAAACAGTAAAGTTGCCAGATGCGGCCATCCTTTCATCCATTTGTCCTTCTGCATCTATTTTCCCAAACCATGCACTCATACTGTTATTATGTCGCCAAGTAATTAGACTACCTGGCCCAAAAATTATGGATTATAAAAGGATAGCAGCATTAGTGAAAAATACACATTTTGAAGCCAAAAACCCATTTGAGTTTTTAAGTTTAAAATACAGGCCTACCTCCTCCCCTACAGCCTGCCTGTCCATCTCCAAAAATAAAGTTTTTAATAATTATACACTCTTCGTTTGCTTTGGAAAACAAACAGTAAAGTTGCCATATGCTGCTATCCTTTCATCGATTTGTGCTTCTACACCTATGTTCCCAAACCATCATACACTCATACTGTTTTCACTTTGCCAAGTTATCGAACAACCTGGCCCCAAAATTATGGATTATAAAAGGATAGCAGCATAAGGGAAAAATACACATTTTGAACCCAAAAACCCATTTGAGTTTTTAAGTTCAAAATACAGGCCTACCTCCTCCCCTACAGCCTGCCTGTCCATCTCCAAAAATACCCTTTTTAATAATTATACGCTCCTCCTTTGCATTGAAAAAAAGCAAACAGTAAAGTTGCCAGATGCGGCCATCCTTTCATCCATTTGTCCTTCTGCATCTATTTTTCCCAAACCATGCACTCATACTGTTATTATGTCGCCAAGTAATTAGACTCACTGGCCCAAAAATTATGGATTATTAAAGGATAGCAGCATAAGGGGAAAATACACATTTTGAACCCAAAAACCCATTTGAGTTTTTAAGTTCAAAATACAGGCCTACCTTCTCCCCTACAGCCTGCCTGTCCATCTCCAAAAATACCCTTTTTAATAATTATACACTCCTCCTTTGCATTGAAAAAAAGCAAACAGTAAAGTTGCCAGATGCGGGCATCCTTTCATCCATTTGTCCTTCTGCATCTATTTTCCCAAACCATGCACTCATACTGTTATTATGTCGCCAAGTAATTAGACTACCTGGCCCAAAAATTATGGATTATAAAAGGATAGCAGCATTAGTTAAAAATACACATTTTGAACCCAAAAACCCATTTGAGTTTTTAAGTTCAAAATACAGGCCTACCTCCTCCCCTACAGCCTGCCTGTCCATCTCCAAAAATACCCTTTTTAATAATTATACGCTCCTCCTTTGCATTGAAAAAAAGCAAACAATAAAGTTGCCAGATGCGGCCATCCTTTCATCCATTTGTCCTTCTGCATCTATTTTCCCAAACCATGCACTCATACTGTTATTATGTCGCCAAGTAATTAGACTACCTGGCCCAAAAATTATGGATTATAAAAGGATAGCAGCATTAGTGAAAAATACACATTTTGAACCCAAAAACCCATTTGAGTTTTTAAGTTCAAAATACAGGCCTACCTCCTCCCCTACAGCCTGCCTGTCCATCTCCAAAAATACCCTTTTTAATAATTATTCGCTCCTCCTTTGCATTGAAAAAAAGCAAACAGTAAAGTTGCCAGATGCGGCCATCCTTTCATCCATTTGTCCTTCTGCATCTATTTTCCCAAACCATGCACTCATACTGTTATTATGTCGCCAAGTAATTAGACTACCTGGCCCAAAAATTATGGATTATAAAAGGATAGCAGCATTAGTGAAAAATACACATTTTGAAGCCAAAAACCCATTTGAGTTTTTAAGTTCAAAATACAGGCCTACCTCCTCCCCTACAGCCTGCCTGTCCATCTCCAAAAATAAAGTTTTTAATAATTATACACTCTTCGTTTGCTTTGGAAAACAAACAGTTAAGTTGCCATATGCTGCTATCCTTTCATCGATTTGTGCTTCTACACCTATGTTCCCAAACCATCATACACTCATACTGTTTTCACTTTGCCAAGTTATCGGACAACCTGGCCCCAAAATTATGGATTATAAAAGGATAGCAGCATAAGGGAAAAAATACACATTTTGAACCCAAAAACCCATTTGAGTTTTTAAGTTCAAAATCCAGGCCTACCTCCTCCCCATCAGCCTGCCTGTCCATCTCCAAAAATACCCTGTTTTAATAATTATGCACTCTTCATTTGCTTTGGAAAAGCAAATAGTTAAGTTGCCATATGCTGCTATCCTTTCATCGATTTGTGCTTCTACACCTATGTTCCCAAACCATCATACACTCATACTGTTTTCACTTTGCCAAGTTATCGGACAACCTGGCCCCAAAATTATGGATTATAAAAGGATAGCAGCATAAGGGAAAAATACACATTTTGAACCCAAAAACCCATTTGAGTTTTTAAGTTCAAAATACAGGCCTACCTCCACCCCTACAGCCTGCCTGTCCATCTCCAAAAATACCCTTTTTAATAATTATACGCTCCTCCTTTGCATTGAAAAAAAGCAAACAGTAAAGTTGCCAGATGCGGCCATCCTTTCATCCATTTGTCCTTCTGCATCTATTTTCCCAAACCATGCACTCATACTGTTATTATGTCGCCAAGTAATTAGACTACCTGGCCCAAAAATTATGGATTATAAAAGGATAGCAGCATAAGGGAAAAATACACATTTTGAACCCAAAAACCCATTTGAGTTTTTAAGTTCAAAATACTGGCCTACCTCCTCCCCTACAGCCTGCCTGTCCATCTCCAAAAATACCCTTTTTAATAATTATACGCTCCTCCTTTGCATTGAAAAAAAGCAAACAATAAAGTTGCCAGATGCGGCCATCCTTTCATCCATTTGTCCTTCTGCATCTATTTTCCCAAACCATGCACTCATACTGTTATTATGTCGCCAAGTAATTAGACTACCTGGCCCAAAAATTATGGATTATAAAAGGATAGCAGCATTAGTGAAAAATACACATTTTGAAGCCAAAAACCCATTTGAGTTTTTAAGTTCAAAATACAGGCCTACCTCCTCCCCTACAGCCTGCCTGTCCATCTCCAAAAATACCCTTTTTAATAATTATACGCTCCTCCTTTGCATTGAAAAAAAGCAAACAGTAAAGTTGCCAGATGCGGCCATCCTTTCATCCATTTGTCCTTCTGCATCTATTTTCCCAAACCATGCACTCATACTGTTATTATGTCGCCAAGTAATTAGACTACCTGGCCCAAAAATTATGGATTATAAAAGGATAGCAGCATTAGTGAAAAATACACATTTTGAAGCCAAAAACCCATTTGAGTTTTTAAGTTCAAAATACAGGCCTACCTCCTCCCCTACAGCCTGCCTGTCCATCTCCAAAAATAAAGTTTTTAATAATTATACACTCTTCGTTTGCTTTGGAAAACAAACAGTAAAGTTGCCATATGCTGCTATCCTTTCATCGATTTGTGCTTCTACACCTATGTTCCCAAACCATCATACACTCATACTGTTTTCACTTTGCCAAGTTATCGAACAACCTGGCCCCAAAATTATGGATTATAAAAGGATAGCAGCATAAGGGAAAAATACACATTTTGAACCCAAAAACCCATTTGAGTTTTTAAGTTCAAAATACAGGCCTACCTCCTCCCCTACAGCCTGCCTGTCCATCTCCAAAAATACCCTTTTTAATAATTATACGCTCCTCCTTTGCATTGAAAAAAAGCAAACAGTAAAGTTGCCAGATGCGGCCATCCTTTCATCCATTTGTCCTTCTGCATCTATTTTTCCCAAACCATGCACTCATACTGTTATTATGTCGCCAAGTAATTAGACTCACTGGCCCAAAAATTATGGATTATTAAAGGATAGCAGCATAAGGGAAAAATACACATTTTGAACCCAAAAACCCATTTGAGTTTTTAAGTTCAAAATACAGGCCTACCTCCTCCCCTACAGCCTGCCTGTCCATCTCCAAAAATACCCTTTTTAATAATTATACACTCCTCCTTTGCATTGAAAAAAAGCAAACAGTAAAGTTGCCAGATGCGGGCATCCTTTCATCCATTTGTCCTTCTGCATCTATTTTCCCAAACCATGCACTCATACTGTTATTATGTCGCCAAGTAATTAGACTACCTGGCCCAAAAATTATGGATTATAAAAGGATAGCAGCATTAGTTAAAAATACACATTTTGAACCCAAAAACCCATTTGAGTTTTTAAGTTCAAAATACAGGCCTACCTCCTCCCCTACAGCCTGCCTGTCCATCTCCAAAAATACCCTTTTTAATAATTATACGCTCCTCCTTTGCATTGAAAAAAAGCAAACAATAAAGTTGCCAGATGCGGCCATCCTTTCATCCATTTGTCCTTCTGCATCTATTTTCCCAAACCATGCACTCATACTGTTATTATGTCGCCAAGTAATTAGACTACCTGGCCCAAAAATTATGGATTATAAAAGGATAGCAGCATTAGTGAAAAATACACATTTTGAACCCAAAAACCCATTTGAGTTTTTAAGTTCAAAATACAGGCCTACCTCCTCCCCTACAGCCTGCCTGTCCATCTCCAAAAATACCCTTTTTAATAATTATACGCTCCTCCTTTGCATTGAAAAAAAGCAAACAGTAAAGTTGCCAGATGCGGCCATCCTTTCATCCATTTGTCCTTCTGCATCTATTTTCCCAAACCATGCACTCATACTGTTATTATGTCGCCAAGTAATTAGACTACCTGGCCCAAAAATTATGGATTATAAAAGGATAGCAGCATTAGTGAAAAATACACATTTTGAAGCCAAAAACCCATTTGAGTTTTTAAGTTCAAAATACAGGCCTACCTCCTCCCCTACAGCCTGCCTGTCCATCTCCAAAAATAAAGTTTTTAATAATTATACACTCTTCGTTTGCTTTGGAAAACAAACAGTTAAGTTGCCATATGCTGCTATCCTTTCATCGATTTGTGCTTCTACACCTATGTTCCCAAACCATCATACACTCATACTGTTTTCACTTTGCCAAGTTATCGGACAACCTGGCCCCAAAATTATGGATTATAAAAGGATAGCAGCATAAGGGAAAAAATACACATTTTGAACCCAAAAACCCATTTGAGTTTTTAAGTTCAAAATCCAGGCCTACCTCCTCCCCATCAGCCTGCCTGTCCATCTCCAAAAATACCCTTTTTAATAATTATACGCTCCTCCTTTGCATTGAAAAAAAGCAAACAGTAAAGTTGCCAGATGCGGCCATCCTTTCATCCATTTGTCCTTCTGCATCTATTTTTCCCAAACCATGCACTCATACTGTTATTATGTCGCCAAGTAATTAGACTCACTGGCCCAAAAATTATGGATTATTAAAGGATAGCAGCATAAGGGAAAAATACACATTTTGAACCCAAAAACCCATTTGAGTTTTTAAGTTCAAAATACAGGCCTACCTCCTCCCCTACAGCCTGCCTGTCCATCTCCAAAAATACCCTTTTTAATAATTATACGCTCCTCCTTTGCATTGAAAAAAAGCAAACAGTAAAGTTGCCAGATGCGGTCATCCTTTCATCCATTTGTCCTTCTGCATCTATTTTCCCAAACCATGCACTCATACTGTTATTATGTCGCCAAGTAATTAGACTACCTGGCCCAAAAATTATGGATTATAAAAGGATAGCAGCATTAGTGAAAAATACACATTTTGAAGCCAAAAACCCATTTGAGTTTTTAAGTTCAAAATACAGGCCTACCTCCTCCCCTACAGCCTGCCTGTCCATCTCCAAAAATAAAGTTTTTAATAATTATACACTCTTCGTTTGCTTTGGAAAACAAACAGTTAAGTTGCCATATGCTGCTATCCTTTCATCGATTTGTGCTTCTACACCTATGTTCCCAAACCATCATACACTCATACTGTTTTCACTTTGCCAAGTTATCGGACAACCTGGCCCCAAAATTATGGATTATAAAAGGATAGCAGCATAAGGGAAAAAATACACATTTTGAACCCAAAAACCCATTTGAGTTTTTAAGTTCAAAATCCAGGCCTACCTCCTCCCCATCAGCCTGCCTGTCCATCTCCAAAAATACCCTGTTTTAATAATTATGCACTCTTCATTTGCTTTGGAAAAGCAAATAGTTAAGTTGCCATATGCTGCTATCCTTTCATCGATTTGTGCTTCTACACCTATGTTCCCAAACCATCATACACTCATACTGTTTTCACTTTGCCAAGTTATCGGACAACCTGGCCCCAAAATTATGGATTATAAAAGGATAGCAGCATAAGGGAAAAATACACATTTTGAACCCAAAAACCCATTTGAGTTTTTAAGTTCAAAATACAGGCCTACCTCCACCCCTACAGCCTGCCTGTCCATCTCCAAAAATACCCTTTTTAATAATTATACGCTCCTCCTTTGCATTGAAAAAAAGAAAACAGTAAAGTTGCCAGATGCGGCCATCCTTTCAACCATTTGTCCTTCTGCATCTATTTTCCCAAACCATGCACTCATACTGTTATTATGTCGCCAAGTAATTAGACTACCTGGCCCAAAAATTATGGATTATAAAAGGATAGCAGCATAAGGGAAAAATACACATTTTGAACCCAAAAACCCATTTGAGTTTTTAAGTTCAAAATACAGGCCTACCTCCTCCCCTACAGCCTGCCTGTCCATCTCCAAAAATACCCTTTTTAATAATTATACGCTCCTCCTTTGCATTGAAAAAAAGCAAACAATAAAGTTGCCAGATGCGGCCATCCTTTCATCCATTTGTCCTTCTGCATCTATTTTCCCAAACCATGCACTCATACTGTTATTATGTCGCCAAGTAATTAGACTACCTGGCCCAAAAATTATGGATTATAAAAGGATAGCAGCATTAGTGAAAAATACACATTTTGAAGCCAAAAACCCATTTGAGTTTTTAAGTTCAAAATACAGGCCTACCTCCTCCCCTACAGCCTGCCTGTCCATCTCCAAAAATAAAGTTTTTAATAATTATACACTCTTCGTTTGCTTTGGAAAACAAACAGTAAAGTTGCCATATGCTGCTATCCTTTCATCGATTTGTGCTTCTACACCTATGTTCCCAAACCATCATACACTCATACTGTTTTCACTTTGCCAAGTTATCGAACAACCTGGCCCCAAAATTATGGATTATAAAAGGATAGCAGCATAAGGGAAAAATACACATTTTGAACCCAAAAACCCATTTGAGTTTTTAAGTTCAAAATACAGGCCTACCTCCTCCCCTACAGCCTGCCTGTCCATCTCCAAAAATACCCTTTTTAATAATTATACGCTCCTCCTTTGCATTGAAAAAAAGCAAACAGTAAAGTTGCCAGATGCGGCCATCCTTTCATCCATTTGTCCTTCTGCATCTATTTTTCCCAAACCATGCACTCATACTGTTATTATGTCGCCAAGTAATTAGACTCACTGGCCCAAAAATTATGGATTATTAAAGGATAGCAGCATAAGGGAAAAATACACATTTTGAACCCAAAAACCCATTTGAGTTTTTAAGTTCAAAATACAGGCCTACCTCCTCCCCTACAGCCTGCCTGTCCATCTCCAAAAATACCCTTTTTAATAATTATACGCTCCTCCTTTGCATTGAAAAAAAGCAAACAGTAAAGTTGCCAGATGCGGCCATTCTTTCATCCATTTGTCCTTCTGCATCTATTTTCCCAAACCATGCACTCATACTGTTATTATGTCGCCAAGTAATTAGACTACCTGGCCCAAAAATTATGGATTATAAAAGGATAGCAGCATAAGGGAAAAATACACATTTTGAACCCAAAAACCCATTTGAGTTTTTAAGTTCAAAATACAGGCCTACCTCCTCCCCTACAGCCTGCCTGTCCATCTCCAAAAATACCCTTTTTAATAATTATACGCTCCTCCTTTGCATTGAAAAAAAGCAAACAGTAAAGTTGCCAGATGCGGCCATCCTTTCATCCATTTGTCCTTCTGCATCTATTTTCCCAAACCATGCACTCATACTGTTATTATGTCGCCAAGTAATTAGACTACCTGGCCCAAAAATTATGGATTATAAAAGGATAGCAGCATTAGTGAACAATACACATTTTGAAGCCAAAAACCCATTTGAGTTTTTAAGTTCAAAATACAGGCCTACCTCCTCCCCTACAGCCTGCCTGTCCATCTCCAAAAATACAGTTTTTAATAATTATACACTCTTCGTTTGCTTTGGAAAACAAACAGTTAAGTTGCCATATGCTGCTATCCTTTCATCGATTTGTGCTTCTACACCTATGTTCCCAAACCATCATACACTCATACTGTTTTCACTTTGCCAAGTTATCGAACAACCTGGCCCCAAAATTATGGATTATAAAAGGATAGCAGCATAAGGGAAAAATGCACATTTTGAACCCAAAAACCCATTTGAGTTTTTAAGTTCAAAATACAGGCCTACCTCCTCCCCTACAGCCTGCCTGTCCATCTCCAAAAATACCCTTTTTAATAATTATACGCTCCTCCTTTGCATTGAAAAAAAGCAAACAGTAAAGTTGCCAGATGCGGCCATCCTTTCATCCATTTGTCCTTCTGCATCTATTTTCCCAAACCATGCACTCATACTGTTATTATGTCGCCAAGTAATTAGACTACCTGGCCCAAAAATTATGGATTATAAAAGGATAGCAGCATTAGTGAAAAATACACATTTTGAAGCCAAAAACCCATTTGAGTTTTTAAGTTCAAAATACAGGCCTACCTCCTCCCCTACAGCCTGCCTGTCCATCTCCAAAAATAAAGTTTTTAATAATTATACACTCTTCGTTTGCTTTGGAAAACAAACAGTTAAGTTGCCATATGCTGCTATCCTTTCATCGATTTGTGCTTCTACACCTATGTTCCCAAACCATCATACACTCATACTGTTTTCACTTTGCCAAGTTATCGGACAACCTGGCCCCAAAATTATGGATTATAAAAGGATAGCAGCATAAGGGAAAAAATACACATTTTGAACCCAAAAACCCATTTGAGTTTTTAAGTTCAAAATCCAGGCCTACCTCCTCCCCATCAGCCTGCCTGTCCATCTCCAAAAATACCCTGTTTTAATAATTATGCACTCTTCATTTGCTTTGGAAAAGCAAATAGTTAAGTTGCCATATGCTGCTATCCTTTCATCGATTTGTGCTTCTACACCTATGTTCCCAAACCATCATACACTCATACTGTTTTCACTTTGCCAAGTTATCGGACAACCTGGCCCCAAAATTATGGATTATAAAAGGATAGCAGCATAAGGGAAAAATACACATTTTGAACCCAAAAACCCATTTGAGTTTTTAAGTTCAAAATACAGGCCTACCTCCACCCCTACAGCCTGCCTGTCCATCTCCAAAAATACCCTTTTTAATAATTATACGCTCCTCCTTTGCATTGAAAAAAAGCAAACAGTAAAGTTGCCAGATGCGGCCATCCTTTCATCCATTTGTCCTTCTGCATCTATTTTCCCAAACCATGCACTCATACTGTTATTATGTCGCCAAGTAATTAGACTACCTGGCCCAAAAATTATGGATTATAAAAGGATAGCAGCATAAGGGAAAAATACACATTTTGAACCCAAAAACCCATTTGAGTTTTTAAGTTCAAAATACAGGCCTACCTCCTCCCCTACAGCCTGCCTGTCCATCTCCAAAAATACCCTTTTTAATAATTATACGCTCCTCCTTTGCATTGAAAAAAAGCAAACAATAAAGTTGCCAGATGCGGCCATCCTTTCATCCATTTGTCCTTCTGCATCTATTTTCCCAAACCATGCACTCATACTGTTATTATGTCGCCAAGTAATTAGACTACCTGGCCCAAAAATTATGGATTATAAAAGGATAGCAGCATTAGTGAAAAATACACATTTTGAACCCAAAAACCCATTTGAGTTTTTAAGTTCAAAATACAGGCCTACCTCCTCCCCTACAGCCTGCCTGTCCATCTCCAAAAATACCCTTTTTAATAATTATACGCTCCTCCTTTGCATTGAAAAAAAGCAAACAGTAAAGTTGCCAGATGCGGCCATCCTTTCATCCATTTGTCCTTCTGCATCTATTTTCCCAAACCATGCACTCATACTGTTATTATGTCGCCAAGTAATTAGACTACCTGGCCCAAAAATTATGGATTATAAAAGGATAGCAGCATTAGTGAAAAATACACATTTTGAAGCCAAAAACCCATTTGAGTTTTTAAGTTCAAAATACAGGCCTACCTCCTCCCCTACAGCCTGCCTGTCCATCTCCAAAAATACCCTTTTTAATAATTATACGCTCCTCCTTTGCATTGAAAAAAAGCAAACAGTAAAGTTGCCAGATGCGGCCATCCTTTCATCCATTTGTCCTTCTGCATCTATTTTCCCAAACCATGCACTCATACTGTTATTATGTCGCCAAGTAATTAGACTACCTGGCCCAAAAATTATGGATTATAAAAGGATAGCAGCATTAGTGAAAAATACACATTTTGAAGCCAAAAACCCATTTGAGTTTTTAAGTTCAAAATACAGGCCTACCTCCTCCCCTACAGCCTGCCTGTCCATCTCCAAAAATAAAGTTTTTAATAATTATACACTCTTCGTTTGCTTTGGAAAACAAACAGTAAAGTTGCCATATGCTGCTATCCTTTCATCGATTTGTGCTTCTACACCTATGTTCCCAAACCATCATACACTCATACTGTTTTCACTTTGCCAAGTTATCGAACAACCTGGCCCCAAAATTATGGATTATAAAAGGATAGCAGCATAAGGGAAAAATACACATTTTGAACCCAAAAACCCATTTGAGTTTTTAAGTTCAAAATACAGGCCTACCTCCTCCCCTACAGCCTGCCTGTCCATCTCCAAAAATACCCTTTTTAATAATTATACGCTCCTCCTTTGCATTGAAAAAAAGCAAACAGTAAAGTTGCCAGATGCGGCCATCCTTTCATCCATTTGTCCTTCTGCATCTATTTTTCCCAAACCATGCACTCATACTGTTATTATGTCGCCAAGTAATTAGACTACCTGGCCCAAAAATTATGGATTATAAAAGGATAGCAGCATAAGGGAAAAATACACATTTTGAACCCAAAAACCCATTTGAGTTTTTAAGTTCAAAATACAGGCCTACCTCCTCCCCTACAGCCTGCCTGTCCATCTCCAAAAATACCCTTTTTAATAATTATACGCTCCTCCTTTGCATTGAAAAAAAGCAAACAATAAAGTTGCCAGATGCGGCCATCCTTTCATCCATTTGTCCTTCTGCATCTATTTTCCCAAACCATGCACTCATACTGTTATTATGTCACCAAGTAATTAGACTACCTGGCCCAAAAATTATGGATTATAAAAGGATAGCAGCATTAGTGAAAAATACACATTTTGAACCCAAAAACCCATTTGAGTTTTTAAGTTCAAAATACAGGCCTACCTCCTCCCCTACAGCCTGCCTGTCCATCTCCAAAAATACCCTTTTTAATAATTATACGCTCCTCCTTTGCATTGAAAAAAAGCAAACAGTAAAGTTGCCAGATGCGGCCATCCTTTCATCCATTTGTCCTTCTGCATCTATTTTCCCAAACCATGCACTCATACTGTTATTATGTCGCCAAGTAAATAGACTACCTGGCCCAAAAATTATGGATTATAAAAGGATAGCAGCATTAGTGAAAAATACACATTTTGAAGCCAAAAACCCATTTGAGTTTTTAAGTTCAAAATACAGGCCTACCTCCTCCCCTACAGCCTGCCTGTCCATCTCCAAAAATAAAGTTTTTAATAATTATACACTCTTCGTTTGCTTTGGAAAACAAACAGTTAAGTTGCCATATGCTGCTATCCTTTCATCGATTTGTGCTTCTACACCTATGTTCCCAAACCATCATACACTCATACTGTTTTCACTTTGCCAAGTTATCGGACAACCTGGCCCCAAAATTATGGATTATAAAAGGATAGCAGCATAAGGGAAAAAATACACATTTTGAACCCAAAAACCCATTTGAGTTTTTAAGTTCAAAATCCAGGCCTACCTCCTCCCCATCAGCCTGCCTGTCCATCTCCAAAAATACCCTGTTTTAATAATTATGCACTCTTCATTTGCTTTGGAAAAGCAAATAGTTAAGTTGCCATATGCTGCTATCCTTTCATCGATTTGTGCTTCTACACCTATGTTCCCAAACCATCATACACTCATACTGTTTTCACTTTGCCAAGTTATCGGACAACCTGGCCCCAAAATTATGGATTATAAAAGGATAGCAGCATAAGGGAAAAATACACATTTTGAACCCAAAAACCCATTTGAGTTTTTAAGTTCAAAATACAGGCCTACCTCCACCCCTACAGCCTGCCTGTCCATCTCCAAAAATACCCTTTTTAATAATTATACGCTCCTCCTTTGCATTGAAAAAAAGCAAACAGTAAAGTTGCCAGATGCGGCCATCCTTTCATCCATTTGTCCTTCTGCATCTATTTTCCCAAACCATGCACTCATACTGTTATTATGTCGCCAAGTAATTAGACTACCTGGCCCAAAAATTATGGATTATAAAAGGATAGCAGCATAAGGGAAAAATACACATTTTGAACCCAAAAACCCATTTGAGTTTTTAAGTTCAAAATACAGGCCTACCTCCTCCCCTACAGCCTGCCTGTCCATCTCCAAAAATACCCTTTTTAATAATTATACGCTCCTCCTTTGCATTGAAAAAAAGCAAACAATAAAGTTGCCAGATGCGGCCATCCTTTCATCCATTTGTCCTTCTGCATCTATTTTCCCAAACCATGCACTCATACTGTTATTATGTCGCCAAGTAATTAGACTACCTGGCCCAAAAATTATGGATTATAAAAGGATAGCAGCATTAGTGAAAAATACACATTTTGAACCCAAAAACCCATTTGAGTTTTTAAGTTCAAAATACAGGCCTACCTCCTCCCCTACAGCCTGCCTGTCCATCTCCAAAAATACCCTTTTTAATAATTATACGCTCCTCCTTTGCATTGAAAAAAAGCAAACAGTAAAGTTGCCAGATGCGGCCATCCTTTCATCCATTTGTCCTTCTGCATCTATTTTCCCAAACCATGCACTCATACTGTTATTATGTCGCCAAGTAATTAGACTACCTGGCCCAAAAATTATGGATTATAAAAGGATAGCAGCATTAGTGAAAAATACACATTTTGAAGCCAAAAACCCATTTGAGTTTTTAAGTTTAAAATACAGGCCTACCTCCTCCCCTACAGCCTGCCTGTCCATCTCCAAAAATAAAGTTTTTAATAATTATACACTCTTCGTTTGCTTTGGAAAACAAACAGTAAAGTTGCCATATGCTGCTATCCTTTCATCGATTTGTGCTTCTACACCTATGTTCCCAAACCATCATACACTCATACTGTTTTCACTTTGCCAAGTTATCGAACAACCTGGCCCCAAAATTATGGATTATAAAAGGATAGCAGCATAAGGGAAAAATACACATTTTGAACCCAAAAACCCATTTGAGTTTTTAAGTTCAAAATACAGGCCTACCTCCTCCCCTACAGCCTGCCTGTCCATCTCCAAAAATACCCTTTTTAATAATTATACGCTCCTCCTTTGCATTGAAAAAAAGCAAACAGTAAAGTTGCCAGATGCGGCCATCCTTTCATCCATTTGTCCTTCTGCATCTATTTTTCCCAAACCATGCACTCATACTGTTATTATGTCGCCAAGTAATTAGACTCACTGGCCCAAAAATTATGGATTATTAAAGGATAGCAGCATAAGGGGAAAATACACATTTTGAACCCAAAAACCCATTTGAGTTTTTAAGTTCAAAATACAGGCCTACCTTCTCCCCTACAGCCTGCCTGTCCATCTCCAAAAATACCCTTTTTAATAATTATACACTCCTCCTTTGCATTGAAAAAAAGCAAACAGTAAAGTTGCCAGATGCGGGCATCCTTTCATCCATTTGTCCTTCTGTATCTATTTTCCCAAACCATGCACTCATACTGTTATTATGTCGCCAAGTAATTAGACTACCTGGCCCAAAAATTATGGATTATAAAAGGATAGCAGCATTAGTGAAAAATACACATTTTGAACCCAAAAACCCATTTGAGTTTTTAAGTTCAAAATACAGGCCTACCTCCTCCCCTACAGCCTGCCTGTCCATCTCCAAAAATACCCTTTTTAATAATTATACGCTCCTCCTTTGCATTGAAAAAAAGCAAACAATAAAGTTGCCAGATGCGGCCATCCTTTCATCCATTTGTCCTTCTGCATCTATTTTCCCAAACCATGCACTCATACTGTTATTATGTCGCCAAGTAATTAGACTACCTGGCCCAAAAATTATGGATTATAAAAGGATAGCAGCATTAGTGAAAAATACACATTTTGAACCCAAAAACCCATTTGAGTTTTTAAGTTCAAAATACAGGCCTACCTCCTCCCCTACAGCCTGCCTGTCCATCTCCAAAAATAAAGTTTTTAATAATTATACACTCTTCGTTTGCTTTGGAAAACAAACAGTTAAGTTGCCATATGCTGCTATCCTTTCATCGATTTGTGCTTCTACACCTATGTTCCCAAACCATCATACACTCATACTGTTTTCACTTTGCCAAGTTATCGGACAACCTGGCCCCAAAATTATGGATTATAAAAGGATAGCAGCATAAGGGAAAAATACACATTTTGAACCCAAAAACCCATTTGAGTTTTTAAGTTCAAAATACAGGCCTACCTCCACCCCTACAGCCTGCCTGTCCATCTCCAAAAATACCCTTTTTAATAATTATACGCTCCTCCTTTGCATTGAAAAAAAGCAAACAGTAAAGTTGCCAGATGCGGCCATCCTTTCATCCATTTGTCCTTCTGCATCTATTTTCCCAAACCATGCACTCATACTGTTATTATGTCGCCAAGTAATTAGACTACCTGGCCCAAAAATTATGGATTATAAAAGGATAGCAGCATAAGGGAAAAATACACATTTTGAACCCAAAAACCCATTTGAGTTTTTAAGTTCAAAATACTGGCCTACCTCCTCCCCTACAGCCTGCCTGTCCATCTCCAAAAATACCCTTTTTAATAATTATACGCTCCTCCTTTGCATTGAAAAAAAGCAAACAATAAAGTTGCCAGATGCGGCCATCCTTTCATCCATTTGTCCTTCTGCATCTATTTTCCCAAACCATGCACTCATACTGTTATTATGTCGCCAAGTAATTAGACTACCTGGCCCAAAAATTATGGATTATAAAAGGATAGCAGCATTAGTGAAAAATACACATTTTGAACCCAAAAACCCATTTGAGTTTTTAAGTTCAAAATACAGGCCTACCTCCTCCCCTACAGCCTGCCTGTCCATCTCCAAAAATACCCTTTTTAATAATTATACGCTCCTCCTTTGCATTGAAAAAAAGCAAACAGTAAAGTTGCCAGATGCGGCCATCCTTTCATCCATTTGTCCTTCTGCATCTATTTTCCCAAACCATGCACTCATACTGTTATTATGTCGCCAAGTAATTAGACTACCTGGCCCAAAAATTATGGATTATAAAAGGATAGCAGCATTAGTGAAAAATACACATTTTGAAGCCAAAAACCCATTTGAGTTTTTAAGTTCAAAATACAGGCCTACCTCCTCCCCTACAGCCTGCCTGTCCATCTCCAAAAATAAAGTTTTTAATAATTATACACTCTTCGTTTGCTTTGGAAAACAAACAGTAAAGTTGCCATATGCTGCTATCCTTTCATCGATTTGTGCTTCTACACCTATGTTCCCAAACCATCATACACTCATACTGTTTTCACTTTGCCAAGTTATCGAACAACCTGGCCCCAAAATTATGGATTATAAAAGGATAGCAGCATAAGGGAAAACTACACATTTTGAACCCAAAAACCCATTTGAGTTTTTAAGTTCAAAATACAGGCCTACCTCCTCCCCTACAGCCTGCCTGTCCATCTCCAAAAATACCCTTTTTAATAATTATACGCTCCTCCTTTGCATTGAAAAAAAGCAAACAGTAAAGTTGCCAGATGCGGCCATCCTTTCATCCATTTGTCCTTCTGCATCTATTTTTCCCAAACCATGCACTCATACTGTTATTATGTCGCCAAGTAATTAGACTCACTGGCCCAAAAATTATGGATTATTAAAGGATAGCAGCATAAGGGAAAAATACACATTTTGAACCCAAAAACCCATTTGAGTTTTTAAGTTCAAAATACAGGCCTACCTCCTCCCCTACAGCCTGCCTGTCCATCTCCAAAAATACCCTTTTTAATAATTATACACTCCTCCTTTGCATTGAAAAAAAGCAAACAGTAAAGTTGCCAGATGCGGGCATCCTTTCATCCATTTGTCCTTCTGCATCTATTTTCCCAAACCATGCACTCATACTGTTATTATGTCGCCAAGTAATTAGACTACCTGGCCCAAAAATTATGGATTATAAAAGGATAGCAGCATTAGTGAAAAATACACATTTTGAACCCAAAAACCCATTTGAGTTTTTAAGTTCAAAATACAGGCCTACCTCCTCCCCTACAGCCTGCCTGTCCATCTCCAAAAATACCCTTTTTAATAATTATACGCTCCTCCTTTGCATTGAAAAAAAGCAAACAGTAAAGTTGCCAGATGCGGCCATCCTTTCATCCATTTGTCCTTCTGCATCTATTTTCCCAAACCATGCACTCATACTGTTATTATGTCGCCAAGTAATTAGACTACCTGGCCCAAAAATTATGGATTATAAAAGGATAGCAGCATTAGTGAAAAATACACATTTTGAAGCCAAAAACCCATTTGAGTTTTTAAGTTCAAAATACAGGCCTACCTCCTCCCCTACAGCCTGCCTGTCCATCTCCAAAAATAAAGTTTTTAATAATTATACACTCTTCGTTTGCTTTGGAAAACAAACAGTAAAGTTGCCATATGCTGCTATCCTTTCATCGATTTGTGCTTCTACACCTATGTTCCCAAACCATCATACACTCATACTGTTTTCACTTTGCCAAGTTATCGAACAACCTGGCCCCAAAATTATGGATTATAAAAGGATAGCAGCATAAGGGAAAAATACACATTTTGAACCCAAAAACCCATTTGAGTTTTTAAGTTCAAAATACAGGCCTACCTCCTCCCCTACAGCCTGCCTGTCCATCTCCAAAAATACCCTTTTTAATAATTATACGCTCCTCCTTTGCATTGAAAAAAAGCAAACAGTAAAGTTGCCAGATGCGGCCATCCTTTCATCCATTTGTCCTTCTGCATCTATTTTCCCAAACCATGCACTCATACTGTTATTATGTCGCCAAGTAATTAGACTACCTGGCCCAAAAATTATGGATTATAAAAGGATAGCAGCATTAGTGAAAAATACACATTTTGAAGCCAAAAACCCATTTGAGTTTTTAAGTTCAAAATACAGGCCTACCTCCTCCCCTACAGCCTGCCTGTCCATCTCCAAAAATAAAGTTTTTAATAATTATACACTCTTCGTTTGCTTTGGAAAACAAACAGTTAAGTTGCCATATGCTGCTATCCTTTCATCGATTTGTGCTTCTACACCTATGTTCCCAAACCATCATACACTCATACTGTTTTCACTTTGCCAAGTTATCGGACAACCTGGCCCCAAAATTATGGATTATAAAAGGATAGCAGCATAAGGGAAAAAATACACATTTTGAACCCAAAAACCCATTTGAGTTTTTAAGTTCAAAATCCAGGCCTACCTCCTCCCCATCAGCCTGCCTGTCCATCTCCAAAAATACCCTTTTTAATAATTATACGCTCCTCCTTTGCATTGAAAAAAAGCAAACAGTAAAGTTGCCAGATGCGGCCATCCTTTCATCCATTTGTCCTTCTGCATCTATTTTTCCCAAACCATGCACTCATACTGTTATTATGTCGCCAAGTAATTAGACTCACTGGCCCAAAAATTATGGATTATTAAAGGATAGCAGCATAAGGGAAAAATACACATTTTGAACCCAAAAACCCATTTGAGTTTTTAAGTTCAAAATACAGGCCTACCTCCTCCCCTACAGCCTGCCTGTCCATCTCCAAAAATACCCTTTTTAATAATTATACGCTCCTCCTTTGCATTGAAAAAAAGCAAACAGTAAAGTTGCCAGATGCGGCCATTCTTTCATCCATTTGTCCTTCTGCATCTATTTTCCCAAACCGTGCACTCATACTGTTATTATGTCGCCAAGTAATTAGACTACCTGGCCCAAAAATTATGGATTATAAAAGGATAGCAGCATAAGGGAAAAATACACATTTTGAACCCAAAAACCCATTTGAGTTTTTAAGTTCAAAATACAGGCCTACCTCCTCCCCTACAGCCTGCCTGTCCATCTCCAAAAATACCCTTTTTAATAATTATACGCTCCTCCTTTGCATTGAAAAAAAGCAAACAATAAAGTTGCCAGATGCGGCCATCCTTTCATCCATTTGTCCTTCTGCATCTATTTTCCCAAACCATGCACTCATACTGTTATTATGTCGCCAAGTAATTAGACTACCTGGCCCAAAAATTATGGATTATAAAAGGATAGCAGCATTAGTGAAAAATACACATTTTGAACCCAAAAACCCATTTGAGTTTTTAAGTTCAAAATACAGGCCTACCTCCTCCCCTACAGCCTGCCTGTCCATCTCCAAAAATACCCTTTTTAATAATTATACGCTCCTCCTTTGCATTGAAAAAAAGCAAACAGTAAAGTTGCCAGATGCGGTCATCCTTTCATCCATTTGTCCTTCTGCATCTATTTTCCCAAACCATGCACTCATACTGTTATTATGTCGCCAAGTAATTAGACTACCTGGCCCAAAAATTATGGATTATAAAAGGATAGCAGCATTAGTGAAAAATACACATTTTGAAGCCAAAAACCCATTTGAGTTTTTAAGTTCAAAATACAGGCCTACCTCCTCCCCTACAGCCTGCCTGTCCATCTCCAAAAATAAAGTTTTTAATAATTATACACTCTTCGTTTGCTTTGGAAAACAAACAGTTAAGTTGCCATATGCTGCTATCCTTTCATCGATTTGTGCTTCTACACCTATGTTCCCAAACCATCATACACTCATACTGTTTTCACTTTGCCAAGTTATCGGACAACCTGGCCCCAAAATTATGGATTATAAAAGGATAGCAGCATAAGGGAAAAAATACACATTTTGAACCCAAAAACCCATTTGAGTTTTTAAGTTCAAAATCCAGGCCTACCTCCTCCCCATCAGCCTGCCTGTCCATCTCCAAAAATACCCTGTTTTAATAATTATGCACTCTTCATTTGCTTTGGAAAAGCAAATAGTTAAGTTGCCATATGCTGCTATCCTTTCATCGATTTGTGCTTCTACACCTATGTTCCCAAACCATCATACACTCATACTGTTTTCACTTTGCCAAGTTATCGGACAACCTGGCCCCAAAATTATGGATTATAAAAGGATAGCAGCATAAGGGAAAAATACACATTTTGAACCCAAAAACCCATTTAAGTTTTTAAGTTCAAAATACAGGCCTACCTCCACCCCTACAGCCTGCCTGTCCATCTCCAAAAATACCCTTTTTAATAATTATACGCTCCTCCTTTGCATTGAAAAAAAGCAAACAGT
Source organism: Hyla sarda (assembly GCF_029499605.1). Lineage (NCBI taxonomy): Eukaryota > Metazoa > Chordata > Amphibia > Anura > Hylidae > Hyla > Hyla sarda. The sequence continues at coordinate 83,579,592 of NC_079199.1, read as the reverse complement.
AAAGTTGCCAGATGCGGCCATCCTTTCAACCATTTGTCCTTCTGCATCTATTTTCCCAAACCATGCACTCATACTGTTATTATGTCGCCAAGTAATTAGACTACCTGGCCCAAAAATTATGGATTATAAAAGGATAGCAGCATAAGGGAAAAATACACATTTTGAACCCAAAAACCCATTTGAGTTTTTAAGTTCAAAATACAGGCCTACCTCCTCCCCTACAGCCTGCCTGTCCATCTCCAAAAATACCCTTTTTAATAATTATACGCTCCTCCTTTGCATTGAAAAAAAGCAAACAATAAAGTTGCCAGATGCGGCCATCCTTTCATCCATTTGTCCTTCTGCATCTATTTTCCCAAACCATGCACTCATACTGTTATTATGTCGCCAAGTAATTAGACTACCTGGCCCAAAAATTATGGATTATAAAAGGATAGCAGCATTAGTGAAAAATACACATTTTGAACCCAAAAACCCATTTGAGTTTTTAAGTTCAAAATACAGGCCTACCTCCTCCCCTACAGCCTGCCTGTCCATCTCCAAAAATACCCTTTTTAATAATTATACGCTCCTCCTTTGCATTGAAAAGAAGCAAACAGTAAAGTTGCCAGATGCGGCCATCCTTTCATCCATTTGTCCTTCTGCATCTATTTTCCCAAACCATGCACTCATACTGTTATTATGTCGCCAAGTAATTAGACTACCTGGCCCAAAAATTATGGATTATAAAAGGATAGCAGCATTAGTGAAAAATACACATTTTGAAGCCAAAAACCCATTTGAGTTTTTAAGTTCAAAATACAGGCCTACCTCCTCCCCTACAGCCTGCCTGTCCATCTCCAAAAATAAAGTTTTTAATAATTATACACTCTTCGTTTGCTTTGGAAAACAAACAGTTAAGTTGCCATATGCTGCTATCCTTTCATCGATTTGTGCTTCTACACCTATGTTCCCAAACCATCATACACTCATACTGTTTTCACTTTGCCAAGTTATCGGACAACCTGGCCCCAAAATTATGGATTATAAAAGGATAGCAGCATAAGGGAAAAAATACACATTTTGAACCCAAAAACCCATTTGAGTTTTTAAGTTCAAAATCCAGGCCTACCTCCTCCCCATCAGCCTGCCTGTCCATCTCCAAAAATACCCTTTTTAATAATTATACGCTCCTCCTTTGCATTGAAAAAAAGCAAACAGTAAAGTTGCCAGATGCGGCCATCCTTTCATCCATTTGTCCTTCTGCATCTATTTTCCCAAACCATGCACTCATACTGTTATTATGTCGCCAAGTAATTAGACTCACTGGCCCAAAAATTATGGATTATTAAAGGATAGCAGCATAAGGGAAAAATACACATTTTGAACCCAAAAACCCATTTGAGTTTTTAAGTTCAAAATACAGGCCTACCTCCTCCCCTACAGCCTGCCTGTCCATCTCCAAAAATACCCTTTTTAATAATTATACGCTCCTCCTTTGCATTGAAAAAAAGCAAACAGTAAAGTTGCCAGATGCGGCCATTCTTTCATCCATTTGTCCTTCTGCATCTATTTTCCCAAACCGTGCACTCATACTGTTATTATGTCGCCAAGTAATTAGACTACCTGGCCCAAAAATTATGGATTATAAAAGGATAGCAGCATAAGGGAAAAATACACATTTTGAACCCAAAAACCCATTTGAGTTTTTAAGTTCAAAATACAGGCCTACCTCCTCCCCTACAGCCTGCCTGTCCATCTCCAAAAATACCCTTTTTAATAATTATACGCTCCTCCTTTGCATTGAAAAAAAGCAAACAATAAAGTTGCCAGATGCGGCCATCCTTTCATCCATTTGTCCTTCTGCATCTATTTTCCCAAACCATGCACTCATACTGTTATTATGTCGCCAAGTAATTAGACTACCTGGCCCAAAAATTATGGATTATAAAAGGATAGCAGCATTAGTGAAAAATACACATTTTGAACCCAAAAACCCATTTGAGTTTTTAAGTTCAAAATACAGGCCTACCTCCTCCCCTACAGCCTGCCTGTCCATCTCCAAAAATACCCTTTTTAATAATTATACGCTCCTCCTTTGCATTGAAAAAAAGCAAACAGTAAAGTTGCCAGATGCGGTCATCCTTTCATCCATTTGTCCTTCTGCATCTATTTTCCCAAACCATGCACTCATACTGTTATTATGTCGCCAAGTAATTAGACTACCTGGCCCAAAAATTATGGATTATAAAAGGATAGCAGCATTAGTGAAAAATACACATTTTGAAGCCAAAAACCCATTTGAGTTTTTAAGTTCAAAATACAGGCCTACCTCCTCCCCTACAGCCTGCCTGTCCATCTCCAAAAATAAAGTTTTTAATAATTATACACTCTTCGTTTGCTTTGGAAAACAAACAGTTAAGTTGCCATATGCTGCTATCCTTTCATCGATTTGTGCTTCTACACCTATGTTCCCAAACCATCATACACTCATACTGTTTTCACTTTGCCAAGTTATCGGACAACCTGGCCCCAAAATTATGGATTATAAAAGGATAGCAGCATAAGGGAAAAAATACACATTTTGAACCCAAAAACCCATTTGAGTTTTTAAGTTCAAAATCCAGGCCTACCTCCTCCCCATCAGCCTGCCTGTCCATCTCCAAAAATACCCTGTTTTAATAATTATGCACTCTTCATTTGCTTTGGAAAAGCAAATAGTTAAGTTGCCATATGCTGCTATCCTTTCATCGATTTGTGCTTCTACACCTATGTTCCCAAACCATCATACACTCATACTGTTTTCACTTTGCCAAGTTATCGGACAACCTGGCCCCAAAATTATGGATTATAAAAGGATAGCAGCATAAGGGAAAAATACACATTTTGAACCCAAAAACCCATTTAAGTTTTTAAGTTCAAAATACAGGCCTACCTCCACCCCTACAGCCTGCCTGTCCATCTCCAAAAATACCCTTTTTAATAATTATACGCTCCTCCTTTGCATTGAAAAAAAGCAAACAGTAAAGTTGCCAGATGCGGCCATCCTTTCAACCATTTGTCCTTCTGCATCTATTTTCCCAAACCATGCACTCATACTGTTATTATGTCGCCAAGTAATTAGACTACCTGGCCCAAAAATTATGGATTATAAAAGGATAGCAGCATAAGGGAAAAATACACATTTTGAACCCAAAAACCCATTTGAGTTTTTAAGTTCAAAATACAGGCCTACCTCCTCCCCTACAGCCTGCCTGTCCATCTCCAAAAATACCCTTTTTAATAATTATACGCTCCTCCTTTGCATTGAAAAAAAGCAAACAATAAAGTTGCCAGATGCGGCCATCCTTTCATCCATTTGTCCTTCTGCATCTATTTTCCCAAACCATGCACTCATACTGTTATTATGTCGCCAAGTAATTAGACTACCTGGCCCAAAAATTATGGATTATAAAAGGATAGCAGCATTAGTGAAAAATACACATTTTGAACCCAAAAACCCATTTGAGTTTTTAAGTTCAAAATACAGGCCTACCTCCTCCCCTACAGCCTGCCTGTCCATCTCCAAAAATACCCTTTTTAATAATTATACGCTCCTCCTTTGCATTGAAAAGAAGCAAACAGTAAAGTTGCCAGATGCGGCCATCCTTTCATCCATTTGTCCTTCTGCATCTATTTTCCCAAACCATGCACTCATACTGTTATTATGTCGCCAAGTAATTAGACTACCTGGCCCAAAAATTATGGATTATAAAAGGATAGCAGCATTAGTGAAAAATACACATTTTGAAGCCAAAAACCCATTTGAGTTTTTAAGTTCAAAATACAGGCCTACCTCCTCCCCTACAGCCTGCCTGTCCATCTCCAAAAATAAAGTTTTTAATAATTATACACTCTTCGTTTGCTTTGGAAAACAAACAGTAAAGTTGCCATATGCTGCTATCCTTTCATCGATTTGTGCTTCTACACCTATGTTCCCAAACCATCATACACTCATACTGTTTTCACTTTGCCAAGTTATCGAACAACCTGGCCCCAAAATTATGGATTATAAAAGGATAGCAGCATAAGGGAAAAATACACATTTTGAACCCAAAAACCCATTTGAGTTTTTAAGTTCAAAATACAGGCCTACCTCCTCCCCTACAGCCTGCCTGTCCATCTCCAAAAATACCCTTTTTAATAATTATACGCTCCTCCTTTGCATTGAAAAAAAGCAAACAGTAAAGTTGCCAGATGCGGCCATCCTTTCATCCATTTGTCCTTCTGCATCTATTTTCCCAAACCATGCACTCATACTGTTATTATGTCGCCAAGTAATTAGACTCACTGGCCCAAAAATTATGGATTATTAAAGGATAGCAGCATAAGGGAAAAATACACATTTTGAACCCAAAAACCCATTTGAGTTTTTAAGTTCAAAATACAGGCCTACCTCCTCCCCTACAGCCTGCCTGTCCATCTCCAAAAATACCCTTTTTAATAATTATACGCTCCTCCTTTGCATTGAAAAAAAGCAAACAGTAAAGTTGCCAGATGCGGCCATTCTTTCATCCATTTGTCCTTCTGCATCTATTTTCCCAAACCATGCACTCATACTGTTATTATGTCGCCAAGTAATTAGACTACCTGGCCCAAAAATTATGGATTATAAAAGGATAGCAGCATAAGGGAAAAATACACATTTTGAACCCAAAAACCCATTTGAGTTTTTAAGTTCAAAATACAGGCCTACCTCCTCCCCTACAGCCTGCCTGTCCATCTCCAAAAATACCCTTTTTAATAATTATACGCTCCTCCTTTGCATTGAAAAAAAGCAAACAGTAAAGTTGCCAGATGCGGCCATCCTTTCATCCATTTGTCCTTCTGCATCTATTTTCCCAAACCATGCACTCATACTGTTATTATGTCGCCAAGTAATTAGACTACCTGGCCCAAAAATTATGGATTATAAAAGGATAGCAGCATTAGTGAACAATACACATTTTGAAGCCAAAAACCCATTTGAGTTTTTAAGTTCAAAATACAGGCCTACCTCCTCCCCTACAGCCTGCCTGTCCATCTCCAAAAATACAGTTTTTAATAATTATACACTCTTCGTTTGCTTTGGAAAACAAACAGTTAAGTTGCCATATGCTGCTATCCTTTCATCGATTTGTGCTTCTACACCTATGTTCCCAAACCATCATACACTCATACTGTTTTCACTTTGCCAAGTTATCGAACAACCTGGCCCCAAAATTATGGATTATAAAAGGATAGCAGCATAAGGGTAAAATGCACATTTTGAACCCAAAAACCCATTTGAGTTTTTAAGTTCAAAATACAGGCCTACCTCCTCCCCTACAGCCTGCCTGTCCATCTCCAAAAATACCCTTTTTAATAATTATACGCTCCTCCTTTGCATTGAAAAAAAGCAAACAGTAAAGTTGCCAGATGCGGCCATCCTTTCATCCATTTGTCCTTCTGCATCTATTTTCCCAAACCATGCACTCATACTGTTATTATGTCGCCAAGTAATTAGACTACCTGGCCCAAAAATTATGGATTATAAAAGGATAGCAGCATTAGTGAAAAATACACATTTTGAAGCCAAAAACCCATTTGAGTTTTTAAGTTCAAAATACAGGCCTACCTCCTCCCCTACAGCCTGCCTGTCCATCTCCAAAAATACCCTTTTTAATAATTATACGCTCCTCCTTTGCATTGAAAAAAAGCAAACAGTAAAGTTGCCAGATGCGGCCATCCTTTCATCCATTTGTCCTTCTGCATCTATTTTTCCCAAACCATGCACTCATACTGTTATTATGTCGCCAAGTAATTAGACTCACTGGCCCAAAAATTATGGATTATTAAAGGATAGCAGCATAAGGGAAAAATACACATTTTGAACCCAAAAACCCATTTGAGTTTTTAAGTTCAAAATACAGGCCTACCTCCTCCCCTACAGCCTGCCTGTCCATCTCCAAAAATACCCTTTTTAATAATTATACACTCCTCCTTTGCATTGAAAAAAAGCAAACAGTAAAGTTGCCAGATGCGGGCATCCTTTCATCCATTTGTCCTTCTGCATCTATTTTCCCAAACCATGCACTCATACTGTTATTATGTCGCCAAGTAATTAGACTACCTGGCCCAAAAATTATGGATTATAAAAGGATAGCAGCATTAGTTAAAAATACACATTTTGAACCCAAAAACCCATTTGAGTTTTTAAGTTCAAAATACAGGCCTACCTCCTCCCCTACAGCCTGCCTGTCCATCTCCAAAAATACCCTTTTTAATAATTATACGCTCCTCCTTTGCATTGAAAAAAAGCAAACAATAAAGTTGCCAGATGCGGCCATCCTTTCATCCATTTGTCCTTCTGCATCTATTTTCCCAAACCATGCACTCATACTGTTATTATGTCGCCAAGTAATTAGACTACCTGGCCCAAAAATTATGGATTATAAAAGGATAGCAGCATTAGTGAAAAATACACATTTTGAACCCAAAAACCCATTTGAGTTTTTAAGTTCAAAATACAGGCCTACCTCCTCCCCTACAGCCTGCCTGTCCATCTCCAAAAATACCCTTTTTAATAATTATACGCTCCTCCTTTGCATTGAAAAAAAGCAAACAGTAAAGTTGCCAGATGCGGTCATCCTTTCATCCATTTGTCCTTCTGCATCTATTTTCCCAAACCATGCACTCATACTGTTATTATGTCGCCAAGTAATTAGACTACCTGGCCCAAAAATTATGGATTATAAAAGGATAGCAGCATTAGTGAAAAATACACATTTTGAAGCCAAAAACCCATTTGAGTTTTTAAGTTCAAAATACAGGCCTACCTCCTCCCCTACAGCCTGCCTGTCCATCTCCAAAAATAAAGTTTTTAATAATTATACACTCTTCGTTTGCTTTGGAAAACAAACAGTTAAGTTGCCATATGCTGCTATCCTTTCATCGATTTGTGCTTCTACACCTATGTTCCCAAACCATCATACACTCATACTGTTTTCACTTTGCCAAGTTATCGGACAACCTGGCCCCAAAATTATGGATTATAAAAGGATAGCAGCATAAGGGAAAAAATACACATTTTGAACCCAAAAACCCATTTGAGTTTTTAAGTTCAAAATCCAGGCCTACCTCCTCCCCATCAGCCTGCCTGTCCATCTCCAAAAATACCCTGTTTTAATAATTATGCACTCTTCATTTGCTTTGGAAAAGCAAATAGTTAAGTTGCCATATGCTGCTATCCTTTCATCGATTTGTGCTTCTACACCTATGTTCCCAAACCATCATACACTCATACTGTTTTCACTTTGCCAAGTTATCGGACAACCTGGCCCCAAAATTATGGATTATAAAAGGATAGCAGCATAAGGGAAAAATACACATTTTGAACCCAAAAACCCATTTGAGTTTTTAAGTTCAAAATACAGGCCTACCTCCACCCCTACAGCCTGCCTGTCCATCTCCAAAAATACCCTTTTTAATAATTATACGCTCCTCCTTTGCATTGAAAAAAAGCAAACAGTAAAGTTGCCAGATGCGGCCATCCTTTCATCCATTTGTCCTTCTGCATCTATTTTCCCAAACCATGCACTCATACTGTTATTATGTCGCCAAGTAATTAGACTACCTGGCCCAAAAATTATGGATTATAAAAGGATAGCAGCATAAGGGAAAAATACACATTTTGAACCCAAAAACCCATTTGAGTTTTTAAGTTCAAAATACAGGCCTACCTCCTCCCCTACAGCCTGCCTGTCCATCTCCAAAAATACCCTTTTTAATAATTATACGCTCCTCCTTTGCATTGAAAAAAAGCAAACAATAAAGTTGCCAGATGCGGCCATCCTTTCATCCATTTGTCCTTCTGCATCTATTTTCCCAAACCATGCACTCATACTGTTATTATGTCGCCAAGTAATTAGACTACCTGGCCCAAAAATTATGGATTATAAAAGGATAGCAGCATTAGTGAAAAATACACATTTTGAACCCAAAAACCCATTTGAGTTTTTAAGTTCAAAATACAGGCCTACCTCCTCCCCTACAGCCTGCCTGTCCATCTCCAAAAATACCCTTTTTAATAATTATACGCTCCTCCTTTGCATTGAAAAAAAGCAAACAGTAAAGTTGCCAGATGCGGCCATCCTTTCATCCATTTGTCCTTCTGCATCTATTTTCCCAAACCATGCACTCATACTGTTATTATGTCGCCAAGTAATTAGACTACCTGGCCCAAAAATTATGGATTATAAAAGGATAGCAGCATTAGTGAAAAATACACATTTTGAAGCCAAAAACCCATTTGAGTTTTTAAGTTCAAAATACAGGCCTACCTCCTCCCCTACAGCCTGCCTGTCCATCTCCAAAAATAAAGTTTTTAATAATTATACACTCTTCGTTTGCTTTGGAAAACAAACAGTAAAGTTGCCATATGCTGCTATCCTTTCATCGATTTGTGCTTCTACACCTATGTTCCCAAACCATCATACACTCATACTGTTTTCACTTTGCCAAGTTATCGAACAACCTGGCCCCAAAATTATGGATTATAAAAGGATAGCAGCATAAGGGAAAAATACACATTTTGAACCCAAAAACCCATTTGAGTTTTTAAGTTCAAAATACAGGCCTACCTCCTCCCCTACAGCCTGCCTGTCCATCTCCAAAAATACCCTTTTTAATAATTATACGCTCCTCCTTTGCATTGAAAAAAAGCAAACAGTAAAGTTGCCAGATGCGGCCATCCTTTCATCCATTTGTCCTTCTGCATCTATTTTTCCCAAACCATGCACTCATACTGTTATTATGTCGCCAAGTAATTAGACTCACTGGCCCAAAAATTATGGATTATTAAAGGATAGCAGCATAAGGGAAAAATACACATTTTGAACCCAAAAACCCATTTGAGTTTTTAAGTTCAAAATACAGGCCTACCTCCTCCCCTACAGCCTGCCTGTCCATCTCCAAAAATACCCTTTTTAATAATTATACACTCCTCCTTTGCATTGAAAAAAAGCAAACAGTAAAGTTGCCAGATGCGGGCATCCTTTCATCCATTTGTCCTTCTGCATCTATTTTCCCAAACCATGCACTCATACTGTTATTATGTCGCCAAGTAATTAGACTACCTGGCCCAAAAATTATGGATTATAAAAGGATAGCAGCATTAGTTAAAAATACACATTTTGAACCCAAAAACCCATTTGAGTTTTTAAGTTCAAAATACAGGCCTACCTCCTCCCCTACAGCCTGCCTGTCCATCTCCAAAAATACCCTTTTTAATAATTATACGCTCCTCCTTTGCATTGAAAAAAAGCAAACAATAAAGTTGCCAGATGCGGCCATCCTTTCATCCATTTGTCCTTCTGCATCTATTTTCCCAAACCATGCACTCATACTGTTATTATGTCGCCAAGTAATTAGACTACCTGGCCCAAAAATTATGGATTATAAAAGGATAGCAGCATTAGTGAAAAATACACATTTTGAAGCCAAAAACCCATTTGAGTTTTTAAGTTCAAAATACAGGCCTACCTCCTCCCCTACAGCCTGCCTGTCCATCTCCAAAAATAAAGTTTTTAATAATTATACACTCTTCGTTTGCTTTGGAAAACAAACAGTTAAGTTGCCATATGCTGCTATCCTTTCATCGATTTGTGCTTCTACACCTATGTTCCCAAACCATCATACACTCATACTGTTTTCACTTTGCCAAGTTATCGGACAACCTGGCCCCAAAATTATGGATTATAAAAGGATAGCAGCATAAGGGAAAAAATACACATTTTGAACCCAAAAACCCATTTGAGTTTTTAAGTTCAAAATCCAGGCCTACCTCCTCCCCATCAGCCTGCCTGTCCATCTCCAAAATACCCTGTTTTAATAATTATGCACTCTTCATTTGCTTTGGAAAAGCAAATAGTTAAGTTGCCATATGCTGCTATCCTTTCATCGATTTGTGCTTCTACACCTATGTTCCCAAACCATCATACACTCATACTGTTTTCACTTTGCCAAGTTATCGGACAACCTGGCCCCAAAATTATGGATTATAAAAGGATAGCAGCATAAGGGAAAAATACACATTTTGAACCCAAAAACCCATTTGAGTTTTTAAGTTCAAAATACAGGCCTACCTCCATCCCTACAGCCTGCCTGTCCATCTCCAAAAATACCCTTTTTAATAATTATACGCTCCTCCTTTGCATTGAAAAAAAGCAAACAGTAAAGTTGCCAGATGCGGCCATCCTTTCATCCATTTGTCCTTCTGCATCTATTTTCCCAAACCATGCACTCATACTGTTATTATGTCGCCAAGTAATTAGACTACCTGGCCCAAAAATTATGGATTATAAAAGGATAGCAGCATAAGGAAAAAATACACATTTTGAACCCAAAAACCCATTTGAGTTTTTAAGTTCAAAATACAGGCCTACCTCCTCCCCTACAGCCTGCCTGTCCATCTCCAAAAATACCCTTTTTAATAATTATACGCTCCTCCTTTGCATTGAAAAAAAGCAAACAGTAAAGTTGCCAGATGCGGCCATTCTTTCATCCATTTGTCCTTCTGCATCTATTTTCCCAAACCATGCACTCATACTGTTATTATGTCGCCAAGTAATTAGACTACCTGGCCCAAAAATTATGGATTATAAAAGGATAGCAGCATAAGGGAAAAATACACATTTTGAACCCAAAAACCCATTTGAGTTTTTAAGTTCAAAATACAGGCCTACCTCCTCCCCTACAGCCTGCCTGTCCATCTCCAAAAATACCCTTTTTAATAATTATACGCTCCTCCTTTGCATTGAAAAAAAGCAAACAGTAAAGTTGCCAGATGCGGCCATCCTTTCATCCATTTGTCCTTCTGCATCTATTTTCCCAAACCATGCACTCATACTGTTATTATGTCGCCAAGTAATTAGACTACCTGGCCCAAAAATTATGGATTATAAAAGGATAGCAGCATTAGTGAACAATACACATTTTGAAGCCAAAAACCCATTTGAGTTTTTAAGTTCAAAATACAGGCCTACCTCCTCCCCTACAGCCTGCCTGTCCATCTCCAAAAATACAGTTTTTAATAATTATACACTCTTCGTTTGCTTTGGAAAACAAACAGTTAAGTTGCCATATGCTGCTATCCTTTCATCGATTTGTGCTTCTACACCTATGTTCCCAAACCATCATACACTCATACTGTTTTCACTTTGCCAAGTTATCGAACAACCTGGCCCCAAAATTATGGATTATAAAAGGATAGCAGCATAAGGGAAAAATGCACATTTTGAACCCAAAAACCCATTTGAGTTTTTAAGTTCAAAATACAGGCCTACCTCCTCCCCTACAGCCTGCCTGTCCATCTCCAAAAATACCCTTTTTAATAATTATACGCTCCTCCTTTGCATTGAAAAAAAGCAAACAGTAAAGTTGCCAGATGCGGCCATCCTTTCATCCATTTGTCCTTCTGCATCTATTTTCCCAAACCATGCACTCATACTGTTATTATGTCGCCAAGTAATTAGACTACCTGGCCCAAAAATTATGGATTATAAAAGGATAGCAGCATTAGTGAAAAATACACATTTTGAAGCCAAAAACCCATTTGAGTTTTTAAGTTCAAAATACAGGCCTACCTCCTCCCCTACAGCCTGCCTGTCCATCTCCAAAAATAAAGTTTTTAATAATTATACACTCTTCGTTTGCTTTGGAAAACAAACAGTTAAGTTGCCATATGCTGCTATCCTTTCATCGATTTGTGCTTCTACACCTATGTTCCCAAACCATCATACACTCATACTGTTTTCACTTTGCCAAGTTATCGGACAACCTGGCCCCAAAATTATGGATTATAAAAGGATAGCAGCATAAGGGAAAAAATACACATTTTGAACCCAAAAACCCATTTGAGTTTTTAAGTTCAAAATCCAGGCCTACCTCCTCCCCATCAGCCTGCCTGTCCATCTCCAAAAATACCGTTTTAATAATTATGCACTCTTCATTTGCTTTGGAAAAGCAAATAGTTAAGTTGCCATATGCTGCTATCCTTTCATCGATTTGTGCTTCTACACCTATGTTCCCAAACCATCATACACTCATACTGTTTTCACTTTGCCAAGTTATCGGACAACCTGGCCCCAAAATTATGGATTATAAAAGGATAGCAGCATAAGGGAAAAATACACATTTTGAACCCAAAAACCCATTTGAGTTTTTAAGTTCAAAATACAGGCCTACCTCCACCCCTACAGCCTGCCTGTCCATCTCCAAAAATACCCTTTTTAATAATTATACGCTCCTCCTTTGCATTGAAAAAAAGCAAACAGTAAAGTTGCCAGATGCGGCCATCCTTTCATCCATTTGTCCTTCTGCATCTATTTTCCCAAACCATGCACTCATACTGTTATTATGTCGCCAAGTAATTAGACTACCTGGCCCAAAAATTATGGATTATAAAAGGATAGCAGCATAAGGAAAAAATACACATTTTGAACCCAAAAACCCATTTGAGTTTTTAAGTTCAAAATACAGGCCTACCTCCTCCCCTACAGCCTGCCTGTCCATCTCCAAAAATACCCTTTTTAATAATTATACGCTCCTCCTTTGCATTGAAAAAAAGCAAACAATAAAGTTGCCAGATGCGGCCATCCTTTCATCCATTTGTCCTTCTGCATCTATTTTCCCAAACCATGCACTCATACTGTTATTATGTCGCCAAGTAATTAGACTACCTGGCCCAAAAATTATGGATTATAAAAGGATAGCAGCATTAGTGAAAAATACACATTTTGAACCCAAAAACCCATTTGAGTTTTTAAGTTCAAAATACAGGCCTACCTCCTCCCCTACAGCCTGCCTGTCCATCTCCAAAAATACCCTTTTTAATAATTATACGCTCCTCCTTTGCATTGAAAAAAAGCAAACAGTAAAGTTGCCAGATGCGGCCATCCTTTCATCCATTTGTCCTTCTGCATCTATTTTCCCAAACCATGCACTCATACTGTTATTATGTCGCCAAGTAATTAGACTACCTGGCCCAAAAATTATGGATTATAAAAGGATAGCAGCATTAGTGAAAAATACACATTTTGAAGCCAAAAACCCATTTGAGTTTTTAAGTTCAAAATACAGGCCTACCTCCTCCCCTACAGCCTGCCTGTCCATCTCCAAAAATAAAGTTTTTAATAATTATACACTCTTCGTTTGCTTTGGAAAACAAACAGTTAAGTTGCCATATGCTGCTATCCTTTCATCGATTTGTGCTTCTACACCTATGTTCCCAAACCATCATACACTCATACTGTTTTCACTTTGCCAAGTTATCGAACAACCTGGCCCCAAAATTATGGATTATAAAAGGATAGCAGCATAAGGGAAAAATACACATTTTGAACCCAAAAACCCATTTGAGTTTTTAAGTTCAAAATACAGGCCTACCTCCTCCCCTACAGCCTGCCTGTCCATCTCCAAAAATACCCTTTTTAATAATTATACGCTCCTCCTTTGCATTGAAAAAAAGCAAACAGTAAAGTTGCCAGATGCGGCCATCCTTTCATCCATTTGTCCTTCTGCATCTATTTTTCCCAAACCATGCACTCATAATGTTATTATGTCGCCAAGTAATTAGACTCACTGGCCCAAAAATTATGGATTATTAAAGGATAGCAGCATAAGGGAAAAATACACATTTTGAACCCAAAAACCCATTTGAGTTTTTAAGTTCAAAATACAGGCCTACCTCCTCCCCTACAGCCTGCCTGTCCATCTCCAAAAATACCCTTTTTAATAATTATACACTCCTCCTTTGCATTGAAAAAAAGCAAACAGTAAAGTTGCCAGATGCGGCCATCCTTTCATCCATTTGTCCTTCTGCATCTATTTTCCCAAACCATGCACTCATACTGTTATTATGTCGCCAAGTAATTAGACTACCTGGCCCAAAAATTATGGATTATAAAAGGATAGCAGCATAAGGAAAAAATACACATTTTGAACCCAAAAACCCATTTGAGTTTTTAAGTTCAAAATACAGGCCTACCTCCTCCCCTACAGCCTGCCTGTCCATCTCCAAAAATACCCTTTTTAATAATTATACGCTCCTCCTTTGCATTGAAAAAAAGCAAACAATAAAGTTGCCAGATGCGGCCATCCTTTCATCCATTTGTCCTTCTGCATCTATTTTCCCAAACCATGCACTCATACTGTTATTATGTCGCCAAGTAATTAGACTACCTGGCCCAAAAATTATGGATTATAAAAGGATAGCAGCATTAGTGAAAAATACACATTTTGAACCCAAAAACCCATTTGAGTTTTTAAGTTCAAAATACAGGCCTACCTCCTCCCCTACAGCCTGCCTGTCCATCTCCAAAAATACCCTTTTTAATAATTATACGCTCCTCCTTTGCATTGAAAAAAAGCAAACAGTAAAGTTGCCAGATGCGGCCATCCTTTCATCCATTTGTCCTTCTGCATCTATTTTCCCAAACCATGCACTCATACTGTTATTATGTCGCCAAGTAATTAGACTACCTGGCCCAAAAATTATGGATTATAAAAGGATAGCAGCATTAGTGAAAAATACACATTTTGAAGTAAAAAACCCATTTGAGTTTTTAAGTTCAAAATACAGGCCTACCTCCTCCCCTACAGCCTGCCTGTCCATCTCCAAAAATAAAGTTTTTAATAATTATACACTCTTCGTTTGCTTTGGAAAACAAACAGTTAAGTTGCAATATGCTGCTATCCTTTCATCGATTTGTGCTTCTACACCTATGTTCCCAAACCATCATACACTCATACTGTTTTCACTTTGCCAAGTTATCGAACAACCTGGCCCCAAAATTATGGATTATAAAAGGATAGCAGCATAAGGGAAAAATACACATTTTGAACCCAAAAACCCATTTGAGTTTTTAAGTTCAAAATACAGGCCTACCTCCTCCCCTACAGCCTGCCTGTCCATCTCCAAAAATACCCTTTTTAATAATTATACGCTCCTCCTTTGCATTGAAAAAAAGCAAACAGTAAAGTTGCCAGATGCGGCCATCCTTTCATCCATTTGTCCTTCTGCATCTATTTTTCCCAAACCATGCACTCATACTGTTATTATGTCGCCAAGTAATTAGACTCACTGGCCCAAAAATTATGGATTATTAAAGGATAGCAGCATAAGGGAAAAATACACATTTTGAACCCAAAAACCCATTTGAGTTTTTAAGTTCAAAATACAGGCCTACCTCCTCCCCTACAGCCTGCCTGTCCATCTCCAAAAATACCCTTTTTAATAATTATACACTCCTCCTTTGCATTGAAAAAAAGCAAACAGTAAAGTTGCCAGATGCGGGCATCCTTTCATCCATTTGTCCTTCTGCATCTATTTTCCCAAACCATGCACTCATACTGTTATTATGTCGCCAAGTAATTAGACTACCTGGCCCAAAAATTATGGATTATAAAAGGATAGCAGCATTAGTTAAAAATACACATTTTGAACCCAAAAACCCATTTGAGTTTTTAAGTTCAAAATACAGGCCTACCTCCTCCCCTACAGCCTGCCTGTCCATCTCCAAAAATACCCTTTTTAATAATTATACGCTCCTCCTTTGCATTGAAAAAAAGCAAACAATAAAGTTGCCAGATGCGGCCATCCTTTCATCCATTTGTCCTTCTGCATCTATTTTCCCAAACCATGCACTCATACTGTTATTATGTCGCCAAGTAATTAGACTACCTGGCCCAAAAATTATGGATTATAAAAGGATAGCAGCATTAGTGAAAAATACACATTTTGAACCCAAAAACCCATTTGAGTTTTTAAGTTCAAAATACAGGCCTACCTCCTCCCCTACAGCCTGCCTGTCCATCTCCAAAAATACCCTTTTTAATAATTATACGCTCCTCCTTTGCATTGAAAAAAAGCAAACAGTAAAGTTGCCAGATGCGGCCATCCTTTCATCCATTTGTCCTTCTGCATCTATTTTTCCCAAACCATGCACTCATACTGTTATTATGTCGCCAAGTAATTAGACTCACTGGCCCAAAAATTATGGATTATTAAAGGATAGCAGCATAAGGGAAAAATACACATTTTGAACCCAAAAACCCATTTGAGTTTTTAAGTTCAAAATACAGGCCTACCTCCTCCCCTACAGCCTGCCTGTCCATCTCCAAAAATACCCTTTTTAATAATTATACACTCCTCCTTTGCATTGAAAAAAAGCAAACAGTAAAGTTGCCAGATGCGGGCATCCTTTCATCCATTTGTCCTTCTGCATCTATTTTCCCAAACCATGCACTCATACTGTTATTATGTCGCCAAGTAATTAGACTACCTGGCCCAAAAATTATGGATTATAAAAGGATAGCAGCATTAGTTAAAAATACACATTTTGAACCCAAAAACTCATTTGAGTTTTTAAGTTCAAAATACAGGCCTACCTCCTCCCCTACAGCCTGCCTGTCCATCTCCAAAAATACCCTTTTTAATAATTATACGCTCCTCCTTTGCATTGAAAAAAAGCAAACAATAAAGTTGCCAGATGCGGCCATCCTTTCATCCATTTGTCCTTCTGCATCTATTTTCCCAAACCATGCACTCATACTGTTATTATGTCGCCAAGTAATTAGACTACCTGGCCCAAAAATTATGGATTATAAAAGGATAGCAGCATTAGTGAAAAATACACATTTTGAACCCAAAAACCCATTTGAGTTTTTAAGTTCAAAATACAGGCCTACCTCCTCCCCTACAGCCTGCCTGTCCATCTCCAAAAATACCCTTTTTAATAATTATACGCTCCTCCTTTGCATTGAAAAAAAGCAAACAGTAAAGTTGCCAGATGCGGCCATCCTTTCATCCATTTGTCCTTCTGCATCTATTTTCCCAAACCATGCACTCATACTGTTATTATGTCGCCAAGTAATTAGACTACCTGGCCCAAAAATTATGGATTATAAAAGGATAGCAGCATTAGTGAAAAATACACATTTTGAAGCCAAAAACCCATTTGAGTTTTTAAGTTCAAAATACAGGCCTACCTCCTCCCCTACAGCCTGCCTGTCCATCTCCAAAAATAAAGTTTTTAATAATTATACACTCTTCGTTTGCTTTGGAAAACAAACAGTTAAGTTGCCATATGCTGCTATCCTTTCATCGATTTGTGCTTCTACACCTATGTTCCCAAACCATCATACACTCATACTGTTTTCACTTTGCCAAGTTATCGGACAACCTGGCCCCAAAATTATGGATTATAAAAGGATAGCAGCATAAGGGAAAAAATACACATTTTGAACCCAAAAACCCATTTGAGTTTTTAAGTTCAAAATCCAGGCCTACCTCCTCCCCATCAGCCTGCCTGTCCATCTCCAAAAATACCCTTTTTAATAATTATACGCTCCTCCTTTGCATTGAAAAAAAGCAAACAGTAAAGTTGCCAGATGCGGCCATCCTTTCATCCATTTGTCCTTCTGCATCTATTTTTCCCAAACCATGCACTCATACTGTTATTATGTCGCCAAGTAATTAGACTCACTGGCCCAAAAATTATGGATTATTAAAGGATAGCAGCATAAGGGAAAAATACACATTTTGAACCCAAAAACCCATTTGAGTTTTTAAGTTCAAAATACAGGCCTACCTCCTCCCCTACAGCCTGCCTGTCCATCTCCAAAAATACCCTTTTTAATAATTATACGCTCCTCCTTTGCATTGAAAAAAAGCAAACAATAAAGTTGCCAGATGCGGCCATCCTTTCATCCATTTGTCCTTCTGCATCTATTTTCCCAAACCATGCACTCATACTGTTATTATGTCGCCAAGTAATTAGACTACCTGGCCCAAAAATTATGGATTATAAAAGGATAGCAGCATTAGTGAAAAATACACATTTTGAACCCAAAAACCCATTTGAGTTTTTAAGTTCAAAATACAGGCCTACCTCCTCCCCTACAGCCTGCCTGTCCATCTCCAAAAATACCCTTTTTAATAATTATACGCTCCTCCTTTGCATTGAAAAAAAGCAAACAGTAAAGTTGCCAGATGCGGCCATCCTTTCATCCATTTGTCCTTCTGCATCTATTTTCCCAAACCATGCACTCATACTGTTATTATGTCGCCAAGTAATTAGACTACCTGGCCCAAAAATTATGGATTATAAAAGGATAGCAGCATTAGTGAAAAATACACATTTTGAAGCCAAAAACCCATTTGAGTTTTTAAGTTCAAAATACAGGCCTACCTCCTCCCCTACAGCCTGCCTGTCCATCTCCAAAAATAAAGTTTTTAATAATTATACACTCTTCGTTTGCTTTGGAAAACAAACAGTTAAGTTGCCATATGCTGCTATCCTTTCATCGATTTGTGCTTCTACACCTATGTTCCCAAACCATCATACACTCATACTGTTTTCACTTTGCCAAGTTATCGGACAACCTGGCCCCAAAATTATGGATTATAAAAGGATAGCAGCATAAGGGAAAAAATACACATTTTGAACCCAAAAACCCATTTGAGTTTTTAAGTTCAAAATCCAGGCCTACCTCCTCCCCATCAGCCTGCCTGTCCATCTCCAAAAATACCCTTTTTAATAATTATACGCTCCTCCTTTGCATTGAAAAAAAGCAAACAGTAAAGTTGCCAGATGCGGCCATCCTTTCATCCATTTGTCCTTCTGCATCTATTTTTCCCAAACCATGCACTCATACTGTTATTATGTCGCCAAGTAATTAGACTCACTGGCCCAAAAATTATGGATTATTAAAGGATAGCAGCATAAGGGAAAAATACACATTTTGAACCCAAAAACCCATTTGAGTTTTTAAGTTCAAAATACAGGCCTACCTCCTCCCCTACAGCCTGCCTGTCCATCTCCAAAAATACCCTTTTTAATAATTATACGCTCCTCCTTTGCATTGAAAAAAAGCAAACAGTAAAGTTGCCAGATGCGGCCATTCTTTCATCCATTTGTCCTTCTGCATCTATTTTCCCAAACCATGCACTCAAACTGTTATTATGTCGCCAAGTAATTAGACTACCTGGCCCAAAAATTATGGATTATAAAAGGATAGCAGCATAAGGGAAAAATACACATTTTGAACCCAAAAACCCATTTGAGTTTTTAAGTTCAAAATACAGGCCTACCTCCTCCCCTACAGCCTGCCTGTCCATCTCCAAAAATACCCTTTTTAATAATTATACGCTCCTCCTTTGCATTGAAAAAAAGCAAACAGTAAAGTTGCCAGATGCGGCCATCCTTTCATCCATTTGTCCTTCTGCATCTATTTTCCCAAACCATGCACTCATACTGTTATTATGTCGCCAAGTAATTAGACTACCTGGCCCAAAAATTATGGATTATAAAAGGATAGCAGCATTAGTGAACAATACACATTTTGAAGCCAAAAACCCATTTGAGTTTTTAAGTTCAAAATACAGGCCTACCTCCTCCCCTACAGCCTGCCTGTCCATCTCCAAAAATACAGTTTTTAATAATTATACACTCTTCGTTTGCTTTGGAAAACAAACAGTTAAGTTGCCATATGCTGCTATCCTTTCATCGATTTGTGCTTCTACACCTATGTTCCCAAACCATCATACACTCATACTGTTTTCACTTTGCCAAGTTATCGAACAACCTGGCCCCAAAATTATGGATTATAAAAGGATAGCAGCATAAGGGAAAAATGCACATTTTGAACCCAAAAACCCATTTGAGTTTTTAAGTTCAAAATACAGGCCTACCTCCTCCCCTACAGCCTGCCTGTCCATCTCCAAAAATACCCTTTTTAATAATTATACGCTCCTCCTTTGCATTGAAAAAAAGCAAACAGTAAAGTTGCCAGATGCGGCCATCCTTTCATCCATTTGTCCTTCTGCATCTATTTTCCCAAACCATGCACTCATACTGTTATTATGTCGCCAAGTAATTAGACTACCTGGCCCAAAAATTATGGATTATAAAAGGATAGCAGCATTAGTGAAAAATACACATTTTGAAGCCAAAAACCCATTTGAGTTTTTAAGTTCAAAATACAGGCCTACCTCCTCCCCTACAGCCTGCCTGTCCATCTCCAAAAATAAAGTTTTTAATAATTATACACTCTTCGTTTGCTTTGGAAAACAAACAGTTAAGTTGCCATATGCTGCTATCCTTTCATCGATTTGTGCTTCTACACCTATGTTCCCAAACCATCATACACTCATACTGTTTTCACTTTGCCAAGTTATCGGACAACCTGGCCCCAAAATTATGGATTATAAAAGGATAGCAGCATAAGGGAAAAAATACACATTTTGAACCCAAAAACCCATTTGAGTTTTTAAGTTCAAAATCCAGGCCTACCTCCTCCCCATCAGCCTGCCTGTCCATCTCCAAAAATACCCTGTTTTAATAATTATGCACTCTTCATTTGCTTTGGAAAAGCAAATAGTTAAGTTGCCATATGCTGCTATCCTTTCATCGATTTGTGCTTCTACACCTATGTTCCCAAACCATCATACACTCATACTGTTTTCACTTTGCCAAGTTATCGGACAACCTGGCCCCAAAATTATGGATTATAAAAGGATAGCAGCATAAGGGAAAAATACACATTTTGAACCCAAAAACCCATTTGAGTTTTTAAGTTCAAAATACAGGCCTACCTCCACCCCTACAGCCTGCCTGTCCATCTCCAAAAATACCCTTTTTAATAATTATACGCTCCTCCTTTGCATTGAAAAAAAGCAAACAGTAAAGTTGCCAGATGCGGCCATCCTTTCATCCATTTGTCCTTCTGCATCTATTTTCCCAAACCATGCACTCATACTGTTATTATGTCGCCAAGTAATTAGACTACCTGGCCCAAAAATTATGGATTATAAAAGGATAGCAGCATAAGGAAAAAATACACATTTTGAACCCAAAAACCCATTTGAGTTTTTAAGTTCAAAATACAGGCCTACCTCCTCCCCTACAGCCTGCCTGTCCATCTCCAAAAATACCCTTTTTAATAATTATACGCTCCTCCTTTGCATTGAAAAAAAGCAAACAATAAAGTTGCCAGATGCGGCCATCCTTTCATCCATTTGTCCTTCTGCATCTATTTTCCCAAACCATGCACTCATACTGTTATTATGTCGCCAAGTAATTAGACTACCTGGCCCAAAAATTATGGATTATAAAAGGATAGCAGCATTAGTGAAAAATACACATTTTGAACCCAAAAACCCATTTGAGTTTTTAAGTTCAAAATACAGGCCTACCTCCTCCCCTACAGCCTGCCTGTCCATCTCCAAAAATACCCTTTTTAATAATTATACGCTCCTCCTTTGCATTGAAAAAAAGCAAACAGTAAAGTTGCCAGATGCGGCCATCCTTTCATCCATTTGTCCTTCTGCATCTATTTTCCCAAACCATGCACTCATACTGTTATTATGTCGCCAAGTAATTAGACTACCTGGCCCAAAAATTATGGATTATAAAAGGATAGCAGCATTAGTGAAAAATACACATTTTGAAGCCAAAAACCCATTTGAGTTTTTAAGTTCAAAATACAGGCCTACCTCCTCCCCTACAGCCTGCCTGTCCATCTCCAAAAATAAAGTTTTTAATAATTATACACTCTTCGTTTGCTTTGGAAAACAAACAGTTAAGTTGCCATATGCTGCTATCCTTTCATCGATTTGTGCTTCTACACCTATGTTCCCAAACCATCATACACTCATACTGTTTTCACTTTGCCAAGTTATCGAACAACCTGGCCCCAAAATTATGGATTATAAAACGATAGCAGCATAAGGGAAAAATACACATTTTGAACCCAAAAACCCATTTGAGTTTTTAAGTTCAAAATACAGGCCTACCTCCTCCCCTACAGCCTGCCTGTCCATCTCCAAAAATACCCTTTTTAATAATTATACGCTCCTCCTTTGCATTGAAAAAAAGCAAACAGTAAAGTTGCCAGATGCGGCCATCCTTTCATCCATTTGTCCTTCTGCATCTATTTTTCCCAAACCATGCACTCATACTGTTATTATGTCGCCAAGTAATTAGACTCACTGGCCCAAAAATTATGGATTATTAAAGGATAGCAGCATAAGGGAAAAATACACATTTTGAACCCAAAAACCCATTTGAGTTTTTAAGTTCAAAATACAGGCCTACCTCCTCCCCTACAGCCTGCCTGTCCATCTCCAAAAATACCCTTTTTAATAATTATACACTCCTCCTTTGCATTGAAAAAAAGCAAACAGTAAAGTTGCCAGATGCGGGCATCCTTTCATCCATTTGTCCTTCTGCATCTATTTTCCCAAACCATGCACTCATACTGTTATTATGTCGCCAAGTAATTAGACTACCTGGCCCAAAAATTATGGATTATAAAAGGATAGCAGCATTAGTTAAAAATACACATTTTGAACCCAAAAACCCATTTGAGTTTTTAAGTTCAAAATACAGGCCTACCTCCTCCCCTACAGCCTGCCTGTCCATCTCCAAAAATACCCTTTTTAATAATTATACGCTCCTCCTTTGCATTGAAAAAAAGCAAACAATAAAGTTGCCAGATGCGGCCATCCTTTCATCCATTTGTCCTTCTGCATCTATTTTCCCAAACCATGCACTCATACTGTTATTATGTCGCCAAGTAATTAGACTACCTGGCCCAAAAATTATGGATTATAAAAGGATAGCAGCATTAGTGAAAAATACACATTTTGAACCCAAAAACCCATTTGAGTTTTTAAGTTCAAAATACAGGCCTACCTCCTCCCCTACAGCCTGCCTGTCCATCTCCAAAAATACCCTTTTTAATAATTATACGCTCCTCCTTTGCATTGAAAAAAAGCAAACAGTAAAGTTGCCAGATGCGGCCATCCTTTCATCCATTTGTCCTTCTGCATCTATTTTTCCCAAACCATGCACTCATACTGTTATTATGTCGCCAAGTAATTAGACTCACTGGCCCAAAAATTATGGATTATTAAAGGATAGCAGCATAAGGGAAAAATACACATTTTGAACCCAAAAACCCATTTGAGTTTTTAAGTTCAAAATACAGGCCTACCTCCTCCCCTACAGCCTGCCTGTCCATCTCCAAAAATACCCTTTTTAATAATTATACACTCCTCCTTTGCATTGAAAAAAAGCAAACAGTAAAGTTGCCAGATGCGGGCATCCTTTCATCCATTTGTAACTTCTGCATCTATTTTCCCAAACCATGCACTCATACTGTTATTATGTCGCCAAGTAATTAGACTACCTGGCCCAAAAATTATGGATTATAAAAGGATAGCAGCATTAGTTAAAAATACACATTTTGAACCCAAAAACCCATTTGAGTTTTTAAGTTCAAAATACAGGCCTACCTCCTCCCCTACAGCCTGCCTGTCCATCTCCAAAAATACCCTTTTTAATAATTATACGCTCCTCCTTTGCATTGAAAAAAAGCAAACAATAAAGTTGCCAGATGCGGCCATCCTTTCATCCATTTGTCCTTCTGCATCTATTTTCCCAAACCATGCACTCATACTGTTATTATGTCGCCAAGTAATTAGACTACCTGGCCCAAAAATTATGGATTATAAAAGGATAGCAGCATTAGTGAAAAATACACATTTTGAACCCAAAAACCCATTTGAGTTTTTAAGTTCAAAATACAGGCCTACCTCCTCCCCTACAGCCTGCCTGTCCATCTCCAAAAATACCCTTTTTAATAATTATACGCTCCTCCTTTGCATTGAAAAAAAGCAAACAGTAAAGTTGCCAGATGCGGCCATCCTTTCATCCATTTGTCCTTCTGCATCTATTTTCCCAAACCATGCACTCATACTGTTATTATGTCGCCAAGTAATTAGACTACCTGGCCCAAAAATTATGGATTATAAAAGGATAGCAGCATTAGTGAAAAATACACATTTTGAAGCCAAAAACCCATTTGAGTTTTTAAGTTCAAAATACAGGCCTACCTCCTCCCCTACAGCCTGCCTGTCCATCTCCAAAAATAAAGTTTTTAATAATTATACACTCTTCGTTTGCTTTGGAAAACAAACAGTTAAGTTGCCATATGCTGCTATCCTTTCATCGATTTGTGCTTCTACACCTATGTTCCCAAACCATCATACACTCATACTGTTTTCACTTTGCCAAGTTATCGGACAACCTGGCCCCAAAATTATGGATTATAAAAGGATAGCAGCATAAGGGAAAAAATACACATTTTGAACCCAAAAACCCATTTGAGTTTTTAAGTTCAAAATCCAGGCCTACCTCCTCCCCATCAGCCTGCCTGTCCATCTCCAAAAATACCCTTTTTAATAATTATACGCTCCTCCTTTGCATTGAAAAAAAGCAAACAGTAAAGTTGCCAGATGCGGCCATCCTTTCATCCATTTGTCCTTCTGCATCTATTTTTCCCAAACCATGCACTCATACTGTTATTATGTCGCCAAGTAATTAGACTCACTGGCCCAAAAATTATGGATTATAAAAGGATAGCAGCATAAGGGAAAAATACACATTTTGAACCCAAAAACCCATTTGAGTTTTTAAGTTCAAAATACAGGCCTACCTCCACCCCTACAGCCTGCCTGTCCATCTCCAAAAATACCCTTTTTAATAATTATACGCTCCTCCTTTGCATTGAAAAAAAGCAAACAGTAAAGTTGCCAGATGCGGCCATCCTTTCATCCATTTGTCCTTCTGCATCTATTTTCCCAAACCATGCACTCATACTGTTATTATGTCGCCAAGTAATTAGACTACCTGGCCCAAAAATTATGGATTATAAAAGGATAGCAGCATAAGGAAAAAATACACATTTTGAACCCAAAAACCCATTTGAGTTTTTAAGTTCAAAATACAGGCCTACCTCCTCCCCTACAGCCTGCCTGTCCATCTCCAAAAATACCCTTTTTAATAATTATACGCTCCTCCTTTGCATTGAAAAAAAGCAAACAATAAAGTTGCCAGATGCGGCCATCCTTTCATCCATTTGTCCTTCTGCATCTATTTTCCCAAACCATGCACTCATACTGTTATTATGTCGCCAAGTAATTAGACTACCTGGCCCAAAAATTATGGATTATAAAAGGATAGCAGCATTAGTGAAAAATACACATTTTGAACCCAAAAACCCATTTGAGTTTTTAAGTTCAAAATACAGGCCTACCTCCTCCCCTACAGCCTGCCTGTCCATCTCCAAAAATACCCTTTTTAATAATTATACGCTCCTCCTTTGCATTGAAAAAAAGCAAACAGTAAAGTTGCCAGATGCGGCCATCCTTTCATCCATTTGTCCTTCTGCATCTATTTTCCCAAACCATGCACTCATACTGTTATTATGTCGCCAAGTAATTAGACTACCTGGCCCAAAAATTATGGATTATAAAAGGATAGCAGCATTAGTGAAAAATACACATTTTGAAGCCAAAAACCCATTTGAGTTTTTAAGTTCAAAATACAGGCCTACCTCCTCCCCTACAGCCTGCCTGTCCATCTCCAAAAATAAAGTTTTTAATAATTATACACTCTTCGTTTGCTTTGGAAAACAAACAGTTAAGTTGCCATATGCTGCTATCCTTTCATCGATTTGTGCTTCTACACCTATGTTCCCAAACCATCATACACTCATACTGTTTTCACTTTGCCAAGTTATCGAACAACCTGGCCCCAAAATTATGGATTATAAAAGGATAGCAGCATAAGGGAAAAATACACATTTTGAACCCAAAAACCCATTTGAGTTTTTAAGTTCAAAATACAGGCCTACCTCCTCCCCTACAGCCTGCCTGTCCATCTCCAAAAATACCCTTTTTAATAATTATACGCTCCTCCTTTGCATTGAAAAAAAGCAAACAGTAAAGTTGCCAGATGCGGCCATCCTTTCATCCATTTGTCCTTCTGCATCTATTTTTCCCAAACCATGCACTCATACTGTTATTATGTCGCCAAGTAATTAGACTCACTGGCCCAAAAATTATGGATTATTAAAGGATAGCAGCATAAGGGAAAAATACACATTTTGAACCCAAAAACCCATTTGAGTTTTTAAGTTCAAAATACAGGCCTACCTCCTCCCCTACAGCCTGCCTGTCCATCTCCAAAAATACCCTTTTTAATAATTATACACTCCTCCTTTGCATTGAAAAAAAGCAAACAGTAAAGTTGCCAGATGCGGGCATCCTTTCATCCATTTGTCCTTCTGCATCTATTTTCCCAAACCATGCACTCATACTGTTATTATGTCGCCAAGTAATTAGACTACCTGGCCCAAAAATTATGGATTATAAAAGGATAGCAGCATTAGTTAAAAATACACATTTTGAACCCAAAAACCCATTTGAGTTTTTAAGTTCAAAATACAGGCCTACCTCCTCCCCTACAGCCTGCCTGTCCATCTCCAAAAATACCCTTTTTAATAATTATACGCTCCTCCTTTGCATTGAAAAAAAGCAAACAATAAAGTTGCCAGATGCGGCCATCCTTTCATCCATTTGTCCTTCTGCATCTATTTTCCCAAACCATGCACTCATACTGTTATTATGTCGCCAAGTAATTAGACTACCTGGCCCAAAAATTATGGATTATAAAAGGATAGCAGCATTAGTGAAAAATACACATTTTGAACCCAAAAACCCATTTGAGTTTTTAAGTTCAAAATACAGGCCTACCTCCTCCCCTACAGCCTGCCTGTCCATCTCCAAAAATACCCTTTTTAATAATTATACGCTCCTCCTTTGCATTGAAAAAAAGCAAACAGTAAAGTTGCCAGATGCGGCCATCCTTTCATCCATTTGTCCTTCTGCATCTATTTTTCCCAAACCATGCACTCATACTGTTATTATGTCGCCAAGTAATTAGACTCACTGGCCCAAAAATTATGGATTATTAAAGGATAGCAGCATAAGGGAAAAATACACATTTTGAACCCAAAAACCCATTTGAGTTTTTAAGTTCAAAATACAGGCCTACCTCCTCCCCTACAGCCTGCCTGTCCATCTCCAAAAATACCCTTTTTAATAATTATACACTCCTCCTTTGCATTGAAAAAAAGCAAACAGTAAAGTTGCCAGATGCGGGCATCCTTTCATCCATTTGTCCTTCTGCATCTATTTTCCCAAACCATGCACTCATACTGTTATTATGTCGCCAAGTAATTAGACTACCTGGCCCAAAAATTATGGATTATAAAAGGATAGCAGCATTAGTTAAAAATACACATTTTGAACCCAAAAACCCATTTGAGTTTTTAAGTTCAAAATACAGGCCTACCTCCTCCCCTACAGCCTGCCTGTCCATCTCCAAAAATACCCTTTTTAATAATTATACGCTCCTCCTTTGCATTGAAAAAAAGCAAACAATAAAGTTGCCAGATGCGGCCATTCTTTCATCCATTTGTCCTTCTGCATCTATTTTCCCAAACCATGCACTCATACTGTTATTATGTCGCCAAGTAATTAGACTACCTGGCCCAAAAATTATGGATTATAAAAGGATAGCAGCATTAGTGAAAAATACACATTTTGAACCCAAAAACCCATTTGAGTTTTTAAGTTCAAAATACAGGCATACCTCCTCCCCTACAGCCTGCCTGTCCATCTCCAAAAATACCCTTTTTAATAATTATACGCTCCTCCTTTGCATTGAAAAAAAGCAAACAGTAAAGTTGCCAGATGCGGCCATCCTTTCATCCATTTGTCCTTCTGCATCTATTTTCCCAAACCATGCACTCATACTGTTATTATGTCGCCAAGTAATTAGACTACCTGGCCCAAAAATTATGGATTATAAAAGGATAGCAGCATTAGTGAAAAATACACATTTTGAAGCCAAAAACCCATTTGAGTTTTTAAGTTCAAAATACAGGCCTACCTCCTCCCCTACAGCCTGCCTGTCCATCTCCAAAAACAAAGTTTTTAATAATTATACACTCTTCGTTTGCTTTGGAAAACAAACAGTTAAGTTGCCATATGCTGCTATCCTTTCATCGATTTGTGCTTCTACACCTATGTTCCCAAACCATCATACACTCATACTGTTTTCACTTTGCCAAGTTATCGGACAACCTGGCCCCAAAATTATGGATTATAAAAGGATAGCAGCATAAGGGAAAAAATACACATTTTGAACCCAAAAACCCATTTGAGTTTTTAAGTTCAAAATCCAGGCCTACCTCCTCCCCATCAGCCTGCCTGTCCATCTCCAAAAATACCCTGTTTTAATAATTATGCACTCTTCATTTGCTTTGGAAAAGCAAATAGTTAAGTTGCCATATGCTGCTATCCTTTCATCGATTTGTGCTTCTACACCTATGTTCCCAAACCATCATACACTCATACTGTTTTCACTTTGCCAAGTTATCGGACAACCTGGCCCCAAAATTATGGATTATAAAAGGATAGCAGCATAAGGGAAAAATACACATTTTGAACCCAAAAACCCATTTGAGTTTTTAAGTTCAAAATACAGGCCTACCTCCACCCCTACAGCCTGCCTGTCCATCTCCAAAAATACCCTTTTTAATAATTATACGCTCCTCCTTTGCATTGAAAAAAAGCAAACAGTAAAGTTGCCAGATGCGGCCATCCTTTCATCCATTTGTCCTTCTGCATCTATTTTCCCAAACCATGCACTCATACTGTTATTATGTCGCCAAGTAATTAGACTACCTGGCCCAAAAATTATGGATTATAAAAGGATAGCAGCATAAGGGAAAAATACACATTTTGAACCCAAAAACCCATTTGAGTTTTTAAGTTCAAAATACAGGCCTACCTCCTCCCCTACAGCCTGCCTGTCCATCTCCAAAAATACCCTTTTTAATAATTATACGCTCCTCCTTTGCATTGAAAAAAAGCAAACAATAAAGTTGCCAGATGCGGCCATCCTTTCATCCATTTGTCCTTCTGCATCTATTTTCCCAAACCATGCACTCATACTGTTATTATGTCGCCAAGTAATTAGACTACCTGGCCCAAAAATTATGGATTATAAAAGGATAGCAGCATTAGTGAAAAATACACATTTTGAACCCAAAAACCCATTTGAGTTTTTAAGTTCAAAATACAGGCCTACCTCCTCCCCTACAGCCTGCCTGTCCATCTCCAAAAATACCCTTTTTAATAATTATACGCTCCTCCTTTGCATTGAAAAAAAGCAAACAGTAAAGTTGCCAGATGCGGCCATCCTTTCATCCATTTGTCCTTCTGCATCTATTTTCCCAAACCATGCACTCATACTGTTATTATGTCGCCAAGTAATTAGACTACCTGGCCCAAAAATTATGGATTATAAAAGGATAGCAGCATTAGTGAAAAATACACATTTTGAACCCAAAAACCCATTTGAGTTTTTAAGTTCAAAATACAGGCCTACCTCCTCCCCTACAGCCTCTGCCTGTCCATTTCCAAAAATACCCTTTTTAATAATTATACGCTCCTCCTTTGCATTGAAAAAAAGCAAACAGTAAAGTTGCCAGATGCGGCCATCCTTTCATCCATTTGTCCTTCTGCATCTATTTTCCCAAACCATGCACTCATACTGTTATTATGTCGCCAAGTAATTAGACTACCTGGCCCCAAAATTATGGATTATAAAAGGATAGCAGCATAAGGGAAAAATACACATTTTGAACCCAAAAACCCATTTAAGTTTTTAAGTTCAAAATACAGGCCTACCTCCTCCCCTACAGCCTGCCTGTTCATCTCCAAAAATACCCTTTTTAATAATTATACGCTCCTCCTTTGCATTGAAAAAAAGCAAACAGTAAAGTTGCCAGATGCGGCCATCCTTTCATCCATTTGTCCTTCTGCATCTATTTTTCCCAAACCATGCACTCATACTGTTATTATGTCGCCAAGTAATTAGACTACCTGGCCCAAAAATTATGGATTATAAAAGGATAGCAGCATTAGTGAAAAATACACATTTTGAAGCCAAAAACCCATTTGAGTTTTTAAGTTCAAAATACAGGCCTACCTCCTCCCCTACAGCCTGCCTGTCCATCTCCAAAAATAAAGTTTTTAATAATTATACACTCTTCGTTTGCTTTGGAAAACAAACAGTTAAGTTGCCATATGCTGCTATCCTTTCATCGATTTGTGCTTCTACACCTATGTTCCCAAACCATCATACACTCATACTGTTTTCACTTTGCCAAGTTATCGAACAACCTGGCCCCAAAATTATGGATTATAAAAGGATAGCAGCATAAGGGAAAAATACACATTTTGAACCCAAAAACCCATTTGAGTTTTTAAGTTCAAAATACAGGCCTACCTCCTCCCCTACAGCCTGCCTGTCCATCTCCAAAAATACCCTTTTTAATAATTATACGCTCCTCCTTTGCATTGAAAAAAAGCAAACAGTAAAGTTGCCAGATGCGGCCATCCTTTCATCCATTTGTCCTTCTGCATCTATTTTTCCCAAACCATGCACTCATACTGTTATTATGTCGCCAAGTAATTAGACTCACTGGCCCAAAAATTATGGATTATTAAAGGATAGCAGCATAAGGGAAAAATACACATTTTGAACCCAAAAAGCCATTTGAGTTTTTAAGTTCAAAATACAGGCCTACCTCCTCCCCTACAGCCTGCCTGTCCATCTCCAAAAATACCCTTTTTAATAATTATACACTCCTCCTTTGCATTGAAAAAAAGCAAACAGTAAAGTTGCCAGATGCGGGCATCCTTTCATCCATTTGTCCTTCTGCATCTATTTTCCCAAACCATGCACTCATACTGTTATTATGTCGCCAAGTAATTAGACTACCTGGCCCAAAAATTATGGATTATAAAAGGATAGCAGCATTAGTGAAAAATACACATTTTGAACCCAAAAACCCATTTGAGTTTTTAAGTTCAAAATACAGGCCTACCTCCTCCCCTACAGCCTGCCTGTCCATCTCCAAAAATACCCTTTTTAATAATTATACGCTCCTCCTTTGCATTGAAAAAAAGCAAACAATAAAGTTGCCAGATGCGGCCATCCTTTCATCCATTTGTCCTTCTGCATCTATTTTCCCAAACCATGCACTCATACTGTTATTATGTCGCCAAGTAATTAGACTACCTGGCCCAAAAATTATGGATTATAAAAGGATAGCAGCATTAGTGAAAAATACACATTTTGAACCCAAAAACCCATTTGAGTTTTTAAGTTCAAAATACAGGCCTACCTCCTCCCCTACAGCCTGCCTGTCCATCTCCAAAAATACCCTTTTTAATAATTATACGCTCCTCCTTTGCATTGAAAAAAAGCAAACAGTAAAGTTGCCAGATGCGGCCATCCTTTCATCCATTTGTCCTTCTGCATCTATTTTCCCAAACCATGCACTCATACTGTTATTATGTCGCCAAGTAATTAGACTACCTGGCCCAAAAATTATGGATTATAAAAGGATAGCAGCATTAGTGAAAAATACACATTTTGAAGCCAAAAACTCATTTGAGTTTTTAAGTTCAAAATACAGGCCTACCTCCTCCCCTACAGCCTGCCTGTCCATCTCCAAAAATAAAGTTTTTAATAATTATACACTCTTCGTTTGCTTTGGAAAACAAACAGTTAAGTTGCCATATGCTGCTATCCTTTCATCGATTTGTGCTTCTACACCTATGTTCCCAAACCATCATACACTCATACTGTTTTCACTTTGCCAAGTTATCGGACAACCTGGCCCCAAAATTATGGATTATAAAAGGATAGCAGCATAAGGGAAAAAATACACATTTTGAACCCAAAAACCCATTTGAGTTTTTAAGTTCAAAATCCAGGCCTACCTCCTCCCCATCAGCCTGCCTGTCCATCTCCAAAAATACCCTGTTTTAATAATTATGCACTCTTCATTTGCTTTGGAAAAGCAAATAGTTAAGTTGCCATATGCTGCTATCCTTTCATCGATTTGTGCTTCTACACCTATGTTCCCAAACCATCATACACTCATACTGTTTTCACTTTGCCAAGTTATCGGACAACCTGGCCCCAAAATTATGGAGTATAAAAGGATAGCAGCATAAGGGAAAAATACACATTTTGAACCCAAAAACCCATTTGAGTTTTTAAGTTCAAAATACAGGCCTACCTCCACCCCTACAGCCTGCCTGTCCATCTCCAAAAATACCCTTTTTAATAATTATACGCTCCTCCTTTGCATTGAAAAAAAGCAAACAGTAATGTTGCCAGATGCGGCCATCCTTTCATCCATTTGTCCTTCTGCATCTATTTTCCCAAACCATGCACTCATACTGTTATTATGTCGCCAAGTAATTAGACTACCTGGCCCAAAAATTATGGATTATAAAAGGATAGCAGCATAAGGGAAAAATACACATTTTGAACCCAAAAACCCATTTGAGTTTTTAAGTTCAAAATACAGGCCTACCTCCTCCCCTACAGCCTGCCTGTCCATCTCCAAAAATACCCTTTTTAATAATTATACGCTCCTCCTTTGCATTGAAAAAAAGCAAACAGTAAAGTTGCCAGATGCGGCCATCCTTTCATCCATTTGTCCTTCTGCATCTATTTTCCCAAACCATGCACTCATACTGTTATTATGTCGCCAAGTAATTAGACTACCTGGCCCCAAAATTATGGATTATAAAAGGATAGCAGCATAAGGGAAAAATACACATTTTGAACCCAAAAACCCATTTGAGTTTTTAAGTTCAAAATACAGGCCTACCTCCTCCCCTACAGCCTGCCTGTCCATCTCCAAAAATACCCTTTTTAATAATTATACGCTCCCCCTTTGCATTGAAAAAAAGCAAACAGTAAAGTTGCCAGATGCGGCCATCCTTTCATCCATTTGTCCTTCTGCATCTATTTTCCCAAACCATGCACTCATACTGTTATTATGTCGCCAAGTAATTAGACTACCTGGCCCAAAAATTATGGATTATAAAAGGATAGCAGCATTAGTGAAAAATACACATTTTGAACCCAAAAACCCATTTGAGTTTTTAAGTTCAAAATACAGGCCTACCTCCTCCCCTACAGCCTGCCTGTCAATCTCCAAAAATACCCTTTTTAATAATTATACGCTCCTCCTTTGCATTGAAAAAAAGCAAACAGTAAAGTTGCCAGATGCGGCCATCCTTTCATCCATTTGTCCTTCTGCATCTATTTTCCCAAACCATGCACTCATACTGTTATTATGTCGCCAAGTAATTAGACTACCTGGCCCAAAAATTATGGATTATAAAAGGATAGCAGCATAAGGGAAAAATACACATTTTGAACCCAAAAACCCATTTGAGTTTTTAAGTTCAAAATACAGGCCTACCTCCTCCCCTACAGCCTGCCTGTCCATCTCCAAAAATACCCTTTTTAATAATTATACGCTCCTCCTTTGCATTGAAAAAAAGCAAACAGTAAAGTTGCCAGATGCAACCTTCCTTTCATCCATTTGTCCTTCTGCATCTATTTTCCCAAACCATGCACTCATACTGTTATTATGTCGCCAAGTAATTAGACTACTTGGCCCAAAAATTATGGATTATAAAAGGATAGCAGCATAAGGGAAAAATACACATTTTGAACCCAAAAACCCATTTGAGTTTTTAAGTTCAAAATACAGGCCTACCTCCTCCCCTACAGCCTGCCTGTCCATCTCCAAAAATACCCTTTTTAATAATTATACGCTCCTCCTTTGCATTGAAAAAAAGCAAACAGTAAAGTTGCCAGATGCGGCCATCCTTTCATCCATTTGTCCTTCTGCATCTATTTTCCCAAACCATGCACTCATACTGTTATTATGTCGCCAAGTAATTAGACTACCTGGCCCAAAAATTATGGATTATAAAAGGATAGCAGCATTAGTGAAAAATACACATTTTGAAGCCAAAAACCCATTTGAGTTTTTAAGTTCAAAATACAAAGGGAGAGAAGAGGCGCCGGCAATGGGGCAACGGCACCGATAGCCAGGGGGGGATAAGGGGCAGCGGCACCCATTGCCGGTGCCGCTGCCCCGTTGCCTCCCCCATCCCTAGTTGTATAATTACCCTGTTGCCGGGGTCGGGTCCGTGCTGCTTCAGGCCTCCCGTGGGGGGACACGGGGCAGCGGCGCCAGCAATGGGTGCCGCTGCCTCTTCTTTCCCCCTGTCTGTCGACGACGCTGCCCCATTGCCGGCGCCGTTTCTCTACCCCTGGCTATCGGCGCCGGCAATGGGGCAGCGGCACTGATAGCCAGGGGGAGAGAAGGGGCAGCAGCACCGATAGCAGGGGTAACCATCATACACTCATACTGTTTTCACTTTGCTAAGTTATCGGACAACCTGGCCCCAAAATTATGGATTATAAAAGGATAGCAGCATAAGGGAAAAATACACATTTTGAACCCAAAAAC
This sequence comes from Hyla sarda, assembly GCF_029499605.1. Classification (NCBI taxonomy): domain Eukaryota; kingdom Metazoa; phylum Chordata; class Amphibia; order Anura; family Hylidae; genus Hyla; species Hyla sarda. The sequence continues at coordinate 83,545,281 of NC_079199.1, read as the reverse complement.
CCATTTGAGTTTTTAAGTTCAAAATCCAGGCCTACCTCCTCCCCATCAGCCTGCCTGTCCATCTCCAAAAATACCCTGTTTTAATAATTATGCACTCTTCATTTGCTTTGGAAAAGCAAATAGTTAAGTTGCCATATGCTGCTATCCTTTCATCGATTTGTGCTTCTACACCTATGTTCCCAAACCATCATACACTCATACTGTTTTCACTTTGCCAAGTAATCGAACAACCTGGCCCCAAAATTATGGATTTTAAAAGGATAGCAGCATAAGGGAAAAATACACATTTTGAACCCAAAAACCCATTTGAGTTTTTAAGTTCAAAATATAGGCCTACCTCCTCCCCTACAGCCTGCCTGTCCATCTCCAAAAATACCCTTTTTAATAATTATACGCTCCTCCTTTGCATTGAAAAAAAGCAAACAATAAAGTTGCCAGATGCGGCCATCCTTTCATCCATTTGTCCTTCTGCATCTATTTTCCCAAACCATGCACTCATACTGTTATTATGTCGCCAAGTAATTAGACTACCTGGCCCAAAAATTATGGATTATAAAAGGATAGCAGCATTAGTGAAAAATACACATTTTGAAGCCAAAAACCCATTTGAGTTTTTAAGTTCAAAATACAGGCCTACCTCCTCCCCTACAGCCTGCCTGTCCATCTCCAAAAATACCCTTTTTAATAATTATACGCTCCTCCTTTGCATTGAAAAAAAGCAAACAATAAAGTTGCCAGATGCGGCCATCCTTTCATCCATTTGTCCTTCTGCATCTATTTTCCCAAACCATGCACTCATACTGTTATTATGTCGCCAAGTAATTAGACTACCTGGCCCAAAAATTATGGATTATAAAAGGATAGCAGCATTAGTGAAAAATACACATTTTGAAGCCAAAAACCCATTTGAGTTTTTAAGTTCAAAATACAGGCCTACCTCCTCCCCTACAGCCTGCCTGTCCATCTCCAAAAATACCCTTTTTAATAATTATACGCTCCTCCTTTGCATTGAAAAAAAGCAAACAGTAAAGTTGCCAGATGCGGCCATCCTTTCATCCATTTGTCCTTCTGCATCTATTTTCCCAAACCATGCACTCATACTGTTATTATGTCGCCAAGTAATTAGACTACCTGGCCCCAAAATTATGGATTATAAAAGGATAGCAGCATAAGGGAAAAATACACATTTTGAACCCAAAAACCCATTTGAGTTTTTAAGTTCAAAATACAGGCCTACCTCCTCCCCTACAGCCTGCCTGTCCATCTCCAAAAATACAGTTTTTAATAATTATACACTCTTCGTTTGCTTTGGAAAACAAACAGTTAAGTTGCCATATGCTGCTATCCTTTCATCGATTTGTGCTTCTACACCTATGTTCCCAAACCATCATACACTCATACTGTTTTCACTTTGCCAAGTTATCGAACAACCTGCCCCAAAATTATGGATTATAAAAGGATAGCAGCATAAGGGAAAAAATACACATTTTGAACCCAAAAACCCATTTGAGTTTTTAAGTTCAAAATACAGGCCTACCTCCTCCCCTACAGCCTGCCTGTCCATCTCCAAAAATACCCTTTTTAATAATTATACGCTCCTCCTTTGCATTGAAAAAAAGCAAACAATAAAGTTGCCAGATGCGGCCATCCTTTCATCCATTTGTCCTTCTGCATCTATTTTCCCAAACCATGCACTCATACTGTTATTATGTCGCCAAGTAATTAGACTACCTAGCCCAAAAATTATGGATTATAAAAGGATAGCAGCATTAGTGAAAAATACACATTTTGAACCCAAAAACCCATTTGAGTTTTTAAGTTCAAAATACAGGCCTACCTCCTCCCCTACAGCCTGCCTGTCCATCTCCAAAAATACCCTTTTTAATAAGTATACGCTCCTCCTTTGCATTGAAAAAAAGCAAACAGTAAAGTTGCCAGATGCGGCCATCCTCTCATCCATTTGTCCTTCTGCATCTATTTTCCCAAACCATGCACTCATACTGTTATTATGTCGCCAAGTAATTAGACTACCTGGCCCAAAAATTATGGATTATAAAAGGATAGCAGCATAAGGGAAAAATACACATTTTGAACCCAAAAACCCATTTGAGTTTTTAAGTTCAAAATACAGGCCTACCTCCTCCCCTACAGCCTGCCTGTCCATCTCCAAAAATACCCTTTTTAATAATTATACGCTCCTCCTTTGCATTGAAAAAAAGCAAACAATAAAGTTGCCAGATGCGGCCATCCTTTCATCCATTTGTCCTTCTGCATCTATTTTCCCAAACCATGCACTCATACTGTTATTATGTCGCCAAGTAATTAGACTACCTGGCCCAAAAATTATGGATTATAAAAGGATAGCAGCATTAGTGAAAAATACACATTTTGAACCCAAAAACCCATTTGAGTTTTTAAGTTCAAAATACAGGCCTACCTCCTCCCCTACAGCCTGCCTGTCCATCTCCAAAAATACCCTTTTTAATAATTATACGCTCCTCCTTTGCATTGAAAAAAAGCAAACAGTAAAGTTGCCAGATGCGGCCATCCTTTCATCCATTTGTCCTTCTGCATCTATTTTCCCAAACCATGCACTCATACTGTTATTATGTCGCCAAGTAATTAGACTACCTGGCCCAAAAATTATGGATTATAAAAGGATAGCAGCATTAGTGAAAAATACACATTTTGAAGCCAAAAACCCATTTGAGTTTTTAAGTTCAAAATACAGGCCTACCTCCTCCCCTACAGCCTGCCTGTCCATCTCCAAAAATACCCTTTTTAATAATTATACGCTCCTCCTTTGCATTGAAAAAAAGCAAACAGTAAAGTTGCCAGATGCGGCCATCCTTTCATCCATTTGTCCTTCTGCATCTATTTTCCCAAACCATGCACTCATACTGTTATTATGTCGCCAAGTAATTAGACTACCTGGCCCAAAAATTATGGATTATAAAAGGATAGCAGCATTAGTGAAAAATACACATTTTGAAGCCAAAAACCCATTTGAGTTTTTAAGTTCAAAATACAGGCCTACCTCCTCCCCTACAGCCTGCCTGTCCATCTCCAAAAATAAAGTTTTTAATAATTATACACTCTTCGTTTGCTTTGGAAAACAAACAGTTAAGTTGCCATATGCTGCTATCCTTTCATCGATTTGTGCTTCTACACCTATGTTCCCAAACCATCATACACTCATACTGTTTTCACTTTGCCAAGTTATCGAACAACCTGGCCCCAAAATTATGGATTATAAAAGGATAGCAGCATAAGGGAAAAATACACATTTTGAACCCAAAAACCCATTTGAGTTTTTAAGTTCAAAATACAGGCCTACCTCCTCCCCTACAGCCTGCCTGTCCATCTCCAAAAATACCCTTTTTAATAATTATACGCTCCTCCTTTGCATTGAAAAAAAGCAAACAGTAAAGTTGCCAGATGCGGCCATCCTTTCATCCATTTGTCCTTCTGCATCTATTTTTCCCAAACCATGCACTCATACTGTTATTATGTCGCCAAGTAATTAGACTCACTGGCCCAAAAATTATGGATTATTAAAGGATAGCAGCATAAGGGAAAAATACACATTTTGAACCCAAAAAGCCATTTGAGTTTTTAAGTTCAAAATACAGGCCTACCTCCTCCCCTACAGCCTGCCTGTCCATCTCCAAAAATACCCTTTTTAATAATTATACACTCCTCCTTTGCATTGAAAAAAAGCAAACAGTAAAGTTGCCAGATGCGGGCATCCTTTCATCCATTTGTCCTTCTGCATCTATTTTCCCAAACCATGCACTCATACTGTTATTATGTCGCCAAGTAATTAGACTACCTGGCCCAAAAATTATGGATTATAAAAGGATAGCAGCATTAGTTAAAAATACACATTTTGAACCCAAAAACCCATTTGAGTTTTTAAGTTCAAAATACAGGCCTACCTCCTCCCCTACAGCCTGCCTGTCCATCTCCAAAAATACCCTTTTTAATAATTATACGCTCCTCCTTTGCATTGAAAAAAAGCAAACAGTAAAGTTGCCAGATGCGGCCATCCTTTCATCCATTTGTCCTTCTGCATCTATTTTCCCAAACCATGCACTCATACTGTTATTATGTCGCCAAGTAATTAGACTACCTGGCCCAAAAATTATGGATTATAAAAGGATAGCAGCATTAGTGAAAAATACACATTTTGAAGCCAAAAACTCATTTGAGTTTTTAAGTTCAAAATACAGGCCTACCTCCTCCCCTACAGCCTGCCTGTCCATCTCCAAAAATAAAGTTTTTAATAATTATACACTCTTCGTTTGCTTTGGAAAACAAACAGTTAAGTTGCCATATGCTGCTATCCTTTCATCGATTTGTGCTTCTACACCTATGTTCCCAAACCATCATACACTCATACTGTTTTCACTTTGCCAAGTTATCGGACAACCTGGCCCCAAAATTATGGATTATAAAAGGATAGCAGCATAAGGGAAAAAATACACATTTTGAACCCAAAAACCCATTTGAGTTTTTAAGTTCAAAATCCAGGCCTACCTCCTCCCCATCAGCCTGCCTGTCCATCTCCAAAAATACCCTGTTTTAATAATTATGCACTCTTCATTTGCTTTGGAAAAGCAAATAGTTAAGTTGCCATATGCTGCTATCCTTTCATCGATTTGTGCTTCTACACCTATGTTCCCAAACCATCATACACTCATACTGTTTTCACTTTGCCAAGTTATCGGACAACCTGGCCCCAAAATTATGGATTATAAAAGGATAGCAGCATAAGGGAAAAATACACATTTTGAACCCAAAAACCCATTTGAGTTTTTAAGTTCAAAATACAGGCCTACCTCCACCCCTACAGCCTGCCTGTCCATCTCCAAAAATACCCTTTTTAATAATTATACGCTCCTCCTTTGCATTGAAAAAAAGCAAACAGTAAAGTTGCCAGATGCGGCCATCCTTTCATCCATTTGTCCTTCTGCATCTATTTTCCCAAACCATGCACTCATACTGTTATTATGTCGCCAAGTAATTAGACTACCTGGCCCAAAAATTATGGATTATAAAAGGATAGCAGCATAAGGGAAAAATACACATTTTGAACCCAAAAACCCATTTGAGTTTTTAAGTTCAAAATACAGGCCTACCTCCTCCCCTACAGCCTGCCTGTCCATCTCCAAAAATACCCTTTTTAATAATTATACGCTCCTCCTTTGCATTGAAAAAAAGCAAACAATAAAGTTGCCAGATGCGGCCATCCTTTCATCCATTTGTCCTTCTGCATCTATTTTCCCAAACCATGCACTCATACTGTTATTATGTCGCCAAGTAATTAGACTACCTGGCCCAAAAATTATGGATTATAAAAGGATAGCAGCATTAGTGAAAAATACACATTTTGAACCCAAAAACCCATTTGAGTTTTTAAGTTCAAAATACAGGCCTACCTCCTCCCCTACAGCCTGCCTGTCCATCTCCAAAAATACCCTTTTTAATAATTATACGCTCCTCCTTTGCATTGAAAAAAAGCAAACAGTAAAGTTGCCAGATGCGGCCATCCTTTCATCCATTTGTCCTTCTGCATCTATTTTCCCAAACCATGCACTCATACTGTTATTATGTCGCCAAGTAATTAGACTACCTGGCCCAAAAATTATGGATTATAAAAGGATAGCAGCATTAGTGAAAAATACACATTTTGAAGCCAAAAACCCATTTGAGTTTTTAAGTTCAAAATACAGGCCTACCTCCTCCCCTACAGCCTGCCTGTCCATCTCCAAAAATAAAGTTTTTAATAATTATACACTCTTCGTTTGCTTTGGAAAACAAACAGTTAAGTTGCCATATGCTGCTATCCTTTCATCGATTTGTGCTTCTACACCTATGTTCCCAAACCATCATACACTCATACTGTTTTCACTTTGCCAAGTTATCGGACAACCTGGCCCCAAAATTATGGATTATAAAAGGATAGCAGCATAAGGGAAAAAATACACATTTTGAACCCAAAAACCCATTTGAGTTTTTAAGTTCAAAATCCAGGCCTACCTCCTCCCCATCAGCCTGCCTGTCCATCTCCAAAAATACCCTGTTTTAATAATTATGCACTCTTCATTTGCTTTGGAAAAGCAAATAGTTAAGTTGCCATATGCTGCTATCCTTTCATCGATTTGTGCTTCTACACCTATGTTCCCAAACCATCATACACTCATACTGTTTTCACTTTGCCAAGTTATCGAACAATCTGGCCCAAAAATTATGGATTATAAAAGGATAGCAGCATTAGTGAAAAATACACATTTTGAACCCAAAAACCCATTTGAGTTTTTAAGTTCAAAATACAGGCCTACCTCCTCCCCTTCAGCCTGCCTGTCAATCTCCAAAAATACCCTTTTTAATAATTATACGCTCCTCCTTTGCATTGAAAAAAAGCAAACAGTAAAGTTGCCAGATGCGGCCATCCTTTCATCCATTTGTCCTTCTGCATCTATTTTCCCAAACCATGCACTCATACTGTTATTATGTCGCCAAGTAATTAGACTACCTGGCCCCAAAATTATGGATTATAAAAGGATAGCAGCATAAGGGAAAAATACACATTTTGAACCCAAAAACCCATTTGAGTTTTTAAGTTCAAAATACAGGCCTACCTTCTCCCCTACAGCCTGCCTGTCCATCTCCAAAAATACCCTTTTTAATAATTATACGCTCCCCCTTTGCATTGAAAAAAAGCAAACAGTAAAGTTGCCAGATGCGGCCATCCTTTCATCCATTTGTCCTTCTGCATCTATTTTCCCAAACCATGCACTCATACTGTTATTATGTCGCCAAGTAATTAGACTACCTGGCCCAAAAATTATGGATTATAAAAGGATAGCAGCATTAGTGAAAAATACACATTTTGAACCCAAAAACCCATTTGAGTTTTTAAGTTCAAAATACAGGCCTACCTCCTCCCCTACAGCCTGCCTGTCCATCTCCAAAAATACCCTTTTTAATAATTATACGCTCCTCCTTTGCATTGAAAAAAAGCAAACAGTAAAGTTGCCAGATGCAACCTTCCTTTCATCCATTTGTCCTTCTGCATCTATTTTCCCAAACCATGCACTCATACTGTTATTATGTCGCCAAGTAATTAGACTACTTGGCCCAAAAATTATGGATTATAAAAGGATAGCAGCATAAGGGAAAAATACACATTTTGAACCCAAAAACCCATTTGAGTTTTTAAGTTCAAAATACAGGCCTACCTCCTCCCCTACAGCCTGCCTGTCCATCTCCAAAAATACCCTTTTTAATAATTATACGCTCCTCCTTTGCATTGAAAAAAAGCAAACAGTAAAGTTGCCAGATGCGGCCATCCTTTCATCCATTTGTCCTTCTGCATCTATTTTCCCAAACCATGCACTCATACTGTTATTATGTCGCCAAGTAATTAGACTACCTGGCCCAAAAATTATGGATTATAAAAGGATAGCAGCATTAGTGAAAAATACACATTTTGAAGCCAAAAACCCATTTGAGTTTTTAAGTTCAAAATACAAAGGGAGAGAAGAGGCGCCGGCAATGGGGCAACGGCACCGATAGCCAGGGGGGGATAAGGGGCAGCGGCACCCATTGCCGGTGCCGCTGCCCCGTTGCCTCCCCCATCCCTAGTTGTATAATTACCCTGTTGCCGGGGTCGGGTCCGTGCTGCTTCAGGCCTCCCGTGGGGGGACACGGGGCAGCGGCGCCAGCAATGGGTGCCGCTGCCTCTTCTTTCCCCCTGTCTGTCGACGACGCTGCCCCATTGCCGGCGCCGTTTCTCTACCCCTGGCTATCGGCGCCGGCAATGGGGCAGCGGCACTGATAGCCAGGGGGAGAGAAGGGGCAGCAGCACCGATAGCAGGGGTAACCATCATACACTCATACTGTTTTCACTTTGCTAAGTTATCGGACAACCTGGCCCCAAAATTATGGATTATAAAAGGATAGCAGCATAAGGGAAAAATACACATTTTGAACCCAAAAACCCATTTGAGTTTTTAAGTTCAAAATCCAGGCCTACCTCCTCCCCATCAGCCTGCCTGTCCATCTCCAAAAATACCCTGTTTTAATAATTATGCACTCTTCATTTGCTTTGGAAAAGCAAATAGTTAAGTTGCCATATGCTGCTATCCTTTCATCGATTTGTGCTTCTACACCTATGTTCCCAAACCATCATACACTCATACTGTTTTCACTTTGCCAAGTTATCGAACAACCTGGCCCCAAAATTATGGATTTTAAAAGGATAGCAGCATAAGGGAAAAATACACATTTTGAACCCAAAAACCCATTTGAGTTTTTAAGTTCAAAATATAGGCCTACCTCCTCCCCTACAGCCTGCCTGTCCATCTCCAAAAATACCCTTTTTAATAATTATACGCTCCTCCTTTGCATTGAAAAAAAGCAAACAATAAAGTTGCCAGATGCGGCCATCCTTTCATCCATTTGTCCTTCTGCATCTATTTTCCCAAACCATGCACTCATACTGTTATTATGTCGCCAAGTAATTAGACTACCTGGCCCAAAAATTATGGATTATAAAAGGATAGCAGCATTAGTGAAAAATACACATTTTGAAGCCAAAAACCCATTTGAGTTTTTAAGTTCAAAATACAGGCCTACCTCCTCCCCTACAGCCTGCCTGTCCATCTCCAAAAATACCCTTTTTAATAATTATACGCTCCTCCTTTGCATTGAAAAAAAGCAAACAATAAAGTTGCCAGATGCGGCCATCCTTTCATCCATTTGTCCTTCTGCATCTATTTTCCCAAACCATGCACTCATACTGTTATTATGTCGCCAAGTAATTAGACTACCTGGCCCAAAAATTATGGATTATAAAAGGATAGCAGCATTAGTGAAAAATACACATTTTGAAGCCAAAAACCCATTTGAGTTTTTAAGTTCAAAATACAGGCCTACCTCCTCCCCTACAGCCTGCCTGTCCATCTCCAAAAATACCCTTTTTAATAATTATACGCTCCTCCTTTGCATTGAAAAAAAGCAAACAGTAAAGTTGCCAGATGCGGCCATCCTTTCATCCATTTGTCCTTCTGCATCTATTTTCCCAAACCATGCACTCATACTGTTATTATGTCGCCAAGTAATTAGACTACCTGGCCCCAAAATTATGGATTATAAAAGGATAGCAGCATAAGGGAAAAATACACATTTTGAACCCAAAAACCCATTTGAGTTTTTAAGTTCAAAATACAGGCCTACCTCCTCCCCTACAGCCTGCCTGTCCATCTCCAAAAATACAGTTTTTAATAATTATACACTCTTCGTTTGCTTTGGAAAACAAACAGTTAAGTTGCCATATGCTGCTATCCTTTCATCGATTTGTGCTTCTACACCTATGTTCCCAAACCATCATACACTCATACTGTTTTCACTTTGCCAAGTTATCGAACAACCTGGCCCCAAAATTATGGATTATAAAAGGATAGCAGCATAAGGGAAAAAATACACATTTTGAACCCAAAAACCCATTTGAGTTTTTAAGTTCAAAATACAGGCCTACCTCCTCCCCTACAGCCTGCCTGTCCATCTCCAAAAATACATTTTTTAATAATTATACGCTCCTCCTTTGCATTGAAAAAAAGCAAACAGTAAAGTTGCCAGATGCGGCCATCCTTTCATCCATTTGTCCTTCTGCATCTATTTTCCCAAACCATGCACTCATACTGTTATTATGTCGCCAAGTAATTAGACTACCTGGCCCAAAAATTATGGATTATAAAAGGATAGCAGCATAATGGAAAAATACACATTTTGAACCCAAAAACCTATTTGAGTTTTTAAGTTCAAAATACAGGCCTACCTCCTCCCCTACAGCCTGCCTGTCCATCTCCAAAAATACCCTTTTTAATAATTATACGCTCCTCCTTTGCATTGAAAAAAAGCAAACAATAAAGTTGCCAGATGCGGCCATCCTTTCATCCATTTGTCGTTCTGCATCTATTTTCCCAAACCATGCACTCATACCGTTATTATGTCGCCAAGTAATTAGACTACCTGGCCCAAAAATTATGGATTATAAAAGGATAGCAGCATTAGTGAAAAATACACATTTTGAAGCCAAAAACCCATTTGAGTTTTTAAGTTCAAAATACAGGGGGAGAGAAGAGGCGCCGGCAATGGGGCAACGGCACCGATAGCCAGGGGGGATAAGGGGCAGCGGCACCCATTGCCGGTGCCGCTGCCCCGTTGCCTCCCCCATCCCTAGTTGTATAATTACCCTGTTGCCGGGGTCGGGTCCGTGCTGCTTCAGGCCTCCGGTGGGGGGACACGGGGCAGCGGCGCCAGCAATGGGTGCCGCTGCCTCTTCTTTCCCCCTGTCTGTCGACGACGCTGCCCCATTGCCGGCGCCGTTTCTCTACCCCTGGCTATCGGCGCCGGCAATGGGGGAGCGGCACTGATAGCCAGGGGGAGAGAAGGGGCACTCATACTGTTTTCACTTTGCTGAGTTATCGGACAACCTGGCCCCAAAATTATGGATTATAAAAGGATAGCAGCATAAGGGAAAAATACACATTTTGAACCCAAAAACCCATTTGAGTTTTTAAGTTCAAAATACAGGCCTACCTCCTCCCCTACAGCCTGCCTGTCCATCTCCAAAAATACCCTTTTTAATAATTATACGCTCCTCCTTTGCATTGAAAAAAAGCAAACAGTAAAGTTGCCAGATGCGGCCATCCTTTCATCCATTTGTCCTTCTGCATCTATTGTCCCAAACCATGCACTCATACTGTTATTATGTCGCCAAGTAATTAGACTACCTGGCCCCAAAATTATGGATTATAAAAGGATAGCAGCATTAGGGAAAAATACACATTTTGAACCCAAAAACCCATTTGAGTTTTTAAGTTCAAAATACAGGCCTACCTCCTCCCCATCAGCCTGCCTGTCCATCTCCAAAAATACCCTTTTTAATAATTATACGCTCCTCCTTTGCATTGAAAAAAAGCAAACAATAAAGTTGCCAGATGCGGCCATCCTTTCATCCATTTGTCCTTCTGCATCTATTTTCCCAAACCATGCACTCATACTGTTATTATGTCGCCAAGTAATTAGACTACCTGGCCCAAAAATTATGGATTATAAAAGGATAGCAGCATTAGTGAAAAATACACATTTTGAACCCAAAAACCCATTTGAGTTTTTAAGTTCAAAATACAGGCCTACCTCCTCCCCTACAGCCTGCCTGTCCATCTCCAAAAATACCCTTTTTAATAATTATACGCTCCTCCTTTGCATTGAAAAAAAGCAAACAGTAAAGTTGCCAGATGCGGCCATCCTTTCATCCATTTGTCCTTCTGCATCTATTTTCCCAAACCATGCACTCATACTGTTATTATGTCGCCAAGTAATTAGACTACCTGGCCCCAAAATTATGGATTATAAAAGCATAGCAGCATAAGGGAAAAATACACATTTTGAACCCAAAAACCCATTTGAGTTTTAAAGTTCAAAATACAGGCCTACCTCCTCCCCTACAGCCTGCCTGTCCATCTCCAAAAATATAGTTTTTAATAATTATACACTCTTCGTTTGCTTTGGAAAACAAACAGTTAAGTTGCCATATGCTGCTATCCTTTCATCGATTTGTGCTTCTACACCTATGTTCCCAAACCGTCATACACTCATACTGTTTTCACTTTGCCAAGTTATCGAACAACCTGGCCCCAAAATTATGGATTATAAAAGGATAGCAGTATAAGGGAAAAAATACACATTTTGAACCCAAAAACCCATTTGAGTTTTTAAGTTCAAAATACAGGCCTACCTCCTCCCCTACAGCCTGCCTGTCCATCTCCAAAAATACATTTTTTAATAATTATACGCTCCTCCTTTGCATTGAAAAAAAGCAAACAGTAAAGTTGCCAGATGCGGCCATCCTTTCATCCATTTGTCCTTCTGCATCTATTTTTCCCAAACCATGCACTTATACTGTTATTATGTCGCCAAGTAATTAGACTACCTGGCCCAAAAATTATGGATTATTAAAGGATAGCAGCATAAGGGAAAAATACACATTTTGAACCCAAAAACCCATTTGAGTTTTTAAGTTCAAAATACAGGCCTACCTCCTCCCCTACAGCCTGCCTGTCCATCTCCAAAAATACCCTTTTTAATAATTATACGCTCCTCCTTTGCATTGAAAAAAAGCAAACAGTAAAGTTGCCAGATGCGGCCATCCTTTCATCCATTTGTCCTTCTGCATCTATTTTCCCAAACCATGCACTCATACTGTTATTATGTCGCCAAGTAATTAGACTACCTGGCCCCAAAATTATGGATTATAAAAGGATAGCAGTATAAGGGAAAAATACACATTTTGAACCCAAAAACCCATTTGAGTTTTTAAGTTCAAAATACAGGCCTACCTCCTCCCCTACAGCCTGCCTGTCCATCTCCAAAAATACCCTTTTTAATAATTATACGCTCCTCCTTTGCATTGAAAAAAAGCAAACAGTAAAGTTGCCAGATGCGGCCATCCTTTCATCCATTTGTCCTTCTGCATCTATTTTTCCCAAACCATGCACTCATACTGTTATTATGTCGCCAAGTAATTAGACTCACTGGCCCAAAAATTATGGATTATTAAAGGATAGCAGCATAAGGGAAAAATACACATTTTGAACCCAAAAACCCATTTGAGTTTTTAAGTTCAAAATACAGGCCTACCTCCTCCCCTACAGCCTGCCTGTCCATCTCCAAAAATACAGTTTTTAATAATTATACACTCTTCGTTTGCTTTGGAAAACAAACAGTTAAGTTGCCATATGCTGCTATCCTTTCATTGATTTGTGCTTCTACACCTATGTTCCCAAACCATCATACACTCATACTGTTTTCACTTTGCCAAGTTATCGAACAACCTGGCCCCAAAATTATGGATTATAAAAGGATAGCAGCATAAGGGAAAAATGCACATTTTGAACCCAAAAACCCATTTGAGTTTTTAAGTTCAAAATACAGGCCTACCTCCTCCCCTACAGCCTGCCTGTCCATCTCCAAAAATACCCTTTTTAATAATTATACGCTCCTCCTTTGCATTGAAAAAAAGCAAACAATAAAGTTGCCAGATGCGGCCATCCTTTCATCCATTTGTCCTTCTGCATCTATTTTCCCAAACCATGCACTCATACTGTTATTATGTCGCCAAGTAATTAGACTACCTGGCCCAAAAATTATGGATTATAAAAGGATAGCAGCATTAGTGAAAAATACACATTTTGAACCCAAAAACCCATTTGAGTTTTTAAGTTCAAAATACAGGCCTACCTCCTCCCCTACAGCCTGCCTGTCCATCTCCAAAAATACCCTTTTTAATAATTATACGCTCCTCCTTTGCATTGAAAAAAAGCAAACAGTAAAGTTGCCAGATGCGGCCATCCTTTCATCCATTTGTCCTTCTGCATCTATTTTCCCAAACCATGCACTCATACTGTTATTATGTCGCCAAGTAATTAGACTACCTGGCCCAAAAATTATGGATTATAAAAGGATAGCAGCATTAGTGAAAAATACACATTTTGAAGCCAAAAACCCATTTGAGTTTTTAAGTTCAAAATACAGGCCTACCTCCTCCCCTACAGCCTGCCTGTCCATCTCCAAAAATAAAGTTTTTAATAATTATACACTCTTCGTTTGCTTTGGAAAACAAACAGTTAAGTTGCCATATGCTGCTATCCTTTCATCGATTTGTGCTTCTACACCTATGTTCCCAAACCATCATACACTCATACTGTTTTCACTTTGCCAAGTTATCGAACAACCTGGCCCCAAAATTATGGATTATAAAAGGATAGCAGCATAAGGGAAAAATACACATTTTGAACCCAAAAACCCATTTGAGTTTTTAAGTTCAAAATACAGGCCTACCTCCTCCCCTACAGCCTGCCTGTCCATCTCCAAAAATACCCTTTTTAATAATTATACGCTCCTCCTTTGCATTGAAAAAAAGCAAACAGTAAAGTTGCCAGATGCGGCCATCCTTTCATCCATTTGTCCTTCTGCATCTATTTTTCCCAAACCATGCACTCATACTGTTATTATGTCGCCAAGTAATTAGACTCACTGGCCCAAAAATTATGGATTATTAAAGGATAGCAGCATAAGGGAAAAATACACATTTTGAACCCAAAAACCCATTTGAGTTTTTAAGTTCAAAATACAGGCCTACCTCCTCCCCTACAGCCTGCCTGTCCATCTCCAAAAATACCCTTTTTAATAATTATACACTCCTCCTTTGCATTGAAAAAAAGCAAACAGTAAAGTTGCCAGATGCGGGCATCCTTTCATCCATTTGTCCTTCTGCATCTATTTTCCCAAACCATGCACTCATACTGTTATTATGTCGCCAAGTAATTAGACTACCTGGCCCAAAAATTATGGATTATAAAAGGATAGCAGCATTAGTTAAAAATACACATTTTGAACCCAAAAACCCATTTGAGTTTTTAAGTTCAAAATACAGGCCTACCTCCTCCCCTACAGCCTGCCTGTCCATCTCCAAAAATACCCTTTTTAATAATTATACGCTCCTCCTTTGCATTGAAAAAAAGCAAACAGTAAAGTTGCCAGATGCGGCCATCCTTTCATCCATTTGTCCTTCTGCATCTATTTTCCCAAACCATGCACTCATACTGTTATTATGTCGCCAAGTAATTAGACTACCTGGCCCAAAAATTATGGATTATAAAAGGATAGCAGCATTAGTGAAAAATACACATTTTGAAGCCAAAAACTCATTTGAGTTTTTAAGTTCAAAATACAGGCCTACCTCCTCCCCTACAGCCTGCCTGTCCATCTCCAAAAATAAAGTTTTTAATAATTATACACTCTTCGTTTGCTTTGGAAAACAAACAGTTAAGTTGCCATATGCTGCTATCCTTTCATCGATTTGTGCTTCTACACCTATGTTCCCAAACCATCATACACTCATACTGTTTTCACTTTGCCAAGTTATCGGACAACCTGGCCCCAAAATTATGGATTATAAAAGGATAGCAGCATAAGGGAAAAAATACACATTTTGAACCCAAAAACCCATTTGAGTTTTTAAGTTCAAAATCCAGGCCTACCTCCTCCCCATCAGCCTGCCTGTCCATCTCCAAAAATACCCTGTTTTAATAATTATGCACTCTTCATTTGCTTTGGAAAAGCAAATAGTTAAGTTGCCATATGCTGCTATCCTTTCATCGATTTGTGCTTCTACACCTATGTTCCCAAACCATCATACACTCATACTGTTTTCACTTTGCCAAGTTATCGGACAACCTGGCCCCAAAATTATGGATTATAAAAGGATAGCAGCATAAGGGAAAAATACACATTTTGAACCCAAAAACCCATTTGAGTTTTTAAGTTCAAAATACAGGCCTACCTCCACCCCTACAGCCTGCCTGTCCATCTCCAAAAATACCCTTTTTAATAATTATACGCTCCTCCTTTGCATTGAAAAAAAGCAAACAGTAAAGTTGCCAGATGCGGCCATCCTTTCATCCATTTGTCCTTCTGCATCTATTTTCCCAAACCATGCACTCATACTGTTATTATGTCGCCAAGTAATTAGACTACCTGGCCCAAAAATTATGGATTATAAAAGGATAGCAGCATAAGGGAAAAATACACATTTTGAACCCAAAAACCCATTTGAGTTTTTAAGTTCAAAATACAGGCCTACCTCCTCCCCTACAGCCTGCCTGTCCATCTCCAAAAATACCCTTTTTAATAATTATACGCTCCTCCTTTGCATTGAAAAAAAGCAAACAATAAAGTTGCCAGATGCGGCCATCCTTTCATCCATTTGTCCTTCTGCATCTATTTTCCCAAACCATGCACTCATACTGTTATTATGTCGCCAAGTAATTAGACTACCTGGCCCAAAAATTATGGATTATAAAAGGATAGCAGCATTAGTGAAAAATACACATTTTGAACCCAAAAACCCATTTGAGTTTTTAAGTTCAAAATACAGGCCTACCTCCTCCCCTACAGCCTGCCTGTCCATCTCCAAAAATACCCTTTTTAATAATTATACGCTCCTCCTTTGCATTGAAAAAAAGCAAACAGTAAAGTTGCCAGATGCGGCCATCCTTTCATCCATTTGTCCTTCTGCATCTATTTTCCCAAACCATGCACTCATACTGTTATTATGTCGCCAAGTAATTAGACTACCTGGCCCAAAAATTATGGATTATAAAAGGATAGCAGCATTAGTGAAAAATACACATTTTGAAGCCAAAAACCCATTTGAGTTTTTAAGTTCAAAATACAGGCCTACCTCCTCCCCTACAGCCTGCCTGTCCATCTCCAAAAATAAAGTTTTTAATAATTATACACTCTTCGTTTACTTTGGAAAACAAACAGTTAAGTTGCCATATGCTGCTATCCTTTCATCGATTTGTGCTTCTACACCTATGTTCCCAAACCATCATACACTCATACTGTTTTCACTTTGCCAAGTTATCGGACAACCTGGCCCCAAAATTATGGATTATAAAAGGATAGCAGCATAAGGGAAAAAATACACATTTTGAACCCAAAAACCCATTTGAGTTTTTAAGTTCAAAATCCAGGCCTACCTCCTCCCCATCAGCCTGCCTGTCCATCTCCAAAAATACCCTGTTTTAATAATTATGCACTCTTCATTTGCTTTGGAAAAGCAAATAGTTAAGTTGCCATATGCTGCTATCCTTTCATCGATTTGTGCTTCTACACCTATGTTCCCAAACCATCATACACTCATACTGTTTTCACTTTGCCAAGTTATCGAACAATCTGGCCCAAAAATTATGGATTATAAAAGGATAGCAGCATTAGTGAAAAATACACATTTTGAACCCAAAAACCCATTTGAGTTTTTAAGTTCAAAATACAGGCCTACCTCCTCCCCTTCAGCCTGCCTGTCACTCTCCAAAAATACCCTTTTTAATAATTATACGCTCCTCCTTTGCATTGAAAAAAAGCAAACAGTAAAGTTGCCAGATGCGGCCATCCTTTCATCCATTTGTCCTTCTGCATCTATTTTCCCAAACCATGCACTCATACTGTTATTATGTCGCCAAGTAATTAGACTACCTGGCCCCAAAATTATGGATTATAAAAGGATAGCAGCATAAGGGAAAAATACACATTTTGAACCCAAAAACCCATTTGAGTTTTTAAGTTCAAAATACAGGCCTACCTCCTCCCCTACAGCCTGCCTGTCCATCTCCAAAAATACCCTTTTTAATAATTATACGCTCCCCCTTTGCATTGAAAAAAAGCAAACAGTAAAGTTGCCAGATGCGGCCATCCTTTCATCCATTTGTCCTTCTGCATCTATTTTCCCAAACCATGCACTCATACTGTTATTATGTCGCCAAGTAATTAGACTACCTGGCCCAAAAATTATGGATTATAAAAGGATAGCAGCATTAGTGAAAAATACACATTTTGAACCCAAAAACCCATTTGAGTTTTTAAGTTCAAAATACAGGCCTACCTCCTCCCCTACAGCCTGCCTGTCAATCTCCAAAAATACCCTTTTTAATAATTATACGCTCCTCCTTTGCATTGAAAAAAAGCAAACAGTAAAGTTGCCAGATGCGGCCATCCTTTCATCCATTTGTCCTTCTGCATCTATTTTCCCAAACCATGCACTCATACTGTTATTATGTCGCCAAGTAATTAGACTACCTGGCCCAAAAATTATGGATTATAAAAGGATAGCAGCATAAGGGAAAAATACACATTTTGAACCCAAAAACCCATTTGAGTTTTTAAGTTCAAAATACAGGCCTACCTCCTCCCCTACAGCCTGCCTGTCCATCTCCAAAAATACCCTTTTTAATAATTATACGCTCCTCCTTTGCATTGAAAAAAAGCAAACAGTAAAGTTGCCAGATGCAACCTTCCTTTCATCCATTTGTCCTTCTGCATCTATTTTCCCAAACCATGCACTCATACTGTTATTATGTCGCCAAGTAATTAGACTACTTGGCCCAAAAATTATGGATTATAAAAGGATAGCAGCATAAGGGAAAAATACACATTTTGAACCCAAAAACCCATTTGAGTTTTTAAGTTCAAAATACAGGCCTACCTCCTCCCCTACAGCCTGCCTGTCCATCTCCAAAAATACCCTTTTTAATAATTATACGCTCCTCCTTTGCATTGAAAAAAAGCAAACAGTAAAGTTGCCAGATGCGGCCATCCTTTCATCCATTTGTCCTTCTGCATCTATTTTCCCAAACCATGCACTCATACTGTTATTATGTCGCCAAGTAATTAGACTACCTGGCCCAAAAATTATGGATTATAAAAGGATAGCAGCATTAGTGAAAAATACACATTTTGAAGCCAAAAACCCATTTGAGTTTTTAAGTTCAAAATACAAAGGGAGAGAAGAGGCGCCGGCAATGGGGCAACGGCACCGATAGCCAGGGGGGGATAAGGGGCAGCGGCACCCATTGCCGGTGCCGCTGCCCCGTTGCCTCCCCCATCCCTAGTTGTATAATTACCCTGTTGCCGGGGTCGGGTCCGTGCTGCTTCAGGCCTCCCGTGGGGGGACACGGGGCAGCGGCGCCAGCAATGGGTGCCGCTGCCTCTTCTTTCCCCCTGTCTGTCGACGACGCTGCCCCATTGCCGGCGCCGTTTCTCTACCCCTGGCTATCGGCGCCGGCAATGGGGCAGCGGCACTGATAGCCAGGGGGAGAGAAGGGGCAGCAGCACCGATAGCAGGGGTAACCATCATACACTCATACTGTTTTCACTTTGCTAAGTTATCGGACAACCTGGCCCCAAAATTATGGATTATAAAAGGATAGCAGCATAAGGGAAAAATACACATTTTGAACCCAAAAACCCATTTGAGTTTTTAAGTTCAAAATCCAGGCCTACCTCCTCCCCATCAGCCTGCCTGTCCATCTCCAAAAATACCCTGTTTTAATAATTATGCACTCTTCATTTGCTTTGGAAAAGCAAATAGTTAAGTTGCCATATGCTGCTATCCTTTCATCGATTTGTGCTTCTACACCTATGTTCCCAAACCATCATACACTCATACTGTTTTCACTTTGCCAAGTTATCGAACAACCTGGCCCCAAAATTATGGATTTTAAAAGGATAGCAGCATAAGGGAAAAATACACATTTTGAACCCAAAAACCCATTTGAGTTTTTAAGTTCAAAATATAGGCCTACCTCCTCCCCTACAGCCTGCCTGTCCATCTCCAAAAATACCCTTTTTAATAATTATACGCTCCTCCTTTGCATTGAAAAAAAGCAAACAATAAAGTTGCCAGATGCGGCCATCCTTTCATCCATTTGTCCTTCTGCATCTATTTTCCCAAACCATGCACTCATACTGTTATTATGTCGCCAAGTAATTAGACTACCTGGCCCAAAAATTATGGATTATAAAAGGATAGCAGCATTAGTGAAAAATACACATTTTGAAGCCAAAAACCCATTTGAGTTTTTAAGTTCAAAATACAGGCCTACCTCCTCCCCTACAGCCTGCCTGTCCATCTCCAAAAATACCCTTTTTAATAATTATACGCTCCTCCTTTGCATTGAAAAAAAGCAAACAATAAAGTTGCCAGATGCGGCCATCCTTTCATCCATTTGTCCTTCTGCATCTATTTTCCCAAACCATGCACTCATACTGTTATTATGTCGCCAAGTAATTAGACTACCTGGCCCAAAAATTATGGATTATAAAAGGATAGCAGCATTAGTGAAAAATACACATTTTGAAGCCAAAAACCCATTTGAGTTTTTAAGTTCAAAATACAGGCCTACCTCCTCCCCTACAGCCTGCCTGTCCATCTCCAAAAATACCCTTTTTAATAATTATACGCTCCTCCTTTGCATTGAAAAAAAGCAAACAGTAAAGTTGCCAGATGCGGCCATCCTTTCATCCATTTGTCCTTCTGCATCTATTTTCCCAAACCATGCACTCATACTGTTATTATGTCGCCAAGTAATTAGACTACCTGGCCCCAAAATTATGGATTATAAAAGGATAGCAGCATAAGGGAAAAATACACATTTTGAACCCAAAAACCCATTTGAGTTTTTAAGTTCAAAATACAGGCCTACCTCCTCCCCTACAGCCTGCCTGTCCATCTCCAAAAATACAGTTTTTAATAATTATACACTCTTCGTTTGCTTTGGAAAACAAACAGTTAAGTTGCCATATGCTGCTATCCTTTCATCGATTTGTGCTTCTACACCTATGTTCCCAAACCATCATACACTCATACTGTTTTCACTTTGCCAAGTTATCGAACAACCTGGCCCCAAAATTATGGATTATAAAAGGATAGCAGCATAAGGGAAAAAATACACATTTTGAACCCAAAAACCCATTTGAGTTTTTAAGTTCAAAATACAGGCCTACCTCCTCCCCTACAGCCTGCCTGTCCATCTCCAAAAATACATTTTTTAATAATTATACGCTCCTCCTTTGCATTGAAAAAAAGCAAACAGTAAAGTTGCCAGATGCGGCCATCCTTTCATCCATTTGTCCTTCTGCATCTATTTTCCCAAACCATGCACTCATACTGTTATTATGTCGCCAAGTAATTAGACTACCTGGCCCAAAAATTATGGATTATAAAAGGATAGCAGCATAATGGAAAAATACACATTTTGAACCCAAAAACCTATTTGAGTTTTTAAGTTCAAAATACAGGCCTACCTCCTCCCCTACAGCCTGCCTGTCCATCTCCAAAAATACCCTTTTTAATAATTATACGCTCCTCCTTTGCATTGAAAAAAAGCAAACAATAAAGTTGCCAGATGCGGCCATCCTTTCATCCATTTGTCGTTCTGCATCTATTTTCCCAAACCATGCACTCATACCGTTATTATGTCGCCAAGTAATTAGACTACCTGGCCCAAAAATTATGGATTATAAAAGGATAGCAGCATTAGTGAAAAATACACATTTTGAAGCCAAAAACCCATTTGAGTTTTTAAGTTCAAAATACAGGGGGAGAGAAGAGGCGCCGGCAATGGGGCAACGGCACCGATAGCCAGGGGGGATAAGGGGCAGCGGCACCCATTGCCGGTGCCGCTGCCCCGTTGCCTCCCCCATCCCTAGTTGTATAATTACCCTGTTGCCGGGGTCGGGTCCGTGCTGCTTCAGGCCTCCGGTGGGGGGACACGGGGCAGCGGCGCCAGCAATGGGTGCCGCTGCCTCTTCTTTCCCCCTGTCTGTCGACGACGCTGCCCCATTGCCGGCGCCGTTTCTCTACCCCTGGCTATCGGCGCCGGCAATGGGGGAGCGGCACTGATAGCCAGGGGGAGAGAAGGGGCACTCATACTGTTTTCACTTTGCTGAGTTATCGGACAACCTGGCCCCAAAATTATGGATTATAAAAGGATAGCAGCATAAGGGAAAAATACACATTTTGAACCCAAAAACCCATTTGAGTTTTTAAGTTCAAAATACAGGCCTACCTCCTCCCCTACAGCCTGCCTGTCCATCTCCAAAAATACCCTTTTTAATAATTATACGCTCCTCCTTTGCATTGAAAAAAAGCAAACAGTAAAGTTGCCAGATGCGGCCATCCTTTCATCCATTTGTCCTTCTGCATCTATTGTCCCAAACCATGCACTCATACTGTTATTATGTCGCCAAGTAATTAGACTACCTGGCCCCAAAATTATGGATTATAAAAGGATAGCAGCATTAGGGAAAAATACACATTTTGAACCCAAAAACCCATTTGAGTTTTTAAGTTCAAAATACAGGCCTACCTCCTCCCCTACAGCCTGCCTGTCCATCTCCAAAAATACCCTTTTTAATAATTATACGCTCCTCCTTTGCATTGAAAAAAAGCAAACAGTAAAGTTGCCAGATGCGGCCATCCTTTCATCCATTTGTCCTTCTGCATCTATTGTCCCAAACCATGCACTCATACTGTTATTATGTCGCCAAGTAATTAGACTACCTGGCCCCAAAATTATGGATTATAAAAGGATAGCAGCATTAGTGAAAAATACACATTTTGAACCCAAAAACCCATTTGAGTTTTTAAGTTCAAAATACAGGCCTACCTCCTCCCCTACAGCCTGCCTGTCCATCTCCAAAAATACCCTTTTTAATAATTATACGCTCCTCCTTTGCATTGAAAAAAAGCAAACAATAAAGTTGCCAGATGCGGCCATCCTTTCATCCATTTGTCCTTCTGCATCTATTTTCCCAAACCATGCACTCATACTGTTATTATGTCGCCAAGTAATTAGACTACCTGGCCCAAAAATTATGGATTATAAAAGGATAGCAGCATTAGTGAAAAATACACATTTTGAACCCAAAAACCCATTTGAGTTTTTAAGTTCAAAATACAGGCCTACCTCCTCCCCTACAGCCTGCCTGTCCATCTCCAAAAATACCCTTTTTAATAATTATACGCTCCTCCTTTGCATTGAAAAAAAGCAAACAGTAAAGTTGCCAGATGCGGCCATCCTTTCATCCATTTGTCCTTCTGCATCTATTTTCCCAAACCATGCACTCATACTGTTATTATGTCGCCAAGTAATTAGACTACCTGGCCCCAAAATTATGGATTATAAAAGGATAGCAGCATAAGGGAAAAATACACATTTTGAACCCAAAAACCCATTTGAGTTTTAAAGTTCAAAATACAGGCCTACCTCCTCCCCTACAGCCTGCCTGTCCATCTCCAAAAATATAGTTTTTAATAATTATACACTCTTCGTTTGCTTTGGAAAACAAACAGTTAAGTTGCCATATGCTGCTATCCTTTCATCGATTTGTGCTTCTACACCTATGTTCCCAAACCATCATACACTCATACTGTTTTCACTTTGCCAAGTTATCGAACAACCTGGCCCCAAAATTATGGATTATAAAAGGATAGCAGCATAAGGGAAAAATACACATTTTGAACCAAAAAACCCATTTGAGTTTTTAAGTTCAAAATACAGGCCTACCTCCTCCCCTACAGCCTGCCTGTCCATCTCCAAAAATACCCTTTTTAATAATTATACGCTCCTCCTTTGCATTGAAAAAAAGCAAACAGTAAAGTTGCCAGATGCGGCCATCCTTTCATCCATTTGTCCTTCTGCATCTATTTTTCCCAAACCATGCACTCATACTGTTATTATGTCGCCAAGTAATTAGACTCACTGGCCCAAAAATTATGGATTATTAAAGGATAGCAGCATAAGGGAAAAATACACATTTTGAACCCAAAAACCCATTTGAGTTTTTAAGTTCAAAATACAGGCCTACCTCCTCCCCTACAGCCTGCCTGTCCATTTCCAAAAATACCCTTTTTAATAATTATACATTCCTCCTTTGCATTGAAAAAAAGCAAACAGTAAAGTTGCCAGATGCGGGCATCCTTTCATCCATTTGTCCTTCTGCATCTATTTTCCCAAACCATGCACTCATACTGTTATTATGTCGCCAAGTAATTAGACTACCTGGCCCAAAAATTATGGATTATAAAAGGATAGCAGCATTAGTGAAAAATACACATTTTGAACCCAAAAACCCATTTGAGTTTTTAAGTTCAAAATACAGGCCTACCTCCTCCCCTACAGCCTGCCTGTCCATCTCCAAAAATACCCTTTTTAATAATTATACGCTCCTCCTTTGCATTGAAAAAAAGCAAACAGTAAAGTTGCCAGATGCGGCCATCCTTTCATCCATTTGTCCTTCTGCATCTATTTTCCCAAACCATGCACTCATACTGTTATTATGTCGCCAAGTAATTAGACTACCTGGCCCAAAAATTATGGATTATAAAAGGATAGCAGCATTAGTGAAAAATACACATTTTGAAGCCAAAAACCCATTTGAGTTTTTAAGTTCAAAATACAGGCCTACCTCCTCCCCTACAGCCTGCCTGTCCATCTCCAAAAATACAGTTTTTAATAATTATACACTCTTCGTTTGCTTTGGAAAACAAACAGTTAAGTTGCCATATGCTGCTATCCTTTCATCGATTTGTGCTTCTACACCTATGTTCCCAAACCATCATACACTCATACTGTTTTAACTTTGCCAAGTTATCGAACAACCTGGCCCCAAAATTATGGATTATAAAAGGATAGCAGCATAAGGGAAAAATGCACATTTTGAACCCAAAAACCCATTTGAGTTTTTAAGTTCAAAATATAGGCCTACCTCCTCCCCTACAGCCTGCCTGTCCATCTCCAAAAATACCCTTTTTAATAATTATACGCTCCTCCTTTGCATTGAAAAAAAGCAAACAGTAAAGTTGCCAGATGCGGCCATCCTTTCATCCATTTGTCCTTCTGCATCTATTTTCCCAAACCATGCACTCATACTGTTATTATGTCGCCAAGTAATTAGACTCACTGGCCCAAAAATTATGGATTATAAAAGGATAGCAGCATTAGTGAAAAATACACATTTTGAAGCCAAAAATCCATTTGAGTTTTTAAGTTCAAAATACAGGGGGAGAGAAGCGGCGCCGGCAATGGGGCAACGGCACCGATAGCCAGGGGGGGATAAGGGGCAGCGGCACCCATTGCCGGTGCCGCTGCCCCGTTGCCTCCCCCATCCCTAGTTGTATAATTACCCTGTTGCCGGGGTCAGGTCCGTGCTGCTTCAGGCCTCTGGTGGGGGGACACGGGGCAGCGGCGCCAGCAATGGGTGCCGCTGCCTCTTCTTTCCCCCTGTCTGTCGACGACGCTGCCCCATTGCCGGCGCCGTTTCTCTACCCCTGGCTATCGGCGCCGGCAATGGGGCAGCGGCACTGATAGCCAGGGGGAGAGAAGGGGCAGCAGCGCCGATAGCAGGGGTAACCATCAAACACTGATACTGTTTTCACTTTGCTAAGTTATCGGACAACCTGGCCCCAAAATTATGGATTATAAAAGGATAGCAGCATAAGGGAAAAAATACACATTTTGAACCCCAAAAACCCATTTGAGTTTTTAAGTTCAAAATACAGGCCTACCTCCACCCCTACAGCCTGCCTGTCCATCTCCAAAAATACCCTTTTTAATAATTATACACTCCTCCTTTGCATTGAAAAAAAGCAAACAGTAAAGTTGCCAGATGCGGCCATCCTTTCATCCATTTGTCCTTCTGCATCTATTTTCCCAAACCATGCACTCATACTGTTATTATGTCGCCAAGTAATTAGACTACCTGGCCCAAAAATTATGGATTATAAAAGGATAGCAGCATAAGGGAAAAATACACATTTTGAACCCAAAAACCCATTTGAGTTTTTAAGTTCAAAATACAGGCCTACCTCCTCCCCTACAGCCTGCCTGTCCATCTCCAAAAATACCCTTTTTAATAATTATACGCTCCTCCTTTGCATTGAAAAAAAGCAAACAATAAAGTTGCCAGATGCGGCCATCCTTTCATCCATTTGTCCTTCTGCATCTATTTTCCCAAACCATGCACTCATACTGTTATTATGTCGCCAAGTAATTAGACTACCTGGCCCAAAAATTATGGATTATAAAAGGATAGCAGCATTAGTGAAAAATACACATTTTGAACCCAAAAACCCATTTGAGTTTTTAAGTTCAAAATACAGGCCTACCTCCTCCCCTACAGCCTGCCTGTCCATCTCCAAAAATAAAGTTTTTAATAATTATACACTCTTCGTTTGCTTTGGAAAACAAACAGTTAAGTTGCCATATGCTGCTATCCTTTCATCGATTTGTGCTTCTACACCTATGTTCCCAAACCATCATACACTCATACTGTTTTCACTTTGCCAAGTTATCGAACAACCTGGCCCCAAAATTATGGATTATAAAAGGATAGCAGCATAAGGGAAAAATACACATTTTGAACCCAAAAACCCATTTGAGTTTTTAAGTTCAAAATACAGGCCTACCTCCTCCCCTACAGCCTGCCTGTCCATCTCCAAAAATACCCTTTTTAATAATTATACGCTCCTCCTTTGCATTGAAAAAAAGCAAACAGTAAAGTTGCCAGATGCGGCCATCCTTTCATCCATTTGTCCTTCTGCATCTATTTTTCCCAAACCATGCACTCATACTGTTATTATGTCGCCAAGTAATTAGACTCACTGGCCCAAAAATTATGGATTATTAAAGGATAGCAGCATAAGGGAAAAATACACATTTTGAACCCAAAAACCCATTTGAGTTTTTAAGTTCAAAATACAGGCCTACCTCCTCCCCTACAGCCTGCCTGTCCATCTCCAAAAATACCCTTTTTAATAATTATACACTCCTCCTTTGCATTGAAAAAAAGCAAACAGTAAAGTTGCCAGATGCGGGCATCCTTTCATCCATTTGTCCTTCTGCATCTATTTTCCCAAACCATGCACTCATACTGTTATTATGTCGCCAAGTAATTAGACTACCTGGCCCAAAAATTATGGATTATAAAAGGATAGCAGCATTAGTGAAAAATACACATTTTGAACCCAAAAACCCATTTGAGTTTTTAAGTTCAAAATACAGGCCTACCTCCTCCCCTACAGCCTCTGCCTGTCCATTTCCAAAAATACCCTTTTTAATAATTATACGCTCCTCCTTTGCATTGAAAAAAAGCAAACAGTAAAGTTGCCAGATGCGGCCATCCTTTCATCCATTTGTCCTTCTGCATCTATTTTCCCAAACCATGCACTCATACTGTTATTATGTCGCCAAGTAATTAGACTACCTGGCCCCAAAATTATGGATTATAAAAGGATAGCAGCATAAGGGAAAAATACACATTTTGAACCCAAAAACCCATTTGAGTTTTTAAGTTCAAAATACAGGCCTACCTCCTCCCCTACAGCCTGCCTGTCCATCTCCAAAAATACAGTTTTTAATAATTATACACTCTTCGTTTGCTTTGGAAAACAAACAGTTAAGTTGCCATATACTGCTATCCTTTCATCGATTTGTGCTTCTACACCTATGTTCCCAAACCATCATACACTCATGCTGTTTTCACTTTGCCAAGTTATCGAACAACCTGGCCCCAAAATTATGGATTATAAAAGGATAGCAGCATAAGGGAAAAATACACATTTTGAACCCAAAAACCCATTTGAGTTTTTAAGTTCAAAATACAGGCCTACCTCCTCCCCTACAGCCTGCCTGTCCATCTCCAAAAATACCCTTTTTAATAATTATACGCTCCTCCTTTGCATTGAAAAAAAACAAACAGTAAAGTTGCCAGATGCGGCCATTCTTTCATCCATTTGTCCTTCTGCTTCTATTTTCCCAAACCATGCACTCATACTGTTATTATGTCGCCAAGTAATTAGACTACCTGGCCCCAAAATTATGGATTATAAAAGGATAGCAGCATAAGGGAAAAATACACATTTTGAACCCAAAAACCCATTTGAGTTTTTAAGTTCAAAATACAGGCCTACCTCCTCCCCTACAGCCTGCCTGTCCATCTCCAAAAATACCCTTTTTAATAATTATACGCTCCTCCTTTGCATTGAAAAAAAGCCAACAGTAAAGTTGCCAGATGCGGCAATCCTTTCATCCATTTGTCCTTCTGCATCTATTTTCCCAAACCATGAACTCATACTGTTATTATGTCGCCAAGTAATTAGACTACCTGGCCCAAAAATTATGGATTATAAAAGGATAGCACCATAAGGGAACATTACCGTATTTATCGGGGTGTACAACTTCCAGAGGCCTTGCCCGTGTTGACCCTCCTGTGCATTTGGACTCGCATCTGCCCCTGGCCGACAACCTGGAATTTTTAATTTCGCCTCCGGAGGGCCGGGGTGCCTTGGTGGACCGCCCGCCAATGTTTACCGACTCACTCAATGCTTCTGCTCCCCATCACCAGGGGGTCCGCGTCACCGATCCTGTGCCCATTGACGGCACGCCCTGCCTGTGTACAGGGACCCGTGCCTCCCGCCCCTTATAGCGTCTATGGTTCTCTGCATGTCAAAAGTCAACAGGCATGGAAGCCTTTCAGGGGACCCTTCCAGAGGACCCTTTCTGCGTGTCAAAGGTCTACAGGCATGGAAGCTTCTCAGAGGACTGTTACAAAGGCTTTGCTCAGGGACCGCCCAGCCCGGGTGGGGTACATGAACCAGCCCATCCCCCTGTAAAATACCAAGGGAGAAACTTGAAGAATCGTCCCCAGGGGAGCCCGCTCTAGGCCCTTGCGTACCCTGAGAGAACGGCTGAGTATGGGAGTACAAGGCTGGGTGGTCCCAAGGCGAAAAATCCGGAACGGTCCCCTGACAGGCTTCCATGCCTTGCGTACCCTGAGAGAACGGCTGAGTACGGGCTCCCGTGGGGATGAACCTCCTCGGCGGACCGCCCGCCGATGTTTGCCGACTCGCCCGACAATTCTGCTCCCGAACGGTCCGCCGAGGAAATTCATCCCCAGGGGAGCCCGTACTCGGCCGCTCTCTCAGGTTACGCCAGGGCCGAGCGCGGGGTCCCCTGGGGACGAATCTTCCGGTTTCTCCCTTGGTATTTTCCAGGTGGATTGGGCTGGTTCATGTACCCAGCCCAGGCCTGGGTGGTCCCAGGGCGAAACCTCCGGAACGGTCCCCTGACAGGCTTCCATGCCTGAAGACCTTTGACACGCAGAGAACCAGAGAGGCTATAAGGGAGGGAAGCGCGGGTCCTGTACCCAGACAGGGAGTGCCGTCCATGGGCACAGGATCAGTGATGCGGACCCCTCAGCATCAGGGAGCAGAAGTGGTCGGGCGAGTCTGCAAACATCGGCGGGCGGTCCGCCGAGGAGGTTCATCCCCACCGGAGCCCGTACTCAGCCGTTCTCTCAGGGTACGCAACGCATGAATGCCTGTC
This sequence comes from Hyla sarda, assembly GCF_029499605.1. NCBI lineage: Eukaryota > Metazoa > Chordata > Amphibia > Anura > Hylidae > Hyla > Hyla sarda. The sequence continues at coordinate 83,516,482 of NC_079199.1, read as the reverse complement.
AGGGGACCGTTCCGGAGCTTTTGCCCGGGGACCACCCAGCCCTGGGCTGGGTACATGAACCAGCCCAATCCCCCTGGAAAATACCAAGGGAGAAACCGGAAGGTTCGTCCCCAGGGGTGCCCGCGCTCGGCCCTTGCATACCCTGAGAGAACGGCTGAGTACGGGCTCCCGTGGGTATGAACCTCCTCAGCGGACCGCCCGCCAATGTTTTCCGACTCGCCCGACGGTTCTGCTCCCGGATGCTGGGGGGTCTGCATCACCAATCCTGTGCCCAAGGATGGCGCGCCCTGTCTGGGTACAGGGACCTGCGCCTCCCGCCCTTATTGCCATCTCTGGTTCTCTACGTGTCAAAGGTCTACAGGCATGGAAGCCTGTCAGGGGACTGTTTCAGAGGCTTCACCCGGGGACCGCCCAGCCCCTGGTCGGGTACATGAACCAGCCCTTTCCCCCTGTAAAATAGCAAGGGAGAAACCTCAAGGTTCGTCCCCAGGGGACCCCGCGCTTGGCCCTGGCGTAACCTGAGAGAGCAGCTGAGTACGGGCTCCCCTGTGGATGAATTTTCTCGGCGGACCGCCCGCCGATGTTTGCCGACTCGCCCAATGCTTCTGCTCCCTGACGCTGGGGGGTCCGCATCACTGATCCTGTGCCCATGGACGGCACGCCCTGTCTGGGTACAGGGACCCGCGCCTCCCTCCCTTATGGCCTCTCTGGTTCTCTGCGTGTCAAAGGTCTTCAGGCATGGAAGCCTGCCAGGGGACCGTTCCGGAGGTTTCGCCCGGGGACCACCCAGCCCTGGGCTGGGTACATGAACCAGCCCAATCCCCCTGGAAAATACCAAGGGAGAAACCGGAAGGTTCGTCCCCAGGTTAGCCCACGCTCGGCCCTCGCATACCCTGAGAGAACAGCTGAGTACGGGCTCCCGTGGGGATGAACCTCCTCGGCGGACCGCCCGCCGACGTTTGCCGACTCGCCCGACGGTTCTGCTCCCCGACGCTGGGGGGTCTGCATCACCGATCCTGTGACAAGGATGGCGTGCCCTGTCTGGGTACAGGGACCTGCGCCTCCCGCCCTTATAGCCATTTCTGGTTCTCTACATGTCAACGGTCTACAGGCATGGAAGCCTGTCAGGAGACTGTTTCAAAGGCTTCGCCCGCCCTGCCCTGGGTGGGGTACATGAACCAGCCCTTTCCCCCTGTAAAATACCAAGGGAGAAACCTGAAGGTTCGTCAACAGGAGAACCCGGGCTCGGCCGTGGCGTAACCTGAGAGAGCGGCTGAGTACGGGCTCCCCTGGGGATGAACCTCCTCGGCAGACCGCCCGCCGATGTTTGCCGACTCGTCTGACGCTTCTGCTCCCTGACACTGGGGGGTCCGCATCACTGATCCTGTGCCCATGGACGGCACGCCCTGTCTGGGTACAGGGACCCGCGCCTCCCTCACTTATAGCCTCTCTGGTTCTCTGCGTGTCAAAGGTCTTCAGGCATGGAAGCCTGTCACCGGACCGTTCCGGAGGTTTCGCCCGGGGACCACCAAGCCCTGGGCTGGGTACATGAACCAGCCCAATCCCCCTGGAAAATACAAAGGGAGAAACCGGAAGGTTCGTCCCCAGGGGAGCCCGCGCTTGTCCCTGGCGTACCCTGAGAGAGTGGCCGAGTACGGGCTCCCCTGGGGACGAACCTCCTTGGCGGACCGCCCACCTATGTATTCTTACTCGCCTGATGCTTCTGCTCCCCGCAACCCTGGGGTCCCTGGGTACAGGGATTGGCGCCTCCCGCCCATATAGCCTTCTCTGGTTCTCTGTGTGTCAAAATTCTACAGGCATGGAAGACCCTTCCAGAGGCCTTGCCCGTGTTCTGTTGACCCTCCTGTGCATTTGGACTCGCATCTGCCCCTGGCCGACAACCTGGAATTTTTAATTTCGCCTCCGGAGGGCCGGGGTGCCTTGGTGGACCGCCCACCAATGTTTGCCGACTCGCCCCACGCTTCTGCTCCCCGTCGCCAGGGGGTCCGCGTCACCGATCCTGTGCCCAAGGACGGCACGCCCTGCCTGTGTACAGGGACCCGTGCCTCCCACCCCTTATAGCGACTTTTGACATGCAGAGAACCAGAGACAACAGGCATTGAAGCCTTTCAGGGGACCCTTCCAGAGGTTTCACCCGGGGACAGCCCTGCCCCGGTTCGGGTACGTGAACCATCCCAATCCCCTTGGAAAATATCAAGGGAGAAACCAGGGGTTCGACCCCAGGGGAGCCCGCGCTCGGCCCTGGCGTACCCTGAGAAAGCAGCCGGACGGCGTGCTCTCCTGCTATTCTGAGGCAGGTGGCCGTTCAAAGGTACCTACTTGCGATGCTGCGATACAGTTTTATGAACGCATACCACTCGGACATGCCCAGCTCGTGGAACTCTGAGCTGGATTCAGCTTTCAAATCCGATCTCATACTGGTTCTCAGTTTTTCAATTATTGTTAGGCATGGAAGTCAGTCAGGGGGACCCTTCAGGAGGACTTGCCCAGGTAAGGTTGACCTTCCTGGGCACATGGACCTACACCTCCCCTTGGCCTATAACCAGGAATTTGACATTTTTTATTTCGGGTATTACATGATGAGATTTGTTACATTGTGTCACCCCAGTTGTAAGGAAGATCCATGAGGAGAAGGTTTGTTACAGTGTGTGTGTCACCCCAGTAATTAGGAGAAAAATCATGAAGAGGAGATTTGTTACAGAGTGTCAACCCAGTAGTAAGGAGATTACATAAGGAGGAGGTTTGTTACAGTGTGTCACCCTAGTAGTAAGGAGATTACACGGGGAGAAGGTTTGTTACAGTGTGTCACCCCAGTAGTAGGAGATTACATGAGGAGGAGGAGGTTTGTTACAGTGTGTTACCCCAGTAGTAAGCTGATTACATGATGAGAAGGTTTGTTACAGTGAGTCACCCCAGTAATAAGTTAATAACATGAGAAGTTTTGTTACAGTGTGTCACCCCAATAGTAAGGAGATTACATGAGTAGGGGGTTTGTTACAGTGTGTCACCCCAGTAGTAAGGTTATTACATAATGAGAAGGTTTGTTACTGTGAGTCACCCCAGTAATAAGTTAATAACATGAGGAGATTTGTTACAGTGTGTCACCCCAGTAGAAAGGAAATTACATGATGAGGAGAAGTTTTGTTACAGTGTGTCACCCCAGTAGTAAGGAGATTACATGAGGAGGGGGTTTGTTACTTTGTGTCACCCCAGTAGTAAGGAGATTACATGAGGAGAGGTTTGTTACAGTGTGTCACCCCGTAGTAAGGAGATTACATGAGGAGGGGGTTTTGTTACAGTGTGTCATCCCAGTAGAAAGGAGATTGCACGAGGAGGTTTGTTACAGTGTTTCACCCCAGTAGTAAGTTAATAACATGTGGAGGAGGTTTGTTACAGTGTTTCACCCCAGTAATAAGTTATTAACATTAGGAGGTTTGTTACAGTGTGTCACCCTAGTAGTAATAAGATTACATGGGCAGGAGATTTGTTACTTTGTGTCACCCCAGTAGTAAGGAGATTAAATAAGGAGGTTTGTTACAGTGTGTCACCCCAGTAGTAAGGTGATTACATGAGGAGGGCGTTTGTTACAGTGTGTCACCCCAGTAGTAAGGGAGATTACATGAGGATGAGGTTTGTTACACTGTGTCACCCCAGAAGTTAGGAGAAAAAATGAGGATGAGGTTTGTTACAGTGTGTCACCCAAGTAATAAGGAGATTACATGGGGAGTAGGTTTGTTACTGTGTGTCACCCCAGCAGTAAGTTAATAACATGAAGATTGGGTTTGTTACAGTGGGTCACCCCAGTAGTAAGTTAATAATATAAGAATGGAGTTTGTTACAGTGTGTCACCCCAGTCGTAAGGTGATTACATGACAAGGTTTTTTTTTTTTTTACAGTTTGTCACCCAGTAGTAAGTTAATAATATGAGGATGGGGTTTGTTACAGTGTGTCACCCCAGTAGTTAGGAGAAAAAAAGTGAGGAGGAGGTTTGTTACAGTGTGTAACCCAAGTAGTAAGGAGATTACATGGGGAGTAGGTTTGTTACTGTGTGTAAACCCAGTAGTAAGTTAATAACATGAAGATGGGTTTTTTTTCTGTGGGTCAACCCAGTAGAAATGAGATTACATGAGGGGAAGTTTTGTTATAGTGTGTCACCCCAGTAGTAAAGAGATTACTTGATGAGGAGGTTTGTTACAGTGTGTCACCCCAGTAATAAGTTAATAACGTGAGGAGGTTTGTTACAGTGTGTCATCCCAGTAGAAAGGAGATTGCACGAGGAGAAGGTTTGTTACAGTGTGTCACCCCAGTAGTAAGTTAATAACATGTGGAGGAGGTTTGTTACAGTGTGTCACCCCAGTAGTAAGGAGATTACATGATGAGAAGGTTTGTTACAGTGTGTCACCCCAGTTATAAGTTATTAACATTAGGAGGTTTGTTACAGTGTGTCAACCCAGTCGTAAGGTGATTACATGACAAGGTTTTTTGTTTTTTTTTTACAGTTTGTCACCCAGTAGTAAGTTAATAATATTAGGATGGGGTTTGTTACAGTGTGTCACCCCAGTAGTTAGGAGAAAAAAATAAGGAGGAGGTTTGTTACAGTGTGTCACCCCAGTCGTAAGGTGATTACATGACAAGGTTTTTTTTTTATTTTTATTTACAGTTTGTCACCCCAGTAGTAAGTTAATAACATGAAAATGTGGTTTGTTTCAGTGGGTCACCCCAGTAGAAACGAGATTACATGAGGGGAAGTTTTGTTACAGTGTGTCACCCCAGTAGTAAAAAGATTACATGATGAGGAGGTTTGTTACAGTGTGTCACCCCAGTAATAAGTTAATAACATGATGAGGTTTGTTACAGTGTGTCACTCCAGTAGAAAGGAGATTACATGGGCAGGAGGTTTGTTACTTTGTGTCACCCCAGTAGTAAGGAGATTAAATAAGGAGGTTTGTTACAGTGTGTCACCCCAGTAGTAAGGAGATTACATGAGTAGGGGGTTTGTTACTTTGTGTCACCCCAGTAGTAAGGAGATTACATGAGGAGAGGTTTGTTACAGTGTGTCACCCCGTAGTAAGGAGTTTACATGAGGAGGGGTTTTGTTACAGTGTGTCATCCCAGTAGAAAGGAGATTGCACGAGGAGAAGGTTTGTTACAGTGTTTCACCCCAGTAGTAAGTTAATAACATGTGGAGGAGGTTTGTTACAGTGTTTCATTCCAGTAATAAGTTATTAACATTAGGAGGTTTGTTACAGTGTGTCACCCTAGTAGTAATAAGATTACATGGGCAGGAGGTTTGTTACTTTGTGTCACCCCAGTAGTAAGGAGATTAAATAAGGAGGTTTGTTACAGTGTGTCACCCCAGTAGTAAGGAGATTACATGTGGAGGGGGTTTGTTACTTTGTGTCACCCCAGTAGTAAGGAGATTACATGAGGAGAGGTTTGTTACAGTGTGTCACCCCGTAGTAAGGAGTTTACATGAGGAGGGGGTTTGTTACAGTGTGTCACCCAAGTAGTAAGGAGATTACATGGGGAGTAGGTTTGTTACTGTGTGTCACCCCAGTAGTAAGTTAATAACATGAAGATGGGGTTTGTTACAGTGGGTCCACCCAGTAGAAACGAGATTACATGAGGAGAAGTTTTGTTACAGTGTGTCACCCCAGTAATACGTTAATAACATGAGGAGGTTTGTTACAGTGTGTCACCCAAGTAGAAAGGAGATTACATGAGGAGAAGTTTTGTTACAGTATGTCACCCCAGTAGAAAGGAGAATACATGAGGAAAAGGTTTGTTACAGTGTGTCACCCTAGTAGTAAGTTAATAACATGTGGAGGAGGTTTGTTACAGTGTATCACCCCAGTAGTAATAAGATTACATGTGGAGGAGGTTTGTTACAGTGTGTCACCCTAGTAGTAATAAGATTACATGGGCAGGAGGTTTGTTACTTTGTGTCACCCCAGTAGTAAGGAGATTAAATAAGGAGGTTTGTTACAGTTTGTCACCCCAGTAGTAAGGTGATTACATGAGGAGGGCGTTTGTTACAGTGTGTCACCCCAGTTGTAAGGGAGATTACATGAGGATGAGGTTTGTTACAGTATGTCACCCCAGTAGTTAGGAGAAAAAATGAGGAGGAGGTTTGTTACAGTGTGTCACCCAAGTAGTAAGGAGATTACATGGGGAGTAGGTTTGTTCCTGTGTGTCACCCCAGTAGTAAGTTAATAACATGAAGATTGGGTTTGTTACAGTGGGTCACCCCAGTAGTAAGTTAAAAATATAAGAATGGGGTTTGTTACAGTGTGTCACCCCAGTCGTAAGGTGATTACATGACAAGGTTTTTTTTTTTTTTTACAGTTTGTCACCCAGTAGTAAGTTAATAATATGAGGATGGGGTTTGTTACAGTGTGTCACCCCAGTAGTTAGGAGAAAAAAAATGAGGAGGAGGTTTGTTACAGTGTGTCACCCAAGTAGTAAGGAGATTACATGGGGAATAGGTTTGTTACTGTGTGTCACCCCAGTAGTAAGTTAATAACATGAAGATGGGGTTTGTTTCAGTGGTTCACCCCAGTAGAAACGAGATTACATGAGGGGAAGTTTTGTTACAGTGTGTCACCCCAGTAGTAAAGAGATTACTTGATGAGGAGGTTTGTTACAGTGTGTCACCCCAGTAATAAGTTAATAACGTGAGGAGGTTTGTTACAGTATGTCACCCCAGTAGAAAGTAGATTACATGAGGGGAAGTTTTGTTACAGTGTGTCATCCCAGTAGAAAGGAGATTGCACGAGGAGAAGGTTTGTTACAGTGTGTCACCCCAGTAGTAAGTTAATAACATGTGGAGGAGGTTTGTTACAGTGTGTCACCCCAGTAGTAAGGAGATTACATGATGAGAAGGTTTGTTACAGTGTGTCACCCCAGTAATAAGTTATTAACATTAGGAGGTTTGTTACAGTGTGCCACCCCAGTCGTAAGGTGATTACATGACAAGGTTTTTTTTTTTTTTTTTTACAGTTTGTCACCCAGTAGTAAGTTAATAATATGAGGATGGGGTTTGTTACAGTGTGTCACCCCAGTAGTTAGGAGAAAAAAATAAGGAGGAGGTTTGTTACAGTGTGTCACCCAAGTAGTAAGGAGATTACATGGGGAGTAGGTTTGTTATTGTGTGTCACCCCAGTAGTAAGTTAATAACATGAAAATGGGGTTTGTTTCAGTGGGTCACCCCAGTAGAAACGAGATTACATGAGGGGAAGTTTTGTTACAGTGTGTCACCCCAGTAGTAAAGAGATTACATGATGAGGAGGTTTGTTACAGTGTGTCACCCCAGTAATAAGTTAATAACATGATGAGGTTTGTTACAGTGTGTCACTCCAGTAGAAAGGAGATTACATGGGCAGGAGGTTTGTTACTTTGTGTCACCCCAGTAGTAAGGAGATTACATGAGGAGGGGGTTTGTTACTTTGTGTCACCCCAGTAGTAAGGAGATTACATGAGGAGGGGGTTTGTTACTTTGTGTCACCCCAGTAGTAAGGAGATTACATGAGGAGAGGTTTGTTACAGTGTGTCACCCCGTAGTAAGGAGTTTACATGAGGAGGGGTTTTGTTACAGTGTGTCATCCCAGTAGAAAGGAGATTGCACGAGGAGAAGGTTTGTTACAGTGTTTCACCCCAGTAGTAAGTTAATCACATGTGGAGGAGGTTTGTTACAGTGTTTCACCCCAGTAATAAGTTATTAACATTAGGAGGTTTGTTACAGTGTGTCACCCTAGTAGTAATAAGATTACATGGGCAGGAGGTTTGTTACTTTGTGTCACCCCAGTAGTAAGGAGATTAAATAAGGAGGTTTGTTACAGTGTGTCACCCCAGTAGTAAGGAGATTACATGTGGAGGGGGTTTGTTACTTTGTGTCACCCCAGTAGTAAGGAGATTACATGAGGAGAGGTTTGTTACAGTGTGTCACCCCGTAGTAAGGAGTTTACATGAGGAGGGGGTTTGTTACAGTGTGTCACCCCAGTAGTAAGTTAATAAAATGAGGATGAGGTTGGTTATAGTGTGTCACCCCGGTAGTATGGATATGACATGAGGATGAGGTTTGTTACAGTGTGTCACCCCAGTAGTAAGGAGATTACATAAGGAGAAGGTTTATTACAGTGTATCACCCCAGTAGTAAGGAGATTACATGAGGAGGGTGTTTGTTACAGTGTGTCACCCAAGTAGTAAGGAGATTACATGGGGAGTAGGTTTGTTACTGTGTGTCACCCCAGTAGTAAGTTAATAACATGAAGATGGGGTTTGTTACAGTGGGTCAACCCAGTAGAAACGAGATTACATGAGGAGAAGTTTTGTTACAGTGTGTCACCCCAGTAATACGTTAATAACATGAGGAGGTTTGTTACAGTGTGTCACCCAAGTAGAAAGGAGATTACATGATGAGAAGTTTTGTTACAGTATGTCACCCCAGTAGAAAGGAGAATACATGAGGAAAAGGTTTGTTAAAGTGTGTCACCCTAGTAGTAAGTTAATAACATGTGGAGGAGGTTTGTTACAGTGTATCACCCCAGTAGCAATAAGATTACATGTGGAGGAGGTTTGTTACAGTGTGTCACCCTAGTAGTAATAAGATTACATGGGCAGGAGGTTTGTTACTTTGTGTCACCCCAGTAGTAAGGAGATTACATGAGGTGGGCGTTTGTTACAGTGTGTCACCCCAGTAGTAAGGTAGATTACATGAGGATGAGGTTTGTTACAGTGTGTCACCCCAGTAGTTAGGAGAAAAAATGAGGAGGAGGTTTGTTACAGTGTGTCACCCAAGTAGTAAGGATATTACATGGGGAGTAGGTTTGTTACTGTGTGTCACCCCAGTAGTAAGTTAATAACATGAAGATTGGGTTTGTTACAGTGGGTCACCCCAGTAGTAAGTTAATAATATAAGAATGGGGTTTGTTACAGTGTGTCACCCCAGTCGTAAGGTGATTACATGACAAGGTTTTTTTTTTTTTTTTACAGTTTGTCACCCAGTAGTAAGTTAATCATATGAGGATGGGGTTTGTTACAGTGTGTCACCCCAGTAGTTAGGAGAAAAAAATGAGGAGGAGGTTTGTTACAGTGTGTCACCCAAGTAGTAAGGAGATTACATGGGGAGTAGGTTTGTTATTGTGTGTCACCCCAGTAGTAAGTTAATAACATGAAAATGGGGTTTGTTTCAGTGGGTCACCCCAGTAGAAACGAGATTACATGAGGGGAAGTTTTGTTACAGTGTGTCACCCCAGTAGTAAAGAGATTACATGATGAGGAGGTTTGTTACAGTGTGTCACCCCAGTAATAAGTTAATAACATGATGAGGTTTGTTACAGTGTGTCACTCCAGTAGAAAGGAGATTACATGGGCAGGAGGTTTGTTACTTTGTGTCACCCCAGTAGTAAGGAGATTAAATAAGGAGGTTTGTTACAGTGTGTCACCCCAGTAGTAAGGAGATTACATGAGGAGGGGGTTTGTTACTTTGTGTCACCCCAGTAGTAAGGAGATTACATGAGGAGAGGTTTGTTACAGTGTGTCACCCCGTAGTAAGGAGATTACATGAGGAGGGGGTTTTGTTACAGTGTGTCATCCCAGTAGAAAGGAGATTGCACGAGGAGAAGGTTTGTTACAGTGTTTCACCCCAGTAGTAAGTTAATAACATGTGGAGGAGGTTTGTTACAGTGTTTCACCCCAGTAATAAGTTATTAACATTAGGAGGTTTGTTACAGTGTGTCACCCTAGTAGTAATAAGATTACATGGGCAGGAGGTTTGTTACTTTGTGTCACCCCAGTAGTAAGGAGATTAAATAAGGAGGTTTGTTACAGTGTGTCACCCCAGTAGTAAGGAGATTACATGAGGAGAGGTTTGTTACAGTGTGTCACCCCGTAGTAAGGAGATTACATGAGGAGGGGTTTTGTTACAGTGTGTCACCCCAGTAGTAAGTTAATAAAATGAGGATGAGGTTTGTTACAGTGTTTCACCATAGTAATAAGTTATTAACATTAGGAGGTTTGTTACAGTGTGTCACCCTAGTAGTAATAAGATTACATGGGCAGGAGGTTTGTTACTTTGTGTCACCCCAGTAGTAAGGAGATTAAATAAGGAGGTTTGTTACAGTGTGTCACCCCAGTAGTAAGGAGATTACATGAGGAGAGGTTTGTTACAGTGTGTCACCCCGTAGTAAGGAGATTACATGAGGAGGGGTTTTGTTACAGTGTGTAACCGCAGTAGTAAGTTAATAAAATGAGGATGAGGTTGGTTATAGTGTGTCACCCCGGTAGTAAGGAGATTACTTGAGAAGGAGGTTTGTTACAGTTTGTCACCCCAGTAGTAAGGAGATTAGGAGGTTTGTTACAGTGAGTTACCTCCAGTGACCCTCCTGGGCACAGGGACCCGTACCTCCCCCTGGCCAACAACTGGCCTCCAGAGGGCCAGGGCACCACCGCCCACCCCCGATGTTTGCCGACTCGCCCAACGCTTTTGCACCACGCCACCGGGGGTCCGCGTCACTTATCCTGTGCACAAGGACGGCGCGCCCTGCCTTTGTACAGGGACCCACGCCTCACTCCCGTATAGCCTCTCTTGTTCACTGCATGTCAAAAGTCTAAAGGCAGGCATGATAGACCCTTTCAGAGGCCTTGCCCATATTCGGTTGACCATCCTGGGCATAGGGACTCTCATCTCCCCCTGGCCGACAACTTGGACTTTGTAATCTTTCATTTCGCCTCTGGAGGGCCAAGGCGCCTCAGCGGACCACACGTTGATGTTTGTTGACTCGCCTGACGCTTCTGCTCCCTGCTGCCGGGATATCCACGTCACCGATCCTGTGCCCAAGGACGGCGCGCCCTGCCTGGGTACAGGGACCCCCACCTCCCGCCCTTATAGCCTCTCTGGTTCTCTACGTGTCAAAGGTCTACAGGCATGGAAGCCTGTCAGGGGACTGTTTCAGAGGCTTCGCCCGGGGACCGCCCAGCCCCGGGTCGGGTACATGAACCAGCCCATTCCCCCTGTAAAATACCAAGGGAGAAACCTGAAGAATCGTCCCCAGGGGAGCCAGCGCTCGGCCCTGGCGTACCCTGAGAGAACGGCTGAGTACGGGCTCCCGTGGGGATGAACCTCCTCGGCGGACCGCCCGCCGATGTTTGGCGACTCGCCCAACGGTTATCCTCCCTGATGCTGGGGGGCCGAATCACCGATCCTGTGCCCAAGGACGGCGCGCCCTGTCTGGGTACAGGGACCCACGCCTCCCGCCCTTATAGCCTCTCTTGTTCTCTGCGTGTCAAAAGTCTACAGGCATAGAAGATCCTTCCAGAGGCTTTGCCTGGAAGATCCTTCCAGAGACCTGGACTTTGTAATCTTTCATTTTGCCTCTGGAGGGCCGAGGCGCCTCAGTGGACCGTACGCCAATGTTTTTTGACTCCCCCGGCGCTTCTGCTCCCCGCTGCCGGGATGTCTGCGTCACCTATCCTGTGTCCAAGGACGGTGCGCCCTGCCTGGGTACAGGGACCCGCGCCTCCTGCCCTTATAGCCTTCTCTGGTTCTCTGCATGTCAAAAGTCTACATGCATGGAAGACCCTTCCAGATGCCTTGCCCGTGTTCTGTTGACCCTCCTGTGCATTTGGACTTGCATCTGCCCCTGGCCGAAAACCTGGAATTTTTAATTTTGCCTCTGGAGGGCCGGGGTGCTTTGGTGGACCGCCCGCCAATGTTTGCCGACTCGTCCGACGCTTCTGCTCCCCGTCGCCAGGGGGTCCGCATCACCGATCCTGTGCCCAAGGACGGCACGCCCTGCCTGTGTACAGGGACCCGTGCCTCCTGCCCTTATAGCCTCTCTGGTTCTCTACGTGTCAAAGGTCTACAGGCAATGAAGCCTGTCAGGGGACTGTTTCAAAGGCTTCGCTCGGGGACCGCCCAGCCCCGGGTCGGGTACATGAACCAGCCCATTCCACCTGTAAAATACCAAGGGAGAAACCGGAAGAATAATTTCCTTGGGAGCCTGCGCTCGGCCCTGGCGTACCCTGAGAGAACGTCTGAGTACGGGCTCCAGTGCGTGGGGATGAACCTCCTCAGCGGACCGCCTGCCGATGTTTGCCGACTTGCCCGACGGTTCTGCTCCCCGATCCTGGGGGGTCCGCATCACCGATTCTGTGCCCAAGGACAGTGCGCCCTGTCTGGGTACAGGGACCCGTGCCTCCCACCGTTATAGCCTCCCTTGTTCTCTGCGTTTCAAAAGTCTACAGGCATAGAAGATCCTTCCAGAGGCCTTGCCATGTTCGGTTGACCATCCTGGGCATAGGGACTCGCATCTCCCCCTGGCCGACAACCTGGACTTTGTAATCTTTCATTTTGCCTCTGGAGGGCCTAGGCGTCTCAGTGGACCGTACGCCGATGTTTTTTGACTCGCCCGACGCTTCTGCTCCTCGCTGCAGGGATGTCCACGTCACCTATCCTGTGCCCAAAGACGGCGCGCCCTGTCTGGGTACAGGGAACCGTGCCTCCCGCCCTTTATAGCTTCTCTGGTTCTCTACGTGTCAAAGGTCTACAGGCATGGAAGCCTGTCAGGGGTCTGTTTCAAAGCTTCGCTCGGGGACCGCCCGGCCCCGGGTCGGGCACATGAACCAGCCCATTCCCCCTGTAAAATACCAAGGGAGAAACCTCAAGGTTCGTCCCCAGGGGAGCCCGCACTCGGTCCTGGCGTACCCTGAGAAAGCGGCTGAGTACGGGCTCCCCTGTGGATTACCCTCCTCGGCGGACCGCCCGCGATGTTTGCCGACTCGCCCGCCGCTTCTGCTCCCCGACGCTGGGGGGTCTTCGTCACTGATCCTGTGCCCAAGGACAGCGCACCCTGTCTGGGTACAGGGACCCACGCCTCCCGCCCTTATAGCCTTCTCTGGTTCTCAGCGTGTCAAAAGTCTACAGGCATGGAAGACCCTTCCAGAGGATTTGCCTGTGTTCTGTTGACCCTCCTGTGCATTTGGACTCGCATCTGCCCCTGGCCGACAACCTGGAATTTTTAATTTCACCTCCGGAGGGCCGGGGTGCCTTGGTGGACCGCCGCCAATGTTTGCCGACTCGCCTGACGCTTCTGCTCCCCGTCGCCTGGGGGTCCACATCATCGATTCTGTGCCCAAGGACGGCATGCCCTGCCTGGCTACAGGGACCCGCGCCTCCCTGCCTTATAGCCTCTCTGATTCTCTGCCTGTCAAAGGTCTACAGGCATGGAAGCCTGTCAGGGGACTGTTACAAAGGCTTTGCTCAGGGACAGCCCAGCCTGGGTGGGGTACATGAACCAGCCCATTCCCCCTGTAAAATACCAAGGGAGAAACCTGAAGGTTCGTCCCCAGGGGAGCCCGCGCTTGGTCCTGGCGTACCCTGGGAGAATGGCTGAGTACGGGCTACCGTGGGGATGAACCTCCTCGGCGGACCGGCCGCCGATCTTTGCCAACTCCACCGACGGTTCTGCTCCCCGACGCTGGGGGGTCTGCATCACCAATCCTGTGCCCAAGGATGGCGCGCCCTGTCTGGGTGCAGGGACCTGCGCCTCCCGCCCTTATAGCCATTTCTGGTTCTCTACGTGTCAAAGGTCTACAGGCCTTTCCCCCTGTAAACCAGCCCTTTCCCCCTGTAAAATACTAAGGGAGAAACCTGAAGGTTTGTCCCCAGGGGACCCCGCGCTCGGCCCTGGCGTAACCTGAGAGAGCGGCTGAGTACTGGCTCCCCTGGGGATGAATCTCCTCAGCGGACCGCCCGCCGATGTTTGCCGACTCGCCCAACGCTTTTGCTCCCTGGCGCTGGGGGGTCCGCATCACTGATCCTCTGCCCATGGACGGCACGCCCTGTCTGGGTACAGGGACCCGCGCCTCCTTCCCTTATAGCCTCTCTGGTTCTCTGCATGTCAATGGTCTTCAGACATGGAAGCCTGTCAGGGACCGTTCCTGAGGTTTCGCCCGGGGACTACCCAGCCCTGGGCTGGGTACATGAACCAGCCCAATCCCCCTGGAAAATACAAAGGTAGAAACCGGAAGGTTCGTCCCCAGGGGACACTGCGCTCGGCCCTGGCGTAACCTGAGCGGCTGAGTACAGGCTCCCCTGGGGATGAACCTCCTCTGCGGACCGCCCGCCGATGTTTGCCGACTCGCCCGACGCTTCTGCTCCCTGACGCTGGGGGGTCGGCATCACTGATCCTGTGACCATGGACGGCACGCCCTGTCTGGGTACAGGGACCCGCGCCTCCCTCCCTTATAGCCTCTCTGGTTCTCTGCGTGTCAAAGGTCTTCAGGCATGGAAGCCTGTCAGGGGACCGTTCCGGAGGTTTCGCCCGGGGACCACCCAGCCCTGGGCTGGGTACATGAACCAGCCCAATCCCCCTGGAAAATACCAAGGGAGAAACCGGAAGGTTCGTCCCCAGGGGAGCCCGCGCTCGGCCCTTGCATACCCTGAGAGAACGGCTGAGTACGGGCTCCCGTGGGGATGAACCTCCTCGGCGGACCGCCCGCCGATGTTTGCCGACTCGCCCGACGGTTCTGCTCCCCGACGCTGGGGGGTCTGCATCACCGATCCTGTGCCCAAGGATGGCACGCCCTGTCTGGGTACAGGGACCTGCGCCTCCCACCCTTATAGCCATTTCTGCTTCTCTACGTGTCAAAGGTCTACAGGCATGGAAGCCTGTCAGGGGACTGTTTCAAAGGCTTCGCTCGGGGACCGCCCTGCCCTGGGTGGGGTACATGAACCAGCCCTTTCCCCCTGTAAAATACCAAGGGAGAAACCTGAAGGTTCGTCCCCAGGGGAGCCCGCGCTTGTCCCTGGCGTACCCTGAGAGAGTGGCCGAGTACGGGCTCCCCTGGGGACGAACCTCCTTGGCGGACCGCTCGCCTATGTATCCTTACTAGCCTGATGCTTCTGCTCCCCGCAACCCTGGGGTCCGCGTCACCGATCCTGTGCCCAAGGATGGCGCGCCCTACCTGGGTACAGGGACCGGCGCCTCCCGCCCTTATAGCCTTCTCTAGTTCTCTGTGTGTCAAAGTCTACAGGCATGGAAGACCCTTACAGAGGCCTTGCCCGTGTTCTGTTGACCCTCCTGTGCATTTGGACTCGCATCTGCCCCTGGCCGACAACCTGGAATTTTTTATTTCACCTCCGGAGGGCCTGAGTGCCTTGGTGGACCGCCCGCCAATGTTTGCCGACTCGCCCGACGCTTCTGCTCCCCGTCGCCTGGGGGTCCGCATCACCGATCCTGTGCCCAAGAACGGCATGCCCTGCCTGGCTACAGGGACCCGCGCCTCCCTGCCTTATAGCCTCTCTGGTTCTCTGCGTGTCAAAGGTCTACAGGCATGGAAGCGTGTCAGGAGACTGTTACAAAGGCTTTGCTCAGGGACCGCCCAGCCCCGGGTGGGGTACATGAACCAGCCCATTCCCCCTGTAAAATACCAAGGGAGAAACCTGAAGAATCGTCCCCAGGGGAGCCCGCGCTCGGCCCTTGCGTACCCTGAGAGAACGGCTGAGTACGGGCTCCCGTGGGGATGAACCTCCTCGGCGGACCGCCCGCCGATGTTTGCCGACTCGCCCGACGGTTCTGCTTCCCGACACTGGGGGGGTCCGTATCACCGATCCTGTGCCCAAGGATGGCGCGCCCTGTCTGGGTACAGGGACCTGCGCCTCCTGCCCTTATAGCCATTTCTGGTTCTCTACGTGTCAAAGGTCTACAGGCATGGAAGCCTGTCAGGGGACTGTTTCAAAGGCTTCGCTCGGGGACCGCCCTGCCCTTGGTGGGGTACATGAACCAGCCCTTTCCCCCTGTAAAATACCAAGGTTCGTCCCCAGGGGACCCCGCGCTCGGCCCTGGCGTAACCTGAGAGAGCGGCTGAGTACGGGCTCCCCTAAGGATGAACCTCCTCGACGGACCGCCCACCGATGTTTGCCGACTCGCCCGACGCTTCTGCTCCCTGACGCTGGAGGGTCCGCATCACTGATCCTGTGCCCATGGACGGCACGCCCTGTTTGGGTACAGGGACCCGCACATCCCTCCCTTATAGCCTCTCTGGTTCTCTGCGTGTCAAAGGTCTTCAGGCATGGAAGCCTGTCAGAGGACTGTTCCGGAGGTTTCGCCGGGGACCACCCAGCCCTGGGCTGGGTACATGAACCAGCCCAATCCCCCTGGAAAATACAAAGGGAGAAACCGGAAGGTTCGTCCCCAGGGGAGCCCGCGCTTGTCCCTGGCGTACCCTGAGAGAGTGGCCGAGTACGGGCTCCCCTGGGGACGAGCCTCCTTGGCGGACCGCCCGCCTATGTATTCTTACTCGCCTGATGCTTCTGCGTCACCGATCCTGTGCCCAAGGACGGCGCGCCCTGCCTGGGTACAGGGACCGGCGCCTACACCCCCTTATAACCTTCTCTGGTTCTCTGTGTGTCAAAAATCTACAGGCATGGAAGACCCTTCCAGAGGCCTTGCCCTTGTTCTGTTGACCCTCCTGTGTATTTGGACTCGCATCTGCCCCTGGCCGACAACCTGGAATTTTTTATTTCGCCTCCGGAGGGCCGGGGTGCCTTGGTGGACCGCCCACCAATGTTTGCCGACTCGCCCGACGCTTCTGCTCCCCGTCGCCAGGGGGTCCGCGTCACTGATCCTGTGCCCAAGGACGGCACGCCCTGCCTGTGTACAGGGACCCGTGCCTCCCACCCCTTATAGCGTCTCTGGTTCTCTGCATGTCAAAAGTCAACAGGCATGGAAGCCTTTCAGGGGACCCTTCCAGAGGTTTCACCCGGGGACAGCCCTGCCCCGGTTCGGGTACGTGAACCATCCCAATCCCCTTGGAAAATATCAAGGGAGAAACCAGGGGTTCGACCCCAGGGGAGCCCGCGCTCGGCCCTGGCGTACCCTGAGAAAGCAGCCGGACGGCTTGCTCTCCTGCTATTCTGAGGCAGGTGGCCGTTCAAAGGTACCAACTCGTGATGCTGCGATACAGTTTTATGAACGCACTCGGACATACCACTTGGACATGCCCAGCTCGTGGAACTGTGAGCTGGATTCAGCTTTCAAATCCGATCTCATACTGGTTCTCAGTTTTTCAATTATTGTTAGGCATGGAAGTCAGTCAGGGGACCCTTCAGGAGGACTTGCCCAGGTAAGGTTGACCTTCCTGGGCACATGGACCCACACCTCCCCCTGGCCTATAACCAGGAATTTGACATTTTTTTATTTCGGGTATTACATGATGAGATTTGTTACATTGTGTCACCCCAGTTGTAAGGAAGATCCGTGAGGAGGAGGTTTGTTACAGTGTGTGTGTCACCCCAGTAATTAGGAGAAAAATCATGAAGAGATTTTTTACAGAGTGTCAACCCAGTAGTAATAGATTACATAAGGAGGAGGTTTGTTACAGTGTGTCACCCTAGTAGTAAGGAGATTACACGGGGAGAAGGTTTGTTACAGTGTGTCACCCCAGTAGTAGGAGTTTACATGAGGAGGAGGAGGTTTGTTACAGTGTGTTACCCCAGTAGTAAGCTGATTACATGATGAGAAGGTTTGTTACAGTGAGTCACCCCAGTAATAAGTTAATAACATGAGAAGTTTTGTTACAGTGTGTCACCCCAATAGTAAGGAGATTACATGAGTAGGGGGTTTGTTACAGTGTGTCACCCCAGTAGTAAGGTGATTACATAATGAGAAGGTTTGTTACTGTGAGTCACCCCAGTAATAAGTTAATAACATGAGGAGATTTGTTACAGTGTGTCACCCCAGTAGAAAGGAGATTACATGATGAGGAGGTTTGTTACAGTGTGTCACCCCAGTAATAAGTTAATAACATGAGGAGGTTTGTTACAATGTGTCACCCCAGTAGAAAGGAGATTATATGATGAGAAGGTTTGTTACAATGTGTCATCCCAGTAGTAAGGAGATTACATGAGGATGGGGTTTGTAATGGTGTGTCATCCCAGTAGTAAGGAGATTACATGATGAGAAGGTTTGTTACAGTGTGTCACCCCAGTAGTAAGGAGATTACATGATGAGAAGGTTTGTTACAGTGTGTCACCCCAGTGATAAGTTAATAACATGAGGAGGTTTGTTACAGTGTGTCACCCCAGTAGAAAGGAGATTACATGACGGGAAAGTTTGTTGCAGTGTGTCACCACAGTAGTAAGGAGATTACATGAGGAGGGGGTTTGTTACAGTGTGTCACCCCAGTAGTAAGTTAATAATATAAGAATGGGGTTTGTTACAGTGTGTCACCCCAGTCGTAAGGAGATGACATGAGGAGTTTTTTTTTTTTTACAGTATGTCACCCAGTAGTAAGTTAATAATATGAGGATGTGGTTTTTTTACAGTGTGTCACTCCAGTATTTAGGAGATTACATGGGGAGTAGGTTTGTTACAGTGTGTCACCCCAGTAATAAGTTAATAACATGATGAGGTTTGTTACAGTGTGTCACCCCAGTAGAAAGGAGATTACATAAGGAGAAGTTTTGTTACAGTGTGTCACCCCAGTAGAAAGGAGATTACATGTGGAGGAGGTTTGTTACAGTGTGTCACCCCAGTAGTAATAAGATTACATGTGGAGGAGGTTTGTTACAATGTATCACCCCAGTAGAAAGGAGATTACATGAGGAGAAGGTTTGTTACAGTGTGTCACCCCAGTAGTAAGTTAATAACATGTGGAGGAGGTTTGTTACAGTGTGTCACCCCAGAAGTAATAAGATTACATGTGGAGAAGGTTTGTTACAGTGTGTCACCCCAGTAGTAATAAGATTACATGTGGAGGAGGTTTTTTACAGTGTATCACCCCAGTAGAAAGGAGATTACATGAGAAGGTTTGTTACAGTGTGTCACCCCAGTAGTAAGTTAAGAACATGTGGAGGAGGTTTGTTACAGTGTGTCACCTCAGTAGTAATAAGATTACATGTCGAGGAGGTTTGTTACAGTGTGTCACCCTAGTACTAATAAGATTACATGGGCAGTAGGTTTGTTACAGTGTGTCACCCCAGTAGTAAGTTAATAATATAAGAATGGGGTTTGTTACAGTGTGTCACCCCAGTCGTAAGGAGATGACATGATGAGTTTTTTTTTTACAGTTTGTCACCCAGTAGTAAGTTAATAATATGAGGATGGGGTTTGTTACAGTGTGTCACCCCAGTAGATAGGAGAAAAAATGAGGAGGAGGTTTGTTACAGTGTGTCACCCAAGTAGTAAGGAGATTACATGGTGAGTAGGCTTGTTACTATGTGTCACCCCAGTAGTAAGGTAATAATATGAAGATGGGGTTTGTTACAGTGGGTCACCCCAGTAGAAACGAGATTACATGAGGTGAAGTTTTGTTACAGTGTGTCACCCCAGTAGTAATTAGATTACATGATGAGAAGGTTTGTTACAGTGTGTCACCCCAGTAGAAAGGAGATTACATGAGGGGAAGGTTTGTTACAGTGTGTCACTCCAGTAGTAAGGAGATTACATGAGGAGGGGGTTTGTTACAGTGTATCACCCCAGTAGTAAGTTAATAATATAAGAATGGGGTTTGTTACAGTGTTTCACCTCAGTCGTAAGGTGATTACTTGACAATGTTTTTTTTTTTTTACAGTTTGTCACCCAGTAGTAAGTTAATAATATGAGGATGGGGTTTGTTACAGTGTTTCACCCCAGTAGTTAGGAGAAAAAAATGAGGAGGAGGTTTGTTACAGTGTGTCACCCAAGTAGTAAGTTAATAACATAAAGATGGGGTTTGTTTCACCCCACAGAGCCCCCAGGAAAGGCAGGGGAGAGATGCCGTCGCTGCCTGCTTCTCGCCCCCTGCCTTTCCTGTGGTCTAGAGCCCTGCTTTCTCTCCAACTGCTATCGGCGCCGCTGCCCCTTCTCTCCCCCTGGCTATTGGTGGTAATGGGGCAGCGGCACCGATAGCCAGGGGGAGATAAGGGGTAGCGGCACCCATTACCGGTGCCGCTGCCCCGTTGCCTCCCCCATCCCTAGTTGTATAATTACGTGTTGCCGGGTCGGGTCCGTGCTGCTTCAGGCCTCCGGTGTGCGTCCCCTGCATCATTGCTATGCGTTGCGAGACGCAATGATGAGTGACGTCTCTCGTCATTGCGCCGCGCCATGCAAAGCATAGCAACAACGGAATGCACACCGGAGGCCTGAAGCAGCGCTGACCCGATCCCAGCAACAGGTAATTATACAACCGGGGATGGGAAAGGCAACGGGGCAGCGGAACCGGCAATGGGTGCCGCTGCCCCTTCTTTCCCCCTGTCTGTCGACGCCGCTGCATCCATTGCGGTCGCCGTTTCTCTCCCCCTGGCTATCGGCGCCGGCAATGGGGCAGCGGCTCTGATAGCCAGGGGGAGAGAAGGGGCAGCAGCGCCGATAGCAGGGGTAACCATCAAAAACTCATACTGTTTTCACTTTGCCAAGTTATCGGACAACCTGGCCCCAAAATTATGGATTATAAAAGGATAGCAGCATAAGGGAAAAATACACATTTTGAACCCAAAATCCCATTTGAGATTTTAAGTTCAAAATACAGGCCTACCTCCTTCCCATCAGCCTGCCTGTCCATCTCCAAAAATACCCTTTTTAATAATTAAACGCTCCTCCTTTGCATTGAAAAAAGCAAAAAAAGATGCCAGATGCGGCCATCCTTTCATCCATTTGTCCTTCTGCATCTATTTTCCCAAACCATGCACTCATACTGTAATTATGTCGCCAAGTAATTAGACTACCTGGCCCAAAAATTATGGATTATAAAAGGATAGCAGCATTAGTGAAAAATACACATTTTTAACCCAAAAACCCATTTGAGTTTTTAAGTTCAAAATACAGGCCTACCTCCTCCCCATCAGCCTGCCTGTCCATCTCCAAAAATACCCTGTTTTAATAATTATGCACTCTTTATTTGCTTTGGAAAAACAAACAGTTAAGTTGCCATATGCTGCTATCCTTTCATCGATTTGTGCTTCTACACCTATGTTCCCAAACCATCATACACTCATACTGTTTTCACTTTGCCAAGTTATCGGACTACCTGGCCCCAAAATTATGGATTATAAAAGGATAGCAGCATAAGGGAAAAATACACATTTTGAACCCAAAAACCCATTTGAGTTTTTAAGTTCAAAATACAGGCCTACCTCCTCCCCTACAGCCTGCCTGTCCATCTCCAAAAATACCCTTTTTAATAATTAAACGCTCCTCCTTTGCATTGAAAAAAGCAAAAAAAGATGCCAGATGCGGCCATCCTTTCATCCATTTGTCCTTCTGCATCTATTTTCCCAAACCATGCACTCATACTGTTATTATGTCGCCAAGTAATTAGACTACCTGGCCCAAAAATTATGGATTATAAAAGGATAGCAGCAGTAGTGAAAAATACACATTTTGAACCCAAAAACCCATTTGAGTTTTTAAGTTCAAAATACAGGCCTACCTCCTCCCCTTCAGCCTGCCTGTCCATCTCCAAAAATACCTTTTTTTAATAATTTTACACTCTTTGTTTGCTTTGGAAAAACAAACAGTTAAGTTACCATATGCCGCTATCCTTTCATCGATTTGTGCTTCTACACCCATGGTCCCAAACCATCATACACTCATACTGTTTTCACTTTGCCAAGTTATCGGACAACCTGGCCCTAAAATTATGGATTATAAAAGTATAGCAGCATGAGGGGAAAAATACACATTTTGAACCCAAAAACCCATTTGAGTTTTTAAGTTCAAAATACAGGCCTACCTCCTCCCCTACAGCCTGCCTGTCCATCTCCAAAAATACCCTTTTTAATAATTATAAGCTCCTCCACTGCATTGAAAAAAATCAAACAGTAAACTTGCCATATGCGGCCATCCTTTCATCGAATTGTGCTTCAACACCTATGTTCCAAAACCATCATACACTCATACTGTTCTCACTTTAACAAGTTATCGGAGTACCTAGCCCCAAAATTATGGATTTTAAAAGGATAGCAGCATAAGGGAAAAATACACATTTTGAACCCAAAAAAACATTTCAAAATACAGGCCTACGTCCTCACCTTCAGCCTGCCTGTCCATCTCCAAATATACCCTTTTTAATAATTTTACGCTCCTCCTTTGCATTAAAAAATTGCAAACAGTAAAGTTGCCATATGCAGCCATCCTTTCATCCATTTGTCCTTCTGCACCTATTTTCCAAAACCATGCACTCATACTGTTATCATGTCGCCAAGTTATTAGACTACCTGGCCCAAAAATTATGGATTATAAAAGGGTAGCAGCATAAAGGAAAATTACCGTATTTATCGGGGTGTACCACGCACCGGCCTATAACACGCACCCTCATTTTACAAAGGATATGTGGGTAAAAATTTATTTTTTACTTAAATATCCTTCATAAAATGAGGATGCGTGTGTGTGCATGTGTATACCCCGATACACTGCTTCTCACCCCACAGAGCCCCCAGGAAAGGCAGGGGAAGAGAGGCCGTCGCTGCCTTCTTCTCTCCCCCTGCCTTTCCTGGGGTCTAGGGCCCTGCTACCGCCGCTTCTCTCCCCCTGCTATCGGCGCCGCTGCCCCTTCTCTCCCCCTGGCTATCGGTGCTGCTGTCCCATTGCCAGCACCGATTGCCAGGGGGAGAGAAGCGGCGCCGGCAATGGGGCAGCGGCATCGATAGCAAGGAGGAGATAAGGGGCAGCGGCACCCATTGCCGGCGCCGCTGCCCCGTTGCCTACCCCATCCCTAGTTGTATAATTACCTGTTGCCGGGGTCGGGTACGCGCTGCTTCAGGCCTCCGGTGTGCGTCCCCTGCATCATTGCTATGCGTTGCGAGACGCAATGACGAGTGACTACTCTCGTCATTGCGCCGCGCCATGCAAAGCATAGCAACGACGCAGGGAATGCACACCGGAGGCCTGAAGCAGTGCTGACCCGACCCTAGCAACAGGTAATTATACAACCGGGGATGGTGGAGGCAACGGTGGCAGCGGCACCGGCAATGGGTGCCGCTGCCACTTCTTTCCCCCTGTCAGTCGACGTCGCTGCCCCATTGCCGGCGCCGTTTCTCTCCCCCTGGCTATCGGCGCCGGCAATGGGGGCAGCGTCTCTGATAGCCAGGGGGAGAGAAGGGGACAGCAGCGCCAATAGCAGGGGTAACCATCATACAATCATACTGTTTTCACTTTGCCAAGTTATCGGACAACCTGGCCCCAAAATTATGGATTATAAAAGGATAGCAGCATAAGGGAAAAATACACATTTTGAACCCAAAAACCCATTTGAGTTTTTAAGTTCAAAATACAGGCCTACCTCCTCCCCATCAGCCTGCCTGTCCATCTCCAAAAATACCCTTTTTTTTAATAATTATGCACTCTTCATTTGCTTTGGAAAAACAAACAAACAGTTAAGTTGCCATATGCTGCTATCCTTTCATCGATTTGTGCTTCTACACCTATGTTCCCAAACCATCATACACTTCATTTTGTTTTCACTTTGCCAAGTTATCGGACAACCTGGCCCCAAAATTATGGATTATAAAAGGATAGCAGCATAAGGGAAAAAGACACATTTTGAACCCAAAAACCCATTTGAGTTTTTAAGTTCAAAATACAGGCCTACCTCCTCCCCTACAGCCTGCCTGTCCATCTCCAAAAATACCCTTTTTAATAATTATACGCTCCTCCTTTGCATTGAAAAAAAGCAAACAGTAAAGTTGCCATATGCAGCCAACCTTTCATCCATTTGTCCTTCTACACCTATTTTCCGGCACCTATTTTCCGAAACCATGCACTCATACTGTTATCATGTTGCCAAGTTATTAGACTACCTGGCCCAAAAATTATGGATTATAAAAGGGTAGCAGCATAAGGGAAAATTACCGTATTTATCGGGGTGTACCACGCACCGGCCTATAAACACGCACCCTCATTTTACCAAGGATATTTGGGTAAAAAAAGTTTTTTACCCAAATATCCTTCATAAAATGAGGGTGCGTGTGTGTGCATGTGTATACCCCGATACACTGCTTCTCACCCCACAGAGCCCCCAGGAAAGGCAGGGGGAGAGAGGCCATCGCTGCCTGCTTCTCTCCCCCTGCCTTTTCTGGGGTCTAGAGCCCTGCTACCGCCGCTTCTCTCCCCCTGCTATCGGCGCCGCTTCCCCTTCTCTCCCCCTGGCTATCGGTGCCGCTGTCCCATTGCCAGTGCCGATAGCCAGGGGGGAGAGAAGCGGCGCCGGCAATGGGGCAACGGCACCGATAGCCAGGGGGGGATAAGGGGCAGCAGCACCCATTGCCGGCGCGCGCTGCCCGCCGTTGCCTCCCCCATCCCTAGTTGTATAATAACCCTGTTGCCGGGGTCGGGTCCGTGCTGCTTCAGGCCTCCGGTGTGCGTCCCCTGCATCATTGCTATGCGTTGCGAGACGCAATGACGAGTGACGTCTCTCGTCATTGCGCCGCGCCATGCAAAGCATAGCAACGACACAGGGAATGCACACCGGAGGCCTGAAGCAGCGCTGACCCGACCCCAGCAACAGGTAATTATACAACCGGGGAGGGGGGAGGACACGGGGCAGCGGCGCCAGCAATGGGTGCCACTGCCTCTTCTTTCCCCCTGTCTGTCGACGACGCTGCCCCATTGCCGGCGCCGTTTCTCTACCTCTGGCTATCGGCGCCGGCAATGGGGCAGCGGCACTGATAGCCAGGGGGAGAGAAGGGGCAGCAGCGCCGATATCAGGGGTAACCATCATACACTCATACTGTTTTCACTTTGCTAAGTTATCGGACAACCTGGCCCCAAAATTATGGATTATAAAAGGATAGCAGCATTAGTGAAAAATACACATTTTGAACCCAAAAACCCATTTGAGTTTTTAAGTTCAAAATACAGGCCTACCTCCTCCCCTACAGCCTGCCTGTCCATCTCCAAAAATACAGTTTTTAATAATTATACACTCTTCGTTTGCTTTGGAAAACAAACAGTTAAGTTGCCATATGCTGCTATCCTTTCATCGATTTGTGCTTCTACACCTATGTTCCCAAACCATCATACACTCATACTGTTTTCACTTTGCCAAGTTATCGAACAATCTGGCCCCAAAATTATGGATTATAAAAGGATAGCAGCATAAGGGAAAAATACACATTTTGAACCCAAAAACCCATTTGAGTTTTTAAGTTCAAAATACAGGCCTACCTCCTCCCCTACAGCCTGCCTGTCCATCTCCAAAAATACCCTTTTTAATAATTATACGCTCCTCCTTTGCATTGAAAAAAAGCAAACAGTAAAGTTGCCAGATGCGGCCATCCTTTCATCCATTTGTCCTTCTGCATCTATTTTCCCAAACCATGCACTCATACTGTTATTATGTCGCCAAGTAATTAGACTACCTGGCCCCAAAATGATGGATTATAAAAGGATAGCAGCATAAGGGAAAAATACACATTTTGAACCCAAAAACTCATTTGAGTTTTTAAGTTTAAAATACAGGCCTACCTCCTCCCCTACAGCCTGCCTGTCCATCTCCAAAAATACCCTTTTTAATAATTAAACGCTCCTCCTTTGCATTGAAAAAAAGCAAACAGTAAAGTTGCCATATGCGGCCATCCTTTCATCGAATTGTGCTTCAACACCTATGTTCCAAAACCATCATACACTCATACTGTTCTCACTTTAACAAGTTATCGGAGTACCTAGCCCCAAAATTATGGATTTTAAAAGGATAGCAGCATAAGGGAAAAATACACATTTTGAACCAAAAACCCATTCAAAATACAGGCCTACGTCCTCACCTTTAGCCTGCCTGTCCATCTCAAATATACCCTTTTTAATAATTTTACGCTCCTCCTTTGCATTGAAAAAAAGCAAACAGTAAAGTTGCCATATGCAGCCATCCTTTCATCCATTTGTCCTTCTGCACCTATTTTCCGAAACCATGCACTCATACTGTTATCATGTCGCCAAGTTATTAGACTACCTGGCCCAAAAATTATGGATTATAAAAGGGTAGCAGCATAAGGGAAAATTACTGTATTTATCGGGGTGTACCACGCACTGGCCTATAACACGCACCCTCATTTTACCAATGATATTTAGTTAAAAAAAGTTTTTTACCCAAATATCCTTCATAAAATGAGGGTGCGTGTGTGTGCATGTGTATACCCCGATACACTGCTTCTCACCCCACAGAGCCCCCAGGAAAGGCAGGGGAGAGAGGCCATCGCTGCCTGCTTCTCTCCCCCTGCCTTTTCTGGGGTCTAGAGCCCTGCTACCGCCGCTTCTCTCCCCCTGCTATCGGCGCCGCTGCCCCTTCTCTCCCCCTGGCTATCGGTGCCGCTGTCCCATTGCCAGTGCCGATAGCCAGGGGGAGAGAAGCGGCGCCGGCAATGGGGCAACGGCACCGATAGCCAGGGGGGGATAAGGGGCAGGGGCACCCATTGCCGATGCCGCTGCCCCGTTGCCTCCCCCATCCCTAGTTGTATAATTACAATGTTGCCGGGGTCGGGTCCGTGCTGCTTCAGGCCTCCGGTGGGGGGACACGGGGCAGCGGCGCCAGCAATGGGTGCCGCTGCCTCTTCTTTCCCCCTGTCTGTCGACGACGCTGCCCCATTGCCGGCGCCGTTTCTCTACCCCTGGCTATCGGCGCCGGCAATGGGGCAGCGGCACTGATAGCCAGGGGGAGAGAAGGGGCAGCAGCGCCGATAGCAGGGGTAACCATCATACACTCATACTGTTTTCACTTTGCTAAGTTATCGGACAACCTGGCCCCAAAATTATGGATTATAAAAGGATAGCAGCATAAGGGAAAAATACACATTTTGAACCCAAAAACCCATTTGAGTTTTTAAGTTCAAAATCCAGGCCTACCTCCTCCCCATCAGCCTGCCTGTCCATCTCCAAAAATACCTTGTTTTAATAATTATGCACTCTTCATTTGCTTTGGAAAAGCAAACAGTTAAGTTGCCATATGCTGCTATCCTTTCATCGATTTGTGCTTCTACACCTATGTTCCCAAACCATCATACACTCATACTGTTTTCACTTTGCCAAGTTATCGAACAACCTGGCCCCAAAATTATGGATTATAAAAGGATAGCAGCATAAGGGAAAAATACACATTTTGAACCCAAAAACCCATTTGAGTTTTTAAGTTCAAAATACAGGCCTACCTCCTCCCCTACAGCCTGCCTGTCCATCTCCAAAAATACCCTTTTTAATAATTTTACGCTCCTCCTTTGCATTGAAAAAAAGCAAACAGTAAAGTTGCCAGATGCGGCCATCCTTTCATCCATTTGTCCTTCTGCATTTATTTTCCCAAACCATGCACTCATACTGTTATTATGTCGCCAAGTAATTAGACTACCTGGCCCCAAAATGATGGATTATAAAAGGATAGCAGCATAAGGGAAAAATACACATTTTGAACCCAAAAACCCATTTGAGTTTTTAAGTTCAAAATACAGGCCTACCTCCTCCCCTACAGCCTGCCTGTCCATCTCCAAAAATACCATTTTTAATAATTATACGCTCCTCCTTTGCATTGAAAAAAAGCAAACAGTAAAGTTGCCAGATGCGGCCATCCTTTCATCCATTTGTCCTTCTGCATCTATTTTCCCAAACCATGCACTCATACTGTTATTATGTCGCCAAGTAATTAGACTACCTGGCCCAAAAATTATGGATTATAAAAGGATAGCAGCATTAGTGAAAAATACACATTTTGAACCCAAAAACCCATTTGAGTTTTTAAGTTCAAAATACAGGCCTACCTCCTCCCCTACAGCCTGCCTGTCCATCTCCAAAAATACCCTTTTTAATAATTATACGCTCCTCCTTTGCATTGAAAAAAAGCAAACAGTAAAGTTGCCAGATGCGGCCATCCTTTCATCCATTTGTCCTTCTGCATCTATTTTCCCAAACCATGCACTCATACTGTTATTATGTCGCCAAGTAATTAGACTACCTGGCCCAAAAATTATGGATTATAAAAGGATAGCAGCATTAGTGAAAAATACACATTTTGAAGCCAAAAACCCATTTGAGTTTTTAAGTTCAAAATACAGGGGGAGAGAAGAGGCGCCGGCAATGGGGCAACGGCACCGATAGCCAGGGGGGGATAAGGGGCAGCGGCACCCATTGCCGGTGCCGCTGCCCCGTTGCCTCCCCCATCCCTAGTTGTATAATTACCCTGTTGCCGGGGTCGGGTCCGTGCTGCTTCAGGCCTCCCGTGGGGGGACACGGGGCAGCGGCGCCAGCAATGGGTGCCGCTGCCTCTTCTTTCCCCCTGTCTGTCGACGACGCTGCCCCATTGCCGGCGCCGTTTCTCTACCCCTGGCTATCGGCGCCGGCAATGGGGCAGCGGCACTGATAGCCAGGGGGAGAGAAGGGGCAGCAGCACCGATAGCAGGGGTAACCATCATACACTCATACTGTTTTCACTTTGCTAAGTTATCGGACAACCTGGCCCCAAAATTATGGATTATAAAAGTATAGCAGCATAAGGGAAAAATACACATTTTGAACCCAAAAACCCATTTGAGTTTTTAAGTTCAAAATCCAGGCCTACCTCCTCCCCATCAGCCTGCCTGTCCATCTCCAAAAATACCCTGTTTTAATAATTATGCACTCTTCATTTGCTTTGGAAAAGCAAATAGTTAAGTTGCCATATGCTGCTATCCTTTCATCGATTTGTGCTTCTACACCTATGTTCCCAAACCATCATACACTCATACTGTTTTCACTTTGCCAAGTTATCGAACAACCTGGCCCCAAAATTATGGATTTTAAAAGGATAGCAGCATAAGGGAAAAATACACATTTTGAACCCAAAAACCCATTTGAGTTTTTAAGTTCAAAATACAGGCCTACCTCCTCCCCTACAGCCTGCCTGTCCATCTCCAAAAATACCCTTTTTAATAATTATACGCTCCTCCTTTGCATTGAAAAAAAGCAAACAATAAAGTTGCCAGATGCGGCCATCCTTTCATCCATTTGTCCTTCTGCATCTATTTTCCCAAACCATGCACTCATACTGTTATTATGTCGCCAAGTAATTAGACTACCTGGCCCAAAAATTATGGATTATAAAAGGATAGCAGCATTAGTGAAAAATACACATTTTGAAGCCAAAAACCCATTTGAGTTTTTAAGTTCAAAATACAGGCCTACCTCCTCCCCTACAGCCTGCCTGTCCATCTCCAAAAATACCCTTTTTAATAATTATACGCTCCTCCTTTGCATTGAAAGAAAGCAAACAATAAAGTTGCCAGATGCGGCCATCCTTTCATCCATTTGTCCTTCTGCATCTATTTTCCCACACCATGCACTCATACTGTTATTATGTCGCCAAGTAATTAGACTACCTGGCCCAAAAATTATGGATTATAAAAGGATAGCAGCATTAGTGAAAAATACACATTTTGAAGCCAAAAACCCATTTGAGTTTTTAAGTTCAAAATACAGGCCTACCTCCTCCCCTACAGCCTGCCTGTCCATCTCCAAAAATACCCTTTTTAATAATTATACGCTCCTCCTTTGCATTGAAAAAAAGCAAACAATAAAGTTGCCAGATGCGGCCATCCTTTCATCCATTTGTCCTTCTGCATCTATTTTCCCAAACCATGCACTCATACTGTTATTATGTCGCCAAGTAGTTAGACTACCTGGCCCAAAAATTATGGATTATAAAAGGATAGCAGCATTAGTGAAAAATACACATTTTGAAGCCAAAAACCCATTTGAGTTTTTAAGTTCAAAATACAGGCCTACCTCCTCCCCTACAGCCTGCCTGTCCATCTCCAAAAATACCCTTTTTAATAATTATACGCTCCTCCTTTGCATTGAAAAAAAGCAAACAGTAAAGTTGCCAGATGCGGCCATCCTTTCATCCATTTGTCCTTCTGCATCTATTTTCCCAAACCATGCACTCATACTGTTATTATGTCGCCAAGTAATTAGACTACCTGGCCCCAAAATTATGGATTATAAAAGGATAGCAGCATAAGGGAAAAATACACATTTTGAACCCAAAAACCCATTTGAGTTTTTAAGTTCAAAATACAGGCCTACCTCCTCCCCTACAGCCTGCCTGTCCATCTTCAAAAATACAGTTTTTAATAATTATACACTCTTCGTTTGCTTTGGAAAACAAACAGTTAAGTTGCCATATGCTGCTATCCTTTCATCGATTTGTGCTTCTACACCTATGTTCCAAAACCATCATACACTCATACTGTTTTCACTTTGCCAAGTTATCGAACAACCTGCCCCAAAATTATGGATTATAAAAGGATAGCAGCATAAGGGAAAAAATACACATTTTGAACCCAAAAACCCATTTGAGTTTTTAAGTTCAAAATACAGGCCTACCTCCTCCCCTACAGCCTGCCTGTCCATCTCCAAAAATACCCTTTTTAATAATTATACGCTCCTCCTTTGCATTGAAAAAAAGCAAACAATAAAGTTGCCAGATGCGGCCATCCTTTCATCCATTTGTCCTTCTGCATCTATTTTCCCAAACCATACACTCATACCGTTATTATGTCGCCAAGTAATTAGACTACCTGGCCCAAAAATTATGGATTATAAAAGGATAGCAGCATTAGTGAAAAATACACATTTTGAAGCCAAAAACCCATTTGAGTTTTTAAGTTCAAAATACAGGGGGAGAGAAGAGGCGCCGGCAATGGGGCAACGGCACCGATAGCCAGGGGGGGATAAGGGGCAGCGGCACCCATTGCCGGTGCCGCTGCCCCGTTGCCTCCCCCATCCCTAGTTGTATAATTACCCTGTTGCCGGGGTCGGGTCCGTGCTGCTTCAGGCCTCCGGTGGGGGGACACGGGGCAGCAGCGCCAGCAATGGGTGCCGCTGCCTCTTCTTTCCCCCTGTCTGTCGACGACGCTGCCCCATTGCCGGCGCCGTTTCTCTACCCCTGGCTATCGGCGCCGGCAATGGGGCAGCGGCACTGATAGCCAGGGGGAGAGAAGGGGCACTCATACTGTTTTCACTTTGCTAAGTTATCGGACAACCTGGCCCAAAAATTATGGATTATAAAAGGATAGCAGCATAAGGGAAAAATACACATTTTGAACCCAAAAACCCATTTGAGTTTTTAAGTTCAAAATACAGGCCTACCTCCTCCCCTACAGCCTGCCTGTCCATCTCCAAAAATACCCTTTTTAATAATTATACGCTCCTCCTTTGCATTGAAAAAAAGCAAACAATAAAGTTGCCAGATGCGGCCATCCTTTCATCCATTTGTCCTTCTGCATCTATTTTCCCAAACCATGCACTCATACTGTTATTATGTCGCCAAGTAATTAGACTACCTGGCCCAAAAATTATGGATTATAAAAGGATAGCAGCATTAGTGAAAAATACACATTTTGAAGCCAAAAATCCATTTGAGTTTTTAAGTTCAAAATACAGGGGGAGAGAAGCAGCGCCGGCAATGGGGCAACGGCACCGATAGCCAGGGGGGATAAGGGGCAGCGGCACCCATTGCCGGTGCCGCTGCCCCGTTGCCTCATCCATCCCTAGTTGTATAATTACCCTGTTGCCGGGGTCAGGTCCGTGCTGCTTCAGGCCTTCGGTGGGGGGACACGGGGCAGCGGCGCCAGCAATGGGTGCCGCTGCCTCTTCTTTCCCCCTGTCTGTCGACGACGCTGCCCCATTGCCGGCGCCGTTTCTCTACCCCTGGCTATCGGCGCCGGCAATGGGGCAGCGGCACTGATAGCCAGGGGGAGAGAAGGGGCAGCAGCACCGATAGCAGGGGTAACCATCATACACTCATACTGTTTTCACTTTGCTAAGTTATCGGACAACCTGGCCCCAAAATTATGGATTATAAAAGGATAGCAGCATAAGGGAAAAATACACATTTTGAACCCAAAAACCCATTTGAGTTTTTAAGTTCAAAATCCAGGCCTAACTCCTCCCCATCAGCCTGCCTGTCCATCTCCAAAAATACCCTGTTTTAATAATTATGCACTCTTCATTTGCTTTGGAAAAGCAAATAGTTAAGTTGCCATATGCTGCTATCCTTTCATCGATTTGTGCTTCTACACCTATGTTCCCTAACCATCATACACTCATACTGTTTTCACTTTGCCAAGTTATCGAACAACCTGGCCCCAAAATTATGGATTATAAAAGGATAGCAGCATAAGGGAAAAATACACATTTTGAACCCAAAAACCCATTTGAGTTTTTAAGTTCAAAATACAGGCCTACCTCCTCCCCTACAGCCTGCCTGTCCATCTCCAAAAATACCCTTTTTAATAATTATACGCTCCTCCTTTGCATTGAAAAAAAGCAAACAGTAAAGTTGCCAGATGCAACCTTCCTTTCATCCATTTGTCCTTCTGCATCTATTTTCCCAAACCATGCACTCATACTGTTATTATGTCGCCAAGTAATTAGACTACCTGGCCCAAAAATTATGGATTATAAAAGGATAGCAGCATAAGGGAAAAATACACATTTTGAACCCAAAAACCCATTTGAGTTTTTAAGTTCAAAATACAGGCCTACCTCCTCCCCTACAGCCTGCCTGTCCATCTCCAAAAATACCCTTTTTAATAATTATACGCTCCTCCTTTGCATTGAAAAAAAGCAAACAGTAAAGTTGCCAGATGCGGCCATCCTTTCATCCATTTGTCCTTCTGCCTCTATTTTTCCCAAACCATGCACTCATACTGTTATTATGTCGCCAAGTAATTAGACTCACTGGCCCAAAAATTATGGATTATTAAAGGATAGCAGCATAAGGGAAAAATACACATTTTGAACCCAAAAACCCATTTGAGTTTTTAAGTAGTGTTGAGCGGCATAGGCCATATTCGAATTCGCGAATATTCGCGAATATATGGACGAATATTCGTCATATATTCGCGAATATTCGCATATTCGTTATACTCCCGTTTTATTTTCGCATATGCGAACATTCGCGTATGCGAAAACTATCATATGTGCATATTAGCATATACAAAATTAACATACGCGAAAATTCGCATATGTGAAAATTCGCATGTGCTAATTTTCGCATATGCTAATTTTCGCATATGCGAATTTTCGCGCGCCAGTCTCACACAGTAGTATTAGAGCCTTCCTTACACCACACAAGCTGGAAGCAGAGAGGGATGATCACTGTGATGTGTACTGTGAAAAAAAAAAAAAAAAAAAACGAATATTCGTAATTACGAATATATAGCGCTATATTCGCGAAATTCGCGAATTCGCGAATATGCGATATTCGCGAATAATATTCGAATTGCGAATATTCGTGAGCAACACTATTTTTAAGTTCAAAATACAGGCCTACCTCCTCCCCTACAGCCTGCCTGTCCATCTCCAAAAATACCCTTTTTAATAATTATACGCTCCTCCTTTGCATTGAAAAAAAGCAAACAGTAAAGTTGCCAGATGCGGCCATTCTTTCATCCATTTGTCCTTCTGCATCTATTTTCCCAAACCATGCACTCATACTGTTATTATGTCGCCAAGTAATTAGACTACCTGGCCCCAAAATTATGGATTATAAAAGGATAGCAGCATAAGGGAAAAATACACATTTTGAACCCAAAAACCCATTTGAGTTTTTAAGTTCAAAATACAGGCCTACCTCCTCCCCTACAGCCTGCCTGTCCATCTCCAAAAATACCCTTTTTAATAATTATACGCTCCTCCTTTGCATTGAAAAAAAGCAAACAGTAAAGTTGCCAGATGCGGCCATCCTTTCATCCATTTGTCCTTCTGCATCTATTTTCCCAAACCATGCACTCATACTGTTATTATGTCGCCAAGTAATTAGACTACCTGGCCCAAAAATTATGGATTATAAAAGGATAGCAGCATTAGTGAAAAATACACATTTTGAAGCCAAAAACCCATTTGAGTTTTTAAGTTCAAAATACAGGCCTACCTCCTCCCCTACAGCCTGCCTGTCCATCTCCAAAAATACAGTTTTTAATAATTATACACTCTTCGTTTGCTTTGGAAAACAAACAGTTAAGTTGCCATATGCTGCTATCCTTTCATCGATTTGTGCTTCTACACCTATGTTCCCAAACCATCATACACTCATACTGTTTTCACTTTGCCAAGTTATCGAACAACCTGGCCCCAAAATTATGGATTATAAAAGGATAGCAGCATAAGGGAAAAATGCACATTTTGAACCCAAAAACCCATTTGAGTTTTTAAGTTCAAAATACAGGCCTACCTTCTCCCCTACAGCCTGCCTGTCCATCTCCAAAAATACCCTTTTTAATAATTATACGCTCCTCCTTTGCATTGAAAAAAAGCAAACAGTAAAGTTGCCAGATGCGGCCATCCTTTCATCCATTTGTCCTTCTGCATCTATTTTCCCAAACCATGCACTCATACTGTTATTATGTCGCCAAGTAATTAGACTACCTGGCCCAAAAATTATGGATTATAAAAGGATAGCAGCATTAGTGAAAAATACACATTTTGAAGCCAAAAATCCATTTGAGTTTTTAAGTTCAAAATACAGGGGGAGAGAAGCGGCGCCGGCAATGGGGCAACGGCACCGATAGCCAGGGGGGGATAAGGGGCAGCGGCACCCATTGCCGGTGCCGCTGCCCCGTTGCCTCCCCCATCCCTAGTTGTATAATTACACTGTTGCCGGGGTCAGGTCCGTGCTGCTTCAGGCCTCTGGTGGGAGGACACGGGGCAGCGGCGCCAGCAATGGGTGCCGCTGCCTCTTCTTTCCCCCTGTCTGTCGACGACGCTGCCCCATTGCCGGCGCCGTTTCTCTACCCCTGGCTATCGGCGCCGGCAATGGGGCAGCGGCACTGATAGCCAGGGGGAGAGAAGGGGCAGCAGCGCCGATAGCAGGGGTAACCATCAAACACTGATACTGTTTTCACTTTGCTAAGTTATCGGACAACCTGGCCCGAAAATTATGGATTATAAAAGGATAGCAGCATAAGGGAAAAAATACACATTTTGAACCCAAAAACCCATTTGAGTTTTTAAGTTCAAAATCCAGGCCTACCTCCTCCCCATCAGCCTGCCTGTCCATCTCCAAAAATACCCTTTTTAATAATTATACGCTCCTCCTTTGCATTGAAAAAAAGCAAACAGTAAAGTTGCCAGATGCGGCCATCCTTTCATCCATTTGTCCTTCTGCATCTATTTTCCCAAACCATGCACTCATACTGTTATTATGTCGCCAAGTAATTAGACTACCTGGCCCAAAAATTATGGATTATAAAAGGATAGCAGCATTAGTGAAAAATACACATTTTGAAGCCAAAAACCCATTTGAGTTTTTAAGTTCAAAATACAGGCCTACCTCCTCCCCTACAGCCTGCCTGTCCATCTCCAAAAATAAAGTTTTTAATAATTATACACTCTTCGTTTGCTTTGGAAAACAAACAGTTAAGTTGCCATATGCTGCTATCCTTTCATCGATTTGTGCTTCTACACCTATGTTCCCAAACCATCATACACTCATACTGTTTTCACTTTGCCAAGTTATCGGACAACCTGGCCCCAAAATTATGGATTATAAAAGGATAGCAGCATAAGGGAAAAAATACACATTTTGAACCCAAAAACCCATTTGAGTTTTTAAGTTCAAAATCCAGGCCTACCTCCTCCCCATCAGCCTGCCTGTCCATCTCCAAAAATACCCTGTTTTAATAATTATGCACTCTTCATTTGCTTTGGAAAAGCAAATAGTTAAGTTGCCATATGCTGCTATCCTTTCATCGATTTGTGCTTCTACACCTATGTTCCCAAACCATCATACACTCATACTGTTTTCACTTTGCCAAGTTATCGGACAACCTGGCCCCAAAATTATGGATTATAAAAGGATAGCAGCATAAGGGAAAAATACACATTTTGAACCCAAAAACCCATTTGAGTTTTTAAGTTCAAAATACAGGCCTACCTCCACCCCTACAGCCTGCCTGTCCATCTCCAAAAATACCCTTTTTAATAATTATACGCTCCTCCTTTGCATTGAAAAAAAGCAAACAGTAAAGTTGCCAGATGCGGCCATCCTTTCATCCATTTGTCCTTCTGCATCTATTTTCCCAAACCATGCACTCATACTGTTATTATGTCGCCAAGTAATTAGACTACCTGGCCCAAAAATTATTGATTATAAAAGGATAGCAGCATAAGGGAAAAATACACATTTTGAACCCAAAAACCCATTTGAGTTTTTAAGTTCAAAATACAGGCCTACCTCCTCCCCTACAGCCTGCCTGTCCATCTCCAAAAATACCCTTTTTAATAATTATACGCTCCTCCTTTGCATTGAAAAAGAGCAAACAATAAAGTTGCCAGATGCGGCCATCCTTTCATCCATTTGTCCTTCTGCATCTATTTTCCCAAACCATGCACTCATACTGTTATTATGTCGCCAAGTAATTAGACTACCTGGCCCAAAAATTATGGATTATAAAAGGATAGCAGCATTAGTGAAAAATACACATTTTGAACCCAAAAACCCATTTGAGTTTTTAAGTTCAAAATACAGGCCTACCTCCTCCCCTACAGCCTGCCTGTCCATCTCCAAAAATACCCTTTTTAATAATTATACGCTCCTCCTTTGCATTGAAAAAAAGCAAACAGTAAAGTTGCCAGATGCGGCCATCCTTTCATCCATTTGTCCTTCTGCATCTATTTTCCCAAACCATGCACTCATACTGTTATTATGTCGCCAAGTAATTAGACTACCTGGCCCAAAAATTATGGATTATAAAAGGATAGCAGCATTAGTGAAAAATACACATTTTGAAGCCAAAAACCCATTTGAGTTTTTAAGTTCAAAATACAGGCCTACCTCCTCCCCTACAGCCTGCCTGTCCATCTCCAAAAATAAAGTTTTTAATAATTATACACTCTTCGTTTGCTTTGGAAAACAAACAGTTAAGTTGCCATATGCTGCTATCCTTTCATCGATTTGTGCTTCTACACCTATGTTCCCAAACCATCATACACTCATACTGTTTTCACTTTGCCAAGTTATCGAACAACCTGGCCCCAAAATTATGGATTATAAAAGGATAGCAGCATAAGGGAAAAATACACATTTTGAACCCAAAAACCCATTTGAGTTTTTAAGTTCAAAATACAGGCCTACCTCCTCCCCTACAGCCTGCCTGTCCATCTCCAAAAATACCCTTTTTAATAATTATACGCTCCTCCTTTGCATTGAAAAAAAGCAAACAGTAAAGTTGCCAGATGCGGCCATCCTTTCATCCATTTGTCCTTCTGCATCTATTTTTCCCAAACCATGCACTCATACTGTTATTATGTCGCCAAGTAATTAGACTCACTGGCCCAAAAATTATGGATTATTAAAGGATAGCAGCATAAGGGAAAAATACACATTTTGAACCCAAAAACCCATTTGAGTTTTTAAGTTCAAAATACAGGCCTACCTCCTCCCCTACAGCCTGCCTGTCCATCTCCAAAAATACCCTTTTTAATAATTATACACTCCTCCTTTGCATTGAAAAAAAGCAAACAGTAAAGTTGCCAGATGCGGGCATCCTTTCATCCATTTGTCCTTCTGCATCTATTTTCCCAAACCATGCACTCATACTGTTATTATGTCGCCAAGTAATTAGACTACCTGGCCCAAAAATTATGGATTATAAAAGGATAGCAGCATTAGTTAAAAATACACATTTTGAACCCAAAAACCCATTTGAGTTTTTAAGTTCAAAATACAGGCCTACCTCCTCCCCTACAGCCTGCCTGTCCATCTCCAAAAATACCCTTTTTAATAATTATACGCTCCTCCTTTGCATTGAAAAAAAGCAAACAATAAAGTTGCCAGATGCGGCCATCCTTTCATCCATTTGTCCTTCTGCATCTATTTTCCCAAACCATGCACTCATACTGTTATTATGTCGCCAAGTAATTAGACTACCTGGCCCAAAAATTATGGATTATAAAAGGATAGCAGCATTAGTGAAAAATACACATTTTGAACCCAAAAACCCATTTGAGTTTTTAAGTTCAAAATACAGGCCTACCTCCTCCCCTACAGCCTGCCTGTCCATCTCCAAAAATACCCTTTTTAATAATTATACGCTCCTCCTTTGCATTGAAAAAAAGCAAACAGTAAAGTTGCCAGATGCGGCCATCCTTTCATCCATTTGTCCTTCTGCATCTATTTTCCCAAACCATGCACTCATACTGTTATTATGTCGCCAAGTAATTAGACTACCTGGCCCAAAAATTATGGATTATAAAAGGATAGCAGCATTAGTGAAAAATACACATTTTGAAGCCAAAAACCCATTTGAGTTTTTAAGTTCAAAATACAGGCCTACCTCCTCCCCATCAGCCTGCCTGTCCATCTCCATAAATAAAGTTTTTAATAATTATACACTCTTCGTTTGCTTTGGAAAACAAACAGTTAAGTTGCCATATGCTGCTCTCCTTTCATCGATTTGTGCTTCTACACCTATGTTCCCAAACCATCATACACTCATACTGTTTTCACTTTGCCAAGTTATCGGACAACCTGGCCCCAAAATTATGGATTATAAAAGGATAGCAGCATAAGGGAAAAAATACACATTTTGAACCCAAAAACCCATTTGAGTTTTTAAGTTTAAAATCCAGGCCTACCTCCTCCCCATCAGCCTGCCTGTCCATCTCCAAAAATACCCTTTTTAATAATTATACGCTCCTCCTTTGCATTGAAAAAAAGCAAACAGTAAAGTTGCCAGATGCGGCCATCCTTTCATCCATTTGTCCTTCTGCATCTATTTTTCCCAAACCATGCACTCATACTGTTATTATGTCGCCAAGTAATTAGACTCACTGGCCCAAAAATTATGGATTATTAAAGGATAGCAGCATAAGGGAAAAATACACATTTTGAACCCAAAAACCCATTTGAGTTTTTAAGTTCAAAATACAGGCCTACCTCCTCCCCTACAGCCTGCCTGTCCATCTCCAAAAATACCCTTTTTAATAATTATACGCTCCTCCTTTGCATTGAAAAAAAGCAAACAGTAAAGTTGCCAGATGCGGCCATTCTTTCATCCATTTGTCCTTCTGCATCTATTTTCCCAAACCATGCACTCATACTGTTATTATGTCGCCAAGTAATTAGACTACCTGGCCCCAAAATTATGGATTATAAAAGGATAGCAGCATAAGGGAAAAATACACATTTTGAACCCAAAAACCCATTTGAGTTTTTAAGTTCAAAATACAGGCCTACCTCCTCCCCTACAGCCTGCCTGTCCATCTCCAAAAATACCCTTTTTAATAATTATACGCTCCTCCTTTGCATTGAAAAAAAGCAAACAGTAAAGTTGCCAGATGCGGCCATCCTTTCATCCATTTGTCCTTCTGCATCTATTTTCCCAAACCATGCACTCATACTGTTATTATGTCGCCAAGTAATTAGACTACCTGGCCCAAAAATTATGGATTATAAAAGGATAGCAGCATTAGTGAAAAATACACATTTTGAAGCCAAAAACCCATTTGAGTTTTTAAGTTCAAAATACAGGCCTACCTCCTCCCCTACAGCCTGCCTGTCCATCTCCAAAAATACAGTTTTTAATAATTATACACTCTTCGTTTGCTTTGGAAAACAAACAGTTAAGTTGCCATATGCTGCTATCCTTTCATCGATTTGTGCTTCTACACCTATGTTCCCAAACCATCATACACTCATACTGTTTTCACTTTGCCAAGTTATCGAACAACCTGGCCCCAAAATTATGGATTATAAAAGGATAGCAGCATAAGGGAAAAATGCACATTTTGAACCCAAAAACCCATTTGAGTTTTTAAGTTCAAAATACAGGCCTACCTCCTCCCCTACAGCCTGCCTGTCCATCTCCAAAAATACCCTTTTTAATAATTATACGCTCCTCCTTTGCATTGAAAAAAAGCAAACAGTAAAGTTGCCAGATGCGGCCATCCTTTCATCCATTTGTCCTTCTGCATCTATTTTCCCAAACCATGCACTCATACTGTTATTATGTCGCCAAGTAATTAGACTACCTGGCCCAAAAATTATGGATTATAAAAGGATAGCAGCATTAGTGAAAAATACACATTTTGAAGCCAAAAATCCATTTGAGTTTTTAAGTTCAAAATACAGGGGGAGAGAAGCGGCGCCGGCAATGGGGCAACGGCACCGATAGCCAGGGGGGGATAAGGGGCAGCGGCACCCATTGCCGGTGCCGCTGCCCCGTTGTCTCCCCCATCCCTAGTTGTATAATTACCCTGTTGCCGGGGTCAGGTCCGTGCTGCTTCAGGCCTCTGGTGGGAGGACACGGGGCAGCGGCGCCAGCAATGGGTGCCGCTGCCTCTTCTTTCCCCCTGTCTGTCGACGACGCTGCCCCATTGCCGGCGCCGTTTCTCTACCCCTGGCTATCGGCGCCGGCAATGGGGCAGCGGCACTGATAGCCAGGGGGAGAGAAGGGGCAGCAGCGTCGATAGCAGGGGTAACCATCAAACACTGATACTGTTTTCACTTTGCTAAGTTATCGGACAACCTGGCCCCAAAATTATGGATTATAAAAGGATAGCAGCATAAGGGAAAAAATACACATTTTGAACCCAAAAACCCATTTGAGTTTTTAAGTTCAAAATCCAGGCCTACCTCCTCCCCATCAGCCTGCCTGTCCATCTCCAAAAATACCCTGTTTTAATAATTATGCACTCTTCATTTGCTTTGGAAAAGCAAATAGTTAAGTTGCCATATGCTGCTATCCTTTCATCGATTTGTGCTTCTACACCTATGTTCCCAAACCATCATACACTCATACTGTTTTCACTTTGCCAAGTTATCGGACAACCTGGCCCCAAAATTATGGATTATAAAAGGATAGCAGCATAAGGGAAAAATACACATTTTGAACCCAAAAACCCATTTGAGTTTTTAAGTTCAAAATACAGGCCTACCTCCTCCCCTACAGCCTGCCTGTCCATCTCCAAAAATACCCTTTTTAATAATTATACGCTCCTCCTTTGCATTGAAAAAAAGCAAACAGTAAAGTTGCCAGATGCGGCCATCCTTTCATCCATTTGTCCTTCTGCATCTATTTTCCCAAACCATGCACTCATACTGTTATTATGTCGCCAAGTAATTAGACTACCTGGCCCAAAAATTATGGATTATAAAAGGATAGCAGCATAAGGGAAAAATACACATTTTGAACCCAAAAACCCATTTGAGTTTTTAAGTTCAAAATACAGGCCTACCTCCTCCCCTACAGCCTGCCTGTCCATCTCCAAAAATACCCTTTTTAATAATTATACGCTCCTCCTTTGCATTGAAAAAAAGCAAACAATAAAGTTGCCAGATGCGGCCATCCTTTCATCCATTTGTCCTTCTGCATCTATTTTCCCAAACCATGCACTCATACTGTTATTATGTCGCCAAGTAATTAGACTACCTGGCCCAAAAATTATGGATTATAAAAGGATAGCAGCATTAGTGAAAAATACACATTTTGAACCCAAAAACCCATTTGAGTTTTTAAGTTCAAAATACAGGCCTACCTCCTCCCCTACAGCCTGCCTGTCCATCTCCAAAAATACCCTGTTTTAATAATTATGCACTCTTCATTTGCTTTGGAAAAGCAAATAGTTAAGTTGCCATATGCTGCTATCCTTTCATCGATTTGTGCTTCTACACCTATGTTCCCAAACCATCATACACTCATACTGTTTTCACTTTGCCAAGTTATCGGACAACCTGGCCCCAAAATTATGGATTATAAAAGGATAGCAGCATAAGGGAAAAAATACACATTTTGAACCCAAAAACCCATTTGAGTTTTTAAGTTCAAAATCCAGGCCTACCTCCTCCCCATCAGCCTGCCTGTCCATCTCCAAAAATACCCTGTTTTAATAATTATGCACTCTTCATTTGCTTTGGAAAAGCAAATAGTTAAGTTGCCATATGCTGCTATCCTTTCATCGATTTGTGCTTCTACACCTATGTTCCCAAACCATCATACACTCATACTGTTTTCACTTTGCCAAGTTATCGGACAACCTGGCCCCAAAATTATGGATTATAAAAGGATAGCAGCATAAGGGAAAAATACACATATTTAACCCAAAAACCCATTTGAGTTTTTAAGTTCAAAATACAGGCCTACCTCCACCCCTACAGCCTGCCTGTCCATCTCCAAAAATACCCTTTTTAATAATTATACGCTCCTCCTTTGCATTGAAAAAAAGCAAACAGTAAAGTTGCCAGATGCGGCCATCCTTTCATCCATTTGTCCTTCTGCATCTATTTTCCCAAACCATGCACTCATACTGTTATTATGTCGCCAAGTAATTAGACTACCTGGCTCAAAAATTATGGATTATAAAAGGATAGCAGCATTAGTGAAAAATACACATTTTGAAGCCAAAAACCCATTTGAGTTTTTAAGTTCAAAATACAGGCCTACCTCCTCCCCTACAGCCTGCCTGTCCATCTCCAAAAATAAAGTTTTTAATAATTATACACTCTTCGTTTGCTTTGGAAAACAAACAGTTAAGTTGCCATATGCTGCTATCCTTTCATCGATTTGTGCTTCTACACCTATGTTCCCAAACCATCATACACTCATACTGTTTTCACTTTGCCAAGTTATCGGACAACCTGGCCCCAAAATTATGGATTATAAAAGGATAGCAGCATAAGGGAAAAAATACACATTTTGAACCCAAAAACCCATTTGAGTTTTTAAGTTCAAAATCCAGGCCTACCTCCTCCCCATCAGCCTGCCTGTCCATCTCCAAAAATACCCTGTTTTAATAATTATGCACTCTTCATTTGCTTTGGAAAAGCAAATAGTTAAGTTGCCATATGCTGCTATCCTTTCATCGATTTGTGCTTCTACACCTATGTTCCCAAACCATCATACACTCATACTGTTTTCACTTTGCCAAGTTATCGGACAACCTGGCCCCAAAATTATGGATTATAAAAGGATAGCAGCATAAGGGAAAAATACACATTTTGAACCCAAAAACCCATTTGAGTTTTTAAGTTCAAAATACAGGCCTACCTCCACCCCTACAGCCTGCCTGTCCATCTCCAAAAATACCCTTTTTAATAATTATACGCTCCTCCTTTGCATTGAAAAAAAGCAAACAGTAAAGTTGCCAGATGCGGCCATCCTTTCATCCATTTGTCCTTCTGCATCTATTTTCCCAAACCATGCACTCATACTGTTATTATGTCGCCAAGTAATTAGACTACCTGGCCCAAAAATTATGGATTATAAAAGGGTAGCAGCATAAGGGAAAAATACACATTTTGAACCCAAAAACCCATTTGAGTTTTTAAGTTCAAAATACAGGCCTACCTCCTCCCCTACAGCCTGCCTGTCCATCTCCAAAAATACCCTTTTTAATAATTATACGCTCCTCCTTTGCATTGAAAAAAAGCAAACAATAAAGTTGCCAGATGCGGCCATCCTTTCATCCATTTGTCCTTCTGCATCTATTTTCCCAAACCATGCACTCATACTGTTATTATGTCGCCAAGTAATTAGACTACCTGGCCCAAAAATTATGGATTATAAAAGGATAGCAGCATAAGGGAAAAATACACATTTTGAACCCAAAAACCCATTTGAGTTTTTAAGTTCAAAATACAGGCCTACCTCCTCCCCTACAGCCTGCCTGTCCATCTCCAAAAATACCCTTTTTAATAATTATACGCTCCTCCTTTGCATTGAAAAAAAGCAAACAGTAAAGTTGCCAGATGCGGCCATCCTTTCATCCATTTGTCCTTCTGCATCTATTTTCCCAAACCATGCACTCACACTGTTATTATGTCGCCAAGTAATTAGACTACCTGGCCCAAAAATTATGGATTATAAAAGGATAGCAGCATTAGTGAAAAATACACATTTTGAAGCCAAAAACCCATTTGAGTTTTTAAGTTCAAAATACAGGCCTACCTCCTCCCCTACAGCCTGCCTGTCCATCTCCAAAAATAAAGTTTTTAATAATTATACACTCTTCGTTTGCTTTGGAAAACAAACAGTTAAGTTGCCATATGCTGCTATCCTTTCATCGATTTGTGCTTCTACACCTATGTTCCCAAACCATCATACACTCATACTGTTTTCACTTTGCCAAGTTATCGGACAACCTGGCCCCAAAATTATGGATTATAAAAGGATAGCAGCATAAGGGAAAAAATACACATTTTGAACCCAAAAACCCATTTGAGTTTTTAAGTTCAAAATCCAGGCCTACCTCCTCCCCATCAGCCTGCCTGTCCATCTCCAAAAATACCCTGTTTTAATAATTATGCACTCTTCATTTGCTTTGGAAAAGCAAATAGTTAAGTTGCCATATGCTGCTATCCTTTCATCGATTTGTGCTTCTACACCTATGTTCCCAAACCATCATACACTCATACTGTTTTCACTTTGCCAAGTTATCGGACAACCTGGCCCCAAAATTATGGAT
Source organism: Hyla sarda (assembly GCF_029499605.1). Taxonomy (NCBI): domain Eukaryota; kingdom Metazoa; phylum Chordata; class Amphibia; order Anura; family Hylidae; genus Hyla; species Hyla sarda. Next base: position 83,472,065 of record NC_079199.1, on the reverse strand, counting down.
TATAAAAGGATAGCAGCATAAGGGAAAAATACACATTTTGAACCCAAAAACCCATTTGAGTTTTTAAGTTCAAAATACAGGCCTACCTCCACCCCTACAGCCTGCCTGTCCATCTCCAAAAATACCCTTTTTAATAATTATACGCTCCTCCTTTGCATTGAAAAAAAGCAAACAGTAAAGTTGCCAGATGCGGCCATCCTTTCATCCATTTGTCCTTCTGCATCTATTTTCCCAAACCATGCACTCATACTGTTATTATGTCGCCAAGTAATTAGACTACCTGGCCCAAAAATTATGGATTATAAAAGGATAGCAGCATAAGGGAAAAATACACATTTTGAACCCAAAAACCCATATGAGTTTTTAAGTTCAAATTACAGGCCTACCTCCTCCCCTACAGCCTGCCTGTCCATCTCCAAAAATACCCTTTTTAATAATTATACGCTCCTCCTTTGCATTGAAAAAAAGCAAACAATAAAGTTGCCAGATGCGGCCATCCTTTCATCCATTTGTCCTTCTGCATCTATTTTCCCAAACCATGCACTCATACTGTTATTATGTCGCCAAGTAATTAGACTACCTGGCCCAAAAATTATGGATTATAAAAGGATAGCAACATTAGTGAAAAATACACATTTTGAAGCCAAAAACCCATTTGAGTTTTTAAGTTCAAAATACAGGCCTACCTCCTCCCCTACAGCCTGCCTGTCCATCTCCAAAAATAAAGTTTTTAATAATTATACACTCTTCGTTTGCTTTGGAAAACAAACAGTTAAGTTGCCATATGCTGCTATCCTTTCATCGATTTGTGCTTCTACACCTATGTTCCCAAACCATCATACACTCATACTGTTTTCACTTTGCCAAGTTATCGAACAACCTGGCCCCAAAATTATGGATTATAAAAGGATAGCAGCATAAGGGAAAAATACACATTTTGAACCCAAAAACCCATTTGAGTTTTTAAGTTCAAAATACAGGCCTACCTCCTCCCCTACAGCCTGCCTGTCCATCTCCAAAAATACCCTTTTTAATAATTATACGCTCCTCCTTTGCATTGAAAAAAAGCAAACAGTAAAGTTGCCAGATGCGGCCATCCTTTCATCCATTTGTCCTTCTGCATCTATTTTTCCCAAACCATGCACTCATACTGTTATTATGTCGCCAAGTAATTAGACTCACTGGCCCAAAAATTATGGATTATTAAAGGATAGCAGCATAAGGGAAAAATACACATTTTGAACCCAAAAACCCATTTGAGTTTTTAAGTTCAAAATACAGGCCTACCTCCTCCCCTACAGCCTGCCTGTCCATCTCCAAAAATACCCTTTTTAATAATTATACACTCCTCCTTTGCATTGAAAAAAAGCAAACAGTAAAGTTGCCAGATGCGGGCATCCTTTCATCCATTTGTCCTTCTGCATCTATTTTCCCAAACCATGCACTCATACTGTTATTATGTCGCCAAGTAATTAGACTACCTGGCCCAAAAATTATGGATTATAAAAGGATAGCAGCATTAGTTAAAAATACACATTTTGAACCCAAAAACCCATTTGAGTTTTTAAGTTCAAAATACAGGCCTACCTCCTCCCCTACAGCCTGCCTGTCCATCTCCAAAAATACCCTTTTTAATAATTATACGCTCCTCCTTTGCATTGAAAAAAAGCAAACAATAAAGTTGCCAGATGCGGCCATCCTTTCATCCATTTGTCCTTCTGCATCTATTTTCCCAAACCATGCACTCATACTGTTATTATGTCGCCAAGTAATTAGACTACCTGGCCCAAAAATTATGGATTATAAAAGGATAGCAGCATTAGTGAAAAATACACATTTTGAACCCAAAAACCCATTTGAGTTTTTAAGTTCAAAATACAGGCCTACCTCCTCCCCTACAGCCTGCCTGTCCATCTCCAAAAATACCCTTTTTAATAATTATACGCTCCTCCTTTGCATTGAAAAAAAGCAAACAGTAAAGTTGCCAGATGCGGCCATCCTTTCATCCATTTGTCCTTCTGCATCTATTTTCCCAAACCATGCACTCATACTGTTATTATGTCGCCAAGTAATTAGACTACCTGGCCCAAAAATTATGGATTATAAAAGGATAGCAGCATTAGTGAAAAATACACATTTTGAAGCCAAAAACCCATTTGAGTTTTTAAGTTCAAAATACAGGCCTACCTCCTCCCCTACAGCCTGCCTGTCCATCTCCAAAAATAAAGTTTTTAATAATTATACACTCTTCGTTTGCTTTGGAAAACAAACAGTTAAGTTGCCATATGCTGCTATCCTTTCATCGATTTGTGCTTCTACACCTATGTTCCCAAACCATCATACACTCATACTGTTTTCACTTTGCCAAGTTATCGGACAACCTGGCCCCAAAATTATGGATTATAAAAGGATAGCAGCATAAGGGAAAAAATACACATTTTGAACCCAAAAACCCATTTGAGTTTTTAAGTTCAAAATCCAGGCCTACCTCCTCCCCATCAGCCTGCCTGTCCATCTCCAAAAATACCCTGTTTTAATAATTATGCACTCTTCATTTGCTTTGGAAAAGCAAATAGTTAAGTTGCCATATGCTGCTATCCTTTCATCGATTTGTGCTTCTACACCTATGTTCCCAAACCATCATACACTCATACTGTTTTCACTTTGCCAAGTTATCGGACAACCTGGCCCCAAAATTATGGATTATAAAAGGATAGCAGCATAAGGGAAAAATACACTTTTTGAACCCAAAAACCCATTTGAGTTTTGAAGTTCAAAATACAGGCCTACCTCCACCCCTACAGCCTGCCTGTCCATCTCCAAAAATACCCTTTTTAATAATTATACGCTCCTCCTTTGCATTGAAAAAAAGCAAACAGTAAAGTTGCCAGATGCGGCCATCCTTTCATCCATTTGTCCTTCTGCATCTATTTTCCCAAACCATGCACTCATACTGTTATTATGTCGCCAAGTAATTAGACTACCTGGCCCAAAAATTATGGATTATAAAAGGATAGCAGCATAAGGGAAAAATACACATTTTGAACCCAAAAACCCATTTGAGTTTTTAAGTTCAAAATACAGGCCTACCTCCTCCCCTACAGCCTGCCTGTCCATCTCCAAAAATACCCTTTTTAATAATTATACGCTCCTCCTTTGCATTGAAAAAAAGCAAACAATAAAGTTGCCAGATGCGGCCATCCTTTCATCCATTTGTCCTTCTGCATCTATTTTCCCAAACCATGCACTCATACTGTTATTATGTCGCCAAGTAATTAGACTACCTGGCCCAAAAATTATGGATTATAAAAGGATAGCAGCATTAGTGAAAAATACACATTTTGAACCCAAAAACCCATTTGAGTTTTTAAGTTCAAAATACAGGCCTACCTCCTCCCTTACAGCCTGCCTGTCCATCTCCAAAAATACCCTTTTTAATAATTATACGCTCCTCCTTTGCATTGAAAAAAAGCAAACAGTAAAGTTGCCAGATGCGGCCATCCTTTCATCCATTTGTCCTTCTGCATCTATTTTCCCAAACCATGCACTCATACTGTTATTATGTCGCCAAGTAATTAGACTACCTGGCCCAAAAATGATGGATTATAAAAGGATAGCAGCATTAGTGAAAAATACACATTTTGAAGCCAAAAACCCATTTGAGTTTTTAAGTTCAAAATACAGGCCTACCTCCTCCCCTACAGCCTGCCTGTCCATCTCCAAAAATAAAGTTTTTAATAATTATACACTCTTCGTTTGCTTTGGAAAACAAACAGTTAAGTTGCCATATGCTGCTATCCTTTCATCGATTTGTGCTTCTACACCTATGTTCCCAAACCATCATACACTCATACTGTTTTCACTTTGCCAAGTTATCGAACAACCTGGCCCCAAAATTATGGATTATAAAAGGATAGCAGCATAAGGGAAAAATACACATTTTGAACTCAAAAACCCATTTGAGTTTTTAAGTTCAAAATACAGGCCTACCTCCTCCCCTACAGCCTGCCTGTCCATCTCCAAAAATACCCTTTTTAATAATTATACGCTCCTCCTTTGCATTGAAAAAAAGCAAACAGTAAAGTTGCCAGATGCGGCCATCCTTTCATCCATTTGTCCTTCTGCATCTATTTTTCCCAAACCATGCACTCATACTGTTATTATGTCGCCAAGTAATTAGACTCACAGGCCCAAAAATTATGGATTATTAAAGGATAGCATCATAAGGGAAAAATACACATTTTGAAGCCAAAAACCCATTTGAGTTTTTAAGTTCAAAATACAGGCCTACCTCCTCCCCTACAGCCTGCCTGTCCATCTCCAAAAATAAAGTTTTTAATAATTATACACTCTTCGTTTGCTTTGGAAAACAAACAGTTAAGTTGCCATATGCTGCTATCCTTTCATCGATTTGTGCTTCTACACCTATGTTCCCAAACCATCATACACTCATACTGTTTTCACTTTGCCAAGTTATCGGACAACCTGGCCCCAAAATTATGGATTATAAAAGGATAGCAGCATAAGGGAAAAAATACACATTTTGAACCCAAAAACCCATTTGAGTTTTTAAGTTCAAAATCCAGGCCTACCTCCTCCCCATCAGCCTGCCTGTCCATCTCCAAAAATACCCTGTTTTAATAATTATGCACTCTTCATTTGCTTTGGAAAAGCAAATAGTTAAGTTGCCATATGCTGCTATCCTTTCATCGATTTGTGCTTCTACACCTATGTTCCCAAACCATCATACACTCATACTGTTTTCACTTTGCCAAGTTATCGGACAACCTGGCCCCAAAATTATGGATTATAAAAGGATAGCAGCATAAGGGAAAAATACACATTTTGAACCCAAAAACCCATTTGAGTTTTTAAGTTCAAAATACAGGCCTACCTCCACCCCTACAGCCTGCCTGTCCATCTCCAAAAATACCCTTTTTAATAATTATACGCTCCTCCTTTGCATTGAAAAAAAGCAAACAGTAAAGTTGCCAGATGCGGCCATCCTTTCATCCATTTGTCCTTCTGCATCTATTTTCCCAAACCATGCACTCATACTGTTATTATGTCGCCAAGTAATTAGACTACCTGGCCCAAAAATTATGGATTATAAAAGGATAGCAGCATAAGGGAAAAATACACATTTTGAACCCAAAAACCCATTTGAGTTTTTAAGTTCAAAATACAGGCCTACCTCCTCCCCTACAGCCTGCCTGTCCATCTCCAAAAATACCCTTTTTAATAATTATACGCTCCTCCTTTGCATTGAAAAAAAGCAAACAATAAAGTTGCCAGATGCGGCCATCCTTTCATCCATTTGTCCTTCTGCATCTATTTTCCCAAACCATGCACTCATACTGTTATTATGTCGCCAAGTAATTAGACTACCTGGCCCAAAAATTATGGATTATAAAAGGATAGCAGCATTAGTGAAAAATACACATTTTGAACCCAAAAACCCATTTGAGTTTTTAAGTTCAAAATACAGGCCTACCTCCTCCCCTACAGCCTGCCTGTCCATCTCCAAAAATACCCTTTTTAATAATTATACGCTCCTCCTTTGCATTGAAAAAAAGCAAACAGTAAAGTTGCCAGATGCGGCCATCCTTTCATCCATTTGTCCTTCTGCATCTATTTTCCCAAACCATGCACTCATACTGTTATTATGTCGCCAAGTAATTAGACTACCTGGCCCAAAAATTATGGATTATAAAAGGATAGCAGCATTAGTGAAAAATACACATTTTGAAGCCAAAAACCCATTTGAGTTTTTAAGTTCAAAATACAGGCCTACCTCCTCCCCTACAGCCTGCCTGTCCATCTCCAAAAATAAAGTTTTTAATAATTATACACTCTTCGTTTGCTTTGGAAAACAAACAGTTAAGTTGCCATATGCTGCTATCCTTTCATCGATTTGTGCTTCTACACCTATGTTCCCAAACCATCATACACTCATACTGTTTTCACTTTGCCAAGTTATCGGACAACCTGGCCCCAAAATTATGGATTATAAAAGGATAGCAGCATAAGGGAAAAAATACACATTTTGAACCCAAAAACCCATTTGAGTTTTTAAGTTCAAAATCCAGGCCTACCTCCTCCCCATCAGCCTGCCTGTCCATCTCCAAAAATACCCTGTTTTAATAATTATGCACTCTTCATTTGCTTTGGAAAAGCAAATAGTTAAGTTGCCATATGCTGCTATCCTTTCATCGATTTGTGCTTCTACACCTATGTTCCCAAACCATCATACACTCATACTGTTTTCACTTTGCCAAGTTATCGGACAACCTGGCCCCAAAATTATGGATTATAAAAGGATAGCAGCATAAGGGAAAAATACACTTTTTGAACCCAAAAACCCATTTGAGTTTTGAAGTTCAAAATACAGGCCTACCTCCACCCCTACAGCCTGCCTGTCCATCTCCAAAAATACCCTTTTTAATAATTATACGCTCCTCCTTTGCATTGAAAAAAAGCAAACAGTAAAGTTGCCAGATGCGGCCATCCTTTCATCCATTTGTCCTTCTGCATCTATTTTCCCAAACCATGCACTCATACTGTTATTATGTCGCCAAGTAATTAGACTACCTGGCCCAAAAATTATGGATTATAAAAGGATAGCAGCATAAGGGAAAAATACACATTTTGAACCCAAAAACCCATTTGAGTTTTTAAGTTCAAAATACAGGCCTACCTCCTCCCCTACAGCCTGCCTGTCCATCTCCAAAAATACCCTTTTTAATAATTATACGCTCCTCCTTTGCATTGAAAAAAAGCAAACAATAAAGTTGCCAGATGCGGCCATCCTTTCATCCATTTGTCCTTCTGCATCTATTTTCCCAAACCATGCACTCATACTGTTATTATGTCGCCAAGTAATTAGACTACCTGGCCCAAAAATTATGGATTATAAAAGGATAGCAGCATTAGTGAAAAATACACATTTTGAACCCAAAAACCCATTTGAGTTTTTAAGTTCAAAATACAGGCCTACCTCCTCCCTTACAGCCTGCCTGTCCATCTCCAAAAATACCCTTTTTAATAATTATACGCTCCTCCTTTGCATTGAAAAAAAGCAAACAGTAAAGTTGCCAGATGCGGCCATCCTTTCATCCATTTGTCCTTCTGCATCTATTTTCCCAAACCATGCACTCATACTGTTATTATGTCGCCAAGTAATTAGACTACCTGGCCCAAAAATTATGGATTATAAAAGGATAGCAGCATTAGTGAAAAATACACATTTTGAAGCCAAAAACCCATTTGAGTTTTTAAGTTCAAAATACAGGCCTACCTCCTCCCCTACAGCCTGCCTGTCCATCTCCAAAAATAAAGTTTTTAATAATTATACACTCTTCGTTTGCTTTGGAAAACAAACAGTTAAGTTGCCATATGCTGCTATCCTTTCATCGATTTGTGCTTCTACACCTATGTTCCCAAACCATCATACACTCATACTGTTTTCACTTTGCCAAGTTATCGAACAACCTGGCCCCAAAATTATGGATTATAAAAGGATAGCAGCATAAGGGAAAAATACACATTTTGAACTCAAAAACCCATTTGAGTTTTTAAGTTCAAAATACAGGCCTACCTCCTCCCCTACAGCCTGCCTGTCCATCTCCAAAAATACCCTTTTTAATAATTATACGCTCCTCCTTTGCATTGAAAAAAAGCAAACAGTAAAGTTGCCAGATGCGGCCATCCTTTCATCCATTAGTCCTTCTGCATCTATTTTTCCCAAACCATGCACTCATACTGTTATTATGTCGCCAAGTAATTAGACTCACAGGCCCAAAAATTATGGATTATTAAAGGATAGCAGCATAAGGGAAAAATACACATTTTGAACCCAAAAACCCATTTGAGTTTTTAAGTTCAAAATACAGGCCTACCTCCTCCCCTACAGCCTGCCTGTCCATCTCCAAAAATAAAGTTTTTGATAATTATACACTCTTCGTTTGCTTTGGAAAACAAACAGTTAAGTTGCCATATGCTGCTATCCTTTCATCGATTTGTGCTTCTACACCTATGTTCCCAAACCATCATACACTCATACTGTTTTCACTTTGCCAAGTTATCGAACAACCTGGCCCCAAAATTATGGATTATAAAAGGATAGCAGCATAAGGGAAAAATACACATTTTGAACCCAAAAACCCATTTGAGTTTTTAAGTTCAAAATACAGGCCTACCTCCTCCCCTACAGCCTGCCTGTCCATCTCCAAAAATACCCTTTTTAATAATTATACACTCCTCCTTTGCATTGAAAAAAAGCAAACAGTAAAGTTGCCAGATGCGGGCATCCTTTCATCCATTTGTCCTTCTGCATCTATTTTCCCAAACCATGCACTCATACTGTTATTATGTCGCCAAGTAATTAGACTACCTGGCCCAAAAATTATGGATTATAAAAGGATAGCAGCATTAGTTAAAAATACACATTTTGAACCCAAAAACCCATTTGAGTTTTTAAGTTCAAAATACAGGCCTACCTCCTCCCCTACAGCCTGCCTGTCCATCTCCAAAAATACCCTTTTTAATAATTATACGCTCCTCCTTTGCATTGAAAAAAAGCAAACAATAAAGTTGCCAGATGCGGCCATCCTTTCATCCATTTGTCCTTCTGCATCTATTTTCCCAAACCATGCACTCATACTGTTATTATGTCGCCAAGTAATTAGACTACCTGGCCCAAAAATTATGGATTATAAAAGGATAGCAGCATTAGTGAAAAATACACATTTTGAACCCAAAAACCCATTTGAGTTTTTAAGTTCAAAATACAGGCCTACCTCCTCCCCTACAGCCTGCCTGTCCATCTCCAAAAATACCCTTTTTAATAATTATACGCTCCTCCTTTGCATTGAAAAAAAGCAAACAGTAAAGTTGCCAGATGCGGCCATCCTTTCATCCATTTGTCCTTCTGCATCTATTTTCCCAAACCATGCACTCATACTGTTATTATGTCGCCAAGTAATTAGACTACCTGGCTCAAAAATTATGGATTATAAAAGGATAGCAGCATTAGTGAAAAATACACATTTTGAAGCCAAAAACCCATTTGAGTTTTTAAGTTCAAAATACAGGCCTACCTCCTCCCCTACAGCCTGCCTGTCCATCTCCAAAAATAAAGTTTTTAATAATTATACACTCTTCGTTTGCTTTGGAAAACAAACAGTTAAGTTGCCATATGCTGCTATCCTTTCATCGATTTGGGCTTCTACACCTATGTTCCCAAACCATCATACACTCATACTGTTTTCACTTTGCCAAGTTATCGGACAACCTGGCCCCAAAATTATGGATTATAAAAGGATAGCAGCATAAGGGAAAAAATACACATTTTGAACCCAAAAACCCATTTGAGTTTTTAAGTTCAAAATCCAGGCCTACCTCCTCCCCATCAGAATGCCTGTCCATCTCCAAAAATACCCTGTTTTAATAATTATGCACTCTTCATTTGCTTTGGAAAAGCAAATAGTTAAGTTGCCATATGCTGCTATCCTTTCATCGATTTGTGCTTCTACACCTATGTTCCCAAACCATCATACACTCATACTGTTTTCACTTTGCCAAGTTATCGGACAACCTGGCCCCAAAATTATGGATTATAAAAGGATAGCAGCATAAGGGAAAAATACACATTTTGAACCCAAAAACCCATTTGAGTTTTTAAGTTCAAAATACAGGCCTACCTCCACCCCTACAGCCTGCCTGTCCATCTCCAAAAATACCCTTTTTAATAATTATACGCTCCTCCTTTGCATTGAAAAAAAGCAAACAGTAAAGTTGCCAGATGCGGCCATCCTTTCATCCATTTGTCCTTCTGCATCTATTTTCCCAAACCATGCACTCATACTGTTATTATGTCGCCAAGTAATTAGACTACCTGGCCCAAAAATTATGGATTATAAAAGGATAGCAGCATAAGGGAAAAATACACATTTTGAACCCAAAAACCCATTTGAGTTTTTAAGTTCAAAATACAGGCCTACCTCCTCCCCTACAGCCTGCCTGTCCATCTCCAAAAATACCCTTTTTAATAATTATACGCTCCTCCTTTGCATTGAAAAAAAGCAAACAATAAAGTTGCCAGATGCGGCCATCCTTTCATCCATTTGTCCTTCTGCATCTATTTTCCCAAACCATGCACTCATACTGTTATTATGTCGCCAAGTAATTAGACTACCTGGCCCAAAAATTATGGATTATAAAAGGATAGCAGCATTAGTGAAAAATACACATTTTGAACCCAAAAACCCATTTGAGTTTTTAAGTTCAAAATACAGGCCTACCTCCTCCCCTACAGCCTGCCTGTCCATCTCCAAAAATACCCTTTTTAATAATTATACGCTCCTCCTTTGCATTGAAAAAAAGCAAACAGTAAAGTTGCCAGATGCGGCCATCCTTTCATCCATTTGTCCTTCTGCATCTATTTTCCCAAACCATGCACTCATACTGTTATTATGTCGCCAAGTAATTAGACTACCTGGCCCAAAAATTATGGATTATAAAAGGATAGCAGCATTAGTGAAAAATACACATTTTGAAGCCAAAAACCCATTTGAGTTTTTAAGTTCAAAATACAGGCCTACCTCCTCCCCTACAGCCTGCCTGTCCATCTCCAAAAATAAAGTTTTTAATAATTATACACTCTTCGTTTGCTTTGGAAAACAAACAGTTAAGTTGCCATATGCTGCTATCCTTTCATCGATTTGTGCTTCTACACCTATGTTCCCAAACCATCATACACTCATACTGTTTTCACTTTGCCAAGTTATCGGACAACCTGGCCCCAAAATTATGGATTATAAAAGGATAGCAGCATAAGGGAAAAAATACACATTTTGAACCCAAAAACCCATTTGAGTTTTTAAGTTCAAAATCCAGGCCTACCTCCTCCCCATCAGCCTGCCTGTCCATCTCCAAAAATACCCTTTTTAATAATTATACGCTCCTCCTTTGCATTGAAAAAAAGCAAACAGTAAAGTTGCCAGATGCGGCCATCCTTTCATCCATTTGTCCTTCTGCATCTATTTTCCCAAACCATGCACTCATACTGTTATTATGTCGCCAAGTAATTAGACTACCTGGCCCAAAAATTATGGATTATAAAAGGATAGCAGCATAAGGGAAAAATACACATTTTGAACCCAAAAACCCATTTGAGTTTTTAAGTTCAAAATACAGGCCTACCTCCTCCCCTACAGCCTGCCTGTCCATCTCCAAAAATACCCTTTTTAATAATTATACGCTCCTCCTTTGCATTGAAAAAAGCAAACAATAAAGTTGCCAGATGCGGCCATCCTTTCATCCATTTGTCCTTCTGCATCTATTTTCCCAAACCATGCACTCATACTGTTATTATGTCGCCAAGTAATTAGACTACCTGGCCCAAAAATTATGGATTATAAAAGGATAGCAGCATTAGTGAAAAATACACATTTTGAACCCAAAAACCCATTTGAGTTTTTAAGTTCAAAATACAGGCCTACCTCCTCCCCTACAGCCTGCCTGTCCATCTCCAAAAATACCCTTTTTAATAATTATACGCTCCTCCTTTGCATTGAAAAAAAGCAAACAGTAAAGTTGCCAGATGCGGCCATCCTTTCATCCATTTGTCCTTCTGCATCTATTTTCCCAAACCATGCACTCATACTGTTATTATGTCGCCAAGTAATTAGACTACCTGGCCCAAAAATTATGGATTATAAAAGGATAGCAGCATTAGTGAAAAATACACATTTTGAAGCCAAAAACCCATTTGAGTTTTTAAGTTCAAAATACAGGCCTACCTCCTCCCCTACAGCCTGCCTGTCCATCTCCAAAAATAAAGTTTTTAATAATTATACACTCTTCGTTTGCTTTGGAAAACAAACAGTTAAGTTGCCATATGCTGCTATCCTTTCATCGATTTGTGCTTCTACACCTATGTTCCCAAACCATCATACACTCATACTGTTTTCACTTTGCCAAGTTATCGGACAACCTGGCCCCAAAATTATGGATTATAAAAGGATAGCAGCATAAGGGAAAAAATACACATTTTGAACCCAAAAACCCATTTGAGTTTTTAAGTTCAAAATCCAGGCCTACCTCCTCCCCATCAGCCTGCCTGTCCATCTCCAAAAATACCCTGTTTTAATAATTATGCACTCTTCATTTGCTTTGGAAAAGCAAATAGTTAAGTTGCCATATGCTGCTATCCTTTCATCGATTTGTGCTTCTACACCTATGTTCCCAAACCATCATACACTCATACTGTTTTCACTTTGCCAAGTTATCGGACAACCTGGCCCCAAAATTATGGATTATAAAAGGATAGCAGCATAAGGGAAAAATACACATTTTGAACCCAAAAACCCATTTGAGTTTTTAAGTTCAAAATACAGGCCTACCTCCACCCCTACAGCCTGCCTGTCCATCTCCAAAAATACCCTTTTTAATAATTATACGCTCCTCCTTTGCATTGAAAAAAAGCAAACAGTAAAGTTGCCAGATGCGGCCATCCTTTCATCCATTTGTCCTTCTGCATCTATTTTCCCAAACCATGCACTCATACTGTTATTATGTCGCCAAGTAATTAGACTACCTGGCCCAAAAATTATGGATTATAAAAGGATAGCAGCATTAGTGAAAAATACACATTTTGAACCCAAAAACCCATTTGAGTTTTTAAGTTCAAAATACAGGCCTACCTCCTCCCCTACAGCCTGCCTGTCCATCTCCAAAAATACCCTTTTTAATAATTATACGCTCCTCCTTTGCATTGAAAAAAAGCAAACAGTAAAGTTGCCAGATGCGGCCATCCTTTCATCCATTTGTCCTTCTGCATCTATTTTCCCAAACCATGCACTCATACTGTTATTATGTCGCCAAGTAATTAGACTACCTGGCCCAAAAATTATGGATTATAAAAGGATAGCAGCATTAGTGAAAAATACACATTTTGAAGCCAAAAACCCATTTGAGTTTTTAAGTTCAAAATACAGGCCTACCTCCTCCCCTACAGCCTGCCTGTCCATCTCCAAAAATAAAGTTTTTAATAATTATACACTCTTCGTTTGCTTTGGAAAACAAACAGTTAAGTTGCCATATGCTGCTATCCTTTCATCGATTTGTGCTTCTACACCTATGTTCCCAAACCATCATACACTCATACTGTTTTCACTTTGCCAAGTTATCGAACAACCTGGCCCCAAAATTATGGATTATAAAAGCATAGCAGCATAAGGGAAAAATACACATTTTGAACCCAAAAACCCATTTGAGTTTTTAAGTTCAAAATACAGGCCTACCTCCTCCCCTACAGCCTGCCTGTCCATCTCCAAAAATACCCTTTTTAATAATTATACGCTCCTCCTTTGCATTGAAAAAAAGCAAACAGTAAAGTTGCCAGATGCGGCCATCCTTTCATCCATTTGTCCTTCTGCATCTATTTTTCCCAAACCATGCACTCATACTGTTATTATGTCGCCAAGTAATTAGACTCACTGGCCCAAAAATTATGGATTATTAAAGGATAGCAGCATAAGGGAAAAATACACATTTTGAACCCAAAAACCCATTTGAGTTTTTAAGTTCAAAATACAGGCCTACCTCCTCCCCTACAGCCTGCCTGTCCATCTCCAAAAATACCCTTTTTAATAATTATACACTCCTCCTTTGCATTGAAAAAAGCAAACAGTAAAGTTGCCAGATGCGGGCATCCTTTTATCCATTTGTCCTTCTGCATCTATTTTCCCAAACCATGCACTCATACTGTTATTATGTCGCCAAGTAATTAGACTACCTGGCCCAAAAATTATGGATTATAAAAGGATAGCAGCATTAGTTAAAAATACACATTTTGAACCCAAAAACCCATTTGAGTTTTTAAGTTCAAAATACAGGCCTACCTCCTCCCCTACAGCCTGCCTGTCCATCTCCAAAAATACCCTTTTTAATAATTATACGCTCCTCCTTTGCATTGAAAAAAAGCAAACAATAAAGTTGCCAGATGCGGCCATCCTTTCATCCATTTGTCCTTCTGCATCTATTTTCCCAAACCATGCACTCATACTGTTATTATGTCGCCAAGTAATTAGACTACCTGGCCCAAAAATTATGGATTATAAAAGGATAGCAGCATTAGTGAAAAATACACATTTTGAACCCAAAAACCCATTTGAGTTTTTAAGTTCAAAATACAGGCCTACCTCCTCCCCTACAGCCTGCCTGTCCATCTCCAAAAATACCCTTTTTAATAATTATACGCTCCTCCTTTGCATTGAAAAAAAGCAAACAGTAAAGTTGCCAGATGCGGCCATCCTTTCATCCATTTGTCCTTCTGCATCTATTTTCCCAAACCATGCACTCATACTGTTATTATGTCGCCAAGTAATTAGACTACCTGGCCCAAAAATTATGGATTATAAAAGGATAGCAGCATTAGTGAAAAATACACATTTTGAAGCCAAAAACCCATTTGAGTTTTTAAGTTCAAAATACAGGCCTACCTCCTCCCCTACAGCCTGCCTGTCCATCTCCAAAAATAAAGTTTTTAATAATTATACACTCTTCGTTTGCTTTGGAAAACAAACAGTTAAGTTGCCATATGCTGCTATCCTTTCATCGATTTGTGCTTCTACACCTATGTTCCCAAACCATCATACACTCATACTGTTTTCACTTTGCCAAGTTATCGGACAACCTGGCCCCAAAATTATGGATTATAAAAGGATAGCAGCATAAGGGAAAAAATACACATTTTGAACCCAAAAACCCATTTGAGTTTTTAAGTTCAAAATCCAGGCCTACCTCCTCCCCATCAGCCTGCCTGTCCATCTCCAAAAATACCCTGTTTTAATAATTATGCACTCTTCATTTGCTTTGGAAAAGCAAATAGTTAAGTTGCCATATGCTGCTATCCTTTCATCGATTTGTGCTTCTACACCTATGTTCCCAAACCATCATACACTCATACTGTTTTCACTTTGCCAAGTTATCGGACAACCTGGCCCCAAAATTATGGATTATAAAAGGATAGCAGCATAAGGGAAAAATACACATTTTGAACCCAAAAACCCATTTGAGTTTTGAAGTTCAAAATACAGGCCTACCTCCACCCCTACAGCCTGCCTGTCCATCTCCAAAAATACCCTTTTTAATAATTATACGCTCCTCCTTTGCATTGAAAAAAAGCAAACAGTAAAGTTGCCAGATGCGGCCATCCTTTCATCCATTTGTCCTTCTGCATCTATTTTCCCAAACCATGCACTCATACTGTTATTATGTCGCCAAGTAATTAGACTACCTGGCCCAAAAATTATGGATTATAAAAGGATAGCAGCATTAGTGAAAAATACACATTTTGAACCCAAAAACCCATTTGAGTTTTTAAGTTCAAAATACAGGCCTACCTCCTCCCCTACAGCCTGCCTGTCCATCTCCAAAAATACCCTTTTTAATAATTATACGCTCCTCCTTTGCATTGAAAAAAAGCAAACAGTAAAGTTGCCAGATGCGGCCATCCTTTCATCCATTTGTCCTTCTGCATCTATTTTCCCAAACCATGCACTCATACTGTTATTATGTCGCCAAGTAATTAGACTACCTGGCCCAAAAATTATGGATTATAAAAGGATAGCAGCATTAGTGAAAAATACACATTTTGAAGCCAAAAACCCATTTGAGTTTTTAAGTTCAAAATACAGGCCTACCTCCTCCCCTACAGCCTGCCTGTCCATCTCCAAAAATAAAGTTTTTAATAATTATACACTCTTCGTTTGCTTTGGAAAACAAACAGTTAAGTTGCCATATGCTGCTATCCTTTCATCCATTTGTGCTTCTACACCTATGTTCCCAAACCATCATACACTCATACTGTTTTCACTTTGCCAAGTTATCGAACAACCTGGCCCCAAAATTATGGATTATAAAAGGATAGCAGCATAAGGGAAAAATACACATTTTGAACCCAAAAACCCATTTGAGTTTTTAAGTTCAAAATACAGGCCTACCTCCTCCCCTACAGCCTGCCTGTCCATCTCCAAAAATACCCTTTTTAATAATTATACGCTCCTCCTTTGCATTGAAAAAAAGCAAACAGTAAAGTTGCCAGATGCGGCCATCCTTTCATCCATTTGTCCTTCTGCATCTATTTTTCCCAAACCATGCACTCATACTGTTATTATGTCGCCAAGTAATTAGACTCACTGGCCCAAAAATTATGGATTATTAAAGGATAGCAGCATAAGGGAAAAATACACATTTTGAACCCAAAAACCCATTTGAGTTTTTAAGTTCAAAATACAGGCCTACCTCCTCCCCTACAGCCTGCCTGTCCATCTCCAAAAATACCCTTTTTAATAATTATACACTCCTCCTTTGCATTGAAAAAAAGCAAACAGTAAAGTTGCCAGATGCGGGCATCCTTTCATCCATTTGTCCTTCTGCATCTATTTTCCCAAACCATGCACTCATACTGTTATTATGTCGCCAAGTAATTAGACTACCTGGCCCAAAAATTATGGATTATAAAAGGATAGCAGCATTAGTTAAAAATACACATTTTGAACCCAAAAACCCATTTGAGTTTTTAAGTTCAAAATACAGGCCTACCTCCTCCCCTACAGCCTGCCTGTCCATCTCCAAAAATACCCTTTTTAATAATTATACGCTCCTCCTTTGCATTGAAAAAAAGCAAACAATAAAGTTGCCAGATGCGGCCATCCTTTCATCCATTTGTCCTTCTGCATCTATTTTCCCAAACCATGCACTCATACTGTTATTATGTCGCCAAGTAATTAGACTACCTGGCCCAAAAATTATGGATTATAAAAGGATAGCAGCATTAGTGAAAAATACACATTTTGAACCCAAAAACCCATTTGAGTTTTTAAGTTCAAAATACAGGCCTACCTCCTCCCCTACAGCCTGCCTGTCCATCTCCAAAAATACCCTTTTTAATAATTATACGCTCCTCCTTTGCATTGAAAAAAAGCAAACAGTAAAGTTGCCAGATGCGGCCATCCTTTCATCCATTTGTCCTTCTGCATCTATTTTCCCAAACCATGCACTCATACTGTTATTATGTCGCCAAGTAATTAGACTACCTGGCCCAAAAATTATGGATTATAAAAGGATAGCAGCATTAGTGAAAAATACACATTTTGAAGCCAAAAACCCATTTGAGTTTTTAAGTTCAAAATACAGGCCTACCTCCTCCCCTACAGCCTGCCTGTCCATCTCCAAAAATAAAGTTTTTAATAATTATACACTCTTCGTTTGCTTTGGAAAACAAACAGTTAAGTTGCCATATGCTGCTATCCTTTCATCGATTTGTGCTTCTACACCTATGTTCCCAAACCATCATACACTCATACTGTTTTCACTTTGCCAAGTTATCGGACAACCTGGCCCCAAAATTATGGATTATAAAAGGATAGCAGCATAAGGGAAAAAATACACATTTTGAACCCAAAAACCCATTTGAGTTTTTAAGTTCAAAATCCAGGCCTACCTCCTCCCCATCAGCCTGCCTGTCCATCTCCAAAAATACCCTGTTTTAATAATTATGCACTCTTCATTTGCTTTGGAAAAGCAAATAGTTAAGTTGCCATATGCTGCTATCCTTTCATCGATTTGTGCTTCTACACCTATGTTCCCAAACCATCATACACTCATACTGTTTTCACTTTGCCAAGTTATCGGACAACCTGGCCCCAAAATTATGGATTATAAAAGGATAGCAGCATAAGGGAAAAATACACATTTTGAACCCAAAAACCCATTTGAGTTTTGAAGTTCAAAATACAGGCCTACCTCCACCCCTACAGCCTGCCTGTCCATCTCCAAAAATACCCTTTTTAATAATTATACGCTCCTCCTTTGCATTGAAAAAAAGCAAACAGTAAAGTTGCCAGATGCGGCCATCCTTTCATCCATTTGTCCTTCTGCATCTATTTTCCCAAACCATGCACTCATACTGTTATTATGTCGCCAAGTAATTAGACTACCTGGCCCAAAAATTATGGATTATAAAAGGATAGCAGCATTAGTGAAAAATACACATTTTGAACCCAAAAACCCATTTGAGTTTTTAAGTTCAAAATACAGGCCTACCTCCTCCCCTACAGCCTGCCTGTCCATCTCCAAAAATACCCTTTTTAATAATTATACGCTCCTCCTTTGCATTGAAAAAAAGCAAACAGTAAAGTTGCCAGATGCGGCCATCCTTTCATCCATTTGTCCTTCTGCATCTATTTTCCCAAACCATGCACTCATACTGTTATTATGTCGCCAAGTAATTAGACTACCTGGCCCAAAAATTATGGATTATAAAAGGATAGCAGCATTAGTGAAAAATACACATTTTGAAGCCAAAAACCCATTTGAGTTTTTAAGTTCAAAATACAGGCCTACCTCCTCCCCTACAGCCTGCCTGTCCATCTCCAAAAATAAAGTTTTTAATAATTATACACTCTTCGTTTGCTTTGGAAAACAAACAGTTAAGTTGCCATATGCTGCTATCCTTTCATCCATTTGTGCTTCTACACCTATGTTCCCAAACCATCATACACTCATACTGTTTTCACTTTGCCAAGTTATCGAACAACCTGGCCCCAAAATTATGGATTATAAAAGGATAGCAGCATAAGGGAAAAATACACATTTTGAACCCAAAAACCCATTTGAGTTTTTAAGTTCAAAATACAGGCCTACCTCCTCCCCTACAGCCTGCCTGTCCATCTCCAAAAATACCCTTTTTAATAATTATACGCTCCTCCTTTGCATTGAAAAAAAGCAAACAGTAAAGTTGCCAGATGCGGCCATCCTTTCATCCATTTGTCCTTCTGCATCTATTTTTCCCAAACCATGCACTCATACTGTTATTATGTCGCCAAGTAATTAGACTCACTGGCCCAAAAATTATGGATTATTAAAGGATAGCAGCATAAGGGAAAAATACACATTTTGAACCCAAAAACCCATTTGAGTTTTTAAGTTCAAAATACAGGCCTACCTCCTCCCCTACAGCCTGCCTGTCCATCTCCAAAAATACCCTTTTTAATAATTATACACTCCTCCTTTGCATTGAAAAAAAGCAAACAGTAAAGTTGCCAGATGCGGGCATCCTTTCATCCATTTGTCCTTCTGCATCTATTTTCCCAAACCATGCACTCATACTGTTATTATGTCGCCAAGTAATTAGACTACCTGGCCCAAAAATTATGGATTATAAAAGGATAGCAGCATTAGTTAAAAATACACATTTTGAACCCAAAAACCCATTTGAGTTTTTAAGTTCAAAATACAGGCCTACCTCCTCCCCTACAGCCTGCCTGTCCATCTCCAAAAATACCCTTTTTAATAATTATACGCTCCTCCTTTGCATTGAAAAAAAGCAAACAATAAAGTTGCCAGATGCGGCCATCCTTTCATCCATTTGTCCTTCTGCATCTATTTTCCCAAACCATGCACTCATACTGTTATTATGTCGCCAAGTAATTAGACTACCTGGCCCAAAAATTATGGATTATAAAAGGATAGCAGCATTAGTGAAAAATACACATTTTGAACCCAAAAACCCATTTGAGTTTTTAAGTTCAAAATACAGGCCTACCTCCTCCCCTACAGCCTGCCTGTCCATCTCCAAAAATACCCTTTTTAATAATTATACGCTCCTCCTTTGCATTGAAAAAAAGCAAACAGTAAAGTTGCCAGATGCGGCCATCCTTTCATCCATTTGTCCTTCTGCATCTATTTTCCCAAACCATGCACTCATACTGTTATTATGTCGCCAAGTAATTAGACTACCTGGCCCAAAAATTATGGATTATAAAAGGATAGCAGCATTAGTGAAAAATACACATTTTGAAGCCAAAAACCCATTTGAGTTTTTAAGTTCAAAATACAGGCCTACCTCCTCCCCTACAGCCTGCCTGTCCATCTCCAAAAATAAAGTTTTTAATAATTATACACTCTTCGTTTGCTTTGGAAAACAAACAGTTAAGTTGCCATATGCTGCTATCCTTTCATCGATTTGTGCTTCTACACCTATGTTCCCAAACCATCATACACTCATACTGTTTTCACTTTGCCAAGTTATCGGACAACCTGGCCCCAAAATTATGGATTATAAAAGGATAGCAGCATAAGGGAAAAAATACACATTTTGAACCCAAAAACCCATTTGAGTTTTTAAGTTCAAAATCCAGGCCTACCTCCTCCCCATCAGCCTGCCTGTCCATCTCCAAAAATACCCTGTTTTAATAATTATGCACTCTTCATTTGCTTTGGAAAAGCAAATAGTTAAGTTGCCATATGCTGCTATCCTTTCATCGATTTGTGCTTCTACACCTATGTTCCCAAACCATCATACACTCATACTGTTTTCACTTTGCCAAGTTATCGGACAACCTGGCCCCAAAATTATGGATTATAAAAGGATAGCAGCATAAGGGAAAAATACACATTTTGAACCCAAAAACCCATTTGAGTTTTGAAGTTCAAAATACAGGCCTACCTCCACCCCTACAGCCTGCCTGTCCATCTCCAAAAATACCCTTTTTAATAATTATACGCTCCTCCTTTGCATTGAAAAAAAGCAAACAGTAAAGTTGCCAGATGCGGCCATCCTTTCATCCATTTGTCCTTCTGCATCTATTTTCCCAAACCATGCACTCATACTGTTATTATGTCGCAAAGTAATTAGACTACCTGGCCCAAAAATTATGGATTATAAAAGGATAGCAGCATAAGGGAAAAATACACATTTTGAACCCAAAAACCCATTTGAGTTTTTAAGTTCAAAATACAGGCCTACCTCCTCCCCTACAGCCTGCCTGTCCATCTCCAAAAATACCCTTTTTAATAATTATACGCTCCTCCTTTGCATTGAAAAAAAGCAAACAGTAAAGTTGCCAGATGCGGCCATCCTTTCATCCATTTGTCCTTCTGCATCTATTTTTCCCAAACCATGCACTCATACTGTTATTATGTCGCCAAGTAATTAGACTCACTGGCCCAAAAATTATGGATTATTAAAGGATAGCAGCATAAGGGAAAAATACACATTTTGAACCCAAAAACCCATTTGAGTTTTTAAGTTCAAAATACAGGCCTACCTCCTCCCCTACAGCCTGCCTGTCCATCTCCAAAAATAAAGTTTTTAATAATTATACACTCTTCGTTTGCTTTGGAAAACAAACAGTTAAGTTGCCATATGCTGCTATCCTTTCATCGATTTGTGCTTCTACACCTATGTTCCCAAACCATCATACACTCATACTGTTTTCACTTTGCCAAGTTATCGAACAACCTGGCCCCAAAATTATGGATTATAAAAGGATAGCAGCATAAGGGAAAAATACACATTTTGAACCCAAAAACCCATTTGAGTTTTTAAGTTCAAAATACAGGCCTACCTCCTCCCCTACAGCCTGCCTGTCCATCTCCAAAAATACCCTTTTTAATAATTATACACTCCTCCTTTGCATTGAAAAAAAGCAAACAGTAAAGTTGCCAGATGCGGGCATCCTTTCATCCATTTGTCCTTCTGCATCTATTTTCCCAAACCATGCACTCATACTGTTATTATGTCGCCAAGTAATTAGACTACCTGGCCCAAAAATTATGGATTATAAAAGGATAGCAGCATTAGTTAAAAATACACATTTTGAACCCAAAAACCCATTTGAGTTTTTAAGTTCAAAATACAGGCCTACCTCCTCCCCTACAGCCTGCCTGTCCATCTCCAAAAATACCCTTTTTAATAATTATACGCTCCTCCTTTGCATTGAAAAAAAGCAAACAATAAAGTTGCCAGATGCGGCCATCCTTTCATCCATTTGTCCTTCTGCATCTATTTTCCCAAACCATGCACTCATACTGTTATTATGTCGCCAAGTAATTAGACTACCTGGCCCAAAAATTATGGATTATAAAAGGATAGCAGCATTAGTGAAAAATACACATTTTGAACCCAAAAACCCATTTGAGTTTTTAAGTTCAAAATACAGGCCTACCTCCTCCCCTACAGCCTGCCTGTCCATCTCCAAAAATACCCTTTTTAATAATTATACGCTCCTCCTTTGCATTGAAAAAAAGCAAACAGTAAAGTTGCCAGATGCGGCCATCCTTTCATCCATTTGTCCTTCTGCATCTATTTTCCCAAACCATGCACTCATACTGTTATTATGTCGCCAAGTAATTAGACTACCTGGCTCAAAAATTATGGATTATAAAAGGATAGCAGCATTAGTGAAAAATACACATTTTGAAGCCAAAAACCCATTTGAGTTTTTAAGTTC
Organism: Hyla sarda; assembly: GCF_029499605.1. Taxonomy (NCBI): domain Eukaryota; kingdom Metazoa; phylum Chordata; class Amphibia; order Anura; family Hylidae; genus Hyla; species Hyla sarda. The sequence continues at coordinate 83,449,764 of NC_079199.1, read as the reverse complement.
AAAATACAGGCCTACCTCCTCCCCTACAGCCTGCCTGTCCATCTCCAAAAATAAAGTTTTTAATAATTATACACTCTTCGTTTGCTTTGGAAAACAAACAGTTAAGTTGCCATATGCTGCTATCCTTTCATCGATTTGTGCTTCTACACCTATGTTCCCAAACCATCATACACTCATACTGTTTTCACTTTGCCAAGTTATCGGACAACCTGGCCCCAAAATTATGGATTATAAAAGGATAGCAGCATAAGGGAAAAAATACACATTTTGAACCCAAAAACCCATTTGAGTTTTTAAGTTCAAAATCCAGGCCTACCTCCTCCCCATCAGCCTGCCTGTCCATCTCCAAAAATACCCTGTTTTAATAATTATGCACTCTTCATTTGCTTTGGAAAAGCAAATAGTTAAGTTGCCATATGCTGCTATCCTTTCATCGATTTGTGCTTCTACACCTATGTTCCCAAACCATCATACACTCATACTGTTTTCACTTTGCCAAGTTATCGGACAACCTGGCCCCAAAATTATGGATTATAAAAGGATAGCAGCATAAGGGAAAAATACACATTTTGAACCCAAAAACCCATTTGAGTTTTTAAGTTCAAAATACAGGCCTACCTCCTCCCCTACAGCCTGCCTGTCCATCTCCAAAAATAAAGTTTTTAATAATTATACACTCTTCGTTTGCTTTGGAAAACAAACAGTTAAGTTGCCATATGCTGCTATCCTTTCATCGATTTGTGCTTCTACACCTATGTTCCCAAACCATCATACACTCATACTGTTTTCACTTTGCCAAGTTATCGGACAACCTGGCCCCAAAATTATGGATTATAAAAGGATAGCAGCATAAGGGAAAAATACACATTTTGAACCCAAAAACCCATTTGAGTTTTTAAGTTCAAAATACAGGCCTACCTCCACCCCTACAGCCTGCCTGTCCATCTCCAAAAATACGCTTTTTAATAATTATACGCTCCTCCTTTGCATTGAAAAAAAGCAAACAGTAAAGTTGCCAGATGCGGCCATCCTTTCATCCATTTGTCCGTCTGCATCTATTTTCCCAAACCATGCACTCATACTGTTATTATGTCGCCAAGTAATTAGACTACCTGGCCCAAAAATTATGGATTATAAAAGGATAGCAGCATAAGGGAAAAATACACATTTTGAACCCAAAAACCCATTTGAGTTTTTAAGTTCAAAATACAGGCCTACCTCCTCCCCTACAGCCTGCCTGTCCATCTCCAAAAATACCCTTTTTAATAATTATACGCTCCTCCTTTGCATTGAAAAAAAGCAAACAATAAAGTTGCCAGATGCGGCCATCCTTTCATCCATTTGTCCTTCTGCATCTATTTTCCCAAACCATGCACTCATACTGTTATTATGTCGCCAAGTAATTAGACTACCTGGCCCAAAAATTATGGATTATAAAAGGATAGCAGCATTAGTGAAAAATACACATTTTGAACCCAAAAACCCATTTGAGTTTTTAAGTTCAAAATACAGGCCTACCTCCTCCCCTACAGCCTGCCTGTCCATCTCCAAAAATACCCTTTTTAATAATTATACGCTCCTCCTTTGCATTGAAAAAAAGCAAACAGTAAAGTTGCCAGATGCGGCCATCCTTTCATCCATTTGTCCTTCTGCATCTATTTTCCCAAACCATGCACTCATACTGTTATTATGTCGCCAAGTAATTAGACTACCTGGCCCAAAAATTATGGATTATAAAAGGATAGCAGCATTAGTGAAAAATACACATTTTGAAGCCAAAAACCCATTTGAGTTTTTAAGTTCAAAATACAGGCCTACCTCCTCCCCTACAGCCTGCCTGTCCATCTCCAAAAATAAAGTTTTTAATAATTATACACTCTTCGTTTGCTTTGGAAAACAAACAGTTAAGTTGCCATATGCTGCTATCCTTTCATCGATTTGTGCTTCTACACCTATGTTCCCAAACCATCATACACTCATACTGTTTTCACTTTGCCAAGTTATCGGACAACCTGGCCCCAAAATTATGGATTATAAAAGGATAGCAGCATAAGGGAAAAAATACACATTTTGAACCCAAAAACCCATTTGAGTTTTTAAGTTCAAAATCCAGGCCTACCTCCTCCCCATCAGCCTGCCTGTCCATCTCCAAAAATACCCTGTTTTAATAATTATGCACTCTTCATTTGCTTTGGAAAAGCAAATAGTTAAGTTGCCATATGCTGCTATCCTTTCATCGATTTGTGCTTCTACACCTATGTTCCCAAACCATCATACACTCATACTGTTTTCACTTTGCCAAGTTATCGGACAACCTGGCCCCAAAATTATGGATTATAAAAGGATAGCAGCATAAGGGAAAAATACACATTTTGAACCCAAAAACCCATTTGAGTTTTTAAGTTCAAAATACAGGCCTACCTCCTCCCCTACAGCCTGCCTGTCCATCTCCAAAAATACCCTTTTTAATAATTATACGCTCCTCCTTTGCATTGAAAAAAAGCAAACAGTAAAGTTGCCAGATGCGGCCATCCTTTCATCCATTTGTCCTTCTGCATCTATTTTCCCAAACCATGCACTCATACTGTTATTATGTCGCCAAGTAATTAGACTACCTGGCCCAAAAATTATGGATTATAAAAGGATAGCAGCATTAGTGAAAAATACACATTTTGAAGCCAAAAACCCATTTGAGTTTTTAAGTTCAAAATACAGGCCTACCTCCTCCCCTACAGCCTGCCTGTCCATCTCCAAAAATAAAGTTTTTAATAATTATACACTCTTCGTTTGCTTTGGAAAACAAACAGTTAAGTTGCCATATGCTGCTATCCTTTCATCGATTTGTGCTTCTACACCTATGTTCCCAAACCATCATACACTCATACTGTTTTCACTTTGCCAAGTTATCGAACAACCTGGCCCCAAAATTATGGATTATAAAAGGATAGCAGCATAAGGGAAAAATACACATTTTGAACCCAAAAACCCATTTGAGTTTTTAAGTTCAAAATACAGGCCTATCTCCTCCCCTACAGCCTGCCTGTCCATCTCCAAAAATACCCTTTTTAATAATTATACGCTCCTCCTTTGCATTGAAAAAAAGCAAACAGTAAAGTTGCCAGATGCGGCCATCCTTTCATCCATTTGTCCTTCTGCATCTATTTTTCCCAAACCATGCACTCATACTGTTATTATGTCGCCAAGTAATTAGACTCACTGGCCCAAAAATTATGGATTATTAAAGGATAGCAGCATAAGGGAAAAATACACATTTTGAACCCAAAAACCCATTTGAGTTTTTAAGTTCAAAATACAGGCCTACCTCCTCCCCTACAGCCTGCCTGTCCATCTCCAAAAATACCCTTTTTAATAATTATACACTCCTCCTTTGCATTGAAAAAAAGCAAACAGTAAAGTTGCCAGATGCGGGCATCCTTTCATCCATTTGTCCTTCTGCATCTATTTTCCCAAACCATGCACTCATACTGTTATTATGTCGCCAAGTAATTAGACTACCTGGCCCAAAAATTATGGATTATAAAAGGATAGCAGCATTAGTTAAAAATACACATTTTGAACCCAAAAACCCATTTGAGTTTTTAAGTTCAAAATACAGGCCTACCTCCTCCCCTACAGCCTGCCTGTCCATCTCCAAAAATACCCTTTTTAATAATTATACGCTCCTCCTTTGCATTGAAAAAAAGCAAACAATAAAGTTGCCAGATGCGGCCATCCTTTCATCCATTTGTCCTTCTGCATCTATTTTCCCAAACCATGCACTCATACTGTTATTATGTCGCCAAGTAATTAGACTACCTGGCCCAAAAATTATGGATTATAAAAGGATAGCAGCATTAGTGAAAAATACACATTTTGAACCCAAAAACCCATTTGAGTTTTTAAGTTCAAAATACAGGCCTACCTCCTCCCCTACAGCCTGCCTGTCCATCTCCAAAAATACCCTTTTTAATAATTATACGCTCCTCCTTTGCATTGAAAAAAAGCAAACAGTAAAGTTGCCAGATGCGGCCATCCTTTCATCCATTTGTCCTTCTGCATCTATTTTCCCAAACCATGCACTCATACTGTTATTATGTCGCCAAGTAATTAGACTACCTGGCCCAAAAATTATGGATTATAAAAGGATAGCAGCATTAGTGAAAAATACACATTTTGAAGCCAAAAACCCATTTGAGTTTTTAAGTTCAAAATACAGGCCTACCTCCTCCCCTACAGCCTGCCTGTCCATCTCCAAAAATAAAGTTTTTAATAATTATACACTCTTCGTTTGCTTTGGAAAACAAACAGTTAAATTGCCATATGCTGCTATCCTTTCATCGATTTGTGCTTCTACACCTATGTTCCCAAACCATCATACACTCATACTGTTTTCACTTTGCCAAGTTATCGGACAACCTGGCCCCAAAATTATGGATTATAAAAGGATAGCAGCATAAGGGAAAAAATACACATTTTGAACCCAAAAACCCATTTGAGTTTTTAAGTTCAAAATCCAGGCCTACCTCCTCCCCATCAGCCTGCCTGTCCATCTCCAAAAATACCCTGTTTTAATAATTATGCACTCTTCATTTGCTTTGGAAAAGCAAATAGTTAAGTTGCCATATGCTGCTATCCTTTCATCGATTTGTGCTTCTACACCTATGTTCCCAAACCATCATACACTCATACTGTTTTCACTTTGCCAAGTTATCGGACAACCTGGCCCCAAAATTATGGATTATAAAAGGATAGCAGCATAAGGGAAAAATACACATTTTGAACCCAAAAACCCATTTGAGTTTTGAAGTTCAAAATACAGGCCTACCTCCACCCCTACAGCCTGCCTGTCCATCTCCAAAAATACCCTTTTTAATAATTATACGCTCCTCCTTTGCATTGAAAAAAAGCAAACAGTAAAGTTGCCAGATGCGGCCATCCTTTCATCCATTTGTCCTTCTGCATCTATTTTCCCAAACCATGCACTCATACTGTTATTATGTCGCCAAGTAATTAGACTACCTGGCCCAAAAATTATGGATTATAAAAGGATAGCAGCATAAGGGAAAAATACACATTTTGAACCCAAAAACCCATTTGAGTTTTTAAGTTCAAAATACAGGCCTACCTCCTCCCCTACAGCCTGCCTGTCCATCTCCAAAAATACCCTTTTTAATAATTATACGCTCCTCCTTTGCATTGAAAAAAAGCAAACAATAAAGTTGCCAGATGCGGCCATCCTTTCATCCATTTGTCCTTCTGCATCTATTTTCCCAAACCATGCACTCATACTGTTATTATGTCGCCAAGTAATTAGACTACCTGGCCCAAAAATTATGGATTATAAAAGGATAGCAGCATTAGTGAAAAATACACATTTTGAACCCAAAAACCCATTTGAGTTTTTAAGTTCAAAATACAGGCCTACCTCCTCCCCTACAGCCTGCCTGTCCATCTCCAAAAATACCCTTTTTAATAATTATACGCTCCTCCTTTGCATTGAAAAAAAGCAAACAGTAAAGTTGCCAGATGCGGCCATCCTTTCATCCATTTGTCCTTCTGCATCTATTTTCCCAAACCATGCACTCATACTGTTATTATGTCGCCAAGTAATTAGACTACCTGGCCCAAAAATTATGGATTATAAAAGGATAGCAGCATTAGTGAAAAATACACATTTTGAAGCCAAAAACCCATTTGAGTTTTTAAGTTCAAAATACAGGCCTACCTCCTCCCCTACAGCCTGCCTGTCCATCTCCAAAAATAAAGTTTTTAATAATTATACACTCTTCGTTTGCTTTGGAAAACAAACAGTTAAGTTGCCATATGCTGCTATCCTTTCATCGATTTGTGCTTCTACACCTATGTTCCCAAACCATCATACACTCATACTGTTTTCACTTTGCCAAGTTATCGGACAACCTGGCCCCAAAATTATGGATTATAAAAGGATAGCAGCATAAGGGAAAAAATACACATTTTGAACCCAAAAACCCATTTGAGTTTTTAAGTTCAAAATCCAGGCCTACCTCCTCCCCATCAGCCTGCCTGTCCATCTCCAAAAATACCCTGTTTTAATAATTATGCACTCTTCATTTGCTTTGGAAAAGCAAATAGTTAAGTTGCCATATGCTGCTATCCTTTCATCGATTTGTGCTTCTACACCTATGTTCCCAAACCATCATACACTCATACTGTTTTCACTTTGCCAAGTTATCGGACAACCTGGCCCCAAAATTATGGATTATAAAAGGATAGCAGCATAAGGGAAAAATACACATTTTGAACCCAAAAACCCATTTGAGTTTTTAAGTTCAAAATACAGGCCTACCTCCACCCCTACAGCCTGCCTGTCCATCTCCAAAAATACCCTTTTTAATAATTATACGCTCCTCCTTTGCATTGAAAAAAAGCAAACAGTAAAGTTGCCAGATGCGGCCATCCTTTCATCCATTTGTCCTTCTGCATCTATTTTCCCAAACCATGCACTCATACTGTTATTATGTCGCCAAGTAATTAGACTACCTGGCCCAAAAATTATGGATTATAAAAGGATAGCAGCATAAGGGAAAAATACACATTTTGAACCCAAAAACCCATTTGAGTTTTTAAGTTCAAAATACAGGCCTACCTCCACCCCTACAGCCTGCCTGTCCATCTCCAAAAATACCCTTTTTAATAATTATACGCTCCTCCTTTGCATTGAAAAAAAGCAAACAGTAAAGTTGCCAGATGCGGCCATCCTTTCATCCATTTGTCCTTCTGCATCTATTTTCCCAAACCATGCACTCATACTGTTATTATGTCGCCAAGTAATTAGACTACCTGGCCCAAAAATTATGGATTATAAAAGGATAGCAGCATTAGTGAAAAATACACATTTTGAAGCCAAAAACCCATTTGAGTTTTTAAGTTCAAAATACAGGCCTACCTCCTCCCCTACAGCCTGCCTGTCCATCTCCAAAAATACCCTTTTTAATAATTATACGCTCCTCCTTTGCATTGAAAAAAAGCAAACAGTAAAGTTGCCAGATGCGGCCATCCTTTCATCCATTTGTCCTTCTGCATCTATTTTCCCAAACCATGCACTCATACTGTTATTATGTCGCCAAGTAATTAGACTACCTGGCCCAAAAATTATGGATTATAAAAGGATAGCAGCATTAGTGAAAAATACACATTTTGAAGCCAAAAACCCATTTGAGTTTTTAAGTTCAAAATACAGGCCTACCTCCTCCCCTACAGCCTGCCTGTCCATCTCCAAAAATAAAGTTTTTAATAATTATACACTCTTCGTTTGCTTTGGAAAACAAACAGTTAAGTTGCCATATGCTGCTATCCTTTCATCGATTTGTGCTTCTACACCTATGTTCCCAAACCATCATACACTCATACTGTTTTCACTTTGCCAAGTTATCGAACAACCTGGCCCCAAAATTATGGATTATAAAAGGATAGCAGCATAAGGGAAAAATACACATTTTGAACCCAAAAACCCATTTGAGTTTTTAAGTTCAAAATACAGGCCTACCTCCTCCCCTACAGCCTGCCTGTCCATCTCCAAAAATACCCTTTTTAATAATTATACGCTCCTCCTTTGCATTGAAAAAAAGCAAACAGTAAAGTTGCCAGATGCGGCCATCCTTTCATCCATTTGTCCTTCTGCATCTATTTTTCCCAAACCATGCACTCATACTGTTATTATGTCGCCAAGTAATTAGACTCACTCGCCCAAAAATTATGGATTATTAAAGGATAGCAGCATAAGGGAAAAATACACATTTTGAACCCAAAAACCCATTTGAGTTTTTAAGTTCAAAATACAGGCCTACCTCCTCCCCTACAGCCTGCCTGTCCATCTCCAAAAATACCCTTTTTAATAATTATACACTCCTCCTTTGCATTGAAAAAAAGCAAACAGTAAAGTTGCCAGATGCGGGCATCCTTTCATCCATTTGTCCTTCTGCATCTATTTTCCCAAACCATGCACTCATACTGTTATTATGTCGCCAAGTAATTAGACTACCTGGCCCAAAAATTATGGATTATAAAAGGATAGCAGCATTAGTTAAAAATACACATTTTGAACCCAAAAACCCATTTGAGTTTTTAAGTTCAAAATACAGGCCTACCTCCTCCCCTACAGCCTGCCTGTCCATCTCCAAAAATACCCTTTTTAATAATTATACGCTCCTCCTTTGCATTGAAAAAAAGCAAACAATAAAGTTGCCAGATGCGGCCATCCTTTCATCCATTTGTCCTTCTGCATCTATTTTCCCAAACCATGCACTCATACTGTTATTATGTCGCCAAGTAATTAGACTACCTGGCCCAAAAATTATGGATTATAAAAGGATAGCAGCATTAGTGAAAAATACACATTTTGAACCCAAAAACCCATTTGAGTTTTTAAGTTCAAAATACAGGCCTACCTCCTCCCCTACAGCCTGCCTGTCCATCTCCAAAAATACCCTTTTTAATAATTATACGCTCCTCCTTTGCATTGAAAAAAAGCAAACAGTAAAGTTGCCAGATGCGGCCATCCTTTCATCCATTTGTCCTTCTGCATCTATTTTCCCAAACCATGCACTCATACTGTTATTATGTCGCCAAGTAATTAGACTACCTGGCCCAAAAATTATGGATTATAAAAGGATAGCAGCATTAGTGAAAAATACACATTTTGAAGCCAAAAACCCATTTGAGTTTTTAAGTTCAAAATACAGGCCTACCTCCTCCCCTACAGCCTGCCTGTCCATCTCCAAAAATAAAGTTTTTAATAATTATACACTCTTCGTTTGCTTTGGAAAACAAACAGTTAAGTTGCCATATGCTGCTATCCTTTCATCGATTTGTGCTTCTACACCTATGTTCCCAAACCATCATACACTCATACTGTTTTCACTTTGCCAAGTTATCGGACAACCTGGCCCCAAAATTATGGATTATAAAAGGATAGCAGCATAAGGGAAAAAATACACATTTTGAACCCAAAAACCCATTTGAGTTTTTAAGTTCAAAATCCAGGCCTACCTCCTCCCCATCAGCCTGCCTGTCCATCTCCAAAAATACCCTGTTTTAATAATTATGCACTCTTCATTTGCTTTGGAAAAGCAAATAGTTAAGTTGCCATATGCTGCTATCCTTTCATCGATTTGTGCTTCTACACCTATGTTCCCAAACCATCATACACTCATACTGTTTTCACTTTGCCAAGTTATCGGACAACCTGGCCCCAAAATTATGGATTATAAAAGGATAGCAGCATAAGGGAAAAATACACATTTTGAACCCAAAAACCCATTTGAGTTTTGAAGTTCAAAATACAGGCCTACCTCCACCCCTACAGCCTGCCTGTCCATCTCCAAAAATACCCTTTTTAATAATTATACGCTCCTCCTTTGCATTGAAAAAAAGCAAACAGTAAAGTTGCCAGATGCGGCCATCCTTTCATCCATTTGTCCTTCTGCATCTATTTTCCCAAACCATGCACTCATACTGTTATTATGTCGCCAAGTAATTAGACTACCTGGCCCAAAAATTATGGATTATAAAAGGATAGCAGCATTAGTGAAAAATACACATTTTGAACCCAAAAACCCATTTGAGTTTTTAAGTTCAAAATACAGGCCTACCTCCTCCCCTACAGCCTGCCTGTCCATCTCCAAAAATACCCTTTTTAATAATTATACGCTCCTCCTTTGCATTGAAAAAAAGCAAACAGTAAAGTTGCCAGATGCGGCCATCCTTTCATCCATTTGTCCTTCTGCATCTATTTTCCCAAACCATGCACTCATACTGTTATTATGTCGCCAAGTAATTAGACTACCTGGCCCAAAAATTATGGATTATAAAAGGATAGCAGCATTAGTGAAAAATACACATTTTGAAGCCAAAAACCCATTTGAGTTTTTAAGTTCAAAATACAGGCCTACCTCCTCCCCTACAGCCTGCCTGTCCATCTCCAAAAATAAAGTTTTTAATAATTATACACTCTTCGTTTGCTTTGGAAAACAAACAGTTAAGTTGCCATATGCTGCTATCCTTTCATCCATTTGTGCTTCTACACCTATGTTCCCAAACCATCATACACTCATACTGTTTTCACTTTGCCAAGTTATCGAACAACCTGGCCCCAAAATTATGGATTATAAAAGGATAGCAGCATAAGGGAAAAATACACATTTTGAACCCAAAAACCCATTTGAGTTTTTAAGTTCAAAATACAGGCCTACCTCCTCCCCTACAGCCTGCCTGTCCATCTCCAAAAATACCCTTTTTAATAATTATACGCTCCTCCTTTGCATTGAAAAAAAGCAAACAGTAAAGTTGCCAGATGCGGCCATCCTTTCATCCATTTGTCCTTCTGCATCTATTTTTCCCAAACCATGCACTCATACTGTTATTATGTCGCCAAGTAATTAGACTCACTGGCCCAAAAATTATGGATTATTAAAGGATAGCAGCATAAGGGAAAAATACACATTTTGAACCCAAAAACCCATTTGAGTTTTTAAGTTCAAAATACAGGCCTACCTCCTCCCCTACAGCCTGCCTGTCCATCTCCAAAAATACCCTTTTTAATAATTATACACTCCTCCTTTGCATTGAAAAAAAGCAAACAGTAAAGTTGCCAGATGCGGGCATCCTTTCATCCATTTGTCCTTCTGCATCTATTTTCCCAAACCATGCACTCATACTGTTATTATGTCGCCAAGTAATTAGACTACCTGGCCCAAAAATTATGGATTATAAAAGGATAGCAGCATTAGTTAAAAATACACATTTTGAACCCAAAAACCCATTTGAGTTTTTAAGTTCAAAATACAGGCCTACCTCCTCCCCTACAGCCTGCCTGTCCATCTCCAAAAATACCCTTTTTAATAATTATACGCTCCTCCTTTGCATTGAAAAAAAGCAAACAATAAAGTTGCCAGATGCGGCCATCCTTTCATCCATTTGTCCTTCTGCATCTATTTTCCCAAACCATGCACTCATACTGTTATTATGTCGCCAAGTAATTAGACTACCTGGCCCAAAAATTATGGATTATAAAAGGATAGCAGCATTAGTGAAAAATACACATTTTGAACCCAAAAACCCATTTGAGTTTTTAAGTTCAAAATACAGGCCTACCTCCTCCCCTACAGCCTGCCTGTCCATCTCCAAAAATACCCTTTTTAATAATTATACGCTCCTCCTTTGCATTGAAAAAAAGCAAACAGTAAAGTTGCCAGATGCGGCCATCCTTTCATCCATTTGTCCTTCTGCATCTATTTTCCCAAACCATGCACTCATACTGTTATTATGTCGCCAAGTAATTAGACTACCTGGCCCAAAAATTATGGATTATAAAAGGATAGCAGCATTAGTGAAAAATACACATTTTGAAGCCAAAAACCCATTTGAGTTTTTAAGTTCAAAATACAGGCCTACCTCCTCCCCTACAGCCTGCCTGTCCATCTCCAAAAATAAAGTTTTTAATAATTATACACTCTTCGTTTGCTTTGGAAAACAAACAGTTAAGTTGCCATATGCTGCTATCCTTTCATCGATTTGTGCTTCTACACCTATGTTCCCAAACCATCATACACTCATACTGTTTTCACTTTGCCAAGTTATCGGACAACCTGGCCCCAAAATTATGGATTATAAAAGGATAGCAGCATAAGGGAAAAAATACACATTTTGAACCCAAAAACCCATTTGAGTTTTTAAGTTCAAAATCCAGGCCTACCTCCTCCCCATCAGCCTGCCTGTCCATCTCCAAAAATACCCTGTTTTAATAATTATGCACTCTTCATTTGCTTTGGAAAAGCAAATAGTTAAGTTGCCATATGCTGCTATCCTTTCATCGATTTGTGCTTCTACACCTATGTTCCCAAACCATCATACACTCATACTGTTTTCACTTTGCCAAGTTATCGGACAACCTGGCCCCAAAATTATGGATTATAAAAGGATAGCAGCATAAGGGAAAAATACACATTTTGAACCCAAAAACCCATTTGAGTTTTGAAGTTCAAAATACAGGCCTACCTCCACCCCTACAGCCTGCCTGTCCATCTCCAAAAATACCCTTTTTAATAATTATACGCTCCTCCTTTGCATTGAAAAAAAGCAAACAGTAAAGTTGCCAGATGCGGCCATCCTTTCATCCATTTGTCCTTCTGCATCTATTTTCCCAAACCATGCACTCATACTGTTATTATGTCGCAAAGTAATTAGACTACCTGGCCCAAAAATTATGGATTATAAAAGGATAGCAGCATAAGGGAAAAATACACATTTTGAACCCAAAAACCCATTTGAGTTTTTAAGTTCAAAATACAGGCCTACCTCCTCCCCTACAGCCTGCCTGTCCATCTCCAAAAATACCCTTTTTAATAATTATACGCTCCTCCTTTGCATTGAAAAAAAGCAAACAGTAAAGTTGCCAGATGCGGCCATCCTTTCATCCATTTGTCCTTCTGCATCTATTTTTCCCAAACCATGCACTCATACTGTTATTATGTCGCCAAGTAATTAGACTCACTGGCCCAAAAATTATGGATTATTAAAGGATAGCAGCATAAGGGAAAAATACACATTTTGAACCCAAAAACCCATTTGAGTTTTTAAGTTCAAAATACAGGCCTACCTCCTCCCCTACAGCCTGCCTGTCCATCTCCAAAAATAAAGTTTTTAATAATTATACACTCTTCGTTTGCTTTGGAAAACAAACAGTTAAGTTGCCATATGCTGCTATCCTTTCATCGATTTGTGCTTCTACACCTATGTTCCCAAACCATCATACACTCATACTGTTTTCACTTTGCCAAGTTATCGAACAACCTGGCCCCAAAATTATGGATTATAAAAGGATAGCAGCATAAGGGAAAAATACACATTTTGAACCCAAAAACCCATTTGAGTTTTTAAGTTCAAAATACAGGCCTACCTCCTCCCCTACAGCCTGCCTGTCCATCTCCAAAAATACCCTTTTTAATAATTATACACTCCTCCTTTGCATTGAAAAAAAGCAAACAGTAAAGTTGCCAGATGCGGGCATCCTTTCATCCATTTGTCCTTCTGCATCTATTTTCCCAAACCATGCACTCATACTGTTATTATGTCGCCAAGTAATTAGACTACCTGGCCCAAAAATTATGGATTATAAAAGGATAGCAGCATTAGTTAAAAATACACATTTTGAACCCAAAAACCCATTTGAGTTTTTAAGTTCAAAATACAGGCCTACCTCCTCCCCTACAGCCTGCCTGTCCATCTCCAAAAATACCCTTTTTAATAATTATACGCTCCTCCTTTGCATTGAAAAAAAGCAAACAATAAAGTTGCCAGATGCGGCCATCCTTTCATCCATTTGTCCTTCTGCATCTATTTTCCCAAACCATGCACTCATACTGTTATTATGTCGCCAAGTAATTAGACTACCTGGCCCAAAAATTATGGATTATAAAAGGATAGCAGCATTAGTGAAAAATACACATTTTGAACCCAAAAACCCATTTGAGTTTTTAAGTTCAAAATACAGGCCTACCTCCTCCCCTACAGCCTGCCTGTCCATCTCCAAAAATAAAGTTTTTAATAATTATACACTCTTCATTTGCTTTGGAAAACAAACAGTTAAGTTGCCATATGCTGCTATCCTTTCATCGATTTGTGCTTCTACACCTATGTTCCCAAACCATCATACACTCATACTGTTTTCACTTTGCCAAGTTATCGGACAACCTGGCCCCAAAATTATGGATTATAAAAGGATAGCAGCATAAGGGAAAAAATACACATTTTGAACCCAAAAACCCATTTGAGTTTTTAAGTTCAAAATCCAGGCCTACCTCCTCCCCATCAGCCTGCCTGTCCATCTCCAAAAATACCCTGTTTTAATAATTATGCACTCTTCATTTGCTTTGGAAAAGCAAATAGTTAAGTTGCCATATGCTGCTATCCTTTCATCGATTTGTGCTTCTACACCTATGTTCCCAAACCATCATACACTCATACTGTTTTCACTTTGCCAAGTTATCGGACAACCTGGCCCCAAAATTATGGATTATAAAAGGATAGCAGCATAAGGGAAAAATACACATTTTGAACCCAAAAACCCATTTGAGTTTTTAAGTTCAAAATACAGGCCTACCTCCACCCCTACAGCCTGCCTGTCCATCTCCAAAAATACCCTTTTTAATAATTATACGCTCCTCCTTTGCATTGAAAAAAAGCAAACAGTAAAGTTGCCAGATGCGGCCATCCTTTCATCCATTTGTCCTTCTGCATCTATTTTCCCAAACCATGCACTCATACTGTTATTATGTCGCCAAGTAATTAGACTACCTGGCCCAAAAATTATGGATTATAAAAGGATAGCAGCATAAGGGAAAAATACACATTTTGAACCCAAAAACCCATTTGAGTTTTTAAGTTCAAAATACAGGCCTACCTCCTCCCCTACAGCCTGCCTGTCCATCTCCAAAAATACCCTTTTTAATAATTATACGCTCCTCCTTTGCATTGAAAAAAAGCAAACAATAAAGTTGCCAGATGCGGCCATCCTTTCATCCATTTGTCCTTCTGCATCTATTTTCCCAAACCATGCACTCATACTGTTATTATGTCGCCAAGTAATTAGACTACCTGGCCCAAAAATTATGGATTATAAAAGGATAGCAGCATTAGTGAAAAATACACATTTTGAACCCAAAAACCCATTTGAGTTTTTAAGTTCAAAATACAGGCCTACCTCCTCCCCTACAGCCTGCCTGTCCATCTCCAAAAATACCCTTTTTAATAATTATACGCTCCTCCTTTGCATTGAAAAAAAGCAAACAGTAAAGTTGCCAGATGCGGCCATCCTTTCATCCATTTGTCCTTCTGCATCTATTTTCCCAAACCATGCACTCATACTGTTATTATGTCGCCAAGTAATTAGACTACCTGGCCCAAAAATTATGGATTATAAAAGGATAGCAGCATTAGTGAAAAATACACATTTTGAAGCCAAAAACCCATTTGAGTTTTTAAGTTCAAAATACAGGCCTACCTCCTCCCCTACAGCCTGCCTGTCCATCTCCAAAAATAAAGTTTTTAATAATTATACACTCTTCGTTTGCTTTGGAAAACAAACAGTTAAGTTGCCATATGCTGCTATCCTTTCATCGATTTGTGCTTCTACACCTATGTTCCCAAACCATCATACACTCATACTGTTTTCACTTTGCCAAGTTATCGGACAACCTGGCCCCAAAATTATGGATTATAAAAGGATAGCAGCATAAGGGAAAAAATACACATTTTGAACCCAAAAACCCATTTGAGTTTTTAAGTTCAAAATCCAGGCCTACCTCCTCCCCATCAGCCTGCCTGTCCATCTCCAAAAATACCCTGTTTTAATAATTATGCACTCTTCATTTGCTTTGGAAAAGCAAATAGTTAAGTTGCCATATGCTGCTATCCTTTCATCGATTTGTGCTTCTACACCTATGTTCCCAAACCATCATACACTCATACTGTTTTCACTTTGCCAAGTTATCGGACAACCTGGCCCCAAAATTATGGATTATAAAAGGATAGCAGCATAAGGGAAAAATACACATTTTGAACCCAAAAACCCATTTGAGTTTTTAAGTTCAAAATACAGGCCTACCTCCACCCCTACAGCCTGCCTGTCCATCTCCAAAAATACCCTTTTTAATAATTATACGCTCCTCCTTTGCATTGAAAAAAAGCAAACAGTAAAGTTGCCAGATGCGGCCATCCTTTCATCCATTTGTCCTTCTGCATCTATTTTCCCAAACCATGCACTCATACTGTTATTATGTCGCCAAGTAATTAGACTACCTGGCCCAAAAATTATGGATTATAAAAGGATAGCAGCATTAGTGAAAAATACACATTTTGAACCCAAAAACCCATTTGAGTTTTTAAGTTCAAAATACAGGCCTACCTCCTCCCCTACAGCCTGCCTGTCCATCTCCAAAAATACCCTTTTTAATAATTATACGCTCCTCCTTTGCATTGAAAAAAAGCAAACAGTAAAGTTGCCAGATGCGGCCATCCTTTCATCCATTTGTCCTTCTGCATCTATTTTCCCAAACCATGCACTCATACTGTTATTATGTCGCCAAGTAATTAGACTACCTGGCCCAAAAATTATGGATTATAAAAGGATAGCAGCATTAGTGAAAAATACACATTTTGAAGCCAAAAACCCATTTGAGTTTTTAAGTTCAAAATACAGGCCTACCTCCTCCCCTACAGCCTGCCTGTCCATCTCCAAAAATAAAGTTTTTAATAATTATACACTCTTCGTTTGCTTTGGAAAACAAACAGTTAAGTTGCCATATGCTGCTATCCTTTCATCGATTTGTGCTTCTACACCTATGTTCCCAAACCATCATACACTCATACTGTTTTCACTTTGCCAAGTTATCGAACAACCTGGCCCCAAAATTATGGATTATAAAAGGATAGCAGCATAAGGGAAAAATACACATTTTGAACCCAAAAACCCATTTGAGTTTTTAAGTTCAAAATACAGGCCTACCTCCTCCCCTACAGCCTGCCTGTCCATCTCCAAAAATACCCTTTTTAATAATTATACGCTCCTCCTTTGCATTGAAAAAAAGCAAACAGTAAAGTTGCCAGATGCGGCCATCCTTTCATCCATTTGTCCTTCTGCATCTATTTTTCCCAAACCATGCACTCATACTGTTATTATGTCGCCAAGTAATTAGACTCACTGGCCCAAAAATTATGGATTATTAAAGGATAGCAGCATAAGGGAAAAATACACATTTTGAACCCAAAAACCCATTTGAGTTTTTAAGTTCAAAATACAGGCCTACCTCCTCCCCTACAGCCTGCCTGTCCATCTCCAAAAATACCCTTTTTAATAATTATACACTCCTCCTTTGCATTGAAAAAAAGCAAACAGTAAAGTTGCCAGATGCGGGCATCCTTTCATCCATTTGTCCTTCTGCATCTATTTTCCCAAACCATGCACTCATACTGTTATTATGTCGCCAAGTAATTAGACTACCTGGCCCAAAAATTATGGATTATAAAAGGATAGCAGCATTAGTTAAAAATACACATTTTGAACCCAAAAACCCATTTGAGTTTTTAAGTTCAAAATACAGGCCTACCTCCTCCCCTACAGCCTGCCTGTCCATCTCCAAAAATACCCTTTTTAATAATTATACGCTCCTCCTTTGCATTGAAAAAAAGCAAACAGTAAAGTTGCCAGATGCGGCCATCCTTTCATCCATTTGTCCTTCTGCATCTATTTTCCCAAACCATGCACTCATACTGTTATTATGTCGCCAAGTAATTAGACTACCTGGCCCAAAAATTATGGATTATAAAAGGATAGCAGCATTAGTGAAAAATACACATTTTGAAGCCAAAAACCCATTTGAGTTTTTAAGTTCAAAATACAGGCCTACCTCCTCCCCTACAGCCTGCCTGTCCATCTCCAAAAATAAAGTTTTTAATAATTATACACTCTTCGTTTGCTTTGGAAAACAAACAGTTAAGTTGCCATATGCTGCTATCCTTTCATCGATTTGTGCTTCTACACCTATGTTCCCAAACCATCATACACTCATACTGTTTTCACTTTGCCAAGTTATCGGACAACCTGGCCCCAAAATTATGGATTATAAAAGGATAGCAGCATAAGGGAAAAAATACACATTTTGAACCCAAAAACCCATTTGAGTTTTTAAGTTCAAAATCCAGGCCTACCTCCTCCCCATCAGCCTGCCTGTCCATCTCCAAAAATACCCTGTTTTAATAATTATGCACTCTTCATTTGCTTTGGAAAAGCAAATAGTTAAGTTGCCATATGCTGCTATCCTTTCATCGATTTGTGCTTCTACACCTATGTTCCCAAACCATCATACACTCATACTGTTTTCACTTTGCCAAGTTATCGGACAACCTGGCCCCAAAATTATGGATTATAAAAGGATAGCAGCATAAGGGAAAAATACACATTTTGAACCCAAAAACCCATTTGAGTTTTTAAGTTCAAAATACAGGCCTACCTCCACCCCTACAGCCTGCCTGTCCATCTCCAAAAATACCCTTTTTAATAATTATACGCTCCTCCTTTGCATTAAAAAAAAGCAAACAGTAAAGTTGCCAGATGCGGCCATCCTTTCATCCATTTGTCCTTCTGCATCTATTTTCCCAAACCATGCACTCATACTGTTATTATGTCGCCAAGTAATTAGACTACCTGGCCCAAAAATTATGGATTATAAAAGGATAGCAGCATAAGGGAAAAATACACATTTTGAACCCAAAAACCCATTTGAGTTTTTAAGTTCAAAATACAGGCCTACCTCCTCCCCTACAGCCTGCCTGTCCATCTCCAAAAATACCCTTTTTAATAATTATACGCTCCTCCTTTGCATTGAAAAAAAGCAAACAATAAAGTTGCCAGATGCGGCCATCCTTTCATCCATTTGTCCTTCTGCATCTATTTTCCCAAACCATGCACTCATACTGTTATTATGTCGCCAAGTAATTAGACTACCTGGCCCAAAAATTATGGATTATAAAAGGATAGCAGCATTAGTGAAAAATACACATTTTGAACCCAAAAACCCATTTGAGTTTTTAAGTTCAAAATACAGGCCTACCTCCTCCCCTACAGCCTGCCTGTCCATCTCCAAAAATACCCTTTTTAATAATTATACGCTCCTCCTTTGCATTGAAAAAAAGCAAACAGTAAAGTTGCCAGATGCGGCCATCCTTTCATCCATTTGTCCTTCTGCATCTATTTTCCCAAACCATGCACTCATACTGTTATTATGTCGCCAAGTAATTAGACTACCTGGCCCAAAAATTATGGATTATAAAAGGATAGCAGCATTAGTGAAAAATACACATTTTGAAGCCAAAAACCCATTTGAGTTTTTAAGTTCAAAATACAGGCCTACCTCCTCCCCTACAGCCTGCCTGTCCATCTCCAAAAATAAAGTTTTTAATAATTATACACTCTTCGTTTGCTTTGGAAAACAAACAGTTAAGTTGCCATATGCTGCTATCCTTTCATCGATTTGTGCTTCTACACCTATGTTCCCAAACCATCATACACTCATACTGTTTTCACTTTGCCAAGTTATCGGACAACCTGGCCCCAAAATTATGGATTATAAAAGGATAGCAGCATAAGGGAAAAAATACACATTTTGAACCCAAAAACCCATTTGAGTTTTTAAGTTCAAAATCCAGGCCTACCTCCTCCCCATCAGCCTGCCTGTCCATCTCCAAAAATACCCTGTTTTAATAATTATGCACTCTTCATTTGCTTTGGAAAAGCAAATAGTTATGTTGCCATATGCTGCTATCCTTTCATCGATTTGTGCTTCTACACCTATGTTCCCAAACCATCATACACTCATACTGTTTTCACTTTGCCAAGTTATCGGACAACCTGGCCCCAAAATTATGGATTATAAAAGGATAGCAGCATAAGGGAAAAATACACATTTTGAACCCAAAAACCCATTTGAGTTTTTAAGTTCAAAATACAGGCCTACCTCCACCCCTACAGCCTGCCTGTCCATCTCCAAAAATACCCTTTTTAATAATTATACGCTCCTCCTTTGCATTGAAAAAAAGCAAACAGTAAAGTTGCCAGATGCGGCCATCCTTTCATCCATTTGTCCTTCTGCATCTATTTTCCCAAACCATGCACTCATACTGTTATTATGTCGCCAAGTAATTAGACTACCTGGCCCAAAAATTATGGATTATAAAAGGATAGCAGCATAAGGGAAAAATACACATTTTGAACCCAAAAACCCATTTGAGTTTTTAAGTTCAAAATACAGGCCTACCTCCTCCCCTACAGCCTGCCTGTCCATCTCCAAAAATACCCTTTTTAATAATTATACGCTCCTCCTTTGCATTGAAAAAAAGCAAACAATAAAGTTGCCAGATGCGGCCATCCTTTCATCCATTTGTCCTTCTGCATCTATTTTCCCAAACCATGCACTCATACTGTTATTATGTCGCCAAGTAATTAGACTACCTGGCCCAAAAATTATGGATTATAAAAGGATAGCAGCATTAGTGAAAAATACACATTTTGAACCCAAAAACCCATTTGAGTTTTTAAGTTCAAAATACAGGCCTACCTCCTCCCCTACAGCCTGCCTGTCCATCTCCAAAAATACCCTTTTTAATAATTATACGCTCCTCCTTTGCATTGAAAAAAAGCAAACAGTAAAGTTGCCAGATGCGGCCATCCTTTCATCCATTTGTCCTTCTGCATCTATTTTCCCAAACCATGCACTCATACTGTTATTATGTCGCCAAGTAATTAGACTACCTGGCCCAAAAATTATGGATTATAAAAGGATAGCAGCATTAGTGAAAAATACACATTTTGAAGCCAAAAACCCATTTGAGTTTTTAAGTTCAAAATACAGGCCTACCTCCTCCCCTACAGCCTGCCTGTCCATCTCCAAAAATAAAGTTTTTAATAATTATACACTCTTCGTTTGCTTTGGAAAACAAACAGTTAAGTTGCCATATGCTGCTATCCTTTCATCGATTTGTGCTTCTACACCTATGTTCCCAAACCATCATACACTCATACTGTTTTCACTTTGCCAAGTTATCGGACAACCTGGCCCCAAAATTATGGATTATAAAAGGATAGCAGCATAAGGGAAAAAATACACATTTTGAACCCAAAAACCCATTTGAGTTTTTAAGTTCAAAATCCAGGCCTACCTCCTCCCCATCAGCCTGCCTGTCCATCTCCAAAAATACCCTGTTTTAATAATTATGCACTCTTCATTTGCTTTGGAAAAGCAAATAGTTAAGTTGCCATATGCTGCTATCCTTTCATCGATTTGTGCTTCTACACCTATGTTCCCAAACCATCATACACTCATACTGTTTTCACTTTGCCAAGTTATCGGACAACCTGGCCCCAAAATTATGGATTATAAAAGGATAGCAGCATAAGGGAAAAATACACATTTTGAACCCAAAAACCCATTTGAGTTTTTAAGTTCAAAATACAGGCCTACCTCCACCCCTACAGCCTGCCTGTCCATCTCCAAAAATACCCTTTTTAATAATTATACGCTCCTCCTTTGCATTGAAAAAAAGCAAACAGTAAAGTTGCCAGATGCGGCCATCCTTTCATCCATTTGTCCTTCTGCATCTATTTTCCCAAACCATGCACTCATACTGTTATTATGTCGCCAAGTAATTAGACTACCTGGCCCAAAAATTATGGATTATAAAAGGATAGCAGCATTAGTGAAAAATACACATTTTGAACCCAAAAACCCATTTGAGTTTTTAAGTTCAAAATACAGGCCTACCTCCTCCCCTACAGCCTGCCTGTCCATCTCCAAAAATACCCTTTTTAATAATTATACGCTCCTCCTTTGCATTGAAAAAAAGCAAACAGTAAAGTTGCCAGATGCGGCCATCCTTTCATCCATTTGTCCTTCTGCATCTATTTTCCCAAACCATGCACTCATACTGTTATTATGTCGCCAAGTAATTAGACTACCTGGCCCAAAAATTATGGATTATAAAAGGATAGCAGCATTAGTGAAAAATACACATTTTGAAGCCAAAAACCCATTTGAGTTTTTAAGTTCAAAATACAGGCCTACCTCCTCCCCTACAGCCTGCCTGTCCATCTCCAAAAATAAAGTTTTTAATAATTATACACTCTTCGTTTGCTTTGGAAAACAAACAGTTAAGTTGCCATATGCTGCTATCCTTTCATCGATTTGTGCTTCTACACCTATGTTCCCAAACCATCATACACTCATACTGTTTTCACTTTGCCAAGTTATCGAACAACCTGGCCCCAAAATTATGGATTATAAAAGGATAGCAGCATAAGGGAAAAATACACATTTTGAACCCAAAAACCCATTTGAGTTTTTAAGTTCAAAATACAGGCCTACCTCCTCCCCTACAGCCTGCCTGTCCATCTCCAAAAATACCCTTTTTAATAATTATACGCTCCTCCTTTGCATTGAAAAAAAGCAAACAGTAAAGTTGCCAGATGCGGCCATCCTTTCATCCATTTGTCCTTCTGCATCTATTTTTCCCAAACCATGCACTCATACTGTTATTATGTCGCCAAGTAATTAGACTCACTGGCCCAAAAATTATGGATTATTAAAGGATAGCAGCATAAGGGAAAAATACACATTTTGAACCCAAAAACCCATTTGAGTTTTTAAGTTCAAAATACAGGCCTACCTCCTCCCCTACAGCCTGCCTGTCCATCTCCAAAAATACCCTTTTTAATAATTATACACTCCTCCTTTGCATTGAAAAAAAGCAAACAGTAAAGTTGCCAGATGCGGGCATCCTTTCATCCATTTGTCCTTCTGCATCTATTTTCCCAAACCATGCACTCATACTGTTATTATGTCGCCAAGTAATTAGACTACCTGGCCCAAAAATTATGCATTATAAAAGGATAGCAGCATTAGTTAAAAATACACATTTTGAACCCAAAAACCCATTTGAGTTTTTAAGTTCAAAATACAGGCCTACCTCCTCCCCTACAGCCTGCCTGTCCATCTCCAAAAATACCCTTTTTAATAATTATACGCTCCTCCTTTGCATTGAAAAAAAGCAAACAATAAAGTTGCCAGATGCGGCCATCCTTTCATCCATTTGTCCTTCTGCATCTATTTTCCCAAACCATGCACTCATACTGTTATTATGTCGCCAAGTAATTAGACTACCTGGCCCAAAAATTATGGATTATAAAAGGATAGCAGCATTAGTGAAAAATACACATTTTGAACCCAAAAACCCATTTGAGTTTTTAAGTTCAAAATACAGGCCTACCTCCTCCCCTACAGCCTGCCTGTCCATCTCCAAAAATACCCTTTTTAATAATTATACGCTCCTCCTTTGCATTGAAAAAAAGCAAACAGTAAAGTTGCCAGATGCGGCCATCCTTTCATCCATTTGTCCTTCTGCATCTATTTTCCCAAACCATGCACTCATACTGTTATTATGTCGCCAAGTAATTAGACTACCTGGCCCAAAAATTATGGATTATAAAAGGATAGCAGCATTAGTGAAAAATACACATTTTGAAGCCAAAAACCCATTTGAGTTTTTAAGTTCAAAATACAGGCCTACCTCCTCCCCTACAGCCTGCCTGTCCATCTCCAAAAATAAAGTTTTTAATAATTATACACTCTTCGTTTGCTTTGGAAAACAAACAGTTAAGTTGCCATATGCTGCTATCCTTTCATCGATTTGTGCTTCTACACCTATGTTCCCAAACCATCATACACTCATACTGTTTTCACTTTGCCAAGTTATCGGACAACCTGGCCCCAAAATTATGGATTATAAAAGGATAGCAGCATAAGGGAAAAAATACACATTTTGAACCCAAAAACCCATTTGAGTTTTTAAGTTCAAAATCCAGGCCTACCTCCTCCCCATCAGCCTGCCTGTCCATCTCCAAAAATACCCTGTTTTAATAATTATGCACTCTTCATTTGCTTTGGAAAAGCAAATAGTTAAGTTGCCATATGCTGCTATCCTTTCATCGATTTGTGCTTCTACACCTATGTTCCCAAACCATCATACACTCATACTGTTTTCACTTTGCCAAGTTATCGGACAACCTGGCCCCAAAATTATGGATTATAAAAGGATAGCAGCATAAGGGAAAAATACACATTTTGAACCCAAAAACCCATTTGAGTTTTTAAGTTCAAAATACAGGCCTACCTCCACCCCTACAGCCTGCCTGTCCATCTCCAAAAATACCCTTTTTAATAATTATACGCTCCTCCTTTGCATTGAAAAAAAGCAAACAGTAAAGTTGCCAGATGCGGCCATCCTTTCATCCATTTGTCCTTCTGCATCTATTTTCCCAAACCATGCACTCATACTGTTATTATGTCGCCAAGTAATTAGACTACCTGGCCCAAAAATTATGGATTATAAAAGGATAGCAGCATTAGTGAAAAATACACATTTTGAACCCAAAAACCCATTTGAGTTTTTAAGTTCAAAATACAGGCCTACCTCCTCCCCTACAGCCTGCCTGTCCATCTCCAAAAATACCCTTTTTAATAATTATACGCTCCTCCTTTGCATTGAAAAAAAGCAAACAGTAAAGTTGCCAGATGCGGCCATCCTTTCATCCATTTGTCCTTCTGCATCTATTTTCCCAAACCATGCACTCATACTGTTATTATGTCGCCAAGTAATTAGACTACCTGGCCCAAAAATTATGGATTATAAAAGGATAGCAGCATTAGTGAAAAATACACATTTTGAAGCCAAAAACCCATTTGAGTTTTTAAGTTCAAAATACAGGCCTACCTCCTCCCCTACAGCCTGCCTGTCCATCTCCAAAAATAAAGTTTTTAATAATTATACACTCTTCGTTTGCTTTGGAAAACAAACAGTTAAGTTGCCATATGCTGCTATCCTTTCATCGATTTGTGCTTCTACACCTATGTTCCCAAACCATCATACACTCATACTGTTTTCACTTTGCCAAGTTATCGAACAACCTGGCCCCAAAATTATGGATTATAAAAGGATAGCAGCATAAGGGAAAAATACACATTTTGAACCCAAAAACCCATTTGAGTTTTTAAGTTCAAAATACAGGCCTACCTCCTCCCCTACAGCCTGCCTGTCCATCTCCAAAAATACCCTTTTTAATAATTATACGCTCCTCCTTTGCATTGAAAAAAAGCAAACAGTAAAGTTGCCAGATGCGGCCATCCTTTCATCCATTTGTCCTTCTGCATCTATTTTTCCCAAACCATGCACTCATACTGTTATTATGTCGCCAAGTAATTAGACTCACTGGCCCAAAAATTATGGATTATTAAAGGATAGCAGCATAAGGGAAAAATACACATTTTGAACCCAAAAACCCATTTGAGTTTTTAAGTTCAAAATACAGGCCTACCTCCTCCCCTACAGCCTGCCTGTCCATCTCCAAAAATACCCTTTTTAATAATTATACACTCCTCCTTTGCATTGAAAAAAAGCAAACAGTAAAGTTGCCAGATGCGGGCATCCTTTCATCCATTTGTCCTTCTGCATCTATTTTCCCAAACCATGCACTCATACTGTTATTATGTCGCCAAGTAATTAGACTACCTGGCCCAAAAATTATGCATTATAAAAGGATAGCAGCATTAGTTAAAAATACACATTTTGAACCCAAAAACCCATTTGAGTTTTTAAGTTCAAAATACAGGCCTACCTCCTCCCCTACAGCCTGCCTGTCCATCTCCAAAAATACCCTTTTTAATAATTATACGCTCCTCCTTTGCATTGAAAAAAAGCAAACAATAAAGTTGCCAGATGCGGCCATCCTTTCATCCATTTGTCCTTCTGCATCTATTTTCCCAAACCATGCACTCATACTGTTATTATGTCGCCAAGTAATTAGACTACCTGGCCCAAAAATTATGGATTATAAAAGGATAGCAGCATTAGTGAAAAATACACATTTTGAACCCAAAAACCCATTTGAGTTTTTAAGTTCAAAATACAGGCCTACCTCCTCCCCTACAGCCTGCCTGTCCATCTCCAAAAATACCCTTTTTAATAATTATACGCTCCTCCTTTGCATTGAAAAAAAGCAAACAGTAAAGTTGCCAGATGCGGCCATCCTTTCATCCATTTGTCCTTCTGCATCTATTTTCCCAAACCATGCACTCATACTGTTATTATGTCGCCAAGTAATTAGACTACCTGGCCCAAAAATTATGGATTATAAAAGGATAGCAGCATTAGTGAAAAATACACATTTTGAAGCCAAAAACCCATTTGAGTTTTTAAGTTCAAAATACAGGCCTACCTCCTCCCCTACAGCCTGCCTGTCCATCTCCAAAAATAAAGTTTTTAATAATTATACACTCTTCGTTTGCTTTGGAAAACAAACAGTTAAGTTGCCATATGCTGCTATCCTTTCATCGATTTGTGCTTCTACACCTATGTTCCCAAACCATCATACACTCATACTGTTTTCACTTTGCCAAGTTATCGGACAACCTGGCCCCAAAATTATGGATTATAAAAGGATAGCAGCATAAGGGAAAAAATACACATTTTGAACCCAAAAACCCATTTGAGTTTTTAAGTTCAAAATCCAGGCCTACCTCCTCCCCATCAGCCTGCCTGTCCATCTCCAAAAATACCCTGTTTTAATAATTATGCACTCTTCATTTGCTTTGGAAAAGCAAATAGTTAAGTTGCCATATGCTGCTATCCTTTCATCGATTTGTGCTTCTACACCTATGTTCCCAAACCATCATACACTCATACTGTTTTCACTTTGCCAAGTTATCGGACAACCTGGCCCCAAAATTATGGATTATAAAAGGATAGCAGCATAAGGGAAAAATACACATTTTGAACCCAAAAACCCATTTGAGTTTTGAAGTTCAAAATACAGGCCTACCTCCACCCCTACAGCCTGCCTGTCCATCTCCAAAAATACCCTTTTTAATAATTATACGCTCCTCCTTTGCATTGAAAAAAAGCAAACAGTAAAGTTGCCAGATGCGGCCATCCTTTCATCCATTTGTCCTTCTGCATCTATTTTCCCAAACCATGCACTCATACTGTTATTATGTCGCAAAGTAATTAGACTACCTGGCCCAAAAATTATGGATTATAAAAGGATAGCAGCATAAGGGAAAAATACACATTTTGAACCCAAAAACCCATTTGAGTTTTTAAGTTCAAAATACAGGCCTACCTCCTCCCCTACAGCCTGCCTGTCCATCTCCAAAAATACCCTTTTTAATAATTATACGCTCCTCCTTTGCATTGAAAAAAAGCAAACAGTAAAGTTGCCAGATGCGGCCATCCTTTCATCCATTTGTCCTTCTGCATCTATTTTTCCCAAACCATGCACTCATACTGTTATTATGTCGCCAAGTAATTAGACTCACTGGCCCAAAAATTATGGATTATTAAAGGATAGCAGCATAAGGGAAAAATACACATTTTGAACCCAAAAACCCATTTGAGTTTTTAAGTTCAAAATACAGGCCTACCTCCTCCCCTACAGCCTGCCTGTCCATCTCCAAAAATAAAGTTTTTAATAATTATACACTCTTCGTTTGCTTTGGAAAACAAACAGTTAAGTTGCCATATGCTGCTATCCTTTCATCGATTTGTGCTTCTACACCTATGTTCCCAAACCATCATACACTCATACTGTTTTCACTTTGCCAAGTTATCGAACAACCTGGCCCCAAAATTATGGATTATAAAAGGATAGCAGCATAAGGGAAAAATACACATTTTGAACCCAAAAACCCATTTGAGTTTTTAAGTTCAAAATACAGGCCTACCTCCTCCCCTACAGCCTGCCTGTCCATCTCCAAAAATACCCTTTTTAATAATTATACACTCCTCCTTTGCATTGAAAAAAAGCAAACAGTAAAGTTGCCAGATGCGGGCATCCTTTCATCCATTTGTCCTTCTGCATCTATTTTCCCAAACCATGCACTCATACTGTTATTATGTCGCCAAGTAATTAGACTACCTGGCCCAAAAATTATGGATTATAAAAGGATAGCAGCATTAGTTAAAAATACACATTTTGAACCCAAAAACCCATTTGAGTTTTTAAGTTCAAAATACAGGCCTACCTCCTCCCCTACAGCCTGCCTGTCCATCTCCAAAAATACCCTTTTTAATAATTATACGCTCCTCCTTTGCATTGAAAAAAAGCAAACAATAAAGTTGCCAGATGCGGCCATCCTTTCATCCATTTGTCCTTCTGCATCTATTTTCCCAAACCATGCACTCATACTGTTATTATGTCGCCAAGTAATTAGACTACCTGGCCCAAAAATTATGGATTATAAAAGGATAGCAGCATTAGTGAAAAATACACATTTTGAAGCCAAAAACCCATTTGAGTTTTTAAGTTCAAAATACAGGCCTACCTCCTCCCCTACAGCCTGCCTGTCCATCTCCAAAAATACCCTTTTTAATAATTATACGCTCCTCCTTTGCATTGAAAAAAAGCAAACAGTAAAGTTGCCAGATGCGGCCATCCTTTCATCCATTTGTCCTTCTGCATCTATTTTCCCAAACCATGCACTCATACTGTTATTATGTCGCCAAGTAATTAGACTACCTGGCTCAAAAATTATGGATTATAAAAGGATAGCAGCATTAGTGAAAAATACACATTTTGAAGCCAAAAACCCATTTGAGTTTTTAAGTTCAAAATACAGGCCTACCTCCTCCCCTACAGCCTGCCTGTCCATCTCCAAAAATAAAGTTTTTAATAATTATACACTCTTCGTTTGCTTTGGAAAACAAACAGTTAAGTTGCCATATGCTGCTATCCTTTCATCGATTTGTGCTTCTACACCTATGTTCCCAAACCATCATACACTCATACTGTTTTCACTTTGCCAAGTTATCGGACAACCTGGCCCCAAAATTATGGATTATAAAAGGATAGCAGCATAAGGGAAAAATACACATTTTGAACCCAAAAACCCATTTGAGTTTTTAAGTTCAAAATCCAGGCCTACCTCCTCCCCATCAGCCTGCCTGTCCATCTCCAAAAATACCCTGTTTTAATAATTATGCACTCTTCATTTGCTTTGGAAAAGCAAATAGTTAAGTTGCCATATGCTGCTATCCTTTCATCGATTTGTGCTTCTACACCTATGTTCCCAAACCATCATACACTCATACTGTTTTCACTTTGCCAAGTTATCGGACAACCTGGCCCCAAAATTATGGATTATAAAAGGATAGCAGCATAAGGGAAAAATACACATTTTGAACCCAAAAACCCATTTGAGTTTTTAAGTTCAAAATACAGGCCTACCTCCACCCCTACAGCCTGCCTGTCCATCTCCAAAAATACCCTTTTTAATAATTATACGCTCCTCCTTTGCATTGAAAAAAAGCAAACAGTAAAGTTGCCAGATGCGGCCATCCTTTCATCCATTTGTCCTTCTGCATCTATTTTCCCAAACCATGCACTCATACTGTTATTATGTCGCCAAGTAATTAGACTACCTGGCCCAAAAATTATGGATTATAAAAGGATAGCAGCATAAGGGAAAAATACACATTTTGAACCCAAAAACCCATTTGAGTTTTTAAGTTCAAAATACAGGCCTACCTCCTCCCCTACAGCCTGCCTGTCCATCTCCAAAAATACCCTTTTTAATAATTATACGCTCCTCCTTTGCATTGAAAAAAAGCAAACAATAAAGTTGCCAGATGCGGCCATCCTTTCATCCATTTGTCCTTCTGCATCTATTTTCCCAAACCATGCACTCATACTGTTATTATGTCGCCAAGTAATTAGACTACCTGGCCCAAAAATTATGGATTATAAAAGGATAGCAGCATTAGTGAAAAATACACATTTTGAACCCAAAAACCCATTTGAGTTTTTAAGTTCAAAATACAGGCCTACCTCCTCCCCTACAGCCTGCCTGTCCATCTCCAAAAATACCCTTTTTAATAATTATACGCTCCTCCTTTGCATTGAAAAAAAGCAAACAGTAAAGTTGCCAGATGCGGCCATCCTTTCATCCATTTGTCCTTCTGCATCTATTTTCCCAAACCATGCACTCATACTGTTATTATGTCGCCAAGTAATTAGACTACCTGGCCCAAAAATTATGGATTATAAAAGGATAGCAGCATTAGTGAAAAATACACATTTTGAAGCCAAAAACCCATTTGAGTTTTTAAGTTCAAAATACAGGCCTACCTCCTCCCCTACAGCCTGCCTGTCCATCTCCAAAAATAAAGTTTTTAATAATTATACACTCTTCGTTTGCTTTGGAAAACAAACAGTTAAGTTGCCATATGCTGCTATCCTTTCATCGATTTGTGCTTCTACACCTATGTTCCCAAACCATCATACACTCATACTGTTTTCACTTTGCCAAGTTATCGGACAACCTGGCCCCAAAATTATGGATTATAAAAGGATAGCAGCATAAGGGAAAAAATACACATTTTGAACCCAAAAACCCATTTGAGTTTTTAAGTTCAAAATCCAGGCCTACCTCCTCCCCATCAGCCTGCCTGTCCATCTCCAAAAATACCCTGTTTTAATAATTATGCACTCTTCATTTGCTTTGGAAAAGCAAATAGTTAAGTTGCCATATGCTGCTATCCTTTCATCGATTTGTGCTTCTACACCTATGTTCCCAAACCATCATACACTCATACTGTTTTCACTTTGCCAAGTTATCGGACAACCTGGCCCCAAAATTATGGATTATAAAAGGATAGCAGCATAAGGGAAAAATACACATTTTGAACCCAAAAACCCATTTGAGTTTTTAAGTTCAAAATACAGGCCTACCTCCACCCCTACAGCCTGCCTGTCCATCTCCAAAAATACGCTTTTTAATAATTATACGCTCCTCCTTTGCATTGAAAAAAAGCAAACAGTAAAGTTGCCAGATGCGGCCATCCTTTCATCCATTTGTCCTTCTGCATCTATTTTCCCAAACCATGCACTCATACTGTTATTATGTCGCCAAGTAATTAGACTACCTGGCCCAAAAATTATGGATTATAAAAGGATAGCAGCATAAGGGAAAAATACACATTTTGAACCCAAAAACCCATTTGAGTTTTTAAGTTCAAAATACAGGCCTACCTCCTCCCCAACAGCCTGCCTGTCCATCTCCAAAAATACCCTTTTTAATAATTATACGCTCCTCCTTTGCATTGAAAAAAAGCAAACAATAAAGTTGCCAGATGCGGCCATCCTTTCATCCATTTGTCCTTCTGCATCTATTTTCCCAAACCATGCACTCATACTGTTATTATGTCGCCAAGTAATTAGACTACCTGGCCCAAAAATTATGGATTATAAAAGGATAGCAGCATTAGTGAAAAATACACATTTTGAAGCCAAAAACCCATTTGAGTTTTTAAGTTCAAAATACAGGCCTACCTCCTCCCCTACAGCCTGCCTGTCCATCTCCAAAAATAAAGTTTTTAATAATTATACACTCTTCGTTTGCTTTGGAAAACAAACAGTTAAGTTGCCATATGCTGCTATCCTTTCATCGATTTGTGCTTCTACACCTATGTTCCCAAACCATCATACACTCATACTGTTTTCACTTTGCCAAGTTATCGGACAACCTGGCCCCAAAATTATGGATTATAAAAGGATAGCAGCATAAGGGAAAAAATACACATTTTGAACCCAAAAACCCATTTGAGTTTTTAAGTTCAAAATCCAGGCCTACCTCCTCCCCGTCAGCCTGCCTGTCCATCTCCAAAAATACCCTGTTTTAATAATTATGCACTCTTCATTTGCTTTGGAAAAGCAAATAGTTAAGTTGCCCTATGCTGCTATCCTTTCATCGATTTGTGCTTCTACACCTATGTTCCCAAACCATCATACACTCATACTGTTTTCACTTTGCCAAGTTATCGGACAACCTGGCCCCAAAATTATGGATTATAAAAGGATAGCAGCATAAGGGAAAAATACACATTTTGAACCCAAAAACCCATTTGAGTTTTTAAGTTCAAAATACAGGCCTACCTCCACCCCTACAGCCTGCCTGTCCATCTCCAAAAATACCCTTTTTAATAATTATACGCTCCTCCTTTGCATTGAAAAAAAGCAAACAGTAAAGTTGCCAGATGCGGCCATCCTTTCATCCATTTGTCCTTCTGCATCTATTTTCCCAAACCATGCACTCATACTGTTATTATGTCGCCAAGTAATTAGACTACCTGGCCCAAAAATTATGGATTATAAAAGGATAGCAGCATTAGTGAAAAATACACATTTTGAACCCAAAAACCCATTTGAGTTTTTAAGTTCAAAATACAGGCCTACCTCCTCCCCTACAGCCTGCCTGTCCATCTCCAAAAATACCCTTTTTAATAATTATACGCTCCTCCTTTGCATTGAAAAAAAGCAAACAATAAAGTTGCCAGATGCGGCCATCCTTTCATCCATTTGTCCTTCTGCATCTATTTTCCCAAACCATGCACTCATACTGTTATTATGTCGCCAAGTAATTAGACTACCTGGCCCAAAAATTATGGATTATAAAAGGATAGCAGCATTAGTGAAAAATACACATTTTGAAGCCAAAAACCCATTTGAGTTTTTAAGTTCAAAATACAGGCCTACCTCCTCCCCTACAGCCTGCCTGTCCATCTCCAAAAATACCCTTTTTAATAATTATACGCTCCTCCTTTGCATTGAAAAAAAGCAAACAATAAAGTTGCCAGATGCGGCCATCCTTTCATCCATTTGTCCTTCTGCATCTATTTTCCCAAACCATGCACTCATACTGTTATTATGTCGCCAAGTAATTAGACTACCTGGCCCAAAAATTATGGATTATAAAAGGATAGCAGCATTAGTGAAAAATACACATTTTGAAGCCAAAAACCCATTTGAGTTTTTAAGTTCAAAATACAGGCCTACCTCCTCCCCTACAGCCTGCCTGTCCATCTCCAAAAATAAAGTTTTTAATAATTATACACTCTTCGTTTGCTTTGGAAAACAAACAGTTAAGTTGCCATATGCTGCTATCCTTTCATCGATTTGTGCTTCTACACCTATGTTCCCAAACCATCATACACTCATACTGTTTTCACTTTGCCAAGTTATCGAACAACCTGGCCCCAAAATTATGGATTATAAAAGGATAGCAGCATAAGGGAAAAATACACATTTTGAACCCAAAAACCCATTTGAGTTTTTAAGTTCAAAATACAGGCCTATCTCCTCCCCTACAGCCTGCCTGTCCATCTCCAAAAATACCCTTTTTAATAATTATACGCTCCTCCTTTGCATTGAAAAAAAGCAAACAGTAAAGTTGCCAGATGCGGCCATCCTTTCATCCATTTGTCCTTCTGCATCTATTTTTCCCAAACCATGCACTCATACTGTTATTATGTCGCCAAGTAATTAGACTCACTGGCCCAAAAATTATGGATTATTAAAGGATAGCAGCATAAGGGAAAAATACACATTTTGAACCCAAAAACCCATTTGAGTTTTTAAGTTCAAAATACAGGCCTACCTCCTCCCCTACAGCCTGCCTGTCCATCTCCAAAAATACCCTTTTTAATAATTATACACTCCTCCTTTGCATTGAAAAAAAGCAAACAGTAAAGTTGCCAGATGCGGGCATCCTTTCATCCATTTGTCCTTCTGCATCTATTTTCCCAAACCATGCACTCATACTGTTATTATGTCGCCAAGTAATTAGACTACCTGGCCCAAAAATTATGGATTATAAAAGGATAGCAGCATTAGTTAAAAATACACATTTTGAACCCAAAAACCCATTTGAGTTTTTAAGTTCAAAATACAGGCCTACCTCCTCCCCTACAGCCTGCCTGTCCATCTCCAAAAATACCCTTTTTAATAATTATACGCTCCTCCTTTGCATTGAAAAAAAGCAAACAATAAAGTTGCCAGATGCGGCCATCCTTTCATCCATTTGTCCTTCTGCATCTATTTTCCCAAACCATGCACTCATACTGTTATTATGTCGCCAAGTAATTAGACTACCTGGCCCAAAAATTATGGATTATAAAAGGATAGCAGCATTAGTGAAAAATACACATTTTGAACCCAAAAACCCATTTGAGTTTTTAAGTTCAAAATACAGGCCTACCTCCTCCCCTACAGCCTGCCTGTCCATCTCCAAAAATACCCTTTTTAATAATTATACGCTCCTCCTTTGCATTGAAAAAAAGCAAACAGTAAAGTTGCCAGATGCGGCCATCCTTTCATCCATTTGTCCTTCTGCATCTATTTTCCCAAACCATGCACTCATACTGTTATTATGTCGCCAAGTAATTAGACTACCTGGCCCAAAAATTATGGATTATAAAAGGATAGCAGCATTAGTGAAAAATACACATTTTGAAGCCAAAAACCCATTTGAGTTTTTAAGTTCAAAATACAGGCCTACCTCCTCCCCTACAGCCTGCCTGTCCATCTCCAAAAATAAAGTTTTTAATAATTATACACTCTTCGTTTGCTTTGGAAAACAAACAGTTAAGTTGCCATATGCTGCTATCCTTTCATCGATTTGTGCTTCTACACCTATGTTCCCAAACCATCATACACTCATACTGTTTTCACTTTGCCAAGTTATCGGACAACCTGGCCCCAAAATTATGGATTATAAAAGGATAGCAGCATAAGGGAAAAAATACACATTTTGAACCCAAAAACCCATTTGAGTTTTTAAGTTCAAAATCCAGGCCTACCTCCTCCCCATCAGCCTGCCTGTCCATCTCCAAAAATACCCTGTTTTAATAATTATGCACTCTTCATTTGCTTTGGAAAAGCAAATAGTTAAGTTGCCATATGCTGCTATCCTTTCATCGATTTGTGCTTCTACACCTATGTTCCCAAACCATCATACACTCATACTGTTTTCACTTTGCCAAGTTATCGGACAACCTGGCCCCAAAATTATGGATTATAAAAGGATAGCAGCATAAGGGAAAAATACACATTTTGAACCCAAAAACCCATTTGAGTTTTGAAGTTCAAAATACAGGCCTACCTCCACCCCTACAGCCTGCCTGTCCATCTCCAAAAATACCCTTTTTAATAATTATACGCTCCTCCTTTGCATTGAAAAAAAGCAAACAGTAAAGTTGCCAGATGCGGCCATCCTTTCATCCATTTGTCCTTCTGCATCTATTTTCCCAAACCATGCACTCATACTGTTATTATGTCGCAAAGTAATTAGACTACCTGGCCCAAAAATTATGGATTATAAAAGGATAGCAGCATAAGGGAAAAATACACATTTTGAACCCAAAAACCCATTTGAGTTTTTAAGTTCAAAATACAGGCCTACCTCCTCCCCTACAGCCTGCCTGTCCATCTCCAAAAATACCCTTTTTAATAATTATACGCTCCTCCTTTGCATTGAAAAAAAGCAAACAGTAAAGTTGCCAGATGCGGCCATCCTTTCATCCATTTGTCCTTCTGCATCTATTTTTCCCAAACCATGCACTCATACTGTTATTATGTCGCCAAGTAATTAGACTCACTGGCCCAAAAATTATGGATTATTAAAGGATAGCAGCATAAGGGAAAAATACACATTTTGAACCCAAAAACCCATTTGAGTTTTTAAGTTCAAAATACAGGCCTACCTCCTCCCCTACAGCCTGCCTGTCCATCTCCAAAAATAAAGTTTTTAATAATTATACACTCTTCGTTTGCTTTGGAAAACAAACAGTTAAGTTGCCATATGCTGCTATCCTTTCATCGATTTGTGCTTCTACACCTATGTTCCCAAACCATCATACACTCATACTGTTTTCACTTTGCCAAGTTATCGAACAACCTGGCCCCAAAATTATGGATTATAAAAGGATAGCAGCATAAGGGAAAAATACACATTTTGAACCCAAAAACCCATTTGAGTTTTTAAGTTCAAAATACAGGCCTACCTCCTCCCCTACAGCCTGCCTGTCCATCTCCAAAAATACCCTTTTTAATAATTATACACTCCTCCTTTGCATTGAAAAAAAGCAAACAGTAAAGTTGCCAGATGCGGGCATCCTTTCATCCATTTGTCCTTCTGCATCTATTTTCCCAAACCATGCACTCATACTGTTATTATGTCGCCAAGTAATTAGACTACCTGGCCCAAAAATTATGGATTATAAAAGGATAGCAGCATTAGTTAAAAATACACATTTTGAACCCAAAAACCCATTTGAGTTTTTAAGTTCAAAATACAGGCCTACCTCCTCCCCTACAGCCTGCCTGTCCATCTCCAAAAATACCCTTTTTAATAATTATACGCTCCTCCTTTGCATTGAAAAAAAGCAAACAATAAAGTTGCCAGATGCGGCCATCCTTTCATCCATTTGTCCTTCTGCATCTATTTTCCCAAACCATGCACTCATACTGTTATTATGTCGCCAAGTAATTAGACTACCTGGCCCAAAAATTATGGATTATAAAAGGATAGCAGCATTAGTGAAAAATACACATTTTGAAGCCAAAAACCCATTTGAGTTTTTAAGTTCAAAATACAGGCCTACCTCCTCCCCTACAGCCTGCCTGTCCATCTCCAAAAATACCCTTTTTAATAATTATACGCTCCTCCTTTGCATTGAAAAAAAGCAAACAGTAAAGTTGCCAGATGCGGCCATCCTTTCATCCATTTGTCCTTCTGCATCTATTTTCCCAAACCATGCACTCATACTGTTATTATGTCGCCAAGTAATTAGACTACCTGGCTCAAAAATTATGGATTATAAAAGGATAGCAGCATTAGTGAAAAATACACATTTTGAAGCCAAAAACCCATTTGAGTTTTTAAGTTCAAAATACAGGCCTACCTCCTCCCCTACAGCCTGCCTGTCCATCTCCAAAAATAAAGTTTTTAATAATTATACACTCTTCGTTTGCTTTGGAAAACAAACAGTTAAGTTGCCATATGCTGCTATCCTTTCATCGATTTGTGCTTCTACACCTATGTTCCCAAACCATCATACACTCATACTGTTTTCACTTTGCCAAGTTATCGGACAACCTGGCCCCAAAATTATGGATTATAAAAGGATAGCAGCATAAGGGAAAAAATACACATTTTGAACCCAAAAACCCATTTGAGTTTTTAAGTTCAAAATCCAGGCCTACCTCCTCCCCGTCAGCCTGCCTGTCCATCTCCAAAAATACCCTGTTTTAATAATTATGCACTCTTCATTTGCTTTGGAAAAGCAAATAGTTAAGTTGCCATATGCTGCTATCCTTTCATCGATTTGTGCTTCTACACCTATGTTCCCAAACCATCATACACTCATACTGTTTTCACTTTGCCAAGTTATCGGACAACCTGGCCCCAAAATTATGGATTATAAAAGGATAGCAGCATAAGGGAAAAATACACATTTTGAACCCAAAAACCCATTTGAGTTTTTAAGTTCAAAATACAGGCCTACCTCCACCCCTACAGCCTGCCTGTCCATCTCCAAAAATACCCTTTTTAATAATTATACGCTCCTCCTTTGCATTGAAAAAAAGCAAACAGTAAAGTTGCCAGATGCGGCCATCCTTTCATCCATTTGTCCTTCTGCATCTATTTTCCCAAACCATGCACTCATACTGTTATTATGTCGCCAAGTAATTAGACTACCTGGCCCAAAAATTATGGATTATAAAAGGATAGCAGCATTAGTGAAAAATACACATTTTGAACCCAAAAACCCATTTGAGTTTTTAAGTTCAAAATACAGGCCTACCTCCTCCCCTACAGCCTGCCTGTCCATCTCCAAAAATACCCTTTTTAATAATTATACGCTCCTCCTTTGCATTGAAAAAAAGCAAACAGTAAAGTTGCCAGATGCGGCCATCCTTTCATCCATTTGTCCTTCTGCATCTATTTTTCCCAAACCATGCACTCATACTGTTATTATGTCGCCAAGTAATTAGACTCACTGGCCCAAAAATTATGGATTATTAAAGGATAGCAGCATAAGGGAAAAATACACATTTTGAACCCAAAAACCCATTTGAGTTTTTAAGTTCAAAATACAGGCCTACCTCCTCCCCTACAGCCTGCCTGTCCATCTCCAAAAATAAAGTTTTTAATAATTATACACTCTTCGTTTGCTTTGGAAAACAAACAGTTAAGTTGCCATATGCTGCTATCCTTTCATCGATTTGTGCTTCTACACCTATGTTCCCAAACCATCATACACTCATACTGTTTTCACTTTGCCAAGTTATCGAACAACCTGGCCCCAAAATTATGGATTATAAAAGGATAGCAGCATAAGGGAAAAATACACATTTTGAACCCAAAAACCCATTTGAGTTTTTAAGTTCAAAATACAGGCCTACCTCCTCCCCTACAGCCTGCCTGTCCATCTCCAAAAATACCCTTTTTAATAATTATACACTCCTCCTTTGCATTGAAAAAAAGCAAACAGTAAAGTTGCCAGATGCGGGCATCCTTTCATCCATTTGTCCTTCTGCATCTATTTTCCCAAACCATGCACTCATACTGTTATTATGTCGCCAAGTAATTAGACTACCTGGCCCAAAAATTATGGATTATAAAAGGATAGCAGCATTAGTTAAAAATACACATTTTGAACCCAAAAACCCATTTGAGTTTTTAAGTTCAAAATACAGGCCTACCTCCTCCCCTACAGCCTGCCTGTCCATCTCCAAAAATACCCTTTTTAATAATTATACGCTCCTCCTTTGCATTGAAAAAAAGCAAACAATAAAGTTGCCAGATGCGGCCATCCTTTCATCCATTTGTCCTTCTGCATCTATTTTCCCAAACCATGCACTCATACTGTTATTATGTCGCCAAGTAATTAGACTACCTGGCCCAAAAATTATGGATTATAAAAGGATAGCAGCATTAGTGAAAAATACACATTTTGAACCCAAAAACCCATTTGAGTTTTTAAGTTCAAAATACAGGCCTACCTCCTCCCCTACAGCCTGCCTGTCCATCTCCAAAAATACCCTTTTTAATAATTATACGCTCCTCCTTTGCATTGAAAAAAAGCAAACAGTAAAGTTGCCAGATGCGGCCATCCTTTCATCCATTTGTCCTTCTGCATCTATTTTCCCAAACCATGCACTCATACTGTTATTATGTCGCCAAGTAATTAGACTACCTGGCCCAAAAATTATGGATTATAAAAGGATAGCAGCATTAGTGAAAAATACACATTTTGAAGCCAAAAACCCATTTGAGTTTTTAAGTTCAAAATACAGGCCTACCTCCTCCCCTACAGCCTGCCTGTCCATCTCCAAAAATAAAGTTTTTAATAATTATACACTCTTCGTTTGCTTTGGAAAACAAACAGTTAAGTTGCCATATGCTGCTATCCTTTCATCGATTTGTGCTTCTACACCTATGTTCCCAAACCATCATACACTCATACTGTTTTCACTTTGCCAAGTTATCGGACAACCTGGCCCCAAAATTATGGATTATAAAAGGATAGCAGCATAAGGGAAAAAATACACATTTTGAACCCAAAAACCCATTTGAGTTTTTAAGTTCAAAATCCAGGCCTACCTCCTCCCCATCAGCCTGCCTGTCCATCTCCAAAAATACCCTGTTTTAATAATTATGCACTCTTCATTTGCTTTGGAAAAGCAAATAGTTAAGTTGCCATATGCTGCTATCCTTTCATCGATTTGTGCTTCTACACCTATGTTCCCAAACCATCATACACTCATACTGTTTTCACTTTGCCAAGTTATCGGACAACCTGGCCCCAAAATTATGGATTATAAAAGGATAGCAGCATAAGGGAAAAATACACATTTTGAACCCAAAAACCCATTTGAGTTTTTAAGTTCAAAATACAGGCCTACCTCCACCCCTACAGCCTGCCTGTCCATCTCCAAAAATACCCTTTTTAATAATTATACGCTCCTCCTTTGCATTGAAAAAAAGCAAACAGTAAAGTTGCCAGATGCGGCCATCCTTTCATCCATTTGTCCTTCTGCATCTATTTTCCCAAACCATGCACTCATACTGTTATTATGTCGCCAAGTAATTAGACTACCTGGCCCAAAAATTATGGATTATAAAAGGATAGCAGCATAAGGGAAAAATACACATTTTGAACCCAAAAACCCATTTGAGTTTTTAAGTTCAAAATACAGGCCTACCTCCTCCCCTACAGCCTGCCTGTCCATCTCCAAAAATACCCTTTTTAATAATTATACGCTCCTCCTTTGCATTGAAAAAAAGCAAACAATAAAGTTGCCAGATGCGGCCATCCTTTCATCCATTTGTCCTTCTGCATCTATTTTCCCAAACCATGCACTCATACTGTTATTATGTCGCCAAGTAATTAGACTACCTGGCCCAAAAATTATGGATTATAAAAGGATAGCAGCATTAGTGAAAAATACACATTTTGAACCC
Source organism: Hyla sarda (assembly GCF_029499605.1). Taxonomy (NCBI): domain Eukaryota; kingdom Metazoa; phylum Chordata; class Amphibia; order Anura; family Hylidae; genus Hyla; species Hyla sarda. Next base: position 83,409,823 of record NC_079199.1, on the reverse strand, counting down.
AAAAACCCATTTGAGTTTTTAAGTTCAAAATACAGGCCTACCTCCTCCCCTACAGCCTGCCTGTCCATCTCCAAAAATACCCTTTTTAATAATTATACGCTCCTCCTTTGCATTGAAAAAAAGCAAACAGTAAAGTTGCCAGATGCGGCCATCCTTTCATCCATTTGTCCTTCTGCATCTATTTTCCCAAACCATGCACTCATACTGTTATTATGTCGCCAAGTAATTAGACTACCTGGCCCAAAAATTATGGATTATAAAAGGATAGCAGCATTAGTGAAAAATACACATTTTGAAGCCAAAAACCCATTTGAGTTTTTAAGTTCAAAATACAGGCCTACCTCCTCCCCTACAGCCTGCCTGTCCATCTCCAAAAATAAAGTTTTTAATAATTATACACTCTTCGTTTGCTTTGGAAAACAAACAGTTAAGTTGCCATATGCTGCTATCCTTTCATCGATTTGTGCTTCTACACCTATGTTCCCAAACCATCATACACTCATACTGTTTTCACTTTGCCAAGTTATCGGACAACCTGGCCCCAAAATTATGGATTATAAAAGGATAGCAGCATAAGGGAAAAAATACACATTTTGAACCCAAAAACCCATTTGAGTTTTTAAGTTCAAAATCCAGGCCTACCTCCTCCCCATCAGCCTGCCTGTCCATCTCCAAAAATACCCTGTTTTAATAATTATGCACTCTTCATTTGCTTTGGAAAAGCAAATAGTTAAGTTGCCATATGCTGCTATCCTTTCATCGATTTGTGCTTCTACACCTATGTTCCCAAACCATCATACACTCATACTGTTTTCACTTTGCCAAGTTATCGGACAACCTGGCCCCAAAATTATGGATTATAAAAGGATAGCAGCATAAGGGAAAAATACACATTTTGAACCCAAAAACCCATTTGAGTTTTTAAGTTCAAAATACAGGCCTACCTCCACCCCTACAGCCTGCCTGTCCATCTCCAAAAATACCCTTTTTAATAATTATACGCTCCTCCTTTGCATTGAAAAAAAGCAAACAGTAAAGTTGCCAGATGCGGCCATCCTTTCATCCATTTGTCCTTCTGCATCTATTTTCCCAAACCATGCACTCATACTGTTATTATGTCGCCAAGTAATTAGACTACCTGGCCCAAAAATTATGGATTATAAAAGGATAGCAGCATAAGGGAAAAATACACATTTTGAACCCAAAAACCCATTTGAGTTTTTAAGTTCAAAATACAGGCCTACCTCCTCCCCTACAGCCTGCCTGTCCATCTCCAAAAATACCCTTTTTAATAATTATACGCTCCTCCTTTGCATTGAAAAAAAGCAAACAATAAAGTTGCCAGATGCGGCCATCCTTTCATCCATTTGTCCTTCTGCATCTATTTTCCCAAACCATGCACTCATACTGTTATTATGTCGCCAAGTAATTAGACTACCTGGCCCAAAAATTATGGATTATAAAAGGATAGCAGCATTAGTGAAAAATACACATTTTGAACCCAAAAACCCATTTGAGTTTTTAAGTTCAAAATACAGGCCTACCTCCTCCCCTACAGCCTGCCTGTCCATCTCCAAAAATACCCTTTTTAATAATTATACGCTCCTCCTTTGCATTGAAAAAAAGCAAACAGTAAAGTTGCCAGATGCGGCCATCCTTTCATCCATTTGTCCTTCTGCATCTATTTTCCCAAACCATGCACTCATACTGTTATTATGTCGCCAAGTAATTAGACTACCTGGCCCAAAAATTATGGATTATAAAAGGATAGCAGCATTAGTGAAAAATACACATTTTGAAGCCAAAAACCCATTTGAGTTTTTAAGTTCAAAATACAGGCCTACCTCCTCCCCTACAGCCTGCCTGTCCATCTCCAAAAATAAAGTTTTTAATAATTATACACTCTTCGTTTGCTTTGGAAAACAAACAGTTAAGTTGCCATATGCTGCTATCCTTTCATCGATTTGTGCTTCTACACCTATGTTCCCAAACCATCATACACTCATACTGTTTTCACTTTGCCAAGTTATCGGACAACCTGGCCCCAAAATTATGGATTATAAAAGGATAGCAGCATAAGGGAAAAAATACACATTTTGAACCCAAAAACCCATTTGAGTTTTTAAGTTCAAAATCCAGGCCTACCTCCTCCCCATCAGCCTGCCTGTCCATCTCCAAAAATACCCTGTTTTAATAATTATGCACTCTTCATTTGCTTTGGAAAAGCAAATAGTTAAGTTGCCATATGCTGCTATCCTTTCATCGATTTGTGCTTCTACACCTATGTTCCCAAACCATCATACACTCATACTGTTTTCACTTTGCCAAGTTATCGGACAACCTGGCCCCAAAATTATGGATTATAAAAGGATAGCAGCATAAGGGAAAAATACACATTTTGAACCCAAAAACCCATTTGAGTTTTTAAGTTCAAAATACAGGCCTACCTCCACCCCTACAGCCTGCCTGTCCATCTCCAAAAATACCCTTTTTAATAATTATACGCTCCTCCTTTGCATTGAAAAAAAGCAAACAGTAAAGTTGCCAGATGCGGCCATCCTTTCATCCATTTGTCCTTCTGCATCTATTTTCCCAAACCATGCACTCATACTGTTATTATGTCGCCAAGTAATTAGACTACCTGGCCCAAAAATTATGGATTATAAAAGGATAGCAGCATTAGTTAAAAATACACATTTTGAACCCAAAAACCCATTTGAGTTTTTAAGTTCAAAATACAGGCCTACCTCCTCCCCTACAGCCTGCCTGTCCATCTCCAAAAATACCCTTTTTAATAATTATACGCTCCTCCTTTGCATTGAAAAAAAGCAAACAATAAAGTTGCCAGATGCGGCCATCCTTTCATCCATTTGTCCTTCTGCATCTATTTTCCCAAACCATGCACTCATACTGTTATTATGTCGCCAAGTAATTAGACTACCTGGCCCAAAAATTATGGATTATAAAAGGATAGCAGCATTAGTGAAAAATACACATTTTGAACCCAAAAACCCATTTGAGTTTTTAAGTTCAAAATACAGGCCTACCTCCTCCCCTACAGCCTGCCTGTCCATCTCCAAAAATACCCTTTTTAATAATTATACGCTCCTCCTTTGCATTGAAAAAAAGCAAACAGTAAAGTTGCCAGATGCGGCCATCCTTTCATCCATTTGTCCTTCTGCATCTATTTTCCCAAACCATGCACTCATACTGTTATTATGTCGCCAAGTAATTAGACTACCTGGCCCAAAAATTATGGATTATAAAAGGATAGCAGCATTAGTGAAAAATACACATTTTGAAGCCAAAAACCCATTTGAGTTTTTAAGTTCAAAATACAGGCCTACCTCCTCCCCTACAGCCTGCCTGTCCATCTCCAAAAATAAAGTTTTTAATAATTATACACTCTTCGTTTGCTTTGGAAAACAAACAGTTAAGTTGCCATATGCTGCTATCCTTTCATCGATTTGTGCTTCTACACCTATGTTCCCAAACCATCATACACTCATACTGTTTTCACTTTGCCAAGTTATCGGACAACCTGGCCCCAAAATTATGGATTATAAAAGGATAGCAGCATAAGGGAAAAAATACACATTTTGAACCCAAAAACCCATTTGAGTTTTTAAGTTCAAAATCCAGGCCTACCTCCTCCCCATCAGCCTGCCTGTCCATCTCCAAAAATACCCTGTTTTAATAATTATGCACTCTTCATTTGCTTTGGAAAAGCAAATAGTTAAGTTGCCATATGCTGCTATCCTTTCATCGATTTGTGCTTCTACACCTATGTTCCCAAACCATCATACACTCATACTGTTTTCACTTTGCCAAGTTATCGGACAACCTGGCCCCAAAATTATGGATTATAAAAGGATAGCAGCATAAGGGAAAAATACACATTTTGAACCCAAAAACCCATTTGAGTTTTTAAGTTCAAAATACAGGCCTACCTCCTCCCCTACAGCCTGCCTGTCCATCTCCAAAAATACCCTTTTTAATAATTATACGCTCCTCCTTTGCATTGAAAAAAAGCAAACAGTAAAGTTGCCAGATGCGGCCATCCTTTCATCCATTTGTCCTTCTGCATCTATTTTCCCAAACCATGCACTCATACTGTTATTATGTCGCCAAGTAATTAGACTACCTGGCCCAAAAATTATGGATTATAAAAGGATAGCAGCATTAGTGAAAAATACACATTTTGAAGCCAAAAACCCATTTGAGTTTTTAAGTTCAAAATACAGGCCTACCTCCTCCCCTACAGCCTGCCTGTCCATCTCCAAAAATAAAGTTTTTAATAATTATACACTCTTCGTTTGCTTTGGAAAACAAACAGTTAAGTTGCCATATGCTGCTATCCTTTCATCGATTTGTGCTTCTACACCTATGTTCCCAAACCATCATACACTCATACTGTTTTCACTTTGCCAAGTTATCGAACAACCTGGCCCCAAAATTATGGATTATAAAAGGATAGCAGCATAAGGGAAAAATACACATTTTGAACCCAAAAACCCATTTGAGTTTTTAAGTTCAAAATACAGGCCTATCTCCTCCCCTACAGCCTGCCTGTCCATCTCCAAAAATACCCTTTTTAATAATTATACGCTCCTCCTTTGCATTGAAAAAAAGCAAACAGTAAAGTTGCCAGATGCGGCCATCCTTTCATCCATTTGTCCTTCTGCATCTATTTTTCCCAAACCATGCACTCATACTGTTATTATGTCGCCAAGTAATTAGACTCACTGGCCCAAAAATTATGGATTATTAAAGGATAGCAGCATAAGGGAAAAATACACATTTTGAACCCAAAAACCCATTTGAGTTTTTAAGTTCAAAATACAGGCCTACCTCCTCCCCTACAGCCTGCCTGTCCATCTCCAAAAATACCCTTTTTAATAATTATACACTCCTCCTTTGCATTGAAAAAAAGCAAACAGTAAAGTTGCCAGATGCGGGCATCCTTTCATCCATTTGTCCTTCTGCATCTATTTTCCCAAACCATGCACTCATACTGTTATTATGTCGCCAAGTAATTAGACTACCTGGCCCAAAAATTATGGATTATAAAAGGATAGCAGCATTAGTTAAAAATACACATTTTGAACCCAAAAACCCATTTGAGTTTTTAAGTTCAAAATACAGGCCTACCTCCTCCCCTACAGCCTGCCTGTCCATCTCCAAAAATACCCTTTTTAATAATTATACGCTCCTCCTTTGCATTGAAAAAAAGCAAACAATAAAGTTGCCAGATGCGGCCATCCTTTCATCCATTTGTCCTTCTGCATCTATTTTCCCAAACCATGCACTCATACTGTTATTATGTCGCCAAGTAATTAGACTACCTGGCCCAAAAATTATGGATTATAAAAGGATAGCAGCATTAGTGAAAAATACACATTTTGAACCCAAAAACCCATTTGAGTTTTTAAGTTCAAAATACAGGCCTACCTCCTCCCCTACAGCCTGCCTGTCCATCTCCAAAAATACCCTTTTTAATAATTATACGCTCCTCCTTTGCATTGAAAAAAAGCAAACAGTAAAGTTGCCAGATGCGGCCATCCTTTCATCCATTTGTCCTTCTGCATCTATTTTCCCAAACCATGCACTCATACTGTTATTATGTCGCCAAGTAATTAGACTACCTGGCCCAAAAATTATGGATTATAAAAGGATAGCAGCATTAGTGAAAAATACACATTTTGAAGCCAAAAACCCATTTGAGTTTTTAAGTTCAAAATACAGGCCTACCTCCTCCCCTACAGCCTGCCTGTCCATCTCCAAAAATAAAGTTTTTAATAATTATACACTCTTCGTTTGCTTTGGAAAACAAACAGTTAAGTTGCCATATGCTGCTATCCTTTCATCGATTTGTGCTTCTACACCTATGTTCCCAAACCATCATACACTCATACTGTTTTCACTTTGCCAAGTTATCGGACAACCTGGCCCCAAAATTATGGATTATAAAAGGATAGCAGCATAAGGGAAAAAATACACATTTTGAACCCAAAAACCCATTTGAGTTTTTAAGTTCAAAATCCAGGCCTACCTCCTCCCCATCAGCCTGCCTGTCCATCTCCAAAAATACCCTGTTTTAATAATTATGCACTCTTCATTTGCTTTGGAAAAGCAAATAGTTAAGTTGCCATATGCTGCTATCCTTTCATCGATTTGTGCTTCTACACCTATGTTCCCAAACCATCATACACTCATACTGTTTTCACTTTGCCAAGTTATCGGACAACCTGGCCCCAAAATTATGGATTATAAAAGGATAGCAGCATAAGGGAAAAATACACATTTTGAACCCAAAAACCCATTTGAGTTTTGAAGTTCAAAATACAGGCCTACCTCCACCCCTACAGCCTGCCTGTCCATCTCCAAAAATACCCTTTTTAATAATTATACGCTCCTCCTTTGCATTGAAAAAAAGCAAACAGTAAAGTTGCCAGATGCGGCCATCCTTTCATCCATTTGTCCTTCTGCATCTATTTTCCCAAACCATGCACTCATACTGTTATTATGTCGCCAAGTAATTAGACTACCTGGCCCAAAAATTATGGATTATAAAAGGATAGCAGCATTAGTGAAAAATACACATTTTGAACCCAAAAACCCATTTGAGTTTTTAAGTTCAAAATACAGGCCTACCTCCTCCCCTACAGCCTGCCTGTCCATCTCCAAAAATACCCTTTTTAATAATTATACGCTCCTCCTTTGCATTGAAAAAAAGCAAACAGTAAAGTTGCCAGATGCGGCCATCCTTTCATCCATTTGTCCTTCTGCATCTATTTTCCCAAACCATGCACTCATACTGTTATTATGTCGCCAAGTAATTAGACTACCTGGCCCAAAAATTATGGATTATAAAAGGATAGCAGCATTAGTGAAAAATACACATTTTGAAGCCAAAAACCCATTTGAGTTTTTAAGTTCAAAATACAGGCCTACCTCCTCCCCTACAGCCTGCCTGTCCATCTCCAAAAATAAAGTTTTTAATAATTATACACTCTTCGTTTGCTTTGGAAAACAAACAGTTAAGTTGCCATATGCTGCTATCCTTTCATCCATTTGTGCTTCTACACCTATGTTCCCAAACCATCATACACTCATACTGTTTTCACTTTGCCAAGTTATCGAACAACCTGGCCCCAAAATTATGGATTATAAAAGGATAGCAGCATAAGGGAAAAATACACATTTTGAACCCAAAAACCCATTTGAGTTTTTAAGTTCAAAATACAGGCCTACCTCCTCCCCTACAGCCTGCCTGTCCATCTCCAAAAATACCCTTTTTAATAATTATACGCTCCTCCTTTGCATTGAAAAAAAGCAAACAGTAAAGTTGCCAGATGCGGCCATCCTTTCATCCATTTGTCCTTCTGCATCTATTTTTCCCAAACCATGCACTCATACTGTTATTATGTCGCCAAGTAATTAGACTCACTGGCCCAAAAATTATGGATTATTAAAGGATAGCAGCATAAGGGAAAAATACACATTTTGAACCCAAAAACCCATTTGAGTTTTTAAGTTCAAAATACAGGCCTACCTCCTCCCCTACAGCCTGCCTGTCCATCTCCAAAAATACCCTTTTTAATAATTATACACTCCTCCTTTGCATTGAAAAAAAGCAAACAGTAAAGTTGCCAGATGCGGGCATCCTTTCATCCATTTGTCCTTCTGCATCTATTTTCCCAAACCATGCACTCATACTGTTATTATGTCGCCAAGTAATTAGACTACCTGGCCCAAAAATTATGGATTATAAAAGGATAGCAGCATTAGTTAAAAATACACATTTTGAACCCAAAAACCCATTTGAGTTTTTAAGTTCAAAATACAGGCCTACCTCCTCCCCTACAGCCTGCCTGTCCATCTCCAAAAATACCCTTTTTAATAATTATACGCTCCTCCTTTGCATTGAAAAAAAGCAAACAATAAAGTTGCCAGATGCGGCCATCCTTTCATCCATTTGTCCTTCTGCATCTATTTTCCCAAACCATGCACTCATACTGTTATTATGTCGCCAAGTAATTAGACTACCTGGCCCAAAAATTATGGATTATAAAAGGATAGCAGCATTAGTGAAAAATACACATTTTGAAGCCAAAAACCCATTTGAGTTTTTAAGTTCAAAATACAGGCCTACCTCCTCCCCTACAGCCTGCCTGTCCATCTCCAAAAATAAAGTTTTTAATAATTATACACTCTTCGTTTGCTTTGGAAAACAAACAGTTAAGTTGCCATATGCTGCTATCCTTTCATCGATTTGTGCTTCTACACCTATGTTCCCAAACCATCATACACTCATACTGTTTTCACTTTGCCAAGTTATCGGACAACCTGGCCCCAAAATTATGGATTATAAAAGGATAGCAGCATAAGGGAAAAAATACACATTTTGAACCCAAAAACCCATTTGAGTTTTTAAGTTCAAAATCCAGGCCTACCTCCTCCCCATCAGCCTGCCTGTCCATCTCCAAAAATACCCTGTTTTAATAATTATGCACTCTTCATTTGCTTTGGAAAAGCAAATAGTTAAGTTGCCATATGCTGCTATCCTTTCATCGATTTGTGCTTCTACACCTATGTTCCCAAACCATCATACACTCATACTGTTTTCACTTTGCCAAGTTATCGGACAACCTGGCCCCAAAATTATGGATTATAAAAGGATAGCAGCATAAGGGAAAAATACACATTTTGAACCCAAAAACCCATTTGAGTTTTGAAGTTCAAAATACAGGCCTACCTCCACCCCTACAGCCTGCCTGTCCATCTCCAAAAATACCCTTTTTAATAATTATACGCTCCTCCTTTGCATTGAAAAAAAGCAAACAGTAAAGTTGCCAGATGCGGCCATCCTTTCATCCATTTGTCCTTCTGCATCTATTTTCCCAAACCATGCACTCATACTGTTATTATGTCGCAAAGTAATTAGACTACCTGGCCCAAAAATTATGGATTATAAAAGGATAGCAGCATAAGGGAAAAATACACATTTTGAACCCAAAAACCCATTTGAGTTTTTAAGTTCAAAATACAGGCCTACCTCCTCCCCTACAGCCTGCCTGTCCATCTCCAAAAATACCCTTTTTAATAATTATACGCTCCTCCTTTGCATTGAAAAAAAGCAAACAGTAAAGTTGCCAGATGCGGCCATCCTTTCATCCATTTGTCCTTCTGCATCTATTTTTCCCAAACCATGCACTCATACTGTTATTATGTCGCCAAGTAATTAGACTCACTGGCCCAAAAATTATGGATTATTAAAGGATAGCAGCATAAGGGAAAAATACACATTTTGAACCCAAAAACCCATTTGAGTTTTTAAGTTCAAAATACAGGCCTACCTCCTCCCCTACAGCCTGCCTGTCCATCTCCAAAAATAAAGTTTTTAATAATTATACACTCTTCGTTTGCTTTGGAAAACAAACAGTTAAGTTGCCATATGCTGCTATCCTTTCATCGATTTGTGCTTCTACACCTATGTTCCCAAACCATCATACACTCATACTGTTTTCACTTTGCCAAGTTATCGAACAACCTGGCCCCAAAATTATGGATTATAAAAGGATAGCAGCATAAGGGAAAAATACACATTTTGAACCCAAAAACCCATTTGAGTTTTTAAGTTCAAAATACAGGCCTACCTCCTCCCCTACAGCCTGCCTGTCCATCTCCAAAAATACCCTTTTTAATAATTATACACTCCTCCTTTGCATTGAAAAAAAGCAAACAGTAAAGTTGCCAGATGCGGGCATCCTTTCATCCATTTGTCCTTCTGCATCTATTTTCCCAAACCATGCACTCATACTGTTATTATGTCGCCAAGTAATTAGACTACCTGGCCCAAAAATTATGGATTATAAAAGGATAGCAGCATTAGTGAAAAATACACATTTTGAACCCAAAAACCCATTTGAGTTTTTAAGTTCAAAATACAGGCCTACCTCCTCCCCTACAGCCTGCCTGTCCATCTCCAAAAATACCCTTTTTAATAATTATACGCTCCTCCTTTGCATTGAAAAAAAGCAAACAGTAAAGTTGCCAGATGCGGCCATCCTTTCATCCATTTGTCCTTCTGCATCTATTTTCCCAAACCATGCACTCATACTGTTATTATGTCGCCAAGTAATTAGACTACCTGGCCCAAAAATTATGGATTATAAAAGGATAGCAGCATTAGTGAAAAATACACATTTTGAAGCCAAAAACCCATTTGAGTTTTTAAGTTCAAAATACAGGCCTACCTCCTCCCCTACAGCCTGCCTGTCCATCTCCAAAAATAAAGTTTTTAATAATTATACACTCTTCGTTTGCTTTGGAAAACAAACAGTTAAGTTGCCATATGCTGCTATCCTTTCATCGATTTGTGCTTCTACACCTATGTTCCCAAACCATCATACACTCATACTGTTTTCACTTTGCCAAGTTATCGAACAACCTGGCCCCAAAATTATGGATTATAAAAGGATAGCAGCATAAGGGAAAAATACACATTTTGAACCCAAAAACCCATTTGAGTTTTTAAGTTCAAAATACAGGCCTACCTCCTCCCCTACAGCCTGCCTGTCCATCTCCAAAAATACCCTTTTTAATAATTATACGCTCCTCCTTTGCATTGAAAAAAAGCAAACAGTAAAGTTGCCAGATGCGGCCATCCTTTCATCCATTTGTCCTTCTGCATCTATTTTTCCCAAACCATGCACTCATACTGTTATTATGTCGCCAAGTAATTAGACTCACTGGCCCAAAAATTATGGATTATTAAAGGATAGCAGCATAAGGGAAAAATACACATTTTGAACCCAAAAACCCATTTGAGTTTTTAAGTTCAAAATACAGGCCTACCTCCTCCCCTACAGCCTGCCTGTCCATCTCCAAAAATACCCTTTTTAATAATTATACACTCCTCCTTTGCATTGAAAAAAAGCAAACAGTAAAGTTGCCAGATGCGGGCATCCTTTCATCCATTTGTCCTTCTGCATCTATTTTCCCAAACCATGCACTCATACTGTTATTATGTCGCCAAGTAATTAGACTACCTGGCCCAAAAATTATGGATTATAAAAGGATAGCAGCATTAGTGAAAAATACACATTTTGAACCCAAAAACCCATTTGAGTTTTTAAGTTCAAAATACAGGCCTACCTCCTCCCCTACAGCCTGCCTGTCCATCTCCAAAAACACCCTTTTTAATAATTATACGCTCCTCCTTTGCATTGAAAAAAAGCAAACAGTAAAGTTGCCAGATGCGGCCATCCTTTCATCCATTTGTCCTTCTGCATCTATTTTCCCAAACCATGCACTCATACTGTTATTATGTCGCCAAGTAATTAGACTACCTGGCCCAAAAATTATGGATTATAAAAGGATAGCAGCATTAGTGAAAAATACACATTTTGAAGCCAAAAACCCATTTGAGTTTTTAAGTTCAAAATACAGGCCTACCTCCTCCCCTACAGCCTGCCTGTCCATCTCCAAAAATAAAGTTTTTAATAATTATACACTCTTCGTTTGCTTTGGAAAACAAACAGTTAAGTTGCCATATGCTGCTATCCTTTCATCGATTTGTGCTTCTACACCTATGTTCCCAAACCATCATACACTCATACTGTTTTCACTTTGCCAAGTTATCGGACAACCTGGCCCCAAAATTATGGATTATAAAAGGATAGCAGCATAAGGGAAAAAATACACATTTTGAACCCAAAAACCCATTTGAGTTTTTAAGTTCAAAATCCAGGCCTACCTCCTCCCCATCAGCCTGCCTGTCCATCTCCAAAAATACCCTGTTTTAATAATTATGCACTCTTCATTTGCTTTGGAAAAGCAAATAGTTAAGTTGCCATATGCTGCTATCCTTTCATCGATTTGTGCTTCTACACCTATGTTCCCAAACCATCATACACTCATACTGTTTTCACTTTGCCAAGTTATCGGACAACCTGGCCCCAAAATTATGGATTATAAAAGGATAGCAGCATAAGGGAAAAATACACATTTTGAACCCAAAAACCCATTTGAGTTTTTAAGTTCAAAATACAGGCCTACCTCCACCCCTACAGCCTGCCTGTCCATCTCCAAAAATACGCTTTTTAATAATTATACGCTCCTCCTTTGCATTGAAAAAAAGCAAACAGTAAAGTTGCCAGATGCGGCCATCCTTTCATCCATTTGTCCTTCTGCATCTATTTTCCCAAACCATGCACTCATACTGTTATTATGTCGCCAAGTAATTAGACTACCTGGCCCAAAAATTATGGATTATAAAAGGATAGCAGCATAAGGGAAAAATACACATTTTGAACCCAAAAACCCATTTGAGTTTTTAAGTTCAAAATACAGGCCTACCTCCTCCCCTACAGCCTGCCTGTCCATCTCCAAAAATACCCTTTTTAATAATTATACGCTCCTCCTTTGCATTGAAAAAAAGCAAACAATAAAGTTGCCAGATGCGGCCATCCTTTCATCCATTTGTCCTTCTGCATCTATTTTCCCAAACCATGCACTCATACTGTTATTATGTCGCCAAGTAATTAGACTACCTGGCCCAAAAATTATGGATTATAAAAGGATAGCAGCATTAGTGAAAAATACACATTTTGAACCCAAAAACCCATTTGAGTTTTTAAGTTCAAAATACAGGCCTACCTCCTCCCCTACAGCCTGCCTGTCCATCTCCAAAAATACCCTTTTTAATAATTATACGCTCCTCCTTTGCATTGAAAAAAAGCAAACAGTAAAGTTGCCAGATGCGGCCATCCTTTCATCCATTTGTCCTTCTGCATCTATTTTCCCAAACCATGCACTCATACTGTTATTATGTCGCCAAGTAATTAGACTACCTGGCCCAAAAATTATGGATTATAAAAGGATAGCAGCATTAGTGAAAAATACACATTTTGAAGCCAAAAACCCATTTGAGTTTTTAAGTTCAAAATACAGGCCTACCTCCTCCCCTACAGCCTGCCTGTCCATCTCCAAAAATAAAGTTTTTAATAATTATACACTCTTCGTTTGCTTTGGAAAACAAACAGTTAAGTTGCCATATGCTGCTATCCTTTCATCGATTTGTGCTTCTACACCTATGTTCCCAAACCATCATACACTCATACTGTTTTCACTTTGCCAAGTTATCGGACAACCTGGCCCCAAAATTATGGATTATAAAAGGATAGCAGCATAAGGGAAAAAATACACATTTTGAACCCAAAAACCCATTTGAGTTTTTAAGTTCAAAATCCAGGCCTACCTCCTCCCCATCAGCCTGCCTGTCCATCTCCAAAAATACCCTGTTTTAATAATTATGCACTCTTCATTTGCTTTGGAAAAGCAAATAGTTAAGTTGCCATATGCTGCTATCCTTTCATCGATTTGTGCTTCTACACCTATGTTCCCAAACCATCATACACTCATACTGTTTTCACTTTGCCAAGTTATCGGACAACCTGGCCCCAAAATTATGGATTATAAAAGGATAGCAGCATAAGGGAAAAATACACATTTTGAACCCAAAAACCCATTTGAGTTTTTAAGTTCAAAATACAGGCCTACCTCCACCCCTACAGCCTGCCTGTCCATCTCCAAAAATACCCTTTTTAATAATTATACGCTCCTCCTTTGCATTGAAAAAAAGCAAACAGTAAAGTTGCCAGATGCGGCCATCCTTTCATCCATTTGTCCTTCTGCATCTATTTTCCCAAACCATGCACTCATACTGTTATTATGTCGCCAAGTAAGTAGACTACCTGGCCCAAAAATTATGGATTATAAAAGGATAGCAGCATAAGGGAAAAATACACATTTTGAACCCAAAAACCCATTTGAGTTTTTAAGTTCAAAATACAGGCCTACCTCCTCCCCTACAGCCTGCCTGTCCATCTCCAAAAATACCCTTTTTAATAATTATACGCTCCTCCTTTGCATTGAAAAAAAGCAAACAATAAAGTTGCCAGATGCGGCCATCCTTTCATCCATTTGTCCTTCTGCATCTATTTTCCCAAACCATGCACTCATACTGTTATTATGTCGCCAAGTAATTAGACTACCTGGCCCAAAAATTATGGATTATAAAAGGATAGCAGCATTAGTGAAAAATACACATTTTGAACCCAAAAACCCATTTGAGTTTTTAAGTTCAAAATACAGGCCTACCTCCTCCCCTACAGCCTGCCTGTCCATCTCCAAAAATACCCTTTTTAATAATTATACGCTCCTCCTTTGCATTGAAAAAAAGCAAACAGTAAAGTTGCCAGATGCGGCCATCCTTTCATCCATTTGTCCTTCTGCATCTATTTTCCCAAACCATGCACTCATACTGTTATTATGTCGCCAAGTAATTAGACTACCTGGCCCAAAAATTATGGATTATAAAAGGATAGCAGCATTAGTGAAAAATACACATTTTGAAGCCAAAAACCCATTTGAGTTTTTAAGTTCAAAATACAGGCCTACCTCCTCCCCTACAGCCTGCCTGTCCATCTCCAAAAATAAAGTTTTTAATAATTATACACTCTTCGTTTGCTTTGGAAAACAAACAGTTAAGTTGCCATATGCTGCTATCCTTTCATCGATTTGTGCTTCTACACCTATGTTCCCAAACCATCATACACTCATACTGTTTTCACTTTGCCAAGTTATCGGACAACCTGGCCCCAAAATTATGGATTATAAAAGGATAGCAGCATAAGGGAAAAAATACACATTTTGAACCCAAAAACCCATTTGAGTTTTTAAGTTCAAAATCCAGGCCTACCTCCTCCCCATCAGCCTGCCTGTCCATCTCCAAAAATACCCTGTTTTAATAATTATGCACTCTTCATTTGCTTTGGAAAAGCAAATAGTTAAGTTGCCATATGCTGCTATCCTTTCATCGATTTGTGCTTCTACACCTATGTTCCCAAACCATCATACACTCATACTGTTTTCACTTTGCCAAGTTATCGGACAACCTGGCCCCAAAATTATGGATTATAAAAGGATAGCAGCATAAGGGAAAAATACACATTTTGAACCCAAAAACCCATTTGAGTTTTTAAGTTCAAAATACAGGCCTACCTCCACCCCTACAGCCTGCCTGTCCATCTCCAAAAATACCCTTTTTAATAATTATACGCTCCTCCTTTGCATTGAAAAAAAGCAAACAGTAAAGTTGCCAGATGCGGCCATCCTTTCATCCATTTGTCCTTCTGCATCTATTTTCCCAAACCATGCACTCATACTGTTATTATGTCGCCAAGTAATTAGACTACCTGGCCCAAAAATTATGGATTATAAAAGGATAGCAGCATTAGTTAAAAATACACATTTTGAACCCAAAAACCCATTTGAGTTTTTAAGTTCAAAATACAGGCCTACCTCCTCCCCTACAGCCTGCCTGTCCATCTCCAAAAATACCCTTTTTAATAATTATACGCTCCTCCTTTGCATTGAAAAAAAGCAAACAATAAAGTTGCCAGATGCGGCCATCCTTTCATCCATTTGTCCTTCTGCATCTATTTTCCCAAACCATGCACTCATACTGTTATTATGTCGCCAAGTAATTAGACTACCTGGCCCAAAAATTATGGATTATAAAAGGATAGCAGCATTAGTGAAAAATACACATTTTGAACCCAAAAACCCATTTGAGTTTTTAAGTTCAAAATACAGGCCTACCTCCTCCCCTACAGCCTGCCTGTCCATCTCCAAAAATACCCTTTTTAATAATTATACGCTCCTCCTTTGCATTGAAAAAAAGCAAACAGTAAAGTTGCCAGATGCGGCCATCCTTTCATCCATTTGTCCTTCTGCATCTATTTTCCCAAACCATGCACTCATACTGTTATTATGTCGCCAAGTAATTAGACTACCTGGCCCAAAAATTATGGATTATAAAAGGATAGCAGCATTAGTGAAAAATACACATTTTGAAGCCAAAAACCCATTTGAGTTTTTAAGTTCAAAATACAGGCCTACCTCCTCCCCTACAGCCTGCCTGTCCATCTCCAAAAATAAAGTTTTTAATAATTATACACTCTTCGTTTGCTTTGGAAAACAAACAGTTAAGTTGCCATATGCTGCTATCCTTTCATCGATTTGTGCTTCTACACCTATGTTCCCAAACCATCATACACTCATACTGTTTTCACTTTGCCAAGTTATCGGACAACCTGGCCCCAAAATTATGGATTATAAAAGGATAGCAGCATAAGGGAAAAAATACACATTTTGAACCCAAAAACCCATTTGAGTTTTTAAGTTCAAAATCCAGGCCTACCTCCTCCCCATCAGCCTGCCTGTCCATCTCCAAAAATACCCTGTTTTAATAATTATGCACTCTTCATTTGCTTTGGAAAAGCAAATAGTTAAGTTGCCATATGCTGCTATCCTTTCATCGATTTGTGCTTCTACACCTATGTTCCCAAACCATCATACACTCATACTGTTTTCACTTTGCCAAGTTATCGGACAACCTGGCCCCAAAATTATGGATTATAAAAGGATAGCAGCATAAGGGAAAAATACACATTTTGAACCCAAAAACCCATTTGAGTTTTTAAGTTCAAAATACAGGCCTACCTCCACCCCTACAGCCTGCCTGTCCATCTCCAAAAATACCCTTTTTAATAATTATACGCTCCTCCTTTGCATTGAAAAAAAGCAAACAGTAAAGTTGCCAGATGCGGCCATCCTTTCATCCATTTGTCCTTCTGCATCTATTTTCCCAAACCATGCACTCATACTGTTATTATGTCGCCAAGTAATTAGACTACCTGGCCCAAAAATTATGGATTATAAAAGGATAGCAGCATAAGGGAAAAATACACATTTTGAACCCAAAAACCCATTTGAGTTTTTAAGTTCAAAATACAGGCCTACCTCCTCCCCTACAGCCTGCCTGTCCATCTCCAAAAATACCCTTTTTAATAATTATACGCTCCTCCTTTGCATTGAAAAAAAGCAAACAATAAAGTTGCCAGATGCGGCCATCCTTTCATCCATTTGTCCTTCTGCATCTATTTTCCCAAACCATGCACTCATACTGTTATTATGTCGCCAAGTAATTAGACTACCTGGCCCAAAAATTATGGATTATAAAAGGATAGCAGCATTAGTGAAAAATACACATTTTGAACCCAAAAACCCATTTGAGTTTTTAAGTTCAAAATACAGGCCTACCTCCTCCCCTACAGCCTGCCTGTCCATCTCCAAAAATACCCTTTTTAATAATTATACGCTCCTCCTTTGCATTGAAAAAAAGCAAACAGTAAAGTTGCCAGATGCGGCCATCCTTTCATCCATTTGTCCTTCTGCATCTATTTTCCCAAACCATGCACTCATACTGTTATTATGTCGCCAAGTAATTAGACTACCTGGCCCAAAAATTATGGATTATAAAAGGATAGCAGCATTAGTGAAAAATACACATTTTGAAGCCAAAAACCCATTTGAGTTTTTAAGTTCAAAATACAGGCCTACCTCCTCCCCTACAGCCTGCCTGTCCATCTCCAAAAATAAAGTTTTTAATAATTATACACTCTTCGTTTGCTTTGGAAAACAAACAGTTAAGTTGCCATATGCTGCTATCCTTTCATCGATTTGTGCTTCTACACCTATGTTCCCAAACCATCATACACTCATACTGTTTTCACTTTGCCAAGTTATCGGACAACCTGGCCCCAAAATTATGGATTATAAAAGGATAGCAGCATAAGGGAAAAAATACACATTTTGAACCCAAAAACCCATTTGAGTTTTTAAGTTCAAAATCCAGGCCTACCTCCTCCCCATCAGCCTGCCTGTCCATCTCCAAAAATACCCTGTTTTAATAATTATGCACTCTTCATTTGCTTTGGAAAAGCAAATAGTTAAGTTGCCATATGCTGCTATCCTTTCATCGATTTGTGCTTCTACACCTATGTTCCCAAACCATCATACACTCATACTGTTTTCACTTTGCCAAGTTATCGGACAACCTGGCCCCAAAATTATGGATTATAAAAGGATAGCAGCATAAGGGAAAAATACACATTTTGAACCCAAAAACCCATTTGAGTTTTTAAGTTCAAAATACAGGCCTACCTCCACCCCTACAGCCTGCCTGTCCATCTCCAAAAATACCCTTTTTAATAATTATACGCTCCTCCTTTGCATTGAAAAAAAGCAAACAGTAAAGTTGCCAGATGCGGCCATCCTTTCATCCATTTGTCCTTCTGCATCTATTTTCCCAAACCATGCACTCATACTGTTATTATGTCGCCAAGTAATTAGACTACCTGGCCCAAAAATTATGGATTATAAAAGGATAGCAGCATAAGGGAAAAATACACATTTTGAACCCAAAAACCCATTTGAGTTTTTAAGTTCAAAATACAGGCCTACCTCCTCCCCTACAGCCTGCCTGTCCATCTCCAAAAATACCCTTTTTAATAATTATACGCTCCTCCTTTGCATTGAAAAAAAGCAAACAATAAAGTTGCCAGATGCGGCCATCCTTTCATCCATTTGTCCTTCTGCATCTATTTTCCCAAACCATGCACTCATACTGTTATTATGTCGCCAAGTAATTAGACTACCTGGCCCAAAAATTATGGATTATAAAAGGATAGCAGCATTAGTGAAAAATACACATTTTGAACCCAAAAACCCATTTGAGATTTTAAGTTCAAAATACAGGCCTACCTCCTCCCCTACAGCCTGCCTGTCCATCTCCAAAAATACCCTTTTTAATAATTATACGCTCCTCCTTTGCATTGAAAAAAAGCAAACAGTAAAGTTGCCAGATGCGGCCATCCTTTCATCCATTTGTCCTTCTGCATCTATTTTCCCAAACCATGCACTCATACTGTTATTATGTCGCCAAGTAATTAGACTACCTGGCCCAAAAATTATGGATTATAAAAGGATAGCAGCATTAGTGAAAAATACACATTTTGAAGCCAAAAACCCATTTGAGTTTTTAAGTTCAAAATACAGGCCTACCTCCTCCCCTACAGCCTGCCTGTCCATCTCCAAAAATAAAGTTTTTAATAATTATACACTCTTCGTTTGCTTTGGAAAACAAACAGTTAAGTTGCCATATGCTGCTATCCTTTCATCGATTTGTGCTTCTACACCTATGTTCCCAAACCATCATACACTCATACTGTTTTCACTTTGCCAAGTTATCGGACAACCTGGCCCCAAAATTATGGATTATAAAAGGATAGCAGCATAAGGGAAAAAATACACATTTTGAACCCAAAAACCCATTTGAGTTTTTAAGTTCAAAATCCAGGCCTACCTCCTCCCCATCAGCCTGCCTGTCCATCTCCAAAAATACCCTGTTTTAATAATTATGCACTCTTCATTTGCTTTGGAAAAGCAAATAGTTAAGTTGCCATATGCTGCTATCCTTTCATCGATTTGTGCTTCTACACCTATGTTCCCAAACCATCATACACTCATACTGTTTTCACTTTGCCAAGTTATCGGACAACCTGGCCCCAAAATTATGGATTATAAAAGGATAGCAGCATAAGGGAAAAATACACATTTTGAACCCAAAAACCCATTTGAGTTTTTAAGTTCAAAATACAGGCCTACCTCCTCCCCTACAGCCTGCCTGTCCATCTCCAAAAATACCCTTTTTAATAATTATACGCTCCTCCTTTGCATTGAAAAAAAGCAAACAGTAAAGTTGCCAGATGCGGCCATCCTTTCATCCATTTGTCCTTCTGCATCTATTTTCCCAAACCATGCACTCATACTGTTATTATGTCGCCAAGTAATTAGACTACCTGGCCCAAAAATTATGGATTATAAAAGGATAGCAGCATTAGTGAAAAATACACATTTTGAAGCCAAAAACCCATTTGAGTTTTTAAGTTCAAAATACAGGCCTACCTCCTCCCCTACAGCCTGCCTGTCCATCTCCAAAAATAAAGTTTTTAATAATTATACACTCTTCGTTTGCTTTGGAAAACAAACAGTTAAGTTGCCATATGCTGCTATCCTTTCATCGATTTGTGCTTCTACACCTATGTTCCCAAACCATCATACACTCATACTGTTTTCACTTTGCCAAGTTATCGGACAACCTGGCCCCAAAATTATGGATTATAAAAGGATAGCAGCATAAGGGAAAAAATACACATTTTGAACCCAAAAACCCATTTGAGTTTTTAAGTTCAAAATCCAGGCCTACCTCCTCCCCATCAGCCTGCCTGTCCATCTCCAAAAATACCCTGTTTTAATAATTATGCACTCTTCATTTGCTTTGGAAAAGCAAATAGTTAAGTTGCCATATGCTGCTATCCTTTCATCGATTTGTGCTTCTACACCTATGTTCCCAAACCATCATACACTCATACTGTTTTCACTTTGCCAAGTTATCGGACAACCTGGCCCCAAAATTATGGATTATAAAAGGATAGCAGCATAAGGGAAAAATACACATTTTGAACCCAAAAACCCATTTGAGTTTTTAAGTTCAAAATACAGGCCTACCTCCACCCCTACAGCCTGCCTGTCCATCTCCAAAAATACCCTTTTTAATAATTATACGCTCCTCCTTTGCATTGAAAAAAAGCAAACAGTAAAGTTGCCAGATGCGGCCATCCTTTCATCCATTTGTCCTTCTGCATCTATTTTCCCAAACCATGCACTCATACTGTTATTATGTCGCCAAGTAATTAGACTACCTGGCCCAAAAATTATGGATTATAAAAGGATAGCAGCATTAGTTAAAAATACACATTTTGAACCCAAAAACCCATTTGAGTTTTTAAGTTCAAAATACAGGCCTACCTCCTCCCCTACAGCCTGCCTGTCCATCTCCAAAAATACCCTTTTTAATAATTATACGCTCCTCCTTTGCATTGAAAAAAAGCAAACAATAAAGTTGCCAGATGCGGCCATCCTTTCATCCATTTGTCCTTCTGCATCTATTTTCCCAAACCATGCACTCATACTGTTATTATGTCGCCAAGTAATTAGACTACCTGGCCCAAAAATTATGGATTATAAAAGGATAGCAGCATTAGTGAAAAATACACATTTTGAACCCAAAAACCCATTTGAGTTTTTAAGTTCAAAATACAGGCCTACCTCCTCCCCTACAGCCTGCCTGTCCATCTCCAAAAATACCCTTTTTAATAATTATACGCTCCTCCTTTGCATTGAAAAAAAGCAAACAGTAAAGTTGCCAGATGCGGCCATCCTTTCATCCATTTGTCCTTCTGCATCTATTTTCCCAAACCATGCACTCATACTGTTATTATGTCGCCAAGTAATTAGACTACCTGGCCCAAAAATTATGGATTATAAAAGGATAGCAGCATTAGTGAAAAATACACATTTTGAAGCCAAAAACCCATTTGAGTTTTTAAGTTCAAAATACAGGCCTACCTCCTCCCCTACAGCCTGCCTGTCCATCTCCAAAAATAAAGTTTTTAATAATTATACACTCTTCGTTTGCTTTGGAAAACAAACAGTTAAGTTGCCATATGCTGCTATCCTTTCATCGATTTGTGCTTCTACACCTATGTTCCCAAACCATCATACACTCATACTGTTTTCACTTTGCCAAGTTATCGGACAACCTGGCCCCAAAATTATGGATTATAAAAGGATAGCAGCATAAGGGAAAAAATACACATTTTGAACCCAAAAACCCATTTGAGTTTTTAAGTTCAAAATCCAGGCCTACCTCCTCCCCATCAGCCTGCCTGTCCATCTCCAAAAATACCCTGTTTTAATAATTATGCACTCTTCATTTGCTTTGGAAAAGCAAATAGTTAAGTTGCCATATGCTGCTATCCTTTCATCGATTTGTGCTTCTACACCTATGTTCCCAAACCATCATACACTCATACTGTTTTCACTTTGCCAAGTTATCGGACAACCTGGCCCCAAAATTATGGATTATAAAAGGATAGCAGCATAAGGGAAAAATACACATTTTGAACCCAAAAACCCATTTGAGTTTTTAAGTTCAAAATACAGGCCTACCTCCACCCCTACAGCCTGCCTGTCCATCTCCAAAAATACCCTTTTTAATAATTATACGCTCCTCCTTTGCATTGAAAAAAAGCAAACAGTAAAGTTGCCAGATGCGGCCATCCTTTCATCCATTTGTCCTTCTGCATCTATTTTCCCAAACCATGCACTCATACTGTTATTATGTCGCCAAGTAATTAGACTACCTGGCCCAAAAATTATGGATTATAAAAGGATAGCAGCATTAGTGAAAAATACACATTTTGAAGCCAAAAACCCATTTGAGTTTTTAAGTTCAAAATACAGGCCTACCTCCTCCCCTACAGCCTGCCTGTCCATCTCCAAAAATACCCTTTTTAATAATTATACGCTCCTCCTTTGCATTGAAAAAAAGCAAACAGTAAAGTTGCCAGATGCGGCCATCCTTTCATCCATTTGTCCTTCTGCATCTATTTTCCCAAACCATGCACTCATACTGTTATTATGTCGCCAAGTAATTAGACTACCTGGCCCAAAAATTATGGATTATAAAAGGATAGCAGCATTAGTGAAAAATACACATTTTGAAGCCAAAAACCCATTTGAGTTTTTAAGTTCAAAATACAGGCCTACCTCCTCCCCTACAGCCTGCCTGTCCATCTCCAAAAATAAAGTTTTTAATAATTATACACTCTTCGTTTGCTTTGGAAAACAAACAGTTAAGTTGCCATATGCTGCTATCCTTTCATCGATTTGTGCTTCTACACCTATGTTCCCAAACCATCATACACTCATACTGTTTTCACTTTGCCAAGTTATCGAACAACCTGGCCCCAAAATTATGGATTATAAAAGGATAGCAGCATAAGGGAAAAATACACATTTTGAACCCAAAAACCCATTTGAGTTTTTAAGTTCAAAATACAGGCCTACCTCCTCCCCTACAGCCTGCCTGTCCATCTCCAAAAATACCCTTTTTAATAATTATACGCTCCTCCTTTGCATTGAAAAAAAGCAAACAGTAAAGTTGCCAGATGCGGCCATCCTTTCATCCATTTGTCCTTCTGCATCTATTTTTCCCAAACCATGCACTCATACTGTTATTATGTCGCCAAGTAATTAGACTCACTGGCCCAAAAATTATGGATTATTAAAGGATAGCAGCATAAGGGAAAAATACACATTTTGAACCCAAAAACCCATTTGAGTTTTTAAGTTCAAAATACAGGCCTACCTCCTCCCCTACAGCCTGCCTGTCCATCTCCAAAAATACCCTTTTTAATAATTATAC
This sequence comes from Hyla sarda, assembly GCF_029499605.1. Taxonomy (NCBI): domain Eukaryota; kingdom Metazoa; phylum Chordata; class Amphibia; order Anura; family Hylidae; genus Hyla; species Hyla sarda. The sequence continues at coordinate 83,386,581 of NC_079199.1, read as the reverse complement.
ACTCCTCCTTTGCATTGAAAAAAAGCAAACAGTAAAGTTGCCAGATGCGGGCATCCTTTCATCCATTTGTCCTTCTGCATCTATTTTCCCAAACCATGCACTCATACTGTTATTATGTCGCCAAGTAATTAGACTACCTGGCCCAAAAATTATGGATTATAAAAGGATAGCAGCATTAGTTAAAATACACATTTTGAACCCAAAAACCCATTTGAGTTTTTAAGTTCAAAATACAGGCCTACCTCCTCCCCTACAGCCTGCCTGTCCATCTCCAAAAATACCCTTTTTAATAATTATACGCTCCTCCTTTGCATTGAAAAAAAGCAAACAATAAAGTTGCCAGATGCGGCCATCCTTTCATCCATTTGTCCTTCTGCATCTATTTTCCCAAACCATGCACTCATACTGTTATTATGTCGCCAAGTAATTAGACTACCTGGCCCAAAAATTATGGATTATAAAAGGATAGCAGCATTAGTGAAAAATACACATTTTGAAGCCAAAAACCCATTTGAGTTTTTAAGTTCAAAATACAGGCCTACCTCCTCCCCTACAGCCTGCCTGTCCATCTCCAAAAATAAAGTTTTTAATAATTATACACTCTTCGTTTGCTTTGGAAAACAAACAGTTAAGTTGCCATATGCTGCTATCCTTTCATCGATTTGTGCTTCTACACCTATGTTCCCAAACCATCATACACTCATACTGTTTTCACTTTGCCAAGTTATCGGACAACCTGGCCCCAAAATTATGGATTATAAAAGGATAGCAGCATAAGGGAAAAAATACACATTTTGAACCCAAAAACCCATTTGAGTTTTTAAGTTCAAAATCCAGGCCTACCTCCTCCCCATCAGCCTGCCTGTCCATCTCCAAAAATACCCTGTTTTAATAATTATGCACTCTTCATTTGCTTTGGAAAAGCAAATAGTTAAGTTGCCATATGCTGCTATCCTTTCATCGATTTGTGCTTCTACACCTATGTTCCCAAACCATCATACACTCATACTGTTTTCACTTTGCCAAGTTATCGGACAACCTGGCCCCAAAATTATGGATTATAAAAGGATAGCAGCATAAGGGAAAAATACACATTTTGAACCCAAAAACCCATTTGAGTTTTGAAGTTCAAAATACAGGCCTACCTCCACCCCTACAGCCTGCCTGTCCATCTCCAAAAATACCCTTTTTAATAATTATACGCTCCTCCTTTGCATTGAAAAAAAGCAAACAGTAAAGTTGCCAGATGCGGCCATCCTTTCATCCATTTGTCCTTCTGCATCTATTTTCCCAAACCATGCACTCATACTGTTATTATGTCGCCAAGTAATTAGACTACCTGGCCCAAAAATTATGGATTATAAAAGGATAGCAGCATAAGGGAAAAATACACATTTTGAACCCAAAAACCCATTTGAGTTTTTAAGTTCAAAATACAGGCCTACCTCCTCCCCTACAGCCTGCCTGTCCATCTCCAAAAATACCCTTTTTAATAATTATACGCTCCTCCTTTGCATTGAAAAAAAGCAAACAATAAAGTTGCCAGATGCGGCCATCCTTTCATCCATTTGTCCTTCTGCATCTATTTTCCCAAACCATGCACTCATACTGTTATTATGTCGCCAAGTAATTAGACTACCTGGCCCAAAAATTATGGATTATAAAAGGATAGCAGCATTAGTGAAAAATACACATTTTGAAGCCAAAAACCCATTTGAGTTTTTAAGTTCAAAATACAGGCCTACCTCCTCCCCTACAGCCTGCCTGTCCATCTCCAAAAATAAAGTTTTTAATAATTATACACTCTTCGTTTGCTTTGGAAAACAAACAGTTAAGTTGCCATATGCTGCTATCCTTTCATCGATTTGTGCTTCTACACCTATGTTCCCAAACCATCATACACTCATACTGTTTTCACTTTGCCAAGTTATCGAACAACCTGGCCCCAAAATTATGGATTATAAAAGGATAGCAGCATAAGGGAAAAATACACATTTTGAACCCAAAAACCCATTTAAGTTTTTAAGTTCAAAATACAGGCCTACCTCCTCCCCTACAGCCTGCCTGTCCATCTCCAAAAATACCCTTTTTAATAATTATACGCTCCTCCTTTGCATTGAAAAAAAGCAAACAGTAAAGTTGCCAGATGCGGCCATCCTTTCATCCATTTGTCCTTCTGCATCTATTTTTCCCAAACCATGCACTCATACTGTTATTATGTCGCCAAGTAATTAGACTCACTGGCCCAAAAATTATGGATTATTAAAGGATAGCAGCATTAGTTAAAAATACACATTTTGAACCCAAAAACCCATTTGAGTTTTTAAGTTCAAAATACAGGCCTACCTCCTCCCCTACAGCCTGCCTGTCCATCTCCAAAAATACCCTTTTTAATAATTATACGCTCCTCCTTTGCATTGAAAAAAAGCAAACAATAAAGTTGCCAGATGCGGCCATCCTTTCATCCATTTGTCCTTCTGCATCTATTTTCCCAAACCATGCACTCATACTGTTATTATGTCGCCAAGTAATTAGACTACCTGGCCCAAAAATTATGGATTATAAAAGGATAGCAGCATTAGTGAAAAATACACATTTTGAACCCAAAAACCCATTTGAGTTTTTAAGTTCAAAATACAGGCCTACCTCCTCCCCTACAGCCTGCCTGTCCATCTCCAAAAATACCCTTTTTAATAATTATACGCTCCTCCTTTGCATTGAAAAAAAGCAAACAGTAAAGTTGCCAGATGCGGCCATCCTTTCATCCATTTGTCCTTCTGCATCTATTTTCCCAAACCATGCACTCATACTGTTATTATGTCGCCAAGTAATTAGACTACCTGGCTCAAAAATTATGGATTATAAAAGGATAGCAGCATTAGTGAAAAATACACATTTTGAAGCCAAAAACCCATTTGAGTTTTTAAGTTCAAAATACAAGCCTACCTCCTCCCCTACAGCCTGCCTGTCCATCTCCAAAAATAAAGTTTTTAATAATTATACACTCTTCGTTTGCTTTGGAAAACAAACAGTTAAGTTGCCATGTGCTGCTATCCTTTCATCGATTTGTGCTTCTACACCTATGTTCCCAAACCATCATACACTCATACTGTTTTCACTTTGCCAAGTTATCGGACAACCTGGCCCCAAAATTATGGATTATAAAAGGATAGCAGCATAAGGGAAAAAATACACATTTTGAACCCAAAAACCCATTTGAGTTTTTAAGTTCAAAATCCAGGCCTACCTCCTCCCCATCAGCCTGCCTGTCCATCTCCAAAAATACCCTGTTTTAATAATTATGCACTCTTCATTTGCTTTGGAAAAGCAAATAGTTAAGTTGCCATATGCTGCTATCCTTTCATCGATTTGTGCTTCTACACCTATGTTCCCAAACCATCATACACTCATACTGTTTTCACTTTGCCAAGTTATCGGACAACCTGGCCCCAAAATTATGGATTATAAAAGGATAGCAGCATAAGGGAAAAATACACATTTTGAACCCAAAAACCCATTTGAGTTTTTAAGTTCAAAATACAGGCCTACCTCCACCCCTACAGCCTGCCTGTCCATCTCCAAAAATACCCTTTTTAATAATTATACGCTCCTCCTTTGCATTGAAAAAAAGCAAACAGTAAAGTTGCCAGATGCGGCCATCCTTTCATCCATTTGTCCTTCTGCATCTATTTTCCCAAACCATGCACTCATACTGTTATTATGTCGCCAAGTAATTAGACTACCTGGCCCAAAAATTATGGATTATAAAAGGATAGCAGCATTAGTGAAAAATACACATTTTGAACCCAAAAACCCATTTGAGTTTTTAAGTTCAAAATACAGGCCTACCTCCTCCCCTACAGCCTGCCTGTCCATCTCCAAAAATACCCTTTTTAATAATTATACGCTCCTCCTTTGCATTGAAAAAAAAGCAAACAGTAAAGTTGCCAGATGCGGCCATCCTTTCATCCATTTGTCCTTCTGCATCTATTTTCCCAAACCATGCACTCATACTGTTATTATGTCGCCAAGTAATTAGACTACCTGGCCCAAAAATTATGGATTATAAAAGGATAGCAGCATTAGTGAAAAATACACATTTTGAAGCCAAAAACCCATTTGAGTTTTTAAGTTCAAAATACAGGCCTACCTCCTCCCCTACAGCCTGCCTGTCCATCTCCAAAAATAAAGTTTTTAATAATTATACACTCTTCGTTTGCTTTGGAAAACAAACAGTTAAGTTGCCATATGCTGCTATCCTTTCATCGATTTGTGCTTCTACACCTATGTTCCCAAACCATCATACACTCATACTGTTTTCACTTTGCCAAGTTATCGAACAACCTGGCCCCAAAATTATGGATTATAAAAGGATAGCAGCATAAGGGAAAAATACACATTTTGAACCCAAAAACCCATTTGAGTTTTTAAGTTCAAAATACAGGCCTACCTCCTCCCCTACAGCCTGCCTGTCCATCTCCAAAAATACCCTTTTTAATAATTATACGCTCCTCCTTTGTATTGAAAAAAAGCAAACAGTAAAGTTGCCAGATGCGGCCATCCTTTCATCCATTTGTCCTTCTGCATCTATTTTCCCAAACCATGCACTCATACTGTTATTATGTCGCCAAGTAATTAGACTACCTGGCCCAAAAATTATGGATTATAAAAGGATAGCAGCATTAGTGAAAAATACACATTTTGAACCCAAAAACCCATTTGAGTTTTTAAGTTCAAAATACAGGCCTACCTCCTCCCCTACAGCCTGCCTGTCCATCTCCAAAAATACCCTTTTTAATAATTATACGCTCCTCCTTTGCATTGAAAAAAAAGCAAACAGTAAAGTTGCCAGATGCGGCCATCCTTTCATCCATTTGTCCTTCTGCATCTATTTTCCCAAACCATGCACTCATACTGTTATTATGTCGCCAAGTAATTAGACTACCTGGCCCAAAAATTATGGATTATAAAAGGATAGCAGCATTAGTGAAAAATACACATTTTGAAGCCAAAAACCCATTTGAGTTTTTAAGTTCAAAATACAGGCCTACCTCCTCCCCTACAGCCTGCCTGTCCATCTCCAAAAATAAAGTTTTTAATAATTATACACTCTTCGTTTGCTTTGGAAAACAAACAGTTAAGTTGCCATATGCTGCTATCCTTTCATCGATTTGTGCTTCTACACCTATGTTCCCAAACCATCATACACTCATACTGTTTTCACTTTGCCAAGTTATCGAACAACCTGGCCCCAAAATTATGGATTATAAAAGGATAGCAGCATAAGGGAAAAATACACATTTTGAACCCAAAAACCCATTTGAGTTTTTAAGTTCAAAATACAGGCCTACCTCCTCCCCTACAGCCTGCCTGTCCATCTCCAAAAATACCCTTTTTAATAATTATACGCTCCTCCTTTGCATTGAAAATAAGCAAACAGTAAAGTTGCCAGATGCGGCCATCCTTTCATCCATTTGTCCTTCTGCATCTATTTTTCCCAAACCATGCACTCATACTGTTATTATGTCGCCAAGTAATTAGACTCACTGGCCCAAAAATTATGGATTATTAAAGGATAGCAGCATAAGGGAAAAATACACATTTTGAACCCAAAAACCCATTTGAGTTTTTAAGTTCAAAATACAGGCCTACCTCCTCCCCTACAGCCTGCCTGTCCATCTCCAAAAATACCCTTTTTAATAATTATACACTCCTCCTTTGCATTGAAAAAAAGCAAACAGTAAAGTTGCCAGATGCGGGCATCCTTTCATCCATTTGTCCTTCTGCATCTATTTTCTCAAACCATGCACTCATACTGTTATTATGTCGCCAAGTAATTAGACTACCTGGCCCAAAAATTATGGATTATAAAAGGATAGCAGCATTAGTTAAAAATACACATTTTGAACCCAAAAACCCATTTGAGTTTTTAAGTTCAAAATACAGGCCTACCTCCTCCCCTACAGCCTGCCTGTCCATCTCCAAAAATACCCTTTTTAATAATTATACGCTCCTCCTTTGCATTGAAAAAAAGCAAACAATAAAGTTGCCAGATGCGGCCATCCTTTCATCCATTTGTCCTTCTGCATCTATTTTCCCAAACCATGCACTCATACTGTTATTATGTCGCCAAGTAATTAGACTACCTGGCCCAAAAATTATGGATTATAAAAGGATAGCAGCATTAGTGAAAAATACACATTTTGAACCCAAAAACCCATTTGAGTTTTTAAGTTCAAAATACAGGCCTACCTCCTCCCCTACAGCCTGCCTGTCCATCTCCAAAAATACCCTTTTTAATAATTATACGCTCCTCCTTTGCATTGAAAAAAAGCAAACAGTAAAGTTGCCAGATGCGGCCATCCTTTCATCCATTTGTCCTTCTGCATCTATTTTCCCAAACCATGCACTCATACTGTTATTATGTCGCCAAGTAATTAGACTACCTGGCCCAAAAATTATGGATTATAAAAGGATAGCAGCATTAGTGAAAAATACACATTTTGAAGCCAAAAACCCATTTGAGTTTTTAAGTTCAAAATACAGGCCTACCTCCTCCCCTACAGCCTGCCTGTCCATCTCCAAAAATACCCTTTTTAATAATTATACGCTCCTCCTTTGCATTGAAAAAAAGCAAACAGTAAAGTTGCCAGATGCGGCCATCCTTTCATCCATTTGTCCTTCTGCATCTATTTTCCCAAACCATGCACTCATACTGTTATTATGTCGCCAAGTAATTAGACTACCTGGCCCAAAAATTATGGATTATAAAAGGATAGCAGCATAAGGGAAAAATACACATTTTGAACCCAAAAACCCATTTGAGTTTTTAAGTTCAAAATACAGGCCTACCTCCTCCCCTACAGCCTGCCTGTCCATCTCCAAAAATACCCTTTTTAATAATTATACGCTCCTCCTTTGCATTGAAAAAAAGCAAACAATAAAGTTGCCAGATGCGGCCATCCTTTCATCCATTTGTCCTTCTGCATCTATTTTCCCAAACCATGCACTCATACTGTTATTATATCGCCAAGTAATTAGACTACCTGGCCCAAAAATTATGGATTATAAAAGGATAGCAGCATTAGTGAAAAATACACATTTTGAACCCAAAAACCCATTTGAGTTTTTAAGTTCAAAATACAGGCCTACCTCCTCCCCTACAGCCTGCCTGTCCATCTCCAAAAATACCCTTTTTAATAATTATACGCTCCTCCTTTGCATTGAAAAAAAGCAAACAGTAAAGTTGCCAGATGCGGCCATCCTTTCATCCATTTGTCCTTCTGCATCTATTTTCCCAAACCATGCACTCATACTGTTATTATGTCGCCAAGTAATTGGACTACCTGGCCCAAAAATTATGGATTATAAAAGGATAGCAGCATTAGTGAAAAATACACATTTTGAAGCCAAAAACCCATTTGAGTTTTTAAGTTCAAAATACAGGCCTACCTCCTCCCCTACAGCCTGCCTGTCCATCTCCAAAAATAAAGTTTTTAATAATTATACACTCTTCGTTTGCTTTGGAAAACAAACAGTTAAGTTGCCATATGCTGCTATCCTTTCATCGATTTGTGCTTCTACACCTATGTTCCCAAACCATCATACACTCATACTGTTTTCAATTTGCCAAGTTATCGGACAACCTGGCCCCAAAATTATGGATTATAAAAGGATAGCAGCATAAGGGAAAAAATACACATTTTGAACCCAAAAACCCATTTGAGTTTTTAAGTTCAAAATCCAGGCCTACCTCCTCCCCATCAGCCTGCCTGTCCATCTCCAAAAATACCCTGTTTTAATAATTATGCACTCTTCATTTGCTTTGGAAAAGCAAATAGTTAAGTTGCCATATGCTGCTATCCTTTCATCGATTTGTGCTTCTACACCTATGTTCCCAAACCATCATACACTCATACTGTTTTCACTTTGCCAAGTTATCGGACAACCTGGCCCCAAAATTATGGATTATAAAAGGATAGCAGCATAAGGGAAAAATACACATTTTGAACCCAAAAACCCATTTGAGTTTTTAAGTTCAAAATACAGGCCTACCTCCACCCCTACAGCCTGCCTGTCCATCTCCAAAAATACCCTTTTTAATAATTATACGCTCCTCCTTTGCATTGAAAAAAAGCAAACAGTAAAGTTGCCAGATGCGGCCATCCTTTCATCCATTTGTCCTTCTGCATCTATTTTCCCAAACCATGCACTCATACTGTTATTATGTCGCCAAGTAATTAGACTACCTGGCCCAAAAATTATGGATTATAAAAGGATAGCAGCATAAGGGAAAAATACACATTTTGAACCCAAAAACCCATTTGAGTTTTTAAGTTCAAAATACAGGCCTACCTCCTCCCCTACAGCCTGCCTGTCCATCTCCAAAAATACCCTCTTTAATAATTATACGCTCCTCCTTTGCATTGAAAAAAAGCAAACAATAAAGTTGCCAGATGCGGCCATCCTTTCATCCATTTGTCCTTCTGCATCTATTTTCCCAAACCATGCACTCATACTGTTATTATGTCGCCAAGTAATTAGACTACCTGGCCCAAAAATTATGGATTATAAAAGGATAGCAGCATTAGTGAAAAATACACATTTTGAACCCAAAAACCCATTTGAGTTTTTAAGTTCAAAATACAGGCCTACCTCCTCCCCTACAGCCTGCCTGTCCATCTCCAAAAATACCCTTTTTAATAATTATACGCTCCTCCTTTGCATTGAAAAAAAGCAAACAGTAAAGTTGCCAGATGCGGCCATCCTTTCATCCATTTGTCCTTCTGCATCTATTTTCCCAAACCATGCACTCATACTGTTATTATGTCGCCAAGTAATTAGACTACCTGGCCCAAAAATTATGGATTATAAAAGGATAGCAGCATTAGTGAAAAATACACATTTTGAAGCCAAAAACCCATTTGAGTTTTTAAGTTCAAAATACAGGCCTACCTCCTCCCCTACAGCCTGCCTGTCCATCTCCAAAAATAAAGTTTTTAATAATTATACACTCTTCGTTTGCTTTGGAAAACAAACAGTTAAGTTGCCATATGCTGCTATCCTTTCATCGATTTGTGCTTCTACACCTATGTTCCCAAACCATCATACACTCATACTGTTTTCACTTTGCCAAGTTATCGGACAACCTGGCCCCAAAATTATGGATTATAAAAGGATAGCAGCATAAGGGAAAAAATACACATTTTGAACCCAAAAACCCATTTGAGTTTTTAAGTTCAAAATCCAGGCCTACCTCCTCCCCATCAGCCTGCCTGTCCATCTCCAAAAATACCCTGTTTTAATAATTATGCACTCTTCATTTGCTTTGGAAAAGCAAATAGTTAAGTTGCCATATGCTGCTATCCTTTCATCGATTTGTGCTTCTACACCTATGTTCCCAAACCATCATACACTCATACTGTTTTCACTTTGCCAAGTTATCGGACAACCTGGCCCCAAAATTATGGATTATAAAAGGATAGCAGCATAAGGGAAAAATACACATTTTGAACCCAAAAACCCATTTGAGTTTTTAAGTTCAAAATACAGGCCTACCTCCACCCCTACAGCCTGCCTGTCCATCTCCAAAAATACCCTTTTTAATAATTATACGCTCCTCCTTTGCATTGAAAAAAAGCAAACAGTAAAGTTGCCAGATGCGGCCATCCTTTCATCCATTTGTCCTTCTGCATCTATTTTCCCAAACCATGCACTCATACTGTTATTATGTCGCCAAGTAATTAGACTACCTGGCCCAAAAATTATGGATTATAAAAGGATAGCAGCATAAGGGAAAAATACACATTTTGAACCCAAAAACCCATTTGAGTTTTTAAGTTCAAAATACAGGCCTACCTCCTCCCCTACAGCCTGCCTGTCCATCTCCAAAAATACCCTTTTTAATAATTATACGCTCCTCCTTTGCATTGAAAAAAAGCAAACAATAAAGTTGCCAGATGCGGCCATCCTTTCATCCATTTGTCCTTCTGCATCTATTTTCCCAAACCATGCACTCATACTGTTATTATGTCGCCAAGTAATTAGACTACCTGGCCCAAAAATTATGGATTATAAAAGGATAGCAGCATTAGTGAAAAATACACATTTTGAAGCCAAAAACCCATTTGAGTTTTTAAGTTCAAAATACAGGCCTACCTCCTCCCCTACAGCCTGCCTGTCCATCTCCAAAAATAAAGTTTTTAATAATTATACACTCTTCGTTTGCTTTGGAAAACAAACAGTTAAGTTGCCATATGCTGCTATCCTTTCATCGATTTGTGCTTCTACACCTATGTTCCCAAACCATCATACACTCATACTGTTTTCACTTTGCCAAGTTATCGGACAACCTGGCCCCAAAATTATGGATTATAAAAGGATAGCAGCATAAGGGAAAAAATACACATTTTGAACCCAAAAACCCATTTGAGTTTTTAAGTTCAAAATCCAGGCCTACCTCCTCCCCATCAGCCTGCCTGTCCATCTCCAAAAATACCCTGTTTTAATAATTATGCACTCTTCATTTGCTTTGGAAAAGCAAATAGTTAAGTTGCCATATGCTGCTATCCTTTCATCGATTTGTGCTTCTACACCTATGTTCCCAAACCATCATACACTCATACTGTTTTCACTTTGCCAAGTTATCGGACAACCTGGCCCCAAAATTATGGATTATAAAAGGATAGCAGCATAAGGGAAAAATACACATTTTGAACCCAAAAACCCATTTGAGTTTTGAAGTTCAAAATACAGGCCTACCTCCACCCCTACAGCCTGCCTGTCCATCTCCAAAAATACCCTTTTTAATAATTATACGCTCCTCCTTTGCATTGAAAAAAAGCAAACAGTAAAGTTGCCAGATGCGGCCATCCTTTCATCCATTTGTCCTTCTGCATCTATTTTCCCAAACCATGCACTCATACTGTTATTATGTCGCCAAGTAATTAGACTACCTGGCCCAAAAATTATGGATTATAAAAGGATAGCAGCATAAGGGAAAAATACACATTTTGAACCCAAAAACCCATTTGAGTTTTTAAGTTCAAAATACAGGCCTACCTCCTCCCCTACAGCCTGCCTGTCCATCTCCAAAAATACCCTTTTTAATAATTATACGCTCCTCCTTTGCATTGAAAAAAAGCAAACAATAAAGTTGCCAGATGCGGCCATCCTTTCATCCATTTGTCCTTCTGCATCTATTTTCCCAAACCATGCACTCATACTGTTATTATGTCGCCAAGTAATTAGACTACCTGGCCCAAAAATTATGGATTATAAAAGGATAGCAGCATTAGTGAAAAATACACATTTTGAAGCCAAAAACCCATTTGAGTTTTTAAGTTCAAAATACAGGCCTACCTCCTCCCCTACAGCCTGCCTGTCCATCTCCAAAAATAAAGTTTTTAATAATTATACACTCTTCGTTTGCTTTGGAAAACAAACAGTTAAGTTGCCATATGCTGCTATCCTTTCATCGATTTGTGCTTCTACACCTATGTTCCCAAACCATCATACACTCATACTGTTTTCACTTTGCCAAGTTATCGAACAACCTGGCCCCAAAATTATGGATTATAAAAGGATAGCAGCATAAGGGAAAAATACACATTTTGAACCCAAAAACCCATTTAAGTTTTTAAGTTCAAAATACAGGCCTACCTCCTCCCCTACAGCCTGCCTGTCCATCTCCAAAAATACCCTTTTTAATAATTATACGCTCCTCCTTTGCATTGAAAAAAAGCAAACAGTAAAGTTGCCAGATGCGGCCATCCTTTCATCCATTTGTCCTTCTGCATCTATTTTTCCCAAACCATGCACTCATACTGTTATTATGTCGCCAAGTAATTAGACTCACTGGCCCAAAAATTATGGATTATTAAAGGATAGCAGCATTAGTTAAAAATACACATTTTGAACCCAAAAACCCATTTGAGTTTTTAAGTTCAAAATACAGGCCTACCTCCTCCCCTACAGCCTGCCTGTCCATCTCCAAAAATACCCTTTTTAATAATTATACGCTCCTCCTTTGCATTGAAAAAAAGCAAACAATAAAGTTGCCAGATGCGGCCATCCTTTCATCCATTTGTCCTTCTGCATCTATTTTCCCAAACCATGCACTCATACTGTTATTATGTCGCCAAGTAATTAGACTACCTGGCCCAAAAATTATGGATTATAAAAGGATAGCAGCATTAGTGAAAAATACACATTTTGAACCCAAAAACCCATTTGAGTTTTTAAGTTCAAAATACAGGCCTACCTCCTCCCCTACAGCCTGCCTGTCCATCTCCAAAAATACCCTTTTTAATAATTATACGCTCCTCCTTTGCATTGAAAAAAAGCAAACAGTAAAGTTGCCAGATGCGGCCATCCTTTCATCCATTTGTCCTTCTGCATCTATTTTCCCAAACCATGCACTCATACTGTTATTATGTCGCCAAGTAATTAGACTACCTGGCTCAAAAATTATGGATTATAAAAGGATAGCAGCATTAGTGAAAAATACACATTTTGAAGCCAAAAACCCATTTGAGTTTTTAAGTTCAAAATACAAGCCTACCTCCTCCCCTACAGCCTGCCTGTCCATCTCCAAAAATAAAGTTTTTAATAATTATACACTCTTCGTTTGCTTTGGAAAACAAACAGTTAAGTTGCCATATGCTGCTATCCTTTCATCGATTTGTGCTTCTACACCTATGTTCCCAAACCATCATACACTCATACTGTTTTCACTTTGCCAAGTTATCGGACAACCTGGCCCCAAAATTATGGATTATAAAAGGATAGCAGCATAAGGGAAAAAATACACATTTTGAACCCAAAAACCCATTTGAGTTTTTAAGTTCAAAATCCAGGCCTACCTCCTCCCCATCAGCCTGCCTGTCCATCTCCAAAAATACCCTGTTTTAATAATTATGCACTCTTCATTTGCTTTGGAAAAGCAAATAGTTAAGTTGCCATATGCTGCTATCCTTTCATCGATTTGTGCTTCTACACCTATGTTCCCAAACCATCATACACTCATACTGTTTTCACTTTGCCAAGTTATCGGACAACCTGGCCCCAAAATTATGGATTATAAAAGGATAGCAGCATAAGGGAAAAATACACATTTTGAACCCAAAAACCCATTTGAGTTTTTAAGTTCAAAATACAGGCCTACCTCCACCCCTACAGCCTGCCTGTCCATCTCCAAAAATACCCTTTTTAATAATTATACGCTCCTCCTTTGCATTGAAAAAAAGCAAACAGTAAAGTTGCCAGATGCGGCCATCCTTTCATCCATTTGTCCTTCTGCATCTATTTTCCCAAACCATGCACTCATACTGTTATTATGTCGCCAAGTAATTAGACTACCTGGCCCAAAAATTATGGATTATAAAAGGATAGCAGCATTAGTGAAAAATACACATTTTGAACCCAAAAACCCATTTGAGTTTTTAAGTTCAAAATACAGGCCTACCTCCTCCCCTACAGCCTGCCTGTCCATCTCCAAAAATACCCTTTTTAATAATTATACGCTCCTCCTTTGCATTGAAAAAAAAGCAAACAGTAAAGTTGCCAGATGCGGCCATCCTTTCATCCATTTGTCCTTCTGCATCTATTTTCCCAAACCATGCACTCATACTGTTATTATGTCGCCAAGTAATTAGACTACCTGGCCCAAAAATTATGGATTATAAAAGGATAGCAGCATTAGTGAAAAATACACATTTTGAAGCCAAAAACCCATTTGAGTTTTTAAGTTCAAAATACAGGCCTACCTCCTCCCCTACAGCCTGCCTGTCCATCTCCAAAAATAAAGTTTTTAATAATTATACACTCTTCGTTTGCTTTGGAAAACAAACAGTTAAGTTGCCATATGCTGCTATCCTTTCATCGATTTGTGCTTCTACACCTATGTTCCCAAACCATCATACACTCATACTGTTTTCACTTTGCCAAGTTATCGAACAACCTGGCCCCAAAATTATGGATTATAAAAGGATAGCAGCATAAGGGAAAAATACACATTTTGAACCCAAAAACCCATTTGAGTTTTTAAGTTCAAAATACAGGCCTACCTCCTCCCCTACAGCCTGCCTGTCCATCTCCAAAAATACCCTTTTTAATAATTATACGCTCCTCCTTTGCATTGAAAATAAGCAAACAGTAAAGTTGCCAGATGCGGCCATCCTTTCATCCATTTGTCCTTCTGCATCTATTTTTCCCAAACCATGCACTCATACTGTTATTATGTCGCCAAGTAATTAGACTCACTGGCCCAAAAATTATGGATTATTAAAGGATAGCAGCATAAGGGAAAAATACACATTTTGAACCCAAAAACCCATTTGAGTTTTTAAGTTCAAAATACAGGCCTACCTCCTCCCCTACAGCCTGCCTGTCCATCTCCAAAAATACCCTTTTTAATAATTATACACTCCTCCTTTGCATTGAAAAAAAGCAAACAGTAAAGTTGCCAGATGCGGGCATCCTTTCATCCATTTGTCCTTCTGCATCTATTTTCTCAAACCATGCACTCATACTGTTATTATGTCGCCAAGTAATTAGACTACCTGGCCCAAAAATTATGGATTATAAAAGGATAGCAGCATTAGTTAAAAATACATATTTTGAACCCAAAAACCCATTTGAGTTTTTAAGTTCAAAATACAGGCCTACCTCCTCCCCTACAGCCTGCCTGTCCATCTCCAAAAATACCCTTTTTAATAATTATACGCTCCTCCTTTGCATTGAAAAAAAGCAAACAATAAAGTTGCCAGATGCGGCCATCCTTTCATCCATTTGTCCTTCTGCATCTATTTTCCCAAACCATGCACTCATACTGTTATTATGTCGCCAAGTAATTAGACTACCTGGCCCAAAAATTATGGATTATAAAAGGATAGCAGCATTAGTGAAAAATACACATTTTGAACCCAAAAACCCATTTGAGTTTTTAAGTTCAAAATACAGGCCTACCTCCTCCCCTACAGCCTGCCTGTCCATCTCCAAAAATACCCTTTTTAATAATTATACGCTCCTCCTTTGCATTGAAAAAAAGCAAACAGTAAAGTTGCCAGATGCGGCCATCCTTTCATCCATTTGTCCTTCTGCATCTATTTTCCCAAACCATGCACTCATACTGTTATTATGTCGCCAAGTAATTAGACTACCTGGCCCAAAAATTATGGATTATAAAAGGATAGCAGCATTAGTGAAAAATACACATTTTGAAGCCAAAAACCCATTTGAGTTTTTAAGTTCAAAATACAGGCCTACCTCCTCCCCTACAGCCTGCCTGTCCATCTCCAAAAATACCCTTTTTAATAATTATACGCTCCTCCTTTGCATTGAAAAAAAGCAAACAGTAAAGTTGCCAGATGCGGCCATCCTTTCATCCATTTGTCCTTCTGCATCTATTTTCCCAAACCATGCACTCATACTGTTATTATGTCGCCAAGTAATTAGACTACCTGGCCCAAAAATTATGGATTATAAAAGGATAGCAGCATAAGGGAAAAATACACATTTTGAACCCAAAAACCCATTTGAGTTTTTAAGTTCAAAATACAGGCCTACCTCCTCCCCTACAGCCTGCCTGTCCATCTCCAAAAATACCCTTTTTAATAATTATACGCTCCTCCTTTGCATTGAAAAAAAGCAAACAATAAAGTTGCCAGATGCGGCCATCCTTTCATCCATTTGTCCTTCTGCATCTATTTTCCCAAACCATGCACTCATACTGTTATTATATCGCCAAGTAATTAGACTACCTGGCCCAAAAATTATGGATTATAAAAGGATAGCAGCATTAGTGAAAAATACACATTTTGAACCCAAAAACCCATTTGAGTTTTTAAGTTCAAAATACAGGCCTACCTCCTCCCCTACAGCCTGCCTGTCCATCTCCAAAAATACCCTTTTTAATAATTATACGCTCCTCCTTTGCATTGAAAAAAAGCAAACAGTAAAGTTGCCAGATGCGGCCATCCTTTCATCCATTTGTCCTTCTGCATCTATTTTCCCAAACCATGCACTCATACTGTTATTATGTCGCCAAGTAATTGGACTACCTGGCCCAAAAATTATGGATTATAAAAGGATAGCAGCATTAGTGAAAAATACACATTTTGAAGCCAAAAACCCATTTGAGTTTTTAAGTTCAAAATACAGGCCTACCTCCTCCCCTACAGCCTGCCTGTCCATCTCCAAAAATAAAGTTTTTAATAATTATACACTCTTCGTTTGCTTTGGAAAACAAACAGTTAAGTTGCCATATGCTGCTATCCTTTCATCGATTTGTGCTTCTACACCTATGTTCCCAAACCATCATACACTCATACTGTTTTCAATTTGCCAAGTTATCGGACAACCTGGCCCCAAAATTATGGATTATAAAAGGATAGCAGCATAAGGGAAAAAATACACATTTTGAACCCAAAAACCCATTTGAGTTTTTAAGTTCAAAATCCAGGCCTACCTCCTCCCCATCAGCCTGCCTGTCCATCTCCAAAAATACCCTGTTTTAATAATTATGCACTCTTCATTTGCTTTGGAAAAGCAAATAGTTAAGTTGCCATATGCTGCTATCCTTTCATCGATTTGTGCTTCTACACCTATGTTCCCAAACCATCATACACTCATACTGTTTTCACTTTGCCAAGTTATCGGACAACCTGGCCCCAAAATTATGGATTATAAAAGGATAGCAGCATAAGGGAAAAATACACATTTTGAACCCAAAAACCCATTTGAGTTTTTAAGTTCAAAATACAGGCCTACCTCCACCCCTACAGCCTGCCTGTCCATCTCCAAAAATACCCTTTTTAATAATTATACGCTCCTCCTTTGCATTGAAAAAAAGCAAACAGTAAAGTTGCCAGATGCGGCCATCCTTTCATCCATTTGTCCTTCTGCATCTATTTTCCCAAACCATGCACTCATACTGTTATTATGTCGCCAAGTAATTAGACTACCTGGCCCAAAAATTATGGATTATAAAAGGATAGCAGCATAAGGGAAAAATACACATTTTGAACCCAAAAACCCATTTGAGTTTTTAAGTTCAAAATACAGGCCTACCTCCTCCCCTACAGCCTGCCTGTCCATCTCCAAAAATACCCTCTTTAATAATTATACGCTCCTCCTTTGCATTGAAAAAAAGCAAACAATAAAGTTGCCAGATGCGGCCATCCTTTCATCCATTTGTCCTTCTGCATCTATTTTCCCAAACCATGCACTCATACTGTTATTATGTCGCCAAGTAATTAGACTACCTGGCCCAAAAATTATGGATTATAAAAGGATAGCAGCATTAGTGAAAAATACACATTTTGAACCCAAAAACCCATTTGAGTTTTTAAGTTCAAAATACAGGCCTACCTCCTCCCCTACAGCCTGCCTGTCCATCTCCAAAAATACCCTTTTTAATAATTATACGCTCCTCCTTTGCATTGAAAAAAAGCAAACAGTAAAGTTGCCAGATGCGGCCATCCTTTCATCCATTTGTCCTTCTGCATCTATTTTCCCAAACCATGCACTCATACTGTTATTATGTCGCCAAGTAATTAGACTACCTGGCCCAAAAATTATGGATTATAAAAGGATAGCAGCATTAGTGAAAAATACACATTTTGAAGCCAAAAACCCATTTGAGTTTTTAAGTTCAAAATACAGGCCTACCTCCTCCCCTACAGCCTGCCTGTCCATCTCCAAAAATAAAGTTTTTAATAATTATACACTCTTCGTTTGCTTTGGAAAACAAACAGTTAAGTTGCCATATGCTGCTATCCTTTCATCGATTTGTGCTTCTACACCTATGTTCCCAAACCATCATACACTCATACTGTTTTCACTTTGCCAAGTTATCGGACAACCTGGCCCCAAAATTATGGATTATAAAAGGATAGCAGCATAAGGGAAAAAATACACATTTTGAACCCAAAAACCCATTTGAGTTTTTAAGTTCAAAATCCAGGCCTACCTCCTCCCCATCAGCCTGCCTGTCCATCTCCAAAAATACCCTGTTTTAATAATTATGCACTCTTCATTTGCTTTGGAAAAGCAAATAGTTAAGTTGCCATATGCTGCTATCCTTTCATCGATTTGTGCTTCTACACCTATGTTCCCAAACCATCATACACTCATACTGTTTTCACTTTGCCAAGTTATCGGACAACCTGGCCCCAAAATTATGGATTATAAAAGGATAGCAGCATAAGGGAAAAATACACATTTTGAACCCAAAAACCCATTTGAGTTTTTAAGTTCAAAATACAGGCCTACCTCCACCCCTACAGCCTGCCTGTCCATCTCCAAAAATACCCTTTTTAATAATTATACGCTCCTCCTTTGCATTGAAAAAAAGCAAACAGTAAAGTTGCCAGATGCGGCCATCCTTTCATCCATTTGTCCTTCTGCATCTATTTTCCCAAACCATGCACTCATACTGTTATTATGTCGCCAAGTAATTAGACTACCTGGCCCAAAAATTATGGATTATAAAAGGATAGCAGCATAAGGGAAAAATACACATTTTGAACCCAAAAACCCATTTGAGTTTTTAAGTTCAAAATACAGGCCTACCTCCTCCCCTACAGCCTGCCTGTCCATCTCCAAAAATACCCTTTTTAATAATTATACGCTCCTCCTTTGCATTGAAAAAAAGCAAACAATAAAGTTGCCAGATGCGGCCATCCTTTCATCCATTTGTCCTTCTGCATCTATTTTCCCAAACCATGCACTCATACTGTTATTATGTCGCCAAGTAATTAGACTACCTGGCCCAAAAATTATGGATTATAAAAGGATAGCAGCATTAGTGAAAAATACACATTTTGAAGCCAAAAACCCATTTGAGTTTTTAAGTTCAAAATACAGGCCTACCTCCTCCCCTACAGCCTGCCTGTCCATCTCCAAAAATAAAGTTTTTAATAATTATACACTCTTCGTTTGCTTTGGAAAACAAACAGTTAAGTTGCCATATGCTGCTATCCTTTCATCGATTTGTGCTTCTACACCTATGTTCCCAAACCATCATACACTCATACTGTTTTCACTTTGCCAAGTTATCGGACAACCTGGCCCCAAAATTATGGATTATAAAAGGATAGCAGCATAAGGGAAAAAATACACATTTTGAACCCAAAAACCCATTTGAGTTTTTAAGTTCAAAATCCAGGCCTACCTCCTCCCCATCAGCCTGCCTGTCCATCTCCAAAAATACCCTGTTTTAATAATTATGCACTCTTCATTTGCTTTGGAAAAGCAAATAGTTAAGTTGCCATATGCTGCTATCCTTTCATCGATTTGTGCTTCTACACCTATGTTCCCAAACCATCATACACTCATACTGTTTTCACTTTGCCAAGTTATCGGACAACCTGGCCCCAAAATTATGGATTATAAAAGGATAGCAGCATAAGGGAAAAATACACATTTTGAACCCAAAAACCCATTTGAGTTTTGAAGTTCAAAATACAGGCCTACCTCCACCCCTACAGCCTGCCTGTCCATCTCCAAAAATACCCTTTTTAATAATTATACGCTCCTCCTTTGCATTGAAAAAAAGCAAACAGTAAAGTTGCCAGATGCGGCCATCCTTTCATCCATTTGTCCTTCTGCATCTATTTTCCCAAACCATGCACTCATACTGTTATTATGTCGCCAAGTAATTAGACTACCTGGCCCAAAAATTATGGATTATAAAAGGATAGCAGCATAAGGGAAAAATACACATTTTGAACCCAAAAACCCATTTGAGTTTTTAAGTTCAAAATACAGGCCTACCTCCTCCCCTACAGCCTGCCTGTCCATCTCCAAAAATACCCTTTTTAATAATTATACGCTCCTCCTTTGCATTGAAAAAAAGCAAACAATAAAGTTGCCAGATGCGGCCATCCTTTCATCCATTTGTCCTTCTGCATCTATTTTCCCAAACCATGCACTCATACTGTTATTATGTCGCCAAGTAATTAGACTACCTGGCCCAAAAATTATGGATTATAAAAGGATAGCAGCATTAGTGAAAAATACACATTTTGAAGCCAAAAACCCATTTGAGTTTTTAAGTTCAAAATACAGGCCTACCTCCTCCCCTACAGCCTGCCTGTCCATCTCCAAAAATAAAGTTTTTAATAATTATACACTCTTCGTTTGCTTTGGAAAACAAACAGTTAAGTTGCCATATGCTGCTATCCTTTCATCGATTTGTGCTTCTACACCTATGTTCCCAAACCATCATACACTCATACTGTTTTCACTTTGCCAAGTTATCGAACAACCTGGCCCCAAAATTATGGATTATAAAAGGATAGCAGCATAAGGGAAAAATACACATTTTGAACCCAAAAACCCATTTAAGTTTTTAAGTTCAAAATACAGGCCTACCTCCTCCCCTACAGCCTGCCTGTCCATCTCCAAAAATACCCTTTTTAATAATTATACGCTCCTCCTTTGCATTGAAAAAAAGCAAACAGTAAAGTTGCCAGATGCGGCCATCCTTTCATCCATTTGTCCTTCTGCATCTATTTTTCCCAAACCATGCACTCATACTGTTATTATGTCGCCAAGTAATTAGACTCACTGGCCCAAAAATTATGGATTATTAAAGGATAGCAGCATTAGTTAAAAATACACATTTTGAACCCAAAAACCCATTTGAGTTTTTAAGTTCAAAATACAGGCCTACCTCCTCCCCTACAGCCTGCCTGTCCATCTCCAAAAATACCCTTTTTAATAATTATACGCTCCTCCTTTGCATTGAAAAAAAGCAAACAATAAAGTTGCCAGATGCGGCCATCCTTTCATCCATTTGTCCTTCTGCATCTATTTTCCCAAACCATGCACTCATACTGTTATTATGTCGCCAAGTAATTAGACTACCTGGCCCAAAAATTATGGATTATAAAAGGATAGCAGCATTAGTGAAAAATACACATTTTGAACCCAAAAACCCATTTGAGTTTTTAAGTTCAAAATACAGGCCTACCTCCTCCCCTACAGCCTGCCTGTCCATCTCCAAAAATACCCTTTTTAATAATTATACGCTCCTCCTTTGCATTGAAAAAAAGCAAACAGTAAAGTTGCCAGATGCGGCCATCCTTTCATCCATTTGTCCTTCTGCATCTATTTTCCCAAACCATGCACTCATACTGTTATTATGTCGCCAAGTAATTAGACTACCTGGCTCAAAAATTATGGATTATAAAAGGATAGCAGCATTAGTGAAAAATACACATTTTGAAGCCAAAAACCCATTTGAGTTTTTAAGTTCAAAATACAAGCCTACCTCCTCCCCTACAGCCTGCCTGTCCATCTCCAAAAATAAAGTTTTTAATAATTATACACTCTTCGTTTGCTTTGGAAAACAAACAGTTAAGTTGCCATATGCTGCTATCCTTTCATCGATTTGTGCTTCTACACCTATGTTCCCAAACCATCATACACTCATACTGTTTTCACTTTGCCAAGTTATCGGACAACCTGGCCCCAAAATTATGGATTATAAAAGGATAGCAGCATAAGGGAAAAAATACACATTTTGAACCCAAAAACCCATTTGAGTTTTTAAGTTCAAAATCCAGGCCTACCTCCTCCCCATCAGCCTGCCTGTCCATCTCCAAAAATACCCTGTTTTAATAATTATGCACTCTTCATTTGCTTTGGAAAAGCAAATAGTTAAGTTGCCATATGCTGCTATCCTTTCATCGATTTGTGCTTCTACACCTATGTTCCCAAACCATCATACACTCATACTGTTTTCACTTTGCCAAGTTATCGGACAACCTGGCCCCAAAATTATGGATTATAAAAGGATAGCAGCATAAGGGAAAAATACACATTTTGAACCCAAAAACCCATTTGAGTTTTGAAGTTCAAAATACAGGCCTACCTCCACCCCTACAGCCTGCCTGTCCATCTCCAAAAATACCCTTTTTAATAATTATACGCTCCTCCTTTGCATTGAAAAAAAGCAAACAGTAAAGTTGCCAGATGCGGCCATCCTTTCATCCATTTGTCCTTCTGCATCTATTTTCCCAAACCATGCACTCATACTGTTATTATGTCGCCAAGTAATTAGACTACCTGGCCCAAAAATTATGGATTATAAAAGGATAGCAGCATTAGTGAAAAATACACATTTTGAACCCAAAAACCCATTTGAGTTTTTAAGTTCAAAATACAGGCCTACCTCCTCCCCTACAGCCTGCCTGTCCATCTCCAAAAATACCCTTTTTAATAATTATACGCTCCTCCTTTGCATTGAAAAAAAAGCAAACAGTAAAGTTGCCAGATGCGGCCATCCTTTCATCCATTTGTCCTTCTGCATCTATTTTCCCAAACCATGCACTCTTACTGTTATTATGTCGCCAAGTAATTAGACTACCTGGCCCAAAAATTATGGATTATAAAAGGATAGCAGCATTAGTGAAAAATACACATTTTGAAGCCAAAAACCCATTTGAGTTTTTAAGTTCAAAATACAGGCCTACCTCCTCCCCTACAGCCTGCCTGTCCATCTCCAAAAATAAAGTTTTTAATAATTATACACTCTTCGTTTGCTTTGGAAAACAAACAGTTAAGTTGCCATATGCTGCTATCCTTTCATCGATTTGTGCTTCTACACCTATGTTCCCAAACCATCATACACTCATACTGTTTTCACTTTGCCAAGTTATCGAACAACCTGGCCCCAAAATTATGGATTATAAAAGGATAGCAGCATAAGGGAAAAATACACATTTTGAACCCAAAAACCCATTTGAGTTTTTAAGTTCAAAATACAGGCCTACCTCCTCCCCTACAGCCTGCCTGTCCATCTCCAAAAATACCCTTTTTAATAATTATACACTCCTCCTTTGCATTGAAAAAAAGCAAACAGTAAAGTTGCCAGATGCGGCCATCCTTTCATCCATTTGTCCTTCTGCATCTATTTTCTCAAACCATGCACTCATACTGTTATTATGTCGCCAAGTAATTAGACTACCTGGCCCAAAAATTATGGATTATAAAAGGATAGCAGCATTAGTTAAAAATACACATTTTGAACCCAAAAACCCATTTGAGTTTTTAAGTTCAAAATACAGGCCTACCTCCTCCCCTACAGCCTGCCTGTCCATCTCCAAAAATACCCTTTTTAATAATTATACGCTCCTCCTTTGCATTGAAAAAAAGCAAACAATAAAGTTGCCAGATGCGGCCATCCTTTCATCCATTTGTCCTTCTGCATCTATTTTCCCAAACCATGCACTCATACTGTTATTATGTCGCCAAGTAATTAGACTACCTGGCCCAAAAATTATGGATTATAAAAGGATAGCAGCATTAGTGAAAAATACACATTTTGAACCCAAAAACCCATTTGAGTTTTTAAGTTCAAAATACAGGCCTACATCCTCCCCTACAGCCTGCCTGTCCATCTCCAAAAATACCCTTTTTAATAATTATACGCTCCTCCTTTGCATTGAAAAAAAGCAAACAGTAAAGTTGCCAGATGCGGCCATCCTTTCATCCATTTGTCCTTCTGCATCTATTTTCCCAAACCATGCACTCATACTGTTATTATGTCGCCAAGTAATTAGACTACCTGGCCCAAAAATTATGGATTATAAAAGGATAGCAGCATTAGTGAAAAATACACATTTTGAAGCCAAAAACCCATTTGAGTTTTTAAGTTCAAAATACAGGCCTACCTCCTCCCCTACAGCCTGCCTGTCCATCTCCAAAAATACCCTTTTTAATAATTATACGCTCCTCCTTTGCATTGAAAAAAAGCAAACAGTAAAGTTGCCAGATGCGGCCATCCTTTCATCCATTTGTCCTTCTGCATCTATTTTCCCAAACCATGCACTCATACTGTTATAATGTCGCCAAGTAATTAGACTACCTGGCCCAAAAATTATGGATTATAAAAGGATAGCAGCATAAGGGAAAAATACACATTTTGAACCCAAAAACCCATTTGAGTTTTTAAGTTCAAAATACAGGCCTACCTCCTCCCCTACAGCCTGCCTGTCCATCTCCAAAAATACCCTTTTTAATAATTATACGCTCCTCCTTTGCATTGAAAAAAAGCAAACAATAAAGTTGCCAGATGCGGCCATCCTTTCATCCATTTGTCCTTCTGCATCTATTTTCCCAAACCATGCACTCATACTGTTATTATATCGCCAAGTAATTAGACTACCTGGCCCAAAAATTATGGATTATAAAAGGATAGCAGCATTAGTGAAAAATACACATTTTGAACCCAAAAACCCATTTGAGTTTTTAAGTTCAAAATACAGGCCTACCTCCTCCCCTACAGCCTGCCTGTCCATCTCCAAAAATACCCTTTTTAATAATTATACGCTCCTCCTTTGCATTGAAAAAAAGCAAACAGTAAAGTTGCCAGATGCGGCCATCCTTTCATCCATTTGTCCTTCTGCATCTATTTTCCCAAACCATGCACTCATACTGTTATTATGTCGCCAAGGAATTGGACTACCTGGCCCAAAAATTATGGATTATAAAAGGATAGCAGCATTAGTGAAAAATACACATTTTGAAGCCAAAAACCCATTTGAGTTTTTAAGTTCAAAATACAGGCCTACCTCCTCCCCTACAGCCTGCCTGTCCATCTCCAAAAATAAAGTTTTTAATAATTATACACTCTTCGTTTGCTTTGGAAAACAAACAGTTAAGTTGCCATATGCTGCTATCCTTTCATCGATTTGTGCTTCTACACCTATGTTCCCAAACCATCATACACTCATACTGTTTTCAATTTGCCAAGTTATCGGACAACCTGGCCCCAAAATTATGGATTATAAAAGGATAGCAGCATAAGGGAAAAAATACACATTTTGAACCCAAAAACCCATTTGAGTTTTTAAGTTCAAAATCCAGGCCTACCTCCTCCCCATCAGCCTGCCTGTCCATCTCCAAAAATACCCTGTTTTAATAATTATGCACTCTTCATTTGCTTTGGAAAAGCAAATAGTTAAGTTGCCATATGCTGCTATCCTTTCATCGATTTGTGCTTCTACACCTATGTTCCCAAACCATCATACACTCATACTGTTTTCACTTTGCCAAGTTATCGGACAACCTGGCCCCAAAATTATGGATTATAAAAGGATAGCAGCATAAGGGAAAAATACACATTTTGAACCCAAAAACCCATTTGAGTTTTTAAGTTCAAAATACAGGCCTACCTCCACCCCTACAGCCTGCCTGTCCATCTCCAAAAATACCCTTTTTAATAATTATACGCTCCTCCTTTGCATTGAAAAAAAGCAAACAGTAAAGTTGCCAGATGCGGCCATCCTTTCATCCATTTGTCCTTCTGCATCTATTTTCCCAAACCATGCACTCATACTGTTATTATGTCGCCAAGTAATTAGACTACCTGGCCCAAAAATTATGGATTATAAAAGGATAGCAGCATAAGGGAAAAATACACATTTTGAACCCAAAAACCCATTTGAGTTTTTAAGTTCAAAATACAGGCCTACCTCCTCCCCTACAGCCTGCCTGTCCATCTCCAAAAATACCCTTTTTAATAATTATACGCTCCTCCTTTGCATTGAAAAAAAGCAAACAATAAAGTTGCCAGATGCGGCCATCCTTTCATCCATTTGTCCTTCTGCATCTATTTTCCCAAACCATGCACTCATACTGTTATTATGTCGCCAAGTAATTAGACTACCTGGCCCAAAAATTATGGATTATAAAAGGATAGCAGCATTAGTGAAAAATACACATTTTGAACCCAAAAACCCATTTGAGTTTTTAAGTTCAAAATACAGGCCTACCTCCTCCCCTACAGCCTGCCTGTCCATCTCCAAAAATACCCTTTTTAATAATTATACGCTCCTCCTTTGCATTGAAAAAAAGCAAACAGTAAAGTTGCCAGATGCGGCCATCCTTTCATCCATTTGTCCTTCTGCATCTATTTTCCCAAACCATGCACTCATACTGTTATTATGTCGCCAAGTAATTAGACTACCTGGCCCAAAAATTATGGATTATAAAAGGATAGCAGCATTAGTGAAAAATACACATTTTGAAGCCAAAAACCCATTTGAGTTTTTAAGTTCAAAATACAGGCCTACCTCCTCCCCTACAGCCTGCCTGTCCATCTCCAAAAATAAAGTTTTTAATAATTATACACTCTTCGTTTGCTTTGGAAAACAAACAGTTAAGTTGCCATATGCTGCTATCCTTTCATCGATTTGTGCTTCTACACCTATGTTCCCAAACCATCATACACTCATACTGTTTTCACTTTGCCAAGTTATCGGACAACCTGGCCCCAAAATTATGGATTATAAAAGGATAGCAGCATAAGGGAAAAAATACACATTTTGAACCCAAAAACCCATTTGAGTTTTTAAGTTCAAAATCCAGGCCTACCTCCTCCCCATCAGCCTGCCTGTCCATCTCCAAAAATACCCTGTTTTAATAATTATGCACTCTTCATTTGCTTTGGAAAAGCAAATAGTTAAGTTGCCATATGCTGCTATCCTTTCATCGATTTGTGCTTCTACACCTATGTTCCCAAACCATCATACACTCATACTGTTTTCACTTTGCCAAGTTATCGGACAACCTGGCCCCAAAATTATGGATTATAAAAGGATAGCAGCAGAAGGGAAAAATACACATTTTGAACCCAAAAACCCATTTGAGTTTTTAAGTTCAAAATACAGGCCTACCTCCACCCCTACAGCCTGCCTGTCCATCTCCAAAAATACCCTTTTTAATAATTATACGCTCCTCCTTTGCATTGAAAAAAAGCAAACAGTAAAGTTGCCAGATGCGGCCATCCTTTCATCCATTTGTCCTTCTGCATCTATTTTCCCAAACCATGCACTCATACTGTTATTATGTCGCCAAGTAATTAGACTACCTGGCCCAAAAATTATGGATTATAAAAGGATAGCAGCATAAGGGAAAAATACACATTTTGAACCCAAAAACCCATTTGAGTTTTTAAGTTCAAAATACAGGCCTACCTCCTCCCCTACAGCCTGCCTGTCCATCTCCAAAAATACCCTTTTTAATAATTATACGCTCCTCCTTTGCATTGAAAAAAAGCAAACAATAAAGTTGCCAGATGCGGCCATCCTTTCATCCATTTGTCCTTCTGCATCTATTTTCCCAAACCATGCACTCATACTGTTATTATGTCGCCAAGTAATTAGACTACCTGGCCCAAAAATTATGGATTATAAAAGGATAGCAGCATTAGTGAAAAATACACATTTTGAACCCAAAAACCCATTTGAGTTTTTAAGTTCAAAATACAGGCCTACCTCCTCCCCTACAGCCTGCCTGTCCATCTCCAAAAATACCCTTTTTAATAATTATACGCTCCTCCTTTGCATTGAAAAAAAGCAAACAGTAAAGTTGCCAGATGCGGCCATCCTTTCATCCATTTGTCCTTCTGCATCTATTTTCCCAAACCATGCACTCATACTGTTATTATGTCGCCAAGTAATTAGACTACCTGGCCCAAAAATTATGGATTATAAAAGGATAGCAGCATTAGTGAAAAATACACATTTTGAAGCCAAAAACCCATTTGAGTTTTTAAGTTCAAAATACAGGCCTACCTCCTCCCCTACAGCCTGCCTGTCCATCTCCAAAAATAAAGTTTTTAATAATTATACACTCTTCGTTTGCTTTGGAAAACAAACAGTTAAGTTGCCATATGCTGTTATCCTTTCATCGATTTGTGCTTCTACACCTATGTTCCCAAACCATCATACACTCATACTGTTTTCACTTTGCCAAGTTATCGAACAACCTGGCCCCAAAATTATGGATTATAAAAGGATAGCAGCATAAGGGAAAAATACACATTTTGAACCCAAAAACCCATTTGAGTTTTTAAGTTCAAAATACAGGCCTACCTCCTCCCCTACAGCCTGCCTGTCCATCTCCAAAAATACCCTTTTTAATAATTATACGCTCCTCCTTTGCATTGAAAAAAAGCAAACAGTAAAGTTGCCAGATGCGGCCATCCTTTCATCCATTTGTCCTTCTGCATCTATTTTTCCCAAACCATGCACTCATACTGTTATTATGTCGCCAAGTAATTAGACTCACTGGCCCAAAAATTATGGATTATTAAAGGATAGCAGCATAAGGGAAAAATACACATTTTGAACCCAAAAACCCATTTGAGTTTTTAAGTTCAAAATACAGGCCTACCTCCTCCCCTACAGCCTGCCTGTCCATCTCCAAAAATACCCTTTTTAATAATTATACACTCCTCCTTTGCATTGAAAAAAAGCAAACAGTAAAGTTGCCAGATGCGGGCATCCTTTCATCCATTTGTCCTTCTGCATCTATTTTCCCAAACCATGCACTCATACTGTTATTATGTCGCCAAGTAATTAGACTACCTGGCCCAAAAATTATGGATTATAAAAAGATAGCAGCATTAGTGAAAAATACACATTTTGAACCCAAAAACCCATTTGAGTTTTTAAGTTCAAAATACAGGCCTACCTCCTCCCCTACAGCCTCTGCCTGTCCATTTCCAAAAATACCCTTTTTAATAATTATACGCTCCTCCTTTGCATTGAAAAAAAGCAAACAGTAAAGTTGCCAGATGCGGCCATTCTTTCATCCATTTGTCCTTCTGCTTCTATTTTCCCAAACCATGCACTCATACTGTTATTATGTCGCCAAGTAATTAGACTACCTGGCCCCAAAATTATGGATTATAAAAGGATAGCAGCATAAGGGAAAAATACACATTTTGAACCCAAAAACCCATTTGAGTTTTTAAGTTCAAAATACAGGCCTACCTCCTCCCCTACAGCCTGCCTGTCCATCTTCAAAAATACCCTTTTTAATAATTATACGCTCCTCCTTTTCATTGAAAAAAAAGCCAACAGTAAAGTTGCCAGATGCGGCAATCCTTTCATCCATTTGTCCTTCTGCATCTATTTTCCCAAACCATGAACTCATACTGTTATTATGTCGCCAAGTAATTAGACTACCTGGCCCAAAAATTATGGATTATAAAAGGATAGCACCATAAGGGAACATTACCGTATTTATCGGGGTGTACAACTTCCAGAGGCCTTGCCCGTGTTGACCCTCCTGTGCATTTGGACTCGCATCTGCCCCTGGCCGACAACCTGGAATTTTTAATTTCGCCTCCGGAGGGCCGGGGTGCCTTGGTGGACCGCCCGCCAATGTTTACCGACTCACTCAATGCTTCTGCTCCCCATCACCAGGGGGTCCGCGTCACCGATCCTGTGCCCATTGACGGCACGCCCTGCCTGTGTACAGGGACCCGTGCCTCCCGCCCCTTATAGCGTCTATGGTTCTCTGCATGTCAAAAGTCAACAGGCATGGAAGCCTTTCAGGGGACCCTTCCAGAGGACCCTTTCTGCGTGTCAAAGGTCTACAGGCATGGAAGCTTCTCAGAGGACTGTTACAAAGGCTTTGCTCAGGGACCGCCCAGCCCGGGTGGGGTACATGAACCAGCCCATTCCCCCTGTAAAATACCAAGGGAGAAACTTGAAGAATCATCCCCAGGGGAGCCCGCTCTAGGCCCTTGTGTACCCTGAGAGAACGTCTGAGTATGGGAGTACAAGGCTGGGTGGTCCCAAGGCGAAAAATCCGGAACGGTCCCCTGACAGGCTTCCATGCCTTGCGTACCCTGAGAGAACGGCTGAGTACGGGCTCCCGTGGGGATGAACCTCCTCGGCGGACCGCCCGCCGATGTTTGCCGACTCGCCCGACAATTCTGCTCCCGAACGGTCCGCCGAGGAAATTCATCCCCAGGGGAGCCCGTACTCGGCCGCTCTCTCAGGTTACGCCAGGGCCGAGCGCGGGGTCCCCTGGGGACGAATCTTCCGGTTTCTCCCTTGGTATTTTCCAGGTGGATTGGGCTGGTTCATGTACCCAGCCCAGGCCTGGGTGGTCCCAGGGCGAAACCTCCGGAACGGTCCCCTGACAGGCTTCCATGCCTGAAGACCTTTGACACGCAGAGAACCAGAGAGGCTATAAGGGAGGGAAGCGCGGGTCCCTGTACCCAGACAGGGAGTGCCGTCCATGGGCACAGGATCAGTGATGCGGACCCCTCAGCATCAGGGAGCAGAAGTGGTCGGCGAGTCGGCAAACATCGGCGGGCGGTCCGCCGAGGAGGTTCATCCCCACCGGAGCCCGTACTCAGCCGTTCTCTCAGGGTACGCAACGCATGAATGCCTGTCAGGGGACCGTTCCGGAGCTTTTGCCCGGGGACCACCCAGCCCTGGGCTGGGTACATGAACCAGCCCAATCCCCCTGGAAAATACCAAGGGAGAAACCGGAAGGTTCGTCCCCAGGGGTGCCCGCGCTCAGCCCTTGCATACCCTGAGAGAACGGCTGAGTACGGGCTCCCGTGGGTATGAACCTCCTCGGCGGACCGCCCGCCAATGTTTTCCGACTCGCCCGACGGTTCTGCTCCCGGATGCTGGGGGGTCTGCATCACCAATCCTGTGCCCAAGGATGGCGCGCCCTGTCTGGGTACAGGGACCTGCGCCTCCCGCCCTTATTGCCATCTCTGGTTCTCTACGTGTCAAAGGTCTACAGGCATGGAAGCCTGTCAGGGGACTGTTTCAGAGGCTTCACCCGGGGACCGCCCAGCCCCTGGTCGGGTACATGAACCAGCCCTTTCCCCTGTAAAATACCAAGGGAGAAACCTCAAGGTTCGTCCCCAGGGGACCCCGCGCTCGGCCCTGGCGTACGTAGCCTGAGAGAGCAGCTGAGTACGGGCTCCCCTGTGGATGAATTTTCTCGGCGGACCGCCCGCCGATGTTTGCCGACTCGCCCAATGCTTCTGCTCCCTGACGCTGGGGGGTCCGCATCACTGATCCTGTGCCCATGGACGGCACGCCCTGTCTGGGTACAGGGACCCGCGCCTCCCTCCCTTATGGCCTCTCTGGTTCTCTGCGTGTCAAAGGTCTTCAGGCATGGAAGCCTGCCAGGGGACCGTTCCGGAGGTTTCGCCCGGGGACCACCCAGCCCTGGGCTGGGTACATGAACCAGCCCAATCCCCCTGGAAAATACCAAGGGAGAAACCGGAAGGTTCGTCCCCAGGTTAGCCCACGCTCGGCCCTCGCATACCCTGAGAGAACAGCTGAGTACGGGCTCCCGTGGGGATGAACCTCCTCGGCGGACCGCCCGCCGACGTTTGCCGACTCGCCCGACGGTTCTGCTCCCCGACGCTGGGGGGTCTGCATCACCGATCCTGTGACAAGGATGGCGTGCCCTGTCTGGGTACAGGGACCTGCGCCTCCCGCCCTTATAGCCATTTCTGGTTCTCTACATGTCAACGGTCTACAGGCATGGAAGCCTGTCAGGAGACTGTTTCAAAGGCTTCGCCCGCCCTGCCCTGGGTGGGGTACATGAACCAGCCCTTTCCCCCTGTAAAATACCAAGGGAGAAACCTGAAGGTTCGTCAACAGGAGAACCCGGGCTCGGCCGTGGCGTAACCTGAGAGAGCGGCTGAGTACGGGCTCCCCTGGGGATGAACCTCCTCGGCAGACCGCCCGCCGATGTTTGCCGACTCGTCCGACGCTTCTGCTCCCTGACACTGGGGGGTCCGCATCACTGATCCTGTGCCCATGGACGGCACGCCCTGTCTGGGTACAGGGACCCGCGCCTCCCTCACTTATAGCCTCTCTGGTTCTCTGCGTGTCAAAGGTCTTCAGGCATGGAAGCCTGTCACCGGACCGTTCCGGAGGTTTCGCCCGGGGACCACCAAGCCCTGGGCTGGGTACATGAACCAGTCCAATCCCCCTGGAAAATACAAAGGGAGAAACCGGAAGGTTCGTCCCCAGGGGAGCCCGCGCTTGTCCCTGGCGTACCCTGAGAGAGTGGCCGAGTACGGGCTCCCCTGGGGACGAACCTCCTTGGCGGACCGCCCACCTATGTATTCTTACTCGCCTGATGCTTCTGCTCCCCGCAACCCTGGGGTCCCTGGGTACAGGGATTGGCGCCTCCCGCCCATATAGCCTTCTCTGGTTCTCTGTGTGTCAAAATTCTACAGGCATGGAAGACCCTTCCAGAGGCCTTGCCCGTGTTCTGTTGACCCTCCTGTGCATTTGGACTCGCATCTGCCCCTGGCCGACAACCTGGAATTTTTAATTTCGCCTCCGGAGGGCCGGGGTGCCTTGGTGGACCGCCCACCAATGTTTGCCGACTCGCCCCACGCTTCTGCTCCCCGTCGCCAGGGGGTCCGCGTCACCGATCCTGTGCCCAAGGACGGCACGCCCTGCCTGTGTACAGGGACCCATGCCTCCCACCCCTTATAGCGACTTTTGACATGCAGAGAACCAGAGACAACAGGCATTGAAGCCTTTCAGGGGACCCTTCCAGAGGTTTCACCCGGGGACAGCCCTGCCCCGGTTCGGGTACGTGAACCATCCCAATCCCCTTGGAAAATATCAAGGGAGAAACCAGGGGTTCGACCCCAGGGGAGCCCGCGCTCGGCCCTGGCGTACCCTGAGAAAGCAGCCGGACGGCGTGCTCTCCTGCTATTCTGAGGCAGGTGGCCGTTCAAAGGTACCTACTTGCGATGCTGCGATACAGTTTTATGAACGCATACCACTCGGACATGCCCAGCTCGTGGAACTCTGAGCTGGATTCAGCTTTCAAATCCGATCTCATACTGGTTCTCAGTTTTTCAATTATTGTTAGGCATGGAAGTCAGTCAGGGGACCCTTCAGGAGGACTTGCCCAGGTAAGGTTGACCTTCCTGGGCACATGGACCTACACCTCCCCTTGGCCTATAACCAGGAATTTGACATTTTTTATTTCGGGTATTACATGATGAGATTTGTTACATTGTGTCACCCCAGTTGTAAGGAAGATCCATGAGGAGAAGGTTTGTTACAGTGTGTGTGTCACCCCAGTAATTAGGAGAAAAATCATGAAGAGGAGATTTGTTACAGAGTGTCAACCCAGTAGTAAGGAGATTACATAAGGAGGAGGTTTGTTACAGTGTGTCACCCTAGTAGTAAGGAGATTACACGGGGAGAAGGTTTGTTACAGTGTGTCACCCCAGTAGTAGGAGATTACATGAGGAGGAGGAGGTTTGTTACAGTGTGTTACCCCAGTAGTAAGCTGATTACATGATGAGAAGGTTTGTTACAGTGAGTCACCCCAGTAATAAGTTAATAACATGAGAAGTTTTGTTACAGTGTGTCACCCCAATAGTAAGGAGATTACATGAGTAGGGGGTTTGTTACAGTGTGTCACCCCAGTAGTAAGGTTATTACATAATGAGAAGGTTTGTTACTGTGAGTCACCCCAGTAATAAGTTAATAACATGAGGAGATTTGTTACAGTGTGTCACCCCAGTAGAAAGGAGATTACATGATGAGGAGAAGTTTTGTTACAGTGTGTCACCCCAGTAGTAAGGAGATTACATGAGGAGGGGGTTTGTTACTTTGTGTCACCCCAGTAGTAAGGAGATTACATGAGGAGAGGTTTGTTACAGTGTGTCACCCCGTAGTAAGGAGTTTACATGAGGAGGGGTTTTGTTACAGTGTGTCATCCCAGTAGAAAGGAGATTGCACGAGGAGAAGGTTTGTTACAGTGTTTCACCCCAGTAGTAAGTTAATAACATGTGGAGGAGGTTTGTTACAGTGTTTCACCCCAGTAATAAGTTATTAACATTAGGAGGTTTGTTACAGTGTGTCACCCTAGTAGTAATAAGATTACATGGGCAGGAGGTTTGTTACTTTGTGTCACCCCAGTAGTAAGGAGATTAAATAAGGAGGTTTGTTACAGTGTGTCACCCCAGTAGTAAGGAGATTACATGTGGAGGGGGTTTGTCACTTTGTGTCACCCCAGTAGTAAGGAGATTACATGAGGAGAGGTTTGTTACAGTGTGTCACCCCGTAGTAAGGAGTTTACATGAGGAGGGGGTTTGTTACAGTGTGTCACCCAAGTAGTAAGGAGATTACATGGGGAGTAGGTTTGTTACTGTGTCACCCCAGTAGTAAGTTAATAACATGAAGATGGGGTTTGTTACAGTGGGTCCACCCAGTAGAAACGAGATTACATGAGGAGAAGTTTTGTTACAGTGTGTCACCCCAGTAATACGTTAATAACATGAGGAGGTTTGTTACAGTGTGTCACCCAAGTAGAAAGGAGATTACATGAGGAGAAGTTTTGTTACAGTATGTCACCCCAGTAGAAAGGAGAATACATGAGGAAAAGGTTTGTTACAGTGTGTCACCCTAATAGTAAGTTATTAACATGTGGAGGAGGTTTGTTACAGTGTGTCACCCTAGTAGTAATAAGATTACATGGGCAGGAGGTTTGTTACTTTGTGTCACCCCAGTAGTAAGGAGATTAAATAAGGAGGTTTGTTACAGTTTGTCACCCCAGTAGTAAGGTGATTACATGAGGAGGGCGTTTGTTACAGTGTGTCACCCCAGTTGTAAGGGAGATTACATGAGGATGAGGTTTGTTACAGTGTGTCACCCCAGTAGTTAGGAGAAAAAATGAGGAGGAGGTTTGTTACAGTGTGTCACCCAAGTAGTAAGGAGATTACAAGGGGAGTAGGTTTGTTCCTGTGTGTCAACCCAGTAGTAAGTTAATAACATGAAGATTGGGTTTGTTACAGTGGGTCACCCCAGTAGTAAGTTAAAAATATAAGAATGGGGTTTGTTACAGTGTGTCACCCCAGTCGTAAGGTGATTACATGACAAGGTTTTTTTTTTTTTTTTTACAGTTTGTCACCCAGTAGTAAGTTAATAATATGAGGATGGGGTTTGTTACAGTGTGTCACCCCAGTAGTTAGGAGAAAAAAAATGAGGAGGAGGTTTGTTACAGTGTGTCACCCAAGTAGTAAGGAGATTACATGGGGAATAGGTTTGTTACTGTGTGTCACCCCAGTAGTAAGTTAATAACATGAAGATGGGGTTTGTTTCAGTGGTTCACCCCAGTAGAAACGAGATTACATGAGGTGAAGTTTTGTTACAGTGTGTCACCCCAGTAGTAAAGAGATTACTTGATGAGGAGGTTTGTTACAGTGTGTCACCCCAGTAATAAGTTAATAACGTGAGGAGATTTGTTACAGTGTGTCACCCCAGTAGAAAGTAGATTACATGAGGGGAAGTTTTGTTACAGTGTGTCATCCCAGTAGAAAGGAGATTGCACGAGGAGAAGGTTTGTTACAGTGTGTCACCCCAGTAGTAAGTTAATAACATGTGGAGGAGGTTTGTTACAGTGTGTCACCCCAGTAGTAAGGAGATTACATGATGAGAAGGTTTGTTACAGTGTGTCACCCCAGTAATAAGTTATTAACATTAGGAGGTTTGTTACAGTGTGCCACCCCAGTCGTAAGGTGATTACATGACAAGGTTTTTTTGTTTTTTTTTTACAGTTTGTCACCCAGTAGTAAGTTAATAATATGAGGATGGGGTTTGTTACAGTGTGTCACCCCAGTAGTTAGGAGAAAAAAATAAGGAGGAGATTTGTTACAGTGTGTCACCCAAGTAGTAAGGAGATTACATGGGGAGTAGGTTTGTTATTGTGTGTCACCCCAGTAGTAAATTAATAACATGAAAATGGGGTTTGTTTCAGTGGGTCACCCCAGTAGAAACGAGATTACATGAGGGGAAGTTTTGTTACAGTGTGTCACCCCAGTAGTAAGGAGATTACATGAGGAGGGGGTTTGTTACTTTGTGTCACCCCAGTAGTAAGGAGATTACATGAGGAGAGGTTTGTTACAGTGTGTCACCCCGTAGTAAGGAGTTTACATGAGGAGGGGTTTTGTTACAGTGTGTCATCCCAGTAGAAAGGAGATTGCACGAGGAGAAGGTTTGTTACAGTGTTTCACCCCAGTAGTAAGTTAATCACATGTGGAGGAGGTTTGTTACAGTGTTTCACCCCAGTAATAAGTTATTAACATTAGGAGGTTTGTTACAGTGTGTCACCCTAGTAGTAATAAGATTACATTAGCAGGAGGTTTGTTACTTTGTGTCACCCCAGTAGTAAGGAGATTAAATAAGGAGGTTTGTTACAGTGTGTCAACCCAGTAGTAAGGAGATTACATGTGGAGGGGGTTTGTTACTTTGTGTCACCCCAGTAGTAAGGAGATTACATGAGGAGAGGTTTGTTACAGTGTGTCACCCCGTAGTAAGGAGTTTACATGAGGAGGGGGTTTGTTACAGTGTGTCACCCCAGTAGTAAGTTAATAAAATGAGGATGAGGTTGGTTATAGTGTGTCACCCCGGTAGTATGGATATGACATGAGGATGAGGTTTGTTACAGTGTGTCACCCCAGTAGTAAGGAGATTACATAAGGAGAAGGTTTATTACAGTGTATCACCCCAGTAGTAAGGAGATTACATGAGGAGGGTGTTTGTTACAGTGTGTCACCCAAGTAGTAAGGAGATTACATGGGGAGTAGGTTTGTTACTGTGTGTCACCCCAGTAGTAAGTTAATAACATGAAGATGGGGTTTGTTACAGTGGGTCAACCCAGTAGAAACGAGATTACATGAGGAGAAGTTTTGTTACAGTGTGTCACCCCAGTAATACGTTAATAACATGAGGAGGTTTGTTACAGTGTGTCACCCAAGTAGAAAGGAGATTACATGAGGAGAAGTTTTGTTACAGTATGTCACCCCAGTAGAAAGGAGAATACATGAGGAAAAGGTTTGTTAAAGTGTGTCACCCTAGTAGTAAGTTAATAACATGTGGAGGAGGTTTGTTACAGTGTATCACCCCAGTAGTAATAAGATTACATGTGGAGGAGGTTTGTTACAGTGTGTCACCCTAGTAGTAATAAGATTACATGGGCAGGAGGTTTGTTACTTTGTGTCAACCCAGTAGTAAGGAGATTAAATAAGGAGGTTTGTTACAGTGTGTCACCCCAGTAGTAAGGAGATTACATGTGGAGGGGGTTTGTTACTTTGTGTCACCCCAGTAGTAAGGAGATTACATGAGGAGAGGTTTGTTACAGTGTGTCACCCCGTAGTAAGGAGTTTACATGAGGAGGGGGTTTGTTACAGTGTGTCACCCCAGTAGTAAGTTAATAAAATGAGGATGAGGTTGGTTATAGTGTGTCTCCCCGGTAGTATGGATATGACATGAGGATGAGGTTTGTTACAGTGTGTCACCCCAGTAGTAAGGAGATTACATAAGGAGAAGGTTTATTACAGTGTATCACCCCAGTAGTAAGGAGATTACATGAGGAGGGTGTTTGTTACAGTGTGTCACCCAAGTAGTAAGGAGATTACATGGGGAGTAGGTTTGTTACTGTGTGTCACCCCAGTAGTAAGTTAATAACATGAAGATGGGGTTTGTTACAGTGGGTCAACCCAGTAGAAACGAGATTACATGAGGAGAAGTTTTGTTACAGTGTGTCACCCCAGTAATACGTTAATAACATGAGGAGGTTTGTTACAGTGTGTCACCCAAGTAGAAAGGAGATTACATGAGGAGAAGTTTTGTTACAGTATGTCACCCCAGTAGAAAGGAGAATACATGAGGAAAAGGTTTGTTAAAGTGTGTCACCCTAGTAGTAAGTTAATAACATGTGGAGGAGGTTTGTTACAGTGTATCACCCCAGTAGTAATAAGATTACATGTGGAGGAGGTTTGTTACAGTGTGTCACCCTAGTAGTAATAACATTACATGGGCAGGAGGTTTGTTACTTTGTGTCACCCCAGTAGTAAGGAGATTACATGAGGTGGGCGTTTGTTACAGTGTGTCACCCCAGTAGTAAGGTAGATTACATGAGGATGAGGTTTGTTACAGTGTGTCATCCCAGTAGTTAGGAGAAAAAATGAGGAGGAGGTTTGTTACAGTGTGTCACCCAAGTAGTAAGGATATTACATGGGGAGTAGGTTTGTTACTGTGTGTCACCCCAGTAGTAAGTTAATAACATGAAGATTGGGTTTGTTACAGTGGGTCACCCCAGTAGTAAGTTAATAATATAAGAATGGGGTTTGTTACAGTGTGTCACCCCAGTCGTAAGGTGATTACATGACAAGGTTTTTTTTTTTTTTTTACAGTTTGTCACCCAGTAGTAAGTTAATAATATGAGGATGGGGTTTGTTACAGTGTGTCACCCCAGTAGTTAGGAGAAAAAAAATGAGGAGGAGGTTTGTTACAGTGTGTCACCCAAGTAGTAAGGAGATTACATGGGAGTAGGTTTGTTACTGTGTGTCACCCTAGTAGTAAGTTAATAACATGAAGATGGGGTTTGTTTCAGTGGGTCACCCCAGTAGAAACGAGATTACATGAGGGGAAGTTTTGTTACAGTGTGTCACCCCAGTAGTAAAGAGATTACTTGATGAGGAGGTTTGTTACAGTGTGTCACCCCAGTAATAAGTTAATAACGTGAGGAGGTTTTTTACAGTGTGTCACCCCAGTAGAAAGTAGATTACATGAGGGGAAGTTTTGTTACAGTGTGTCATCCCAATAGAAAGGAGATTGAACGAGGAGAAGGTTTGTTACGGTGTGTCACCCCAGTAGTAAGTTAATAACATGTGGAGGAGGTTGTTACAGTGTGTCACCCCAGTAGTAAGGAGATTACATGATAAGAAGGTTTGTTACAGTGTGTCACCCCAGTAATAAGTTATTAACATTAGGAGGTTTGTTACAGTGTGTCACCCCAGTCGTAAGGTGATTACATGACAAGGTTTTTTTTTTGGTTTTTTTACAGTTTGTCACCCAGTAGTAAGTTAATAATATGAGGATGGGGTTTGTTACAGTGTGTCACCCCAGTAGTTAGGAGCAAAAAATAAGGAGGAGGTTTGTTACAGTGTGTCACCCAAGTAGTAAGGAGATTACATGGGGAGTAGGTTTGTTATTGTGTGTCACCCCAGTAGTAAGTTAATAACATGAAAATGGGGTTTGTTTCAGTGGGTCACCCCAGTAGAAACGAGATTACATGAGGGGAAGTTTTGTTACAGTGTGTCACCCCAGTAGTAAAGAGATTACATGATGAGGAGGTTTGTTACAGTGTGTCACCCCAGTAATAAGTTAATAACATGATGAGGTTTGTTACAGTGTGTCACTCCAGTAGAAAGGAGATTACATGGGCAGGAGGTTTGTTACTTTGTGTCACCCCAGTAGTAAGGAGATTAAATAAGGAGGTTTGTTACAGTGTGTCACCCCAGTAGTAAGGAGATTACATGAGGAGGGGGTTTTTTACTTTGTGTCACCCCAGTAGTAAGGAGATTACATGAGGAGAGGTTTGTTACAGTGTGTCACCCCGTAGTAAGGAGATTACATGAGGAGGGGATTTTGTTACAGTGTGTCATCCCAGTAGAAAGGAGATTGCACGAGGAGAAGGTTTGTTACAGTGTTTCACCCCAGTAGTAAGTTAATAACATGTGGAGGAGGTTTGTTACAGTGTTTCACCCCAGTAATAAGTTATTAACATTAGGAGGTTTGTTACAGTGTGTCACCCTAGTAGTAATAAGATTACATGGGCAGGAGGTTTGTTACTTTGTGTCACCCCAGTAGTAAGGAGATTAAATAAGGAGGTTTGTTACAGTGTGTCACCCCAGTAGTAAGGAGATTACATGAGGAGAGGTTTGTTACAGTGTGTCACCCCGTAGTAAGGAGATTACATGAGGAGGGGTTTTGTTACAGTGTGTCACCCCAGTAGTAAGTTAATAAAATGAGGATGAGGTTTGTTACAGTGTTTCACCATAGTAATAAGTTATTAACATTAGGAGGTTTGTTACAGTGTGTCACCCTAGTAGTAATAAGATTACATGGGCAGGAGGTTTGTTACTTTGTGTCACCCCAGTAGTAAGGAGATTAAATAAGGAGGTTTGTTACAGTGTGTCACCCCAGTAGTAAGGAGATTACATGAGGAGGGGGTTTGTTACTTTGTGTCACCCCAGTAGTAAGGAGATTACATGAGGAGAGGTTTGTTACAGTGTGTCACCCCGTAGTAAGGAGATTACATGAGGAGGGGTTTTGTTACAGTGTGTAACCGCAGTAGTAAGTTAATAAAATGAGGATGAGGTTGGTTATAGTGTGTCACCCCGATAGTAAGGAGATTACTTGAGAAGGAGGTTTGTTACAGTGTGTCACCCCAGTAGTAAGGAGATTAGGAGGTTTGTTACAGTGAGTTACCTCCAGTGACCCTCCTGGGCACAGGGACCCGTACCTCCCCCTGGCCAACAACTGGCCTCCAGAGGGCCAGGGCACCACCGCCCACCCCCGATGTTTGCCGACTCGCCCAACGCTTTTGCACCACGCCACCGGGGGTCCGCGTCACTGATCCTGTGCACAAGGACGGCGCGCCCTGCCTTTGTACAGGGACCCACGCCTCACTCCCGTATAGCCTCTCTTGTTCACTGCATGTCAAAAGTCTAAAGGCAGGCATGATAGACCCTTTCAGAGGCCTTGCCCATATTCGGTTGACCATCCTGGGCATAGGGACTCTCATCTCCCCCTGGCCGACAACTTGGACTTTGTAATCTTTCATTTCGCCTCTGGAGGGCCAAGGCGCCTCAGCGGACCACACGCTGATGTTTGTTGACTCGCCTGACGCTTCTGCTCCCTGCTGCCGGGATGTCCACGTCACCGATCCTGTGCCCAAGGACGGCGCGCCCTGCCTGGGTACAGGGACCCGCACCTCCCGCCCTTATAGCCTCTCTGGTTCTCTACGTGTCAAAGGTCTACAGGCATGGAAGCCTGTCAGGGGACTGTTTCAGAGGCTTCGCCCGGGGACCTCCCAGCCCCGGGTCGGGTACATGAACCAGCCCATTCCCCCTGTAAAATACCAAGGGAGAAACCTGAAGAATCGTCCCCAGGGGAGCCAGCGCTCGGCCCTGGCGTACCCTGAGAGAACGGCTGAGTACGGGCTCCCGTGGGGATGAACCTCCTCGGCGGACCGCCCGCCGATGTTTAGCGACTCGCCCAACGGTTATCCTCCCTGATGCTGGGGGGCCGAATCACCGATCCTGTGCCCAAGGACGGCGCGCCCTGTCTGGGTACAGGGACCCACGCCTCCCGCCCTTATAGCCTCTCTTGTTCTCTGCGTGTCAAAAGTCTACAGGCATAGAAGATCCTTCCAGAGGCTTTGCCTGGAAGATCCTTCCAGAGACCTGGACTTTGTAATCTTTCATTTTGCCTCTGGAGGGCCGAGGCGCCTCAGTGGACCGTACGCCAATGTTTTTTGACTCCCCCGGCGCTTCTGCTCCCCGCTGCCGGGATGTCTGCGTCACCTATCCTGTGTCCAAGGACGGTGCGCCCTGCCTGGGTACAGGGACCCGCGCCTCCTGCCCTTATAGCCTTCTCTGGTTCTCTGCATGTCAAAAGTCTACATGCATGGAAGACCCTTCCAGATGCCTTGCCCGTGTTCTGTTGACCCTCCTGTGCATTTGGACTTGCATCTGCCCCTGGCCGAAAACCTGGAATTTTTAATTTTGCCTCTGGAGGGCCGGGGTGCTTT
The DNA here is from genome assembly GCF_029499605.1 of Hyla sarda. NCBI lineage: Eukaryota > Metazoa > Chordata > Amphibia > Anura > Hylidae > Hyla > Hyla sarda. Next base: position 83,345,166 of record NC_079199.1, on the reverse strand, counting down.
GGTCGACCGCCCGCCAATGTTTGCCGACTCGTCCGACGCTTCTGCTCCCCGTCGCCAGGGGGTCCGCATCACCGATCCTGTGCCCAAGGACGGCACGCCCTGCCTGTGTACAGGGACCCGTGCCTCCTGCCCTTATAGCCTCTCTGGTTCTCTACGTGTCAAAGGTCTACAGGCAATTAAGCCTGTCAGGGGACTGTTTCAAAGGCTTCGCTCGGGGACCACCCAGCCCCGGGTCGGGTACATGAACCAGCCCATTCCACCTGTAAAATACCAAGGGAGAAACCGGAAGAATAATTTCCTTGGGAGCCTGCGCTCGGCCCTGGCGTACCCTGAGAGAACGTCTGAGTACGGGCTCCAGTGCGTGGGGATGAACCTCCTCAGCGGACCGCCTGCCGATGTTTGCCGACTTGCCCGACGGTTCTGCTCCCCGATCCTGGGGGGTCCGCATCACCGATTCTGTGCCCAAGGACAGTGCGCCCTGTCTGGGTACAGGGACCCGTGCCTCCCACCGTTATAGCCTCCCTTGTTCTCTGCGTTTCAAAAGTCTACAGGCATAGAAGATCCTTCCAGAGGCCTTGCCATGTTCGGTTGACCATCCTGGGCATAGGGACTCGCATCTCCCCCTGGCCGACAACCTGGACTTTGTAATCTTTCATTTTGCCTCTGGAGGGCCTAGGCGTCTCAGTGGACCGTACGCCGATGTTTTTTGACACGCCCGACGCTTCTGCTCCTCGCTGCAGGGATGTCCACGTCACCTATCCTGTGCCCAAAGACGGCGCGCCCTGTCTGGGTACAGGGAACCGTGCCTCCCGCCCTTTATAGCTTCTCTGGTTCTCTACGTGTCAAAGGTCTACAGGCATGGAAGCCTGTCAGGGGTCTGTTTCAAAGCTTCGCTCGGGGACCGCCCGGCCCCGGGTCGGGCACATGAACCAGCCCATTCCCCCTGTAAAATACCAAGGGAGAAACCTCAAGGTTCGTCCCCAGGGGAGCCCGCACTCGGTCCTGGCGTACCCTGAGAAAGCGGCTGAGTACGGGCTCCCCTGTGGATTACCCTCCTCGGCGGACCGCCCGCGATGTTTGCCGACTCGCCCGCCGCTTCTGCTCCCCGACGCTGGGGGGTCTTCGTCACTGATCCTGTGCCCAAGGACAGCGCACCCTGTCTGGGTACAGGGACCCAGGCCTCCCGCCCTTATAGCCTTCTCTGGTTCTCAGCGTGTCAAAAGTCTACAGGCATGGAAGACCCTTCCAGAGGATTTGCCTGTGTTCTGTTGACCCTCCTGTGCATTTGGACTCGCATCTGCCCCTGGCCGACAACCTGGAATTTTTAATTTCACCTCCGGAGGGCCGGGGTGCCTTGGTGGACAGCCGCCAATGTTTTCCGACTCGCCTGACGCTTCTGCTCCCCGTCGCCTGGGGGTCCACATCATCGATTCTGTGCCCAAGGACGGCATGCCCTGCCTGGCTACAGGGACCCGCGCCTCCCTGCCTTATAGCCTCTCTGATTCTCTGCCTGTCAAAGGTCTACAGGCATGGAAGCCTGTCAGGGGACTGTTACAAAGGCTTTGCTCAGGGACAGCCCAGCCTGGGTGGGGTACATGAACCAGCCCATTCCCCCTGTAAAATACCAAGGGAGAAACCTGAAGGTTCGTACCCAGGGGAGCCCGCGCTTGGTCCTGGCGTACCCTGGGAGAACGGCTGAGTACGGGCTACCGTGGGGATGAACCTCCTCGGCGGACCGGCCGCCGATCTTTGCCAACTCCACCGACGGTTCTGCTCCCCGACGCTGGGGGGTCTGCATCACCAATCCTGTGTCCAAGGATGGCGCGCCCTGTCTGGGTGCAGGGACCTGCGCCTCCCGCCCTTATAGCCATTTCTGGTTCTCTACGTGTCAAAGGTCTACAGGCCTTTACCCCTGTAAACCAGCCCTTTCCCCCTGTAAAATACTAAGGGAGAAACCTGAAGGTTTGTCCCCAGGGGACCCCGCGCTCGGCCCTGGCGTAACCTGAGAGAGCGGCTGAGTACTGGCTCCCCTGGGGATGAATCTCCTCAGCGGACCGCCCGCCGATGTTTGCCGACTCGCCCAACGCTTTTGCTCCCTGGCGCTGGGGGGTCCGCATCACTGATCCTCTGCCCATGGACGGCACGCCCTGTCTGGGTACAGGGACCCGCGCCTCCCTCCCTTATAGCCTCTCTGGTTCTCTGCGTGTCAAAGGTCTTCAGGCATGGAAGCCTGTCAGGGGACCGTTCCGGAGGTTTCGCCCGGGGACCACCCAGCCCTGGGCTGGGTACATGAACCAGCCCAATCCCCCTGGAAAATACCAAGGGAGAAACCGGAAGGTTCGTCCCCAGGGGAGCCCGCGCTCGGCCCTTGCATACCCTGAGAGAACGGCTGAGTACGGGCTCCCGTGGGGATGAACCTCCTCGGCGGACCGCCCGCCGATGTTTGCCGACTCGCCCGACGGTTCTGCTCCCCGACGCTGGGGGGTCTGCATCACCGATCCTGTGCCCAAGGATGGCACGCCCTGTCTGGGTACAGGGACCTGCGCCTCCCACCCTTATAGCCATTTCTGCTTCTCTACGTGTCAAAGGTCTACAGGCATGGAAGCCTGTCAGGGGACTGTTTCAAAGGCTTCGCTCGGGGACCGCCCTGCCCTGGGTGGGGTACATGAACCAGCCCTTTCCCCCTGTAAAATACCAAGGGAGAAACCTGAAGGTTCGTCCCCAGGGGAGCCCGCGCTTGTCCCTGGCGTACCCTGAGAGAGTGGCCGAGTACGGGCTCCCCTGGGGACGAACCTCCTTGGCGGACCGCCCGCCTATGTATCCTTACTAGCCTGATGCTTCTGCTCCCCGCAACCCTGGGGTCCGCGTCACCGATCCTGTGCCCAAGGATGGCGCGCCCTACCTGGGTACAGGGACCGGCGCCTCCCGCCCTTATAGCCTTCTCTAGTTCTCTGTGTGTCAAAGTCTACAGGCATGGAAGACCCTTACAGAGGCCTTGCCCGTGTTCTGTTGACCCTCCTGTGCATTTGGACTCGCATCTGCCCCTGGCCGACAACCTGGAATTTTTAATTTCACCTCCGGAGGGCCTGAGTGCCTTGGTGGACCGCCCGCCAATGTTTGCCGACTCGCCCGACGCTTCTGCTCCCCGTCGCCTGGGGGTCCGCATCACCGATCCTGTGCCCAAGAACGGCATGCCCTGCCTGGCTACAGGGACCCGCGCCTCCCTGCCTTATAGCCTCTCTGGTTCTCTGCGTGTCAAAGGTCTTCAGGCATGGAAGCGTGTCAGGAGACTGTTACAAAGGCTTTGCTCAGGGACCGCCCAGCCCCGGGTGGGGTACATGAACCAGCCCATTCCCCCTGTAAAATACCAAGGGAGAAACCTGAAGAATCGTCCCCAGGGGAGCCCGCGCTCGGCCCTTGCGTACCCTGAGAGAACGGCTGAGTACGGGCTCCCATGGGGATGAACCTCCTCGGCGGACCGCCCGCCGATGTTTGCCGACTCGCCCGACGGTTCTGCTTCCCGACACTGGGGGGTCCGTATCACCGATCCTGTGCCCAAGGATGGCGCGCCCTGTCTGGGTACAGGGACCTGCGCCTCCTGCCCTTATAGCCATTTCTGGTTCTCTACGTGTCAAAGGTCTACAGGCATGGAAGCCTGTCAGGGGACTGTTTCAAAGGCTTCGCTCGGGGACCGCCCTGCCCTTGGTGGGGTACATGAACCAGCCCTTTCCCCCTGTAAAATACCAAGGTTCGTCCCCAGGGGACCCCGCGCTCGGCCCTGGCGTAACCTGAGAGAGCGGCTGAGTACGGGCTCCCCTAAGGATGAACCTCCTCGACGGACCGCCCACCGATGTTTGCCGACTCGCCCGACGCTTCTGCTCCCTGATGCTGGAGGGTCCGCATCACTGATCCTGTGCCCATGGACGGCACGCCCTGTTTGGGTACAGGGACCCGCACATCCCTCCCTTATAGCCTCTCTGGTTCTCTGCGTGTCAAAGGTCTTCAGGCATGGAAGCCTGTCAGAGGACTGTTCCGGAGGTTTCGCTGGGGACCACCCAGCCCTGGGCTGGGTACATGAACCAGCCCAATCCCCCTGGAAAATACCAAGGGAGAAACCGGAAGGTTCGTCCCAGGGGAGCCCGCGTTCGGCCCTTGCATACCCTGAGAGAACGGCTGAGTACGGGCTCCCGTGGGGATGAACCTCCTCGGCGGACCGCCCGCCGATGTTTGCCGACTCGCCAGACGGTTCTGCTCCCCGACGCTGGGGGGTCTGCATCACCGATCCTGTGCCCAAGGATGGCGCGCCCTGTCTGGGTACAGGGACCTGCGCCTCCCGCCCTTATAGCCATTTCTGGTTCTCTACGTGTCAAAGGTCTACAGGCATGGAAGCCTGTCAGGGGACTGTTTCAAAGGCTTCGCTCGGGGACCTCCCTGCCCTGGGTGGGGTACATGAACCAGCCCAATCCCCCTGTAAAATACCAAGGGAGAAACCTGAAGGTTCGTCCCCAGGAGAACCCGGGCTCGGCCGTGGCGTAACCTGAGAGAGCGTCTGAGTACGGGCTCCCCTGGGGATGAACCTCCTCGGCAGACCGCCCGCCGATGTTTGCCGACTCGTCCGACGCTTCTGCTCCCTGACGCTGGGGGGTCCGCATTACTGATCCTGTGCCCATGGACGGCACGCCCTGTCTGGGTACAGGGACCCGCGCCTCCCTCACTCATAGCCTCTCTGGTTCTCTGCGTGTCAAAGGTCTTCAGGCATGGAAGCCTGTCAGGGGACCGTTCCGGAGGTTTCGCCCGGGGACCACCCAGCCCTGGGCTGGGTACATGAACCAGCCCAATCCCCCTGGAAAATACAAAGGGAGAAACCGGAAGGTTCGTCCCCAGGGGAGCCCGCGCTTGTCCCTGGCGTACCCTGAGAGAGTGGCCGAGTACGGGCTCCCCTGGGGACGAGCCTCCTTGGCGGACCGCCCGCCTATGTATTCTTACTCGCCTGATGCTTCTGCGTCACCGATCCTGTGCCCAAGGACGGCGCGCCCTGCCTGGGTACAGGGACCGGCGCCTACCCCCCCTTATAACCTTCTCTGGTTCTCTGTGTGTCAAAAATCTACAGGCATGGAAAACCCTTCCAGAGGCCTTGCCCTTGTTCTGTTGACCCTCCTGTGTATTTGGACTCGCATCTGCCCCTGGCCGACAACCTGGAATTTTTTATTTCGCCTCCGGAGGGCCGGGGTGCCTTGGTGGACCGCCCACCAATGTTTGCCGACTCGCCCGACGCTTCTGCTCCCCGTCGCCAGGGGGTCCGCGTCACCGATCCTGTGCCCAAGGACGGCACGCCCTGCCTGTGTACAGGGACCCGCGCCTCCCACCCCTTATAGCGTCTCTGGTTCTCTGCATGTCAAAAGTCAACAGGCATGGAAGCCTTTCAGGGGACCCTTCCAGAGGTTTCACCCGGGGACAGCCCTGCCCCGGTTCGGGTACGTGAACCATCCCAATCCCCTTGGAAAATATCAAGGGAGAAACCAGGGGTTCGACCCCAGGGGAGCCCGCGCTCGGCCCTGGCGTACCCTGAGAAAGCAGCCGGACGGCTTGCTCTCCTGCTATTCTGAGGCAGGTGGCCGTTCAAAGGTACCAACTCGTGATGCTGCGATACAGTTTTATGAACGCACTCGGACATACCACTCGGACATGCCCAGCTCGTGGAACTGTGAGCTGGATTCAGCTTTCAAATCCGATCTCATACTGGTTCTCAGTTTTTCAATTATTGTTAGGCATGGAAGTCAGTCAGGGGACCCTTCAGGAGGACTTGCCCAGGTAAGGTTGACCTTCCTGGGCACATGGACCCACACCTCCCCCTGGCCTATAACCAGGAATTTGACATTTTTTTATTTCGGGTATTACATGATGAGATTTGTTACATTGTGTCACCCCAGTTGTAAGGAAGATCCGTGAGGAGGAGGTTTGTTACAGTGTGTGTGTCACCCCAGTAATTAGGAGAAAAATCATGAAGAGATTTTTTACAGAGTGTCAACCCAGTAGTAATAGATTACATAAGGAGGAGGTTTGTTACAGTGTGTCACCCTAGTAGTAAGGAGATTACACGGGGAGAAGGTTTGTTACAGTGTGTCACCCCAGTAGTAGGAGTTTACATGAGGAGGAGGAGGTTTGTTACAGTGTGTTACCCCAGTAGTAAGCTGATTACATGATGAGAAGGTTTGTTACAGTGAGTCACCCCAGTAATAAGTTAATAACATGAGAAGTTTTGTTACAGTGTGTCACCCCAATAGTAAGGAGATTACATGAGTAGGGGGTTTGTTACAGTGTGTCACCCCAGTAGTAAGGTGATTACATAATGAGAAGGTTTGTTACTGTGAGTCACCCCAGTAATAAGTTAATAACATGAGGAGATTTGTTACAGTGTGTCACCCCAGTAGAAAGGAGATTACATGATGAGGAGGTTTGTTACAGTGTGTCACCCCAGTAATAAGTTAATAACATGAGGAGGTTTGTTACAATGTGTCACCCCAGTAGAAAGGAGATTATATGATGAGAAGGTTTGTTACAATGTGTCATCCCAGTAGTAAGGAGATTACATGAGGATGGGGTTTGTAATGGTGTGTCATCCCAGTAGTAAGGAGATTACATGATGAGAAGGTTTGTTACAGTGTGTCACCCCAGTAGTAAGGAGATTACATGATGAGAAGGTTTGTTACAGTGTGTCACCCCAGTGATAAGTTAATAACATGAGGAAGTTTGTTACAGTGTGTCACCCCAGTAGAAAGGAGATTACATGAGGGGAAAGTTTGTTGCAGTGTGTCACCACAGTAGTAAGTTAATAATATAAGAATGGGGTTTGTTACAGTGTGTCACCCCAGTCGTAAGGAGATGACATGAGGAGTTTTTTTTTTTTTTACAGTATGTCACCCAGTAGTAAGTTAATAATATGAGGATGGGGTTTGTTACAGTGTGTCACTCCAGTATTTAGGAGATTACATGGGGAGTAGGTTTGTTACAGTGTGTCACCCCAGTAATAAGTTAATAACATGATGAGGTTTGTTACAGTGTGTCACCCCAGTAGAAAGGAGATTACATGAGGAGAAGTTTTGTTACAGTGTGTCACCCCAGTAGAAAGGAGATTACATGTGGAGGAGGTTTGTTACAGTGTGTCACCCCAGTATTAATAAGATTACATGTGGAGGAGGTTTGTTACAATGTATCACCCCAGTAGAAAGGAGATTACATGAGGAGAAGGTTTGTTACAGTGTGTCACCCCAGTAGTAAGTTAATAACATGTGGAGGAGGTTTGTTACAGTGTGTCACCCCAGAAGTAATAAGATTACATGTGGAGAAGGTTTGTTACAGTGTGTCACCCCAGTAGTAATAAGATTACATGTGGAGGAGGTTTTTTACAGTGTATCACCCCAGTAGAAAGGAGATTACATGAGAAGGTTTGTTACAGTGTGTCACCCCAGTAGTAAGTTAAGAACATGTGGAGGAGGTTTGTTACAGTGTGTCACCTCAGTAGTAATAAGATTACATGTCGAGGAGGTTTGTTACAGTGTGTCACCCTAGTACTAATAAGATTACATGGGCAGTAGGTTTGTTACAGTGTGTCACCCCAGTAGTAAGTTAATAATATAAGAATGGGGTTTGTTACAGTGTGTCACCCCAGTCGTAAGGAGATGACATGATGAGTTTTTTTTTTTACAGTTTGTCACCCAGTAGTAAGTTAATAATATGAGGATGGGGTTTGTTACAGTGTGTCACCCCAGTAGATAGGAGAAAAAATGAGGAGGAGGTTTGTTACAGTGTGTCACCCAAGTAGTAAGGAGATTACATGGTGAGTAGGCTTGTTACTATGTGTCACCCCAGTAGTAAGGTAATAATATGAAGATGGGGTTTGTTACAGTGGGTCACCCCAGTAGAAACGAGATTACATGAGGTGAAGTTTTGTTACAGTGTGTCACCCCAGTAGTAATTAGATAACATGATGAGAAGGTTTGTTACAGTGTGTCACCCCAGTAGAAAGGAGATTACATGAGGGGAAGGTTTGTTACAGTGTGTCACTCCAGTAGTAAGGAGATTACATGAGGAGGGGGTTTGTTACAGTGTATCACCCCAGTAGTAAGTTAATAATATAAGAATGGGGTTTGTTACAGTGTTTCACCTCAGTCGTAAGGTGATTACTTGACAATGTTTTTTTTTTTTTACAGTTTGTCACCCAGTAGTAAGTTAATAATATGAGGATGGGGTTTGTTACAGTGTTTCACCCCAGTAGTTAGGAGAAAAAAATGAGGAGGAGGTTTGTTACAGTGTGTCACCCAAGTAGTAAGTTAATAACATAAAGATGGGGTTTGTTTCACCCCACAGAGCCCCCAGGAAAGGCAGGGGAGGGATGCCGTCGCTGCCTGCTTCTCGCCCCCTGCCTTTCCTGTGGTCTAGAGCCCTGCTTTCTCTCCAACTGCTATCGGCGCCGCTGCCCCTTCTCTCCCCCTGGCTATTGGTGGCAATGGGGCAGCGGCACCGATAGCCAGGGGGAGATAAGGGGTAGCGGCACCCATTACCGGCGCCGCTGCCCCGTTGCCTCCCCCATCCCTAGTTGTATAATTACGTGTTGCCGGGTCGGGTCCGTGCTGCTTCAGGCCTCCGGTGTGCGTCCCCTGCATCATTGCTATGCGTTGCGAGACGCAATGACGAGTGACGTCTCTCGTCATTGCGCCGCGCCATGCAAAGCATAGCAACAACGGAATGCACACCGGAGGCCTGAAGCAGCGCTGACCCGACCCCAGCAACAGGTAATTATACAACCGGGGATGGGAAAGGCAACGGGGCAGCGGAACCGGCAATGGGTGCCGCTGCCCCTTCTTTCCCCCTGTCTGTCGACGCCGCTGCATCCATTGCGGTCACCGTTTCTCTCCCCCTGGCTATCGGCGCCGGCAATGGGGCAGCGGCTCTGATAGCCAGGGGGAGAGAAGGGGCAGCAGCGCCGATAGCAGGGGTAACCATCAAAAACTCATACTGTTTTCACTTTGCCAAGTTATCGGACAACCTGGCCCCAAAATTATGGATTATAAAAGGATAGCAGCATAAGGGAAAAATACACATTTTGAACCCAAAATCCCATTTGAGATTTTAAGTTCAAAATACAGGCCTACCTCCTCCCCATCAGCCTGCCTGTCCATCTCCAAAAATACCCTTTTTAATAATTAAACGCTCCTCCTTTGCATTGAAAAAAGCAAAAAAAGATGCCAGATGCGGCCATCCTTTCATCCATTTGTCCTTCTGCATCTATTTTCCCAAACCATGCACTCATACTGTAATTATGTCGCCAAGTAATTAGACTACCTGGCCCAAAAATTATGGATTATAAAAGGATAGCAGCATTAGTGAAAAATACACATTTTTAACCCAAAAACCCATTTGAGTTTTTAAGTTCAAAATACAGGCCTACCTCCTCCCCATCAGCCTGCCTGTCCATCTCCAAAAATACCCTGTTTTAATAATTATGCACTCTTTATTTGCTTTGGAAAAACAAACAGTTAAGTTGCCATATGCTGCTATCCTTTCATCGATTTGTGCTTCTACACTTATGTTCCCAAACCATCATACACTCATACTGTTTTCACTTTGCCAAGTTATCGGACTACCTGGCCCCAAAATTATGGATTATAAAAGGATAGCAGCATAAGGGAAAAATACACATTTTGAACCCAAAAACCCATTTGAGTTTTTAAGTTCAAAATACAGGCCTACCTCCTCCCCATCAGCCTGCCTGTCCATCTCCAAAAATACCCTTTTTAATAATTAAACGCTCCTCCTTTGCATTGAAAAAAGCAAAAAAAGATGCCAGATGCGGCCAACCTTTCATCCATTTGTCCTTCTGCATCTATTTTCCCAAACCATGCACTCATACTGTTATTATGTCGCCAAGTAATTAGACTACCTGGCCCAAAAATTATGGATTATAAAAGGATAGCAGCAGTAGTGAAAAATACACATTTTGAACCCAAAAACCCATTTGAGTTTTTAAGTTCAAAATACAGGCCTACCTCCTCCCCTTCAGCCTGCCTGTCCATCTCCAAAAATACCTTTTTTAATAATTATACACTCTTTGTTTGCTTTGGAAAAACAAACAGTTAAGTTACCATATGCCGCTATCCTTTCATCGATTTGTGCTTCTACACCCATGGTCCCAAACCATCATACACTCATACTGTTTTCACTTTGCCAAGTTATCGGACAACCTGGCCCTAAAATTATGGATTATAAAAGTATAGCAGCATGAGGGAAAAATACACATTTTGAACCCAAAAACCCATTTGAGTTTTTAAGTTCAAAATACAGGCCTACCTCCTCCCCTACAGCCTGCCTGTCCATCTCCAAAAATACCCTTTTTAATAATTATAAGCTCCTCCACTGCATTGAAAAAAATCAAACAGTAAACTTGCCATATGCGGCCATCCTTTCATCGAATTGTGCTTCAACACCTATGTTCCAAAACCATCATACACTCATACTGTTCTCACTTTAACAAGTTATCGGAGTACCTAGCCCCAAAATTATGGATTTTAAAAGGATAGCAGCATAAGGGAAAAATACACATTTTGAACCCAAAAAACATTTCAAAATACAGGCCTACGTCCTCACCTTCAGCCTGCCTCTCCATCTCCAAATATACCCTTTTTAATAATTTTACGCTCCTCCTTTGCATTAAAAAATTGCAAACAGTAAAGTTGCCATATGCAGCCATCCTTTCATCCATTTGTCCTTCTGCACCTATTTTCCAAAACCATGCACTCATACTGTTATCATGTCGCCAAGTTATTAGACTACCTGGCCCAAAAATTATGGATTATAAAAGGGTAGCAGCATAAAGGAAAATTACCGTATTTATCGGGGTGTACCACGCACCGGCCTATAACACGCACCCTCATTTTACAAAGGATATGTGGGTAAAAATTTTTTTTTACTTAAATATCCTTCATAAAATGAGGATGCGTGTGTGTGCATGTGTATACCCCGATACACTGCTTCTCACCCCACAGAGCCCCCAGGAAAGGCAGGGGAAGAGAGGCCGTCGCTGCCTTCTTCTCTCCCCTGCCTTTCCTGGGGTCTAGGGCCCTGCTACCGCCGCTTCTCTCCCCCTGCTATCGGCGCCGCTGCCCCTTCTCTCCCCCTGGCTATCGGTGCTGCTGTCCCATTGCCAGCACCGATTGCCAGGGGGAGAGAAGCGGCGCCGGCAATGGGGCAGCGGCATCGATAGCCAGGAGGAGATAAGGGGCAGCGGCACCCATTGCCGGCGCCGCTGCCCCGTTGCCTACCCCATCCCTAGTTGTATAATTACCTGTTGCCGGGGTCGGGTACGCGCTGCTTCAGGCCTCCGGTGTGCGTCCCCTGCATCATTGCTATGCGTTGCGAGACGCAATGACGAGTGACTACTCTCGTCATTGCGCCGCGCCATGCAAAGCATAGCAACGACGCAGGGAATGCACACCGGAGGCCTGAAGCAGTGCTGACCCGACCCTAGCAACAGGTAATTATACAACCGGGGATGGTGGAGGCAACGGGGCAGCGGCACCGGCAATGGGTGCCGCTGCCACTTCTTTCCCCCTGTCAGTCGACGCTGCTGCCCCATTGCCGGCGCCGTTTCTCTCCCCCTGGCTATCGGCGCCGGCAATGGGGCAGCGTCTCTGATAGCCAGGGGGAGAGAAGGGACAGCAGCGCCAATAGCAGGGGTAACCATCATACAATCATACTGTTTTCACTTTGCCAAGTTATCGGACAACCTGGCCCCAAAATTATGGATTATAAAAGGATAGCAGCATAAGGGAAAAAGACACATTTTGAACCCAAAAACCCATTTGAGTTTTTAAGTTCAAAATACAGGCCTACCTCCTCCCCTACAGCCTGCCTGTCCATCTCCAAAAATACCCTTTTTAATAATTATACGCTCCTCCTTTGCATTGAAAAAAAGCAAACAGTAAAATTGCCATATGCAGCCAACCTTTCATCCATTTGTCCTTCTACACCTATTTTCCGGCACCTATTTTCCGAAACCATGCACTCATACTGTTATCATGTTGCCAAGTTATTAGACTACCTGGCCCAAAAATTATGGATTATAAAAGGGTAGCAGCATAAGGGAAAATTACCGTATTTATCGGGGTGTACCACGCACCGGCCTATAACACGCACCCTCATTTTACCAAGGATATTTGGGTAAAAAAAGTTTTTTACCCAAATATCCTTCATAAAATGAGGGTGCGTGTGTGTGCATGTGTATACCCCGATACACTGCTTCTCACCCCACAGAGCCCCCAGGAAAGGCAGGGGGAGAGAGGCCATCGCTGCCTGCTTCTCTCCCCCTGCCTTTTCTGGGGTCTAGAGCCCTGCTACCGCCGCTTCTCTCCCCCTGCTATCGGCGCCGCTTCCCCTTCTCTCCCCCTGGCTATCGGTGCCGCTGTCCCATTGCCAGTGCCGATAGCCAGGGGGAGAGAAGCGGCGCCGGCAATGGGGCAACGGCACCGATAGCCAGGGGGGGATAAGGGGCAGCAGCACCCATTGCCGGCGCCGCTGCCCCGTTGCCTCCCCCATCCCTAGTTGTATAATAACCCTGTTGCCGGGGTCGGGTCGGTGCTGCTTCAGGCCTCCGGTGTGCGTCCCCTGCATCATTGCTATGCGTTGCGAGACGCAATGACGAGTGACGTCTCTCGTCATTGCGCCGCGCCATGCAAAGCATAGTAACGACACAGGGAATGCACACCGGAGGCCTGAAGCAGCGCTGACCCGACCCCAGCAACAGGTAATTATACAACCGGGGAGGGGGAGGACACGGGGCAGCGGCGCCAGCAATGGGTGCCACTGCCTCTTCTTTCCCCCTGTCTGTCGACGACGCTGCCCCATTGCCGGCGCCGTTTCTCTACCTCTGGCTATCGGCGCCGGCAATGGGGCAGCGGCACTGATAGCCAGGGGGAGAGAAGGGGCAGCAGCGCCGATAGCAGGGGTAACCATCATACACTCATACTGTTTTCACTTTGCTAAGTTATCGGACAACCTGGCCCCAAAATTATGGATTATAAAAGGATAGCAGCATTAGTGAAAAATACACATTTTGAACCCAAAAACCCATTTGAGTTTTTAAGTTCAAAATACAGGCCTACCTCCTCCCCTACAGCCTGCCTGTCCATCTCCAAAAATACAGTTTTTAATAATTATACACTCTTCGTTTGCTTTGGAAAACAAACAGTTAAGTTGCCATATGCTGCTATCCTTTCATCGATTTGTGCTTCTACACCTATGTTCCCAAACCATCATACACTCATACTGTTTTCACTTTGCCAAGTTATCGAACAATCTGGCCCCAAAATTATGGATTATAAAAGGATAGCAGCATAAGGGAAAAATACACATTTTGAACCCAAAAACCCATTTGAGTTTTTAAGTTCAAAATACAGGCCTACCTCCTCCCCTACAGCCTGCCTGTCCATCTCCAAAAATACCCTTTTTAATAATTATACGCTCCTCCTTTGCATTGAAAAAAAGCAAACAGTAAAGTTGCCAGATGCGGCCATCCTTTCATCTATTTGTCCTTCTGCATCTATGTTCCCAAACCATGCACTCATACTGTTATTATGTCGCCAAGTAATTAGACTACCTGGCCCCAAAATGATGGATTATAAAAGGATAGCAGCATAAGGGAAAAATACACATTTTGAACCCAAAAACTCATTTGAGTTTTTAAGTTTAAAATACAGGCCTACCTCCTCCCCTACAGCCTGCCTGTCCATCTCCAAAAATACCCTTTTTAATAATTAAACGCTCCTCCTTTGCATTGAAAAAAAGCAAACAGTAAAGTTGCCATATGCGGCCATCCTTTCATCGAATTGTGCTTCAACACCTATGTTCCAAAACCATCATACACTCATACTGTTCTCACTTTAACAAGTTATCGGAGTACCTAGCCCCAAAATTATGGATTTTAAAAGGATAGCAGCATAAGGGAAAAATACACATTTTGAACCAAAAACCCATTCAAAATACAGGCCTACGTCCTCACCTTTAGCCTGCCTGTCCATCTCCAAATATACCCTTTTTAATAATTTTACGCTCCTCCTTTGCATTGAAAAAAAGCAAACAGTAAAGTTGCCATATGCAGCCATCCTTTCATCCATTTGTCCTTCTGCACCTATTTTCCGAAACCATGCACTCATACTGTTATCATGTCGCCAAGTTATTAGACTACCTGGCCCAAAAATTATGGATTATAAAAGGGTAGCAGCATAAGGGAAAATTACTGTATTTATCGGGGTGTACCACGCACTGGCCTATAACACGCACCCTCATTTTACAAATGATATTTAGTTAAAAAAAGTTTTTTACCCAAATATCCTTCATAAAATGAGGGTGCGTGTGTGTGCATGTGTATACCCCGATACACTGCTTCTCACCCCACAGAGCCCCCAGGAAAGGCAGGGGGAGAGAGGCCATCGCTGCCTGCTTCTCTCCCCCTGCCTTTTCTGGGGTCTAGAGCCCTGCTACCGCCGCTTCTCTCCCCCTGCTATCGGCGCCGCTTCCCCTTCTCTCCCCCTGGCTATCGGTGCCGCTGTCCCATTGCCAGTGCCGATAGCCAGGGGGAGAGAAGCGGCGCCGGCAATGGGGCAACGGCACCGATAGCCAGGGGGGGATAAGGGGCAGCAGCACCCATTGCCGGCGCCGCTGCCCCGTTGCCTCCCCCATCCCTAGTTGTATAATAACCCTGTTGCCGGGGTCGGGTCCGTGCTGCTTCAGGCCTCCGGTGTGCGTCCCCTGCATCATTGCTATGCGTTGCGAGACGCAATGACGAGTGACGTCTCTCGTCATTGCGCCGCGCCATGCAAAGCATAGTAACGACACAGGGAATGCACACCGGAGGCCTGAAGCAGCGCTGACCCGACCCCAGCAACAGGTAATTATACAACCGGGGAGGGGGAGGACACGGGGCAGCGGCGCCAGCAATGGGTGCCACTGCCTCTTCTTTCCCCCTGTCTGTCGACGACGCTGCCCCATTGCCGGCGCCGTTTCTCTACCTCTGGCTATCGGCGCCGGCAATGGGGCAGCGGCACTGATAGCCAGGGGGAGAGAAGGGGCAGCAGCGCCGATAGCAGGGGTAACCATCATACACTCATACTGTTTTCACTTTGCTAAGTTATCGGACAACCTGGCCCCAAAATTATGGATTATAAAAGGATAGCAGCATTAGTGAAAAATACACATTTTGAACCCAAAAACCCATTTGAGTTTTTAAGTTCAAAATACAGGCCTACCTCCTCCCCTACAGCCTGCCTGTCCATCTCCAAAAATACAGTTTTTAATAATTATACACTCTTCGTTTGCTTTGGAAAACAAACAGTTAAGTTGCCATATGCTGCTATCCTTTCATCGATTTGTGCTTCTACACCTATGTTCCCAAACCATCATACACTCATACTGTTTTCACTTTGCCAAGTTATCGAACAATCTGGCCCCAAAATTATGGATTATAAAAGGATAGCAGCATAAGGGAAAAATACACATTTTGAACCCAAAAACCCATTTGAGTTTTTAAGTTCAAAATACAGGCCTACCTCCTCCCCTACAGCCTGCCTGTCCATCTCCAAAAATACCCTTTTTAATAATTATACGCTCCTCCTTTGCATTGAAAAAAAGCAAACAGTAAAGTTGCCAGATGCGGCCATCCTTTCATCCATTTGTCCTTCTGCATCTATGTTCCCAAACCATGCACTCATACTGTTATTATGTCGCCAAGTAATTAGACTACCTGGCCCCAAAATGATGGATTATAAAAGGATAGCAGCATAAGGGAAAAATACACATTTTGAACCCAAAAACTCATTTGAGTTTTTAAGTTTAAAATACAGGCCTACCTCCTCCCCTACAGCCTGCCTGTCCATCTCCAAAAATACCCTTTTTAATAATTAAACGCTCCTCCTTTGCATTGAAAAAAAGCAAACAGTAAAGTTGCCATATGCGGCCATCCTTTCATCGAATTGTGCTTCAACACCTATGTTCCAAAACCATCATACACTCATACTGTTCTCACTTTAACAAGTTATCGGAGTACCTAGCCCCAAAATTATGGATTTTAAAAGGATAGCAGCATAAGGGAAAAATACACATTTTGAACCAAAAACCCATTCAAAATACAGGCCTACGTCCTCACCTTTAGCCTGCCTGTCCATCTCCAAATATACCCTTTTTAATAATTTTACGCTCCTCCTTTGCATTGAAAAAAAGCAAACAGTAAAGTTGCCATATGCAGCCATCCTTTCATCCATTTGTCCTTCTGCACCTATTTTCCGAAACCATGCACTCATACTGTTATCATGTCGCCAAGTTATTAGACTACCTGGCCCAAAAATTATGGATTATAAAAGGGTAGCAGCATAAGGGAAAATTACTGTATTTATCGGGGTGTACCACGCACTGGCCTATAACACGCACCCTCATTTTACAAATGATATTTAGTTAAAAAAAGTTTTTTACCCAAATATCCTTCATAAAATGAGGGTGCGTGTGTGTGCATGTGTATACCCCGATACACTGCTTCTCACCCCACAGAGCCCCCAGGAAAGGCAGGGGAGAGAGGCTATCGCTGCCTGCTTCTCTCCCCCTGCCTTTTCTGGGGTCTAGAGCCCTGCTACCGCCGCTTCTCTCCCCCTGCTATCGGCGCCGCTGCCCCTTCTCTCCCCCTGGCTATCGGTGCCGCTGTCCCATTGCCAGTGCCGATAGCCAGGGGGAGAGAAGCGGCGCCGGCAATGGGGCAACGGCACCGATAGCCAGGGGGGGATAAGGGGCAGGGGCACCCATTGCCGATGCCGCTGCCCCGTTGCCTCCCCCATCCCTAGTTGTATAATTACAATGTTGCCGGGGTCAGGTCCGTGCTGCTTCAGGCCTCCGGTGGGGGGACACGGGGCAGCGGCGCCAGCAATGGGTGCCGCTGCCTCTTCTTTCCCCCTGTCTGTCGACGACGCTGCCCCATTGCCGGCGCCGTTTCTCTACCCCTGGCTATCGGCGCCGGCAATGGGGCAGCGGCACTGATAGCCAGGGGGAGAGAAGGGGCAGCAGCGCCGATAGCAGGGGTAACCATCATACACTCATACTGTTTTCACTTTGCTAAGTTATCGGACAACCTGGCCCCAAAATTATGGATTATAAAAGGATAGCAGCATAAGGGAAAAATACACATTTTGAACCCAAAAACCCATTTGAGTTTTTAAGTTCAAAATCCAGGCCTACCTCCTCCCCATCAGCCTGCCTGTCCATCTCCAAAAATACCCTGTTTTAATAATTATGCACTCTTCATTTGCTTTGGAAAAGCAAACAGTTAAGTTGCCATATGCTGCTATCCTTTCATCGATTTGTGCTTCTACACCTATGTTCCCAAACCATCATACACTCATACTGTTTTCACTTTGCCAAGTTATCGAACAACCTGGCCCCAAAATTATGGATTATAAAAGGATAGCAGCATAAGGGAAAAATACACATTTTGAACCCAAAAACCCATTTGAGTTATTAAGTTCAAAATACAGGCCTACCTCCTCCCCTACAGCCTGCCTGTCCATCTCCAAAAATACCCTTTTTAATAATTATAAGCTCCTCCTCAGCATTGAAAAAAAGCAAACAGTAAAGTTGCCAGATGTGGCCATCCTTTCATCCATTTGTCCTTCTGCATCTATTTTCCCAAACCATGCACTCATACTGTTATTATGTCGCCAAGTAATTAGACTACCTGGCCCAAAAATTATGGATTATAAAAGGATAGCAGCATTAGTGAAAAATACACATTTTGAACCCAAAAACCCATTTGAGTTTTTAAGTTCAAAATACAGGCCTACCTCCTCCCCTACAGCCTGCCTGTCCATCTCCAAAAATACAGTTTTTAATAATTATACACTCTTCGTTTGCTTTGGAAAACAAACAGTTAAGTTGCCATATGTTGCTATCCTTTCATCGATTTGTGCTTCTACACCTATGTTCCCAAACCATCATACACTCATACTGTTTTCACTTTGCCAAGTTATCGAACAATCTGGCCCCAAAATTATGGATTATAAAAGGATAGCAGCATAAGGGAAAAATACACTGTTTGAACCCAAAAACCCATTTGAGTTTTTAAGTTCAAAATACAGGCCTACCTCCTCCCCTACAGCCTGCCTGTCCATCTCCAAAAATACCCTTTTTAATAATTATACGCTCCTCCTTTGCATTGAAAAAAAGCAAACAGTAAAGTTGCCAGATGCGGCCATCCTTTCATCCATTTGTCCTTCTGCATTTATTTTCCCAAACCATGCACTCATACTGTTATTATGTCGCCAAGTAATTAGACTACCTGGCCCCAAAATGATGGATTATAAAAGGATAGCAGCATAAGGGAAAAATACACATTTTGAACCCAAAAACCCATTTGAGTTTTTAAGTTCAAAATACAGGCCTACCTCCTCCCCTACAGCCTGCCTGTCCATCTCCAAAAATACCCTTTTTAATAATTATACGCTCCTCCTTTGCATTGAAAAAAAGCAAACAGTAAAGTTGCCAGATGCGGCCATCCTTTCATCCATTTGTCCTTCTGCATCTATTTTCCCAAACCATGCACTCACACTGTTATTATGTCGCCAAGTAATTAGACTACCTGGCCCAAAAATTATGGATTATAAAAGGATAGCAGCATTAGTGAAAAATACACATTTTGAACCCAAAAACCCATTTGAGTTTTTAAGTTCAAAATACAGGCCTACCTCCTCCCCTACAGCCTGCCTGTCCATCTCCAAAAATACCCTTTTTATTAATGATACGCTCCTCCTTTGCATTGAAAAAAAGCAAACAGTAAAGTTGCCAGATGCGGCCATCC
Organism: Hyla sarda; assembly: GCF_029499605.1. Lineage (NCBI taxonomy): Eukaryota > Metazoa > Chordata > Amphibia > Anura > Hylidae > Hyla > Hyla sarda. Next base: position 83,326,280 of record NC_079199.1, on the reverse strand, counting down.
TTTCATCCATTTGTCCTTCTGCATCTATTTTCCCAAACCATGCACTCATACTGTTATTATGTCGCCAAGTAATTAGACTACCTGGCCCAAAAATTATGGATTATAAAAGGATAGCAGCAGTAGTGAAAAATACACATTTTGAACCCAAAAACCTGTTTGAGTTTTTAAGTTCAAAATACAGGCCTACCTCCTCCCCTACAGCCTGCCTGTCCATCTCCAAAAATACCCTTTTTAATAATTATACGCTCCTCCTTTGCATTGAAAAAAAGCAAACAGTAAAGTTGCCAGATGCGGCCATCCTTTCATCCATTTGTCCTTCTGCATCTATTTTCCCAAACCATGCACTCATACTGTTATTATGTCGCCAAGTAATTAGACTACCTGGCCCAAAAATTATGGATTATAAAAGGATAGCAGCATTAGTGAAAAATACACATTTTGAACCCAAAAACCCATTTGAGTTTTTAAGTTCAAAATACAGGCCTACCTCCTCCCCTACAGCCTGCCTGTCAATCTCCAAAAATACCCTTTTTAATAATTATACGCTCCCCCTTTGCATTGAAAAAAAGCAAACAGTAAAGTTGCCAGATGCGGCCATCCTTTCATCCATTTGTCCTTCTGCATCTATTTTCCCAAACCATGCTCTCATACTGTTATTATGTCGCCAAGTAATTAGACTACCTGGCCCAAAAATTATGGATTATAAAAGGATAGCAGCATAAGGGAAAAATACACATTTTGAACCCAAAAACCCATTTGAGTTTTTAAGTTCAAAATACAGGCCTACCTCCTCCCCTACAGCCTGCCTGTCCATCTCCAAAAATACCCTTTTTAATAATTATACGCTCCTCCTTTGCATTGAAAAAAAGCAAACAGTAAAGTTGCCAGATGCGGCCATCCTTTCATCCATTTGTCCTTCTGCATCTATTTTCCCAAACCATGCACTCATACTGTTATTATGTCGCCAAGTAATTAGACTACCTGGCCCAAAAATTATGGATTATAAAAGGATAGCAGCATTAGTGAAAAATACACATTTTGAACCCAAAAACCCATTTGAGTTTTTAAGTTCAAAATACAGGCCTACCTCCTCCCTTACAGCCTGCCTGTCAATCTCCAAAAATACCCTTTTTAATAATTATACGCTCCTCCTTTGCATTGAAAAAAAGCAAACAGTAAAGTTGCCAGATGCGGCCATCCTTTCATCCATTTGTCCTTCTGCATCTATTTTCCCAAACCATGCACTCATACTGTTATTATGTCGCCAAGTAATTAGACTACCTGGCCCAAAAATTATGGATTATAAAAGGATAGCAGCATAAGGGAAAAATACACATTTTGAACCCAAAAACCCATTTGAGTTTTTAAGTTCAAAATACAGGCCTACCTCCTCCCCTACAGCCTGCCTGTCCATCTCCAAAAATACCCTTTTTAATAATTATACGCTCCTCCTTTGCATTGAAAAAAAGCAAACAGTAAAGTTGCCAGATGCGGCCATCCTTTCATCCATTTGTCCTTCTGCATCTATTTTCCCAAACCATGCACTCATACTGTTATTATGTCGCCAAGTAATTAGACTACCTGGCCCAAAAATTATGGATTATAAAAGGCTAGCACCATAAGGGAACATTACCGTATTTATCGGGGTGTACAACTTCAAGAGGCCTTGCCCGTGTTGTGTTGACCCTCCTGTGCATTTGGACTCGCATCTGCCCCTGGCCGACAACCTGGAATTTTTAATTTTGCCTCCGGAGGGCCGGGGTGCCTTGGTGGACCGCCCGCCAATGTTTGCCAACTCGCCCGACGCTTCTTCTCCCCGTCGCCAGGGGTCCGCATCACTGATCCTGTGCCCAAGGATGGCACGCCCTGCTTGCGTACAGGGACCCGTGCCTCCCACCCTTATAGCCTCTCTGGTTCTCTACGTGTCAAAGGTCTACAGGGGACTGTTTCAGAGGCTTCACCCGGGGACCGCCCAGCCCCTGGTCGGGTACATGAACCAGCCCTTTCCCCCTGTAAAATACCAAGGGAGAAACCTCAAGGTTCGTCCCCAGGGGAGCCCGCGCTCTGTCCTGGCGTACCCTGAGAAAGCGGCTGAGTACGGGCTCCCCTGGGGATGAACCTCCTCGGAGGACCGCCCGCCGATGTTTGCCGACTCGCCCGCCGCTTCTACTCCCCGACGCTGGGGGGTCTTCATCACTGATCCTGTGCCCAAATACAGCACACACTGTCTGGGTACAGGGACCCACGCCTCCCGCCCTTATAGCCTTCTCTGGTTCTCAGCGTGTCAAAAGTTACAGGCATGGAAGACCCTTCCAGAGGCCTTGCCTGTGTTCTGTTGACCCTCCTGTGAATTTGGACTCGCATCTGCCCCTGGCCGACAACCTGGAATTTTTAATTTCGCCTCCGGAGGGCCGGGGTGCCTTGGTGGACCGCCCGCCAATGTTTACCGACTCACTCAACGCTTCTGCTCCCCGTCACCAGGGGATCCGCGTCACCGATCCTGTGCCCAAGGACGGCACACCCTGCCTGTGTACAGGGACCCGTGCCTCCCGCCCCTTATAGCGTCTATGGTTCTCTGCATGTCAAAAGTCAACAGGCATGGAAGCCTTTCAGGGGACCCTTCCAGAGGACCCTTCCTGCGTGTCAAAGGTCTACAGGCATGGAAGCTTGTCAGAGGACTGTTACAAAGGCTTTGCTCAGGGACCGCCCAGTTCGGGTGGGGTACATGAACCAGCCCATTCCCCCTGTAAAATACCAAGGGAGAAACTTGAAGAATCGTCCCCAGGGGAGCCCGCTTTAGGCCCTTGCATACCCTGAGAGAACGGCTGAGTATGGGAGTACAGGGCTGGGTGGTCCCAAGGCGAAAAATCCGGAACGGTCCCCTGACAGGCTTCCATGCCTTGCGTACCCTGAGAGAACGGCTGAGTACAGGCACCCGTTGGGATGAACCTCCTCGGCGGACCGCCGGCCGATGTTTGCCGACTCGCCCGACAATTCTGCTCCCGAACGGTCCGCCGAGGAAATTCATCCCCAGATGAGCCCGTACTCGGCCGCTCTCTCAGGTTACGCCAGGGCCGAGCGCGGGGTCCCCTGGGGACGAATCTTCCGGTTTCTCCCTTGGTATTTTCTAGGTGGATTGGGCTGGTTCATGTACCCAGCCCAGGCCTGGGTGGTCCCAGGGCGAAACCTCCGGAACGGTCCCCTGACAGGCTTCCATGCCTGAAGACCGTTGACACGCAGAGAACCAGAGAGGCTATAAGGGAGGGAAGCGCGGGTCCCTGTACCCAGACAGGGAGTGCCGTCCATGGGCACAGGATCAGTGATGCTGACCCCCCAGCGTCAGGGAGCAGAAGCGTAGGGCGAGTCGGCAAACATCGGCGGGCGGTCCGCCGAGGAGGTTCATCCCCACCGGAGCCCGTACTCGGCCGCTCTCTCAGGTTACGCCAGGGCCGCGACACTGATCCTGTGCCCATGGACGGCACGCCCTGTCTGGGTACAGGGACCCGCGCCTCCCTCCCTTATAGCCTCTCTGGTTCTCTGCGTGTCAAAGGTCTTCAGGCATGGAAGCCTGCCAGGGGACCGTTCCGGAGGTTTCGCCCGGGGACGAACCAGCCCAATCCCCCTGGAAAATACCAAGGGAGAAACCGGAAGGTTCGTCCCCAGGTTAGCCCACGCTCGGCCCTCGCATACCCTGAGAGAACGGCTGAGTACGGGCTCCCGTGGGGATGAACCTCCTCGGCGGACCGCCCCCCGATGTTTGCCGACTCGCCTGACGGTTCTGCTCCCCGACGCTGGGGGGTCTGCATCACCGATCCTGTGCCCAAGGATGGCGTGCCCTGTCTGGGTACAGGGACCTGCGCCTCCCGCCCTTATAGCCATTTCTGGTTCTCTACATGTCAAAGGTCTACAGGCATGGAAGCCTGTCAGGAGACTGTTTCAAAGGCTTCGCATGGGGACCGCCACGCCCTGGGTGGGGTACATGAACCAGCCCTTTCCCCCTGTAAAATACTAAGGGAAAAACCTGAAGGTTCGTCCCCAGGGGACCCCGCGATTGGCCCTGGCGTAACCTGAGAGAGCGGCTGAGTACGGGCTCCCCTGGGGATGAATCTCCTCGGTGGACCGCTCGCCTATGTATTCTTACTCGCCTGATGCTTCTGTTCCCCGAAACCCTGGGGTCCGCGTCACCGATCCTGTGCGCAAGGACGGCGCGCCCTACCTGGGTACAGGGACCGGAGCCTCCCGCCCTTATAGCCTTCTCTGGTTCTCTGTGTTTCAAAAGTCTACAGGCATGGAAGACCCTTACAGAGGCCTTGCCCGTGTTCTGTTGACCCTCCTGTGCATTTGGACTCGCATCTGCCCCTGGCCGACAACCTGGAATTTTTAATTTCGCCTCCGGAGGGCCGGGGTGCCTTGGTAGACCGCCCACCAATGTTTGCCGACTCGCCCGACGCTTCTGCTCCCCGTCGCCAGGGGGTCCGCGTCACCAATCCTGTGCCCAAGGACGGCACGCCCTGCCTGTGTACAGGGACCCGTGCCTCCCACCCCTTATAGCGTCTCTGGTTCTCTGCATGTCAAAAGTCAACAGGCATGGAAGCCTTTCAGGGGACCCTTCCAGAGGTTTCACCCGGGGACAGCCCTGCCCCGGTTCGGGTACCTTAACCATCCCAATCCCCTTGGAAAATATCAAGGGAGAAACCAGGGGTTCGACCCCAGGGGAGCCCGCGCTCGGCCCTGGCGTACCCTGAGAAAGCAGCCGGACGGCTTGCTCTCCTGCTATTCTGAGGCAGGTGGCCGTTCAAAGGTACCAACTCGTGATGCTGCGATACAGTTTTATGAACGCACTCGGACATACCACTCGGACATGCCCAGCTCGTGGAACTGTGAGCTGGATTCAGCTTTCAAATCCGATCTCATACTGGTTCTCAGTTTTTCAATTATTGTTAGGCATGGAAGTCAGTCAGGGGACACTTCAGGAGGACTTGCCCAGGTAAGGTTGACCTTCCTGGGCACATGGACCCACACCTCCCCCTGGCCTATAACCAGGAATTTGACATTTTTTTATTTCGGGTATTACATGATGAGATTTGTTACATTGTGTCACCCCAGTTGTAAGGAAGATCCATGAGGAGGAGGTTTGTTACAGTGTGTGTGTCACCCCAGTAATTAGGAGAAAAATCATGAAGAGGAGATTTGTTACAGAGTGTCAACCCAGTAGTAAGGAGATTACATAAGGAGGAGGTTTGTTACAGTGTGTCACCCTAGTAGTAAGGAGATTACACGGGGAGAAGGTTTGTTACAGTGTGTCACCCCAGTAGTAGGAGTTGACATGAGGAGGAGGAGGTTTGTTACAGTGTGTTACCCCAGTAGTAAGCTGATTACATGATGAGAAGGTTTGTTACAGTGAGTCACCCCAGTAATAAGTTAATAACATGAGAAGTTTTGTTACAGTGTGTCACCCCAATAGTAAGGAGATTATATGAGTAGGGGGTTTGTTACAGTGTGTCACCCCAGTAGTAAGGTGATTACATAATGAGAAGGTTTGTTATTGTGAGTCACCCCAGTAATAAGTTAATAACATGAGGAGATTTGTTACAGTGTGTCACCCCAGTAGAAAGGAGATTACATGATGAGGAGAAGTTTTGTTACAGTGTGTCACCCCAGTTGTAAGGAGATTACATGATGATGAGGAGTTTTGTTACAGTGTGTCACCCCAGTTGTAAGGAGATTACATGATGAGGAGGTTTGTTACAGTGTGTCACCCCAGTAATAAGTTAATAACATGAGAAGGTTTGTTACAATGTGTCACCCCAGTAGAAAGGAGATTATATGATGAGAAGGTTTGTTACAATGTGTCATCCCAGTAGTAAAGAGATTACATGAGGATGGGGTTTGTAATGGTGTGTCATCCCAGTAGTAAGGAGATTACATGATGAGAAGGTTTGTTACAGTGTGTCACCCCAGTAGTAAGGAGATTACATGATGAGAAGGTTTGTTACAGTGTGTCACCCCAGTGATAAGTTAATAACATGAGGAGGTTTGTTACAGTGTGTCACCCCAGTAGAAAGGAGATTACATGAGGGGAAGGTTTGTTGCAGTGTGTCACCCCAGTAGTAAGGAGATTACATGAGGAGGGGGTTTGTTACAGTGTGTCACCCCAGTAGTAAGTTAATAATATAAGAATGGGGTTTTTTACAGTGTGTCACCCCAGTCGTAAGGAGATGACATGAGGAGGTTTTTTTTTTTTTACAGTATGTCACCCAGTAGTAAGTTAATAATATGAGGATGGGGTTTGTTACAGTGTGTCACTCCAGTATTTAGGAGATTACATGGGGAGTAGGCTTGTTACTGTGTGTCAACCCATTGGTAAGTTAATAATATGAAGATGGGGTTTGTTACAGTGGGTCACTCAAGTAGAAACGAGATTACATGAGGTGAAGTTTTGTTACAGTGTGTCACCCCAGTAATAAGTTAATAACATGATGAGGTTTGTTACAGTGTGTCACCCCAGTAGAAAGGAGATTACATGAGGAGAAGTTTTGTTACAGTGTGTCACCCCAGTAGAAAGGAGATTACATGTGTAGGAGGTTTGTTACAGTGTGTCACCCCAGTAGTAATAAGATTACATGTGGAGGAGGTTTGTTACAGTGTATCACCACAGTAGAAAGGAGATTACATAAGGAGAAGGTTTGTTACAGTGTGTCACCCCAGTAGTAAGTTAATAACATGTGGTGGAGGTTTGTTACAGTGTGTCACCTCAGTAGTAATAAGATTACATGTGGAGGAGGTTTGTTACAGTGTGTCACCCTATTACTAATAAGATTACTTGGGCAGTAGGCTTGTTACAGTGTGTCACCCCAGTAGTAAGTTAATAATATAAGAATGGGGTTTGTTACAGTGTGTCACCCCAGTCGTAAGGAGATGACACGATGAGTTTTTTTTTTTTTACAGTTTGTCACCCAGTAGTAAGTTAATAATATGAGGATGGGGTTTGTTACAGTGTGTCACCCCAGTAGATAGGAGAAAAAAGGAGGAGGAGGTTTGTTACAGTGTGTCACCCAAGTAGTAAGGAGATTACATGGGGAGTAGGCTTGTTACTATGTGTTACCCCAGTAGTAAGGTAATAATATGAAGATGGGGTTTGTTACAGTGGGTCACCCCAGTAGAAACGAGATTACATAAGGTGAAGTTTTGTTACAGTGTGTCACTCCAGTAGTAATAAGATTACATGATGAGAAGGTTTGTTAGAGTGTGTCACCCCAGTAGAAAGGAGATTACATGAGGGGAAGGTTTGTTTCAGTGTGTCACTCCAGTAGTAAGGAGATTACATGACGAGGGGGTTTGTTACAGTGTATCACCCCAGTAGTAAGTTAATAATATAAGAATGGGGTTTGTTACAGTGTTTCACCCCAGTCGTAAGGTGATTACTTGACAATGTTTTTTTTTTTTTTTACAGTTTGTCACCCAGTAGTAAGTTAATAATATGAGGATGGGGTTTGTTACAGTGTGTCACCGCAGTAGTTAGGAGAAAAAATGAGGAGGAGGTTTGTTACAGTGTGTCACCCAAGTAGTAAGTTAATAACATAAAGATGGGGTTTGTTTCACCCCACAGAGCCCCCAGGAAAGGCAGGGGGAGAGATGCCGTCACTGCCTGTTTCTCTCCCCCTGCCTTTCCTGTGGTCTAGAGCCCTGCTTTCTCTCCCCCTGCTATCGGCGCCGCTGCCCCTTCTCTCCCCCTGGCTATCGGTGCCGCTGTCCCATTGCCAGCGCCGATAGCCAGGGGGAGAGAAGCGGTGCCGGCAATGGGGCAGCGGCACCGATAGCCAGGGGGAGATAAGGGGCAGCGGCACCCATTGCCGGCGCCGCTGCCCCGTTGCCTCCCCCATCCCTAGTTGTATAATTACGTGTTGCCGGGGTCGGGTCCGTTCTGCTTCAGGCCTCCGGTGTGCGTCCCCTGCATCATTGCTATGCATTGCGAGACGCAATGACGAGTGACGTCTCTCGTCATTGCGCCGCGCCATGCAAAGCATAGCAACGACGCAGGGAATGCACACCGGAGGCCTGAAGCAGCGCTGACCCGACCCCAGCAACAGGTAATTATACAGCCGGGGATGGGGGAGGCAACGGGGCAGCGGCACCGGCAATGGGTGCCGCTGCCCCTTCTTTCTCCCTGTCTGTCGACGCCGCTGCCCCATTGCCGTCGCCGTTTCTCTCCCCCTGGCTATCGGCGCCGGCAATGGGGCAGCGGCTCTGATAGCCAGGGGGAGAGAAGGGGCAGCAGCGCCGATAGCAGGGGTAACCATCATACACTCATACTGTTTTCACTTTGCCAAATTATCGGACAACCTGGCCCCAAAATTATGGATTATAAAAGGATAGCAGCATAAGGGAAAAATACACATTTTGAACCCAAAAACCCATTTGAGATTTTAAGTTCAAAATACAGGCCTACCTCCTCCCCTTCAGCCTGCCTGTCCATCTCCAAAAATACCTTTTTTTAATAATTATACACTCTTCGTTTGCTTTGGAAAAACAAACAGTTAAGTTGCCATATACTGCTATCCTTTCATCGATTTGTGCTTCTACACCCATGGTCCCAAACCATCATACACTCATACTGTTTTCACTTTGCCAAGTTATCGGACAACCTGGCCCCAAAATTATGGATTATAAAAGGATAGCAGCATAAGGGAAAAATACACATTTTGAACCCAAAAACCCATTTGAGTTTTTAAGTTCAAAATACAGGCCTACCTCCTCCCCTACAGCCTGCCTGTCCATCTCCAAAAATACCCTTTTTAATAATTATACGCTCCTCCTTTGCATTGAAAAAAAGCAAACAGTAAAGTTGCCAGATGCAACCTTCCTTTCATCCATTTGTCCTTCTGCATCTATTTTCCCAAACCATGCACTCATACCGTTATTATGTCGCCAAGTAATTAGACTACCTGGCCCAAAAATTATGGATTATAAAAGGATAGCAGCATTAGTGAAAAATACACATTTTGAAGCCAAAAACCCATTTGAGTTTTTAAGTTCAAAATACAGGGGGAGAGAAGAGGCGCCGGCAATGGGGCAACGGCACCGATAGCCAGGGGGGGATAAGGGGCAGCGGCACCCATTGCCGGTGCCGCTGCCCCGTTGCCTCCCCCATCCCTAGTTGTATAATTACCCTGTTGCCGGGGTCGGGTCCGTGCTGCTTCAGGCCTCCCGTGGGGGGACACGGGGCAGCGGCACCAGCAATGGGTGCCGCTGCCTCTTCTTTCCCCCTGTCTGTCGACGACGCTGCCCCATTGCCGGCGCCATTTCTCTACCCCTGGCTATCGGCGCCGGCAATGGGGCAGCGGCACTGATAGCCAGGGGGAGAGAAGGGGCAGCAGCACCGATAGCAGGGGTAACCATCATACACTCATACTGTTTGCACTTTGCTAAGTTATCGGACAACCTGGCCCCAAAATTATGGATTATAAAAGGATAGCAGCATAAGGGAAAAATACACATTTTGAACCCAAAAACCCATTTGAGTTTTTAAGTTCAAAATCCAGGCCTACCTCCTCCCCATCAGCCTGCCTGTCCATCTCCAAAAATACCCTGTTTTAATAATTATGCACTCTTCATTTGCTATGGAAAAGCAAATAGTTAAGTTGCCATATGCTGCTATCCTTTCATCGATTTGTGCTTCTACACCTATGTTCCCAAACCATCATACACTCATACTGTTTTCACTTTGCCAAGTTATCGAACAACCTGGCCCCAAAATTATGGATTATAAAAGGATAGCAGCATAAGGGAAAAATACACATTTTGAACCCAAAAACCCATTTGAGTTTTTAAGTTCAAAATACAGGCCTACCTCCTCCCCTACAGCCTGCCTGTCCATCTCCAAAAATACCCTTTTTAATAATTATACGCTCCTCCTTTGCATTGAAAAAAAGCAAACAGTAAAGTTGCGAGATGCGGCCATCCTTTCATCCATTTGTCCTTCTGCATCTATTTTCCCAAACCATGCACTCATACTGTTATTATGTCGCCAAGTAATTAGACTACCTGGCCCAAAAATTATGGATTATAAAAGGATAGCAGCATAAGGGAAAAATACACATTTTGAACCCAAAAACCCATTTGAGTTTTTAAGTTCAAAATACAGGCCTACCTCCTCCCCTACAGCCTGCCTGTCCATCTCCAAAAATACCCTTTTTAATAATTATACGCTCCTCCTTTGCATTGAAAAAAAGCAAACAATAAAGTTGCCAGATGCGGCCATCCTTTCATCCATTTGTCCTTCTGCATCTATTTTCCCAAACCATGCACTCATACTGTTATTATGTCGCCAAGTAATTAGACTACCTGGCCCCAAAATTATGGATTATAAAAGGATAGCAGCATAAGGGAAAAATACACATTTTGAACCCAAAAACCCATTTGAGTTTTTAAGTTCAAAATACAGGCCTACCTCCTCCCCTACAGCCTGCCTGTCCATCTCCAAAAATACAGTTTTTAATAATTATACACTCTTCGTTTGCTTTGGAAAACAAACAGTTAAGTTGCCATATGCTGCTATCCTTTCATCGATTTGTGCTTCTACACCTATGTTCCCAAACCATCATACATACACTCATACTGTTTTCACTTTGCCAAGTTATCGAACAACCTGGCCCCAAAATTATGGATTATAAAAGGATAGCAGCATAAGGGAAAAAATACACATTTTGAACCCAAAAACCCATTTGAGTTTTTAAGTTCAAAATACAGGCCTACCTCCTCCCCTACAGCCTGCCTGTCCATCTCCAAAAATACATTTTTTAATAATTATACGCTCCTCCTTTGCATTGAAAAAAAGCAAACAGTAAAGTTGCCAGATGCGGCCATCCTTTCATCCATTTGTCCTTCTGCATCTATTTTCCCAAACCATTCACTTATACTGTTATTATGTCGCCAAGTAATTAGACTACCTGGCCCAAAAATTATGGATTATAAAAGGATAGCAGCATAAGGGAAAAATACACATTTTGAACCCAAAAACCCATTTGAGTTTTTAAGTTCAAAATACAGGCCTACCTCCTCCCCTACAGCCTGCCTGTCCATCTCCAAAAATACATTTTTTAATAATTATACGCTCCTCCTTTGCATTGAAAAAAAGCAAACAGTAAAGTTGCCAGATGCGGCCATCCTTTCATCCATTTGTCCTTCTGCATCTATTTTCCCAAACCATGCACTTATACTGTTATTATGTCGCCAAGTAATTAGACTACCTGGCCCAAAAATTATGGATTATAAAAGGATAGCAGCATAAGGGAAAAATACACATTTTGAACCCAAAAACCCATTTGAGTTTTTAAGTTCAAAATACAGGCCTACCTCCTCCCCTACAGCCTGCCTGTCCATCTCCAAAAATACCCTTTTTAATAATTTTACGCTCCTCCTTTGCATTGAAAAAAAGCAAGCAATAAAGTTGCCAGATGCGGCCATCCTTTCATCCATTTGTCCTTCTGCATCTATTTTCCCAAACCATGCACTCATACCGTTATTATGTCGCCAAGTAATTAGACTACCTGGCCCAAAAATTATGGATTATAAAAGGATAGCAGCATTAGTGAAAAATACACATTTTGAAGCCAAAATCCCATTTGAATTTTTAAGTTCAAAATACAGGGGGAGAGAAGAGGCGCCGGCAATGGGGCAACGGCACCGATAGCCAGGGGGGGATAAGGGGCAGCGGCACCCATTGCCGGTGCCGCTGCCCCGTTGCCTCCCCATCCCTAGTTGTATAATTACCCTGTTGCCGGGGTCGGGTCCGTGCTGCTTCAGGCCTCCGGTGGGGGGACACGGGGCAGCGGCGCCAGCAATGGGTGCCGCTGCCTCTTCTTTCCCCCTGTCTGTCGACGACGCTGCCCCATTGCCGGCGCCGTTTCTCTACCCCTGGCTATCGGCGCCGGCAATGGGGCAGCGGCACTGATAGCCAGGGGGAGAGAAGGGGCACTCATACTGTTTTCACTTTGCTAAGTTATCGGACAACCTGGCCCCAAAATTATGGATTATAAAAGGATAGCAGCATAAGGGAAAAATACACATTTTGAACCCAAAAACCCATTTGAGTTTTTAAGTTCAAAATACAGGCCTACCTCCACCCCTACAGCCTGCCTGTCCATCTCCAAAAATACCCTTTTTAATAATTATACGCTCCTCCTTTGCATTGAAAAAAAGCAAACAGTAAAGTTGCCAGATGCGGCCATCCTTTCATCCATTTGTCCTTCTGCATCTATTTTCCCAAACCATGCACTCATACTGATATTATGTCGCCAAGTAATTAGACTACCTGGCCCAAAAATTATGGATTATAAAAGGATAGCAGCATAAGGGAAAAATACACATTTTGAACCCAAAAACCCATTTGAGTTTTTAAGTTCAAAATACAGGCCTACCTCCTCCCCTACAGCCTGCCTGTCCATCTCCAAAAATACCGTTTTTAATAATTATACGCTCCTCCTTTGCATTGAAAAAAAGCAAACAATAAAGTTGCCAGATGCGGCCATCCTTTCATCCATTTGTCCTTCTGCATCTATTTTCCCAAACCATGCACTCATACTGTTATTATGTCGCCAAGTAATTAGACTACCTGGCCCAAAAATTATGGATTATAAAAGGATAGCAGCATAAGGGAAAAATACACATTTTGAACCCAAAAACCCATTTGAGTTTTTAAGTTCAAAATACAGGCCTACCTCCTCCCCTACAGCCTGCCTGTCCATCTCCAAAAATACCCTTTTTAATAATTATACGCTCCTCCTTTGCATTGAAAAAAAGCAAACAATAAAGTTGCCAGATGCGGCCATCCTTTCATCCATTTGTCCTTCTGCATCTATTTTCCCAAACCATGCACTCATACCGTTATTATGTCGCCAAGTAATTAGACTACCTGGCCCAAAAATTATGGATTATAAAAGGATAGCAGCATTAGTGAAAAATACACATTTTGAAGCCAAAAACCCATTTGAGTTTTTAAGTTCAAAATACAGGGGGAGAGAAGAGGCGCCGGCAATGGGGCAACGGCACCGATAGCCAGGGGGGATAAGGGGCAGCGGCACCCATTGCCGGTGCCGCTGCCCCGTTGCCTCCCCCATCCCTAGTTGTATAATTACCCTGTTGCCGGGGTCGGGTCCGTGCTGCTTCAGGCCTCCGGTGGGGGGACACGGGGCAGCGGCGCCAGCAATGGGTGCCGCTGCCTCTTCTTTCCCCCTGTCTGTCGACGACGCTGCCCCATTGCCGGCGCCGTTTCTCTACCCCTGGCTATCGGCGCCGGCAATGGGGCAGCGGCACTGATAGCCAGGGGGAGAGAAGGGGCACTCATACTGTTTTCACTTTGCTGAGTTATCGGACAACCTGGCCCCAAAATTATGGATTATAAAAGGATAGCAGCATAAGGGAAAAATACACATTTTGAACCCAAAAACCCATTTGAGTTTTTAAGTTCAAAATACAGGCCTACCTCCACCCCTACAGCCTGCCTGTCCATCTCCAAAAATACCCTTTTTAATAATTATACGCTCCTCCTTTGCATTGAAAAAAAGCAAACAGTAAAGTTGCCAGATGCGGCCATCCTTTCATCCATTTGTCCTTCTGCATCTATTTTCCCAAACCATGCACTCATACTGTTATTATGTCGCCAAGTAATTAGACTACCTGGCCCCAAAATTATGGATTATAAAAGGATAGCAGCATAAGGGAAAAATACACATTTTGAACCCAAAAACCCATTTGAGTTTTTAAGTTCAAAATACAGGCCTACCTCCTCCCCTACAGCCTGCCTGTCCATCTCCAAAAATACAGTTTTTAATAATTATACACTCTTCGTTTGCTTTGGAAAACAAACAGTTAAGTTGCCATATGCTGCTATCCTTTCATCGATTTGTGCTTCTACACCTATGTTCCCAAACCATCATACACTCATACTGTTTTCACTTTGCCAAGTTATCGAACAACCTGGCCCAAAAATTATGGATTATAAAAGGATAGCAGCATAAGGGAAAAAATACACATTTTGAACCCAAAAACCCATTTGAGTTTTTAAGTTCAAAATACAGGCCTACCTCCTCCCCTACAGCCTGCCTGTCCATCTCCAAAAATACATTTTTTAATAATTATACGCTCCTCCTTTGCATTGAAAAAAAGCAAACAGTAAAGTTGCCAGATGCGGCCATCCTTTCATCCATTTGTCCTTCTGCATCTATTTTCCCAAACCATGCACTCATACTGTTATTATGTCGCCAAGTAATTAGACTACCTGGCCCAAAAATTATGGATTATAAAAGGATAGCAGCATAAGGGAAAAATACACATTTTGAACCCAAAAACCCATTTGAGTTTTTAAGTTCAAAATACAGGCCTACCTCCTCCCCTACAGCCTGCCTGTCCATCTCCAAAAATACCCTTTTTAATAATTATACGCTCCTCCTTTGCATTGAAAAAAAGCAAACAATAAAGTTGCCAGATGCGGCCATCCTTTCATCCATTTGTCCTTCTGCATCTATTTTCCCAAACCATGCAATCATACCGTTATTATGTCGCCAAGTAATTAGACTACCTGGCCCAAAAATTATGGATTATAAAAGGATAGCAGCATTAGTGAAAAATACACATTTTGAAGCCAAAAACCCATTTGAGTTTTTAAGTTCAAAATACAGGGGGAGAGAAGAGGCGCCGGCAATGGGGCAACGGCACCGATAGCCAGGGGGGGATAAGGGGCAGCGGCACCCATTGCCGGTGCCGCTGCCCCGTTGCCTCCCCCATCCCTAGTTGTATAATTACCCTGTTGCCGGGGTCGGGTCCGTGCTGCTTCAGGCCTCCGGTGGGGGGACACGGGGCAGCGGCGCCAGCAATGGGTGCCGCTGCCTCTTCTTTCCCCCTGTCTGTCGACGACGCTGCCCCATTGCCGGCGCCGTTTCTCTACCCCTGGCTATCGGCGCCGGCAATGGGGCAGCGGCACTGATAGCCAGGGGGAGAGAAGGGGCACTCATACTGTTTTCACTTTGCTAAGTTATCGGACAACCTGGCCCCAAAATTATGGATTATAAAAGGATAGCAGCATAAGGGAAAAATACACATTTTGAACCCAAAAACCCATTTGAGTTTTTAAGTTCAATATACAGGCCTACCTCCACCCCTACAGCCTGCCTGTCCATCTCCAAAAATACCCTTTTTAATAATTATACGCTCCTCCTTTGCATTGAAAAAAAGCAAACAGTAAAGTTGCCAGATGCGGCCATCCTTTCATCCATTTGTCCTTCTGCATCTATTTTCCCAAACCATGCACTCATACTGTTATTATGTCGCCAAGTAATTAGACTACCTGGCCCAAAAATTATGGATTATAAAAGGATAGCAGCATAAGGGAAAAATACACATTTTGAACCCAAAAACCCATTTGAGTTTTTAAGTTCAAAATACAGGCCTACCTCCTCCCCTACAGCCTGCCTGTCCATCTCCAAAAATACCCTTTTTAATAATTATACGCTCCTCCTTTGCATTGAAAAAAAGCAAACAATAAAGTTGCCAGATGCGGCCATCCTTTCATCCATTTGTCCTTCTGCATCTATTTTCCCAAACCATGCACTCATACCGTTATTATGTCGCCAAGTAATTAGACTACCTGGCCCAAAAATTATGGATTATAAAAGGATAGCAGCATTAGTGAAAAATACACATTTTGAAGCCAAAAACCCATTTGAGTTTTTAAGTTCAAAATACAGGGGGAGAGAAGAGGCACCGGCAATGGGACAACGGCACCGATAGCCAGGGGGGATAAGGGGCAGCGGCACCCATTGCCGGTGCCGCTGCCCCGTTGCCTCCCCCATCCCTAGTTGTATAATTACCCTGTTGCCGGGGTCGGGTCCGTGCTGCTTCAGGCCTCCGGTGGGGGGACACGGGGCAGCGGCGCCAGCAATGGGTGCCGCTGCCTCTTCTTTCCCCCTGTCTGTCGACGACGCTGCACCATTGCCGGCGCCGTTTCTCTACCCCTGGCTATCGGCGCCGGCAATGGGGCAGCGGAACTGATAGCCAGGGGGAGAGAAGGGGCACTCATACTGTTTTCACTTTGCTAAGTTATCGGACAACCTGGCCCCAAAAATATGGATTATAAAAGGATAGCAGCATAAGGGAAAAATACACATTTTGAACCCAAAAACCCATTTGAGTTTTTAAGTTCAAAATACAGGCCTACCTCCACCCCTACAGCCTGCCTGTCCATCTCCAAAAATACCCTTTTTAATAATTATACGCTCCTCCTTTGCATTGAAAAAAAGCAAACAGTAAAGTTGCCAGATGCGGCCATCCTTTCATCCATTTGTCCTTCTGCATCTATTTTCCCAAACCATGCACTCATACTGTTATTATGTCGCCAAGTAATTAGACTACCTGGCCCAAAAATTATGGATTATAAAAGGATAGCAGCATAAGGGAAAAATACACATTTTGAACCCAAAAACCCATTTGAGTTTTTAAGTTCAAAATACAGGCCTACCTCCTCCCCTACAGCCTGCCTGTCCATCTCCAAAAATACCCTTTTTAATAATTATACGCTCCTCCTTTGCATTGAAAAAAAGCAAACAATAAAGTTGCCAGATGCGGCCATCCTTTCATCCATTTGTCCTTCTGCATCTATTTTCCCAAACCATGCACTCATACTGTTATTATGTCGCCAAGTAATTAGACTACCTGGGCCAAAAATTATGGATTATAAAAGGATAGCAGCATTAGTGAAAAATACACATTTTGAACCCAAAAACCCATTTGAGTTTTTAAGTTCAAAATACAGGCCTACCTCCTCCCCTACAGCCTGCCTGTCCATCTCCAAAAATACCCTTTTTAATAATTATACGCTCCTCCTTTGCATTGAAAAAAAGCAAACAGTAAAGTTGCCAGATGCGGCCATCCTTTCATCCATTTGTCCTTCTGCATCTATTTTCCCAAACCATGCACTCATACTGTTATTATGTCGCCAAGTAATTAGACTACCTGGCCCAAAAATTATGGATTATAAAAGGATAGCAGCATTAGTGAAAAATACACATTTTGAACCCAAAAAACCCATTTGAGTTTTTAAGTTCAAAATACAGGCCTACCTCCTCCCCTACAGCCTGCCTGTCCATCTCCAAAAATACCCTTTTTAATAATTATACGCTCCTCCTTTGCATTGAAAAAAAGCAAACAGTAAAGTTGCCAGATGCGGCCATCCTTTCATCCATTTGTCCTTCTGCATCTATTTTTCCCAAACCATGCACTCATACTGTTATTATGTCGCCAAGTAATTAGACTCACTGGCCCAAAAATTATGGATTATTAAAGAATAGCAGCATAAGGGAAAAATACACATTTTGAACCCAAAAACCCATTTGAGTTTTTAAGTTCAAAATACAGGCCTACCTCCTCCCCTACAGCCTGCCTGTCCATCTCCAAAAATACCCTTTTTAATAATTATACGCTCCTCCTTTGCATTGAAAAAAAGCAAACAGTAAAGTTGCCAGATGCGGGCATCCTTTCATCCATTTGTCCTTCTGCATCTATTTTCCCAAACCATGCACTCATACTGTTATTATGTCGCCAAGTAATTAGACTACCTGGCCCCAAAATTATGGATTATAAAAGGATAGCAGCATAAGGGAAAAATACACATTTTGAACCCAAAAACCCATTTGAGTTTTTAAGTTCAAAATACAGGCCTACCTCCTCCCCTACAGCCTGCCTGTCCATTTCCAAAAATACCCTTTTTAATAATTATACGCTCCTCCTTTGCATTGAAAAAAAGCAAACAGTAAAGTTGCCAGATGCGGCCATCCTTTCATCCATTTGTCCTTCTGCATCTATTTTCCCAAAACATGCACTCATACTGTTATTATGTCGCCAAGTAATTAGACTACCTGGCCCAAAAATTATGGATTATAAAAGGATAGCAGCATTAGTGAAAAATACACATTTTGAACCCAAAAACCCATTTGAGTTTTTAAGTTCAAAATACAGGCCTACCTCCTCCCCTACAGCCTGCCTGTCCATTTCCAAAAATACCCTTTTTAATAATTATACGCTCCTCCTTTGCATTGAAAAAAAGCAAACAGTAAAGTTGCCAGATGCGGCCATCCTTTCATCCATTTGTCCTTCTGCATCTATTTTCCCAAACCATGCACTCATACTGTTATTATGTCGCCAAGTAATTAGACTACCTGGCCCAAAAATTATGGATTATAAAAGGATAGCAGCATTAGTGAAAAATACACATTTTAAACCCAAAAAACCCATTTGAGTTTTTAAGTTCAAAATACAGGCCTACCTCCTCCCCTACAGCCTGCCTGTCCATCTCCAAAAATACCCTTTTTAATAATTATACGCTCCTCCTTTGCATTGAAAAAAAGCAAACAGTAAAGTTGCCAGATGCGGCCATCCTTTCATCCATTTGTCCTTCTGCATCTATTTTTCCCAAACCATGCACTCATACTGTTATTATGTCGCCAAGTAATTAGACTCACTGGCCCAAAAATTATGGATTATTAAAGAATAGCAGCATAAGGGAAAAATACACATTTTGAACCCAAAAACCCATTTGAGTTTTTAAGTTCAAAATACAGGCCTACCTCCTCCCCTACAGCCTGCCTGTCCATCTCCAAAAATACCCTTTTTAATAATTATACGCTCCTCCTTTGCATTGAAAAAAAGCAAACAGTAAAGTTGCCAGATGCGGGCATCCTTTCATCCATTTGTCCTTCTGCATCTATTTTCCCAAACCATGCACTCATACTGTTATTATGTCGCCAAGTAATTAGACTACCTGGCCCCAAAATTATGGATTATAAAAGGATAGCAGCATAAGGGAAAAATACACATTTTGAACCCAAAAACCCATTTGAGTTTTTAAGTTCAAAATACAGGCCTACCTCCTCCCCTACAGCCTGCCTGTCCATCTCCAAAAATACCCTTTTTAATAATTATACGCTCCTCCTTTGCATTGAAAAAAAGCAAACAATAAAGTTGCCAGATGCGGCCATCCTTTCATCCATTTGTCCTTCTGCATCTATTTTCCCAAACCATGCACTCATACCGTTATTATGTCGCCAAGTAATTAGACTACCTGGCCCAAAAATTATGGATTATAAAAGGATAGCAGCATTAGTGAAAAATACACATTTTGAAGCCAAAAACCCATTTGAATTTTTAAGTTCAAAATACAGGGGGAGAGAAGAGGCGCCGGCAATGGGGCAACGGCACCGATAGCCAGGGGGGGATAAGGGGCAGCGGCACCCATTGCCGGTGCTGCTGCCCCGTTGCCTCCCCCATCCCTAGTTGTATAATTACCCTGTTGCCGGGGTCGGGTCCGTGCTGCTTCAGGCCTCCGGTGGGGGGACACGGGGCAGCGGCGCCAGCAATGGGTGCCGCTGCCTCTTCTTTCCCCCTGTCTGTCGACGACGCTGCCCCATTGCCGGCGCCGTTTCTCTACCCCTGGCTATCGGCGCCGGCAATGGGGCAGCGGCACTGATAGCCAGGGGGAGAGAAGGGGCACTCATACTGTTTTCACTTTGCTAAGTTATCGGACAACCTGGCCCCAAAATTATGGATTATAAAAGGATAGCAGCATAAGGGAAAAATACACATTTTGAACCCAAAAACCCATTTGAGTTTTTAAGTTCAAAATACAGGCCTACCTCCACCCCTACAGCCTGCCTGTCCATCTCCAAAAATACCCTTTTTAATAATTATACGCTCCTCCTTTGCATTGAAAAAAAGCAAACAGTAAAGTTGCCAGATGCGGCCATCCTTTCATCCATTTGTCCTTCTGCATCTATTTTCCCAAACCATGCACTCATACTGTTATTATGTCGCCAAGTAATTAGACTACCTGGCCCAAAAATTATGGATTATAAAAGGATAGCAGCATAAGGGAAAAATACACATTTTGAACCCAAAAACCCATTTGAGTTTTTAAGTTCAAAATACAGGCCTACCTCCTCCCCTACAGCCTGCCTGTCCATCTCCAAAAATACCCTTTTTAATAATTATACGCTCCTCCTTTGCATTGAAAAAAAGCAAACAATAAAGTTGCCAGATGCGGCCATCCTTTCATCCATTTGTCCTTCTGCATCTATTTTCCCAAACCATGCACTCATACTGTTATTATGTCGCCAAGTAATTAGACTACCTGGCCCAAAAATTATGGATTATAAAAGGATAGCAGCATTAGTGAAAAATACACATTTTGAACCCAAAAACCCATTTGAGTTTTTAAGTTCAAAATACAGGCCTACCTCCTCCCCTACAGCCTGCCTGTCCATCTCCAAAAATACCCTTTTTAATAATTATACGCTCCTCCTTTGCATTGAAAAAAAGCAAACAGTAAAGTTGCCAGATGCGGCCATCCTTTCATCCATTTGTCCTTCTGCATCTATTTTCCCAAACCATGCACTCATACTGTTATTATGTCGCCAAGTAATTAGACTACCTGGCCCAAAAATTATGGATTATAAAAGGATAGCAGCATTAGTGAAAAATACACATTTTGAACCCAAAAACCCATTTGAGTTTTTAAGTTCAAAATACAGGCCTACCTCCTCCCCTACAGCCTGCCTGTCCATCTCCAAAAATACCCTTTTTAATAATTATACGCTCCTCCTTTGCATTGAAAAAAAGCAAACAGTAAAGTTGCCAGATGCGGCCATCCTTTCATCCATTTGTCCTTCTGCATCTATTTTCCCAAACCATGCACTCATACTGTTATTATGTCGCCAAGTAATTAGACTACCTGGCCCAAAAATTATGGATTATAAAAGGATAGCAGCATTAGTGAAAAATACACATTTTGAACCCAAAAACCTATTTGAGTTTTTAAGTTCAAAATACAGGCCTACCTCCTCCCCTACAGCCTGCCTGTCCATCTCCAAAATACCCTTTTTAATAATTATACGCTCCTCCTTTGCATTGAAAAAAAGCAAACAGTAAAGTTGCCAGATGCGGCCATCCTTTCATCCATTTGTCCTTCTGCATCTATTTTTCCCAAACCATGCACTCATACTGTTATTATGTCGCCAAGTAATTAGACTCACTAGCCCAAAAATTATGGATTATTAAAGAATAGCAGCATAAGGGAAAAATACACATTTTGAACCCAAAAACCCATTTGAGTTTTTAAGTTCAAAATACAGGCCTACCTCCTCCCCTACAGCCTGCCTGTCCATCTCCAAAAATACCCTTTTTAATAATTATACGCTCCTCCTTTGCATTGAAAAAAAGCAAACAGTAAAGTTGCCAGATGCGGGCATCCTTTCATCCATTTGTCCTTCTGCATCTATTTTCCCAAACCATGCACTCATACTGTTATTATGTCGCCAAGTAATTAGACTACCTGGCCCAAAAATTATGGATTATAAAAGGATAGCAGCATTAGTGAAAAATACACATTTTGAACCCAAAAACCCATTTGAGTTTTTAAGTTCAAAATACAGGCCTACCTCCTCCCCTACAGCCTGCCTGTCCATTTCCAAAAATACCCTTTTTAATAATTATACGCTCCTCCTTTGCATTGAAAAAAAGCAAACAGTAAAGTTGCCAGATGCGGCCATCCTTTCATCCATTTGTCCTTCTGCATCTATTTTCCCAAAACATGCACTCATACTGTTATTATGTCGCCAAGTAATTAGACTACCTGGCCCAAAAATTATGGATTATAAAAGGATAGCAGCATTAGTGAAAAATACACATTTTGAAGCCAAAAACCCATTTGAGTTTTTAAGTTCAAAATACAGGCCTACCTCCTCCCCTACAGCCTGCCTGTCCATCTCCAAAAATACAGTTTTTAATAATTATACACTCTTCGTTTGCTTTGGAAAACAAACAGTTAAGTTGCCATATGCTGCTATCCTTTCATCGATTTGTGCTTCTACACCTATGTTCCCAAACCATCATACACTCATACTGTTTTCACTTTGCCAAGTTATCGAACAACCTGGCCCCAAAATTATGGATTATAAAAGGATAGCAGCATAAGGGAAAAATACACATTTTGAACCCAAAAACCCATTTGAGTTTTTAAGTTCAAAATACAGGCCTACCTCCTCCCCTACAGCCTGCCTGTCCATCTCCAAAAATACCCTTTTTAATAATTATACGCTCCTCCTTTGCATTGAAAAAAAGCAAACAGTAAAGTTGCCAGATGCGGCCATCCTTTCATCCATTTGTCCTTCTGCATCTATTTTCCCAAACCATGCACTCATACTGTTATTATGTCGCCAAGTAATTAGACTACCTGGCCAAAAATTATGGATTATAAAAGGATAGCAGCATTAGTGAAAAATACACATTTTGAAGCCAAAAACCCATTTGAGTTTTTAAGTTCAAAATACAGGCCTACATCCTCCCCTACAAACTGCCTGTCCATCTCCAAAAATACAGTTTTTAATAATTATACACTCTTCATTTGCTTTGGAAAACAAACAGTTAAGTTGCCATATGCTGCTATCCTTTCATCGATTTGTGCTTCTACACCTATGTTCCCAAACCATCATACACTCATACTGTTTTCACTTTGCCAAGTTATCGAACAACCTGGCCCCAAAATTATGGATTATAAAAGGATAGCAGCATAAGGGAAAAATACACATTTTGAACCCAAAAACCCATTTGAGTTTTTAAGTTCAAAATACAGGCCTACCTCCTCCCCTACAGCCTGCCTGTCCATCTCCAAAAATACCCTTTTTAATAATTATACGCTCCTCCTTTGCATTGAAAAAAAGCAAACAGTAAAGTTGCCAGATGCGGCCATCCTTTCATCCATTTGTCCTTCTGCATCTATTTTCCCAAACCATGCACTCATACTGTTATTATGTCGCCAAGTAATTAGACTACCTGGCCCAAAAATTATGGATTATAAAAGGATAGCAGCATTAGTGAAAAAATACACATTTTGAAGCCAAAAATCCATTTGAGTTTTTAAGTTCAAAATACAGGGGGAGAGAAGCGGCGCCGGCAATGGGGCAACGGCACCGATAGCCAGGGGGGGATAAGGGGCAGCGGCACCCATTGCCGGTGCCGCTGCCCCGTTGCCTCCCCCATCCCTAGTTGTATAATTACCCTGTTGCCGGGGTCAGGTCCGTGCTGCTTCAGGCCTCTGGTGGGGGGACACGGGGCAGCGGCGCCAGCAATGGGTGCCGCTGCCTCTTCTTTCCCCCGTCTGTCGACGACGCTGCCCCATTGCCGGCGCCGTTTCTCTACCCCTGGCTATCGGCGCCGGCAATGGGGCAGCGGCACTGATAGCCAGGGGGAGAGAAGGGGCAGCAGCGCCGATAGCAGGGGGTAACCATCAAACACTGATACTGTTTTCACTTTGCTAAGTTATCGGACAACCTGGCCCCAAAATTATGGATTATAAAAGGATAGCAGCATAAGGGAAAAATACACATTTTGAACCCAAAAACCCATTTGAGTTTTTAAGTTCAAAATACAGGCCTACCTCCTCCCCTACAGCCTGCCTGTCCATCTCCAAAAATACCCTTTTTAATAATTATACGCTCCTCCTTTGCATTGAAAAAAAGCAAACAATAAAGTTGCCAGATGCGGCCATCCTTTCATCCATTTGTCCTTCTGCATCTATTTTCCCAAACCATGCACTCATACTGTTATTATGTCGCCAAGTAATTAGACTACCTGGCCCAAAAATTATGGATTATAAAAGGATAGCAGCATTAGTGAAAAATACACATTTTGAACCCAAAAACCCATTTGAGTTTTTAAGTTCAAAATACAGGCCTACCTCCTCCCCTACAGCCTGCCTGTCCATCTCCAAAAATACCCTTTTTAATAATTATACGCTCCTCCTTTGCATTGAAAAAAAGCAAACAGTAAAGTTGCCAGATGCGGCCATCCTTTCATCCATTTGTCCTTCTGCATCTATTTTCCCAAACCATGCACTCATACTGTTATTATGTCGCCAAGTAATTAGACTACCTGGCCCAAAAATTATGGATTATAAAAGGATAGCAGCATTAGTGAAAAATACACATTTTGAACCCAAAAACCCATTTGAGTTTTTAAGTTCAAAATACAGGCCTACCTCCTCCCCTACAGCCTGCCTGTCCATCTCCAAAAATACCCTTTTTAATAATTATACGCTCCTCCTTTGCATTGAAAAAAAGCAAACAGTAAAGTTGCCAGATGCGGCCATCCTTTCATCCATTTGTCCTTCTGCATCTATTTTCCCAAACCATGCACTCATACTGTTATTATGTCGCCAAGTAATTAGACTACCTGGCCCAAAAATTATGGATTATAAAAGGATAGCAGCATTAGTGAAAAATACACATTTTGAACCCAAAAACCTATTTGAGTTTTTAAGTTCAAAATACAGGCCTACCTCCTCCCCTACAGCCTGCCTGTCCATCTCCAAAATACCCTTTTTAATAATTATACGCTCCTCCTTTGCATTGAAAAAAAGCAAACAGTAAAGTTGCCAGATGCGGCCATCCTTTCATCCATTTGTCCTTCTGCATCTATTTTTCCCAAACCATGCACTCATACTGTTATTATGTCGCCAAGTAATTAGACTCACTAGCCCAAAAATTATGGATTATTAAAGAATAGCAGCATAAGGGAAAAATACACATTTTGAACCCAAAAACCCATTTTAGTTTTTAAGTTCAAAATACAGGCCTACCTCCTCCCCTACAGCCTGCCTGTCCATCTCCAAAAATACCCTTTTTAATAATTATACGCTCCTCCTTTGCATTGAAAAAAAGCAAACAGTAAAGTTGCCAGATGCGGGCATCCTTTCATCCATTTGTCCTTCTGCATCTATTTTCCCAAACCATGCACTCATACTGTTATTATGTCGCCAAGTAATTAGACTACCTGGCCCAAAAATTATGGATTATAAAAGGATAGCAGCATTAGTGAAAAATACACATTTTGAACCCAAAAACCCATTTGAGTTTTTAAGTTCAAAATACAGGCCTACCTCCTCCCCTACAGCCTGCCTGTCCATTTCCAAAAATACCCTTTTTAATAATTATACGCTCCTCCTTTGCATTGAAAAAAAGCAAACAGTAAAGTTGCCAGATGCGGCCATCCTTTCATCCATTTGTCCTTCTGCATCTATTTTCCCAAAACATGCACTCATACTGTTATTATGTCGCCAAGTAATTAGACTACCTGGCCCAAAAATTATGGATTATAAAAGGATAGCAGCATTAGTGAAAAATACACATTTTGAAGCCAAAAACCCATTTGAGTTTTTAAGTTCAAAATACAGGCCTACCTCCTCCCCTACAGCCTGCCTGTCCATCTCCAAAAATACAGTTTTTAATAATTATACACTCTTCGTTTGCTTTGGAAAACAAACAGTTAAGTTGCCATATGCTGCTATCCTTTCATCGATTTGTGCTTCTACACCTATGTTCCCAAACCATCATACACTCATACTGTTTTCACTTTGCCAAGTTATCGAACAACCTGGCCCCAAAATTATGGATTATAAAAGGATAGCAGCATAAGGGAAAAATACACATTTTGAACCCAAAAACCCATTTGAGTTTTTAAGTTCAAAATACAGGCCTACCTCCTCCCCTACAGCCTGCCTGTCCATCTCCAAAAATACCCTTTTTAATAATTATACGCTCCTCCTTTGCATTGAAAAAAAGCAAACAGTAAAGTTGCCAGATGCGGCCATCCTTTCATCCATTTGTCCTTCTGCATCTATTTTCCCAAACCATGCACTCATACTGTTATTATGTCGCCAAGTAATTAGACTACCTGGCCCAAAAATTATGGATTATAAAAGGATAGCAGCATTAGTGAAAAATACACATTTTGAAGCCAAAAACCCATTTGAGTTTTTAAGTTCAAAATACAGGCCTACATCCTCCCCTACAAACTGCCTGTCCATCTCCAAAAATACAGTTTTTAATAATTATACACTCTTCATTTGCTTTGGAAAACAAACAGTTAAGTTGCCATATGCTGCTATCCTTTCATCGATTTGTGCTTCTACACCTATGTTCCCAAACCATCATACACTCATACTGTTTTCACTTTGCCAAGTTATCGAACAACCTGGCCCCAAAATTATGGATTATAAAAGGATAGCAGCATAAGGGAAAAATACACATTTTGAACCCAAAAACCCATTTGAGTTTTTAAGTTCAAAATACAGGCCTACCTCCTCCCCTACAGCCTGCCTGTCCATCTCCAAAAATACCCTTTTTAATAATTATACGCTCCTCCTTTGCATTGAAAAAAAGCAAACAGTAAAGTTGCCAGATGCGGCCATCCTTTCATCCATTTGTCCTTCTGCATCTATTTTCCCAAACCATGCACTCATACTGTTATTATGTCGCCAAGTAATTAGACTACCTGGCCCAAAAATTATGGATTATAAAAGGATAGCAGCATTAGTGAAAAATACACATTTTGAAGCCAAAAATCCATTTGAGTTTTTAAGTTCAAAATACAGGGGGAGAGAAGCGGCGCCGGCAATGGGGCAACGGCACCGATAGCCAGGGGGGGATAAGGGGCAGCGGCACCCATTGCCGGTGCCGCTGCCCCGTTGCCTCCCCCATCCCTAGTTGTATAATTACCCTGTTGCCGGGGTCAGGTCCGTGCTGCTTCAGGCCTCTGGTGGGGGGGACACGGGGGCAGCGGCGCCAGCAATGGGTGCCGCTGCCTCTTCTTTCCCCCGTCTGTCGACGACGCTGCCCCATTGCCGGCGCCGTTTCTCTACCCCTGGCTATCGGCGCCGGCAATGGGGCAGCGGCACTGATAGCCAGGGGGAGAGAAGGGGCAGCAGCGCCGATAGCAGGGGTAACCATCAAACACTGATACTGTTTTCACTTTGCTAAGTTATCGGACAACCTGGCCCCAAAATTATGGATTATAAAAGGATAGCAGCATAAGGGAAAAATACACATTTTGAACCCAAAAACCCATTTGAGTTTTTAAGTTCAAAATCCAGGCCTACCTCCTCCCCATCAGCCTGCCTGTCCATCTCCAAAAATACCCTGTTTTAATAATTATGCACTCTTCATTTGCTTTGGAAAAGCAAATAGTTAAGTTGCCATATGCTGCTATCCTTTCATCGATTTGTGCTTCTACACCTATGTTCCCAAACCATCATACACTCATACTGTTTTCACTTTGCCAAGTTATCGAACAACCTGGCCCCAAAATTATGGATTATAAAAGGATAGCAGCATAAGGGAAAAATACACATTTTGAACCCAAAAACCCATTTGAGTTTTTAAGTTCAAAATACAGGCCTACCTCCTCCCCTACAGCCTGCCTGTCCATCTCCAAAAATACCCTTTTTAATAATTATACGCTCCTCCTTTGCATTGAAAAAAAGCAAACAGTAAGTTGCCAGATGCGGCCATCCTTTCATCCATTTGTCCTTCTGCATCTATTTTCCCAAACCATGCACTCATACTGTTATTATGTCGCCAAGTAATTAGACTACCTGGCCCAAAAATTATGGATTATAAAAGGATAGCAGCATAAGGGAAAAATACACATTTTGAACCCAAAAACCCATTTGAGTTTTTAAGTTCAAAATACAGGCCTACCTCCTCCCCTACAGCCTGCCTGTCCATCTCCAAAAATACCCTTTTTAATAATTATACGCTCCTCCTTTGCATTGAAAAAAAGCAAACAATAAAGTTGCCAGATGCGGCCCTCCTTTCATCCATTTGTCCTTCTGCATCTATTTTCCCAAACCATGCACTCATACTGTTATTATGTCGCCAAGTAATTAGACTACCTGGCCCAAAAATTATGGATTATAAAAGGATAGCAGCATTAGTGAAAAATACACATTTTGAAGCCAAAAATCCATTTTGAGTTTTTAAGTTCAAAATACAGGGGGAGAGAAGTGGCGCCGGCAATGGGGCAACGGCACCGATAGCCAGGGGGGGATAAGGGGCAGCGGCACCCATTGCCGGTGCCGCTGCCCCGTTGCCTCCCCCATCCCTAGTTGTATAATTACCCTGTTGCCGGGGTCAGGTCCGTGCTGCTTCAGGCCTCTGGTGGGGGGACACGGGGCAGCGGCGCCAGCAATGGGTGCCGCTGCCTCTTCTTTCCCCCGTCTGTCGACGACGCTGCCCCATTGCCGGCGCCGTTTCTCTACCCCTGGCTATCGGCGCCGGCAATGGGGCAGCGGCACTGATAGCCAGGGGGAGAAAAGGGGCAACAGCGCCGATAGCAGGGGTAACCATCAAACACTGATACTGTTTTCACTTTGCTAAGTTATCGGACAACCTGGCCCCAAAATTATGGATTATAAAAGGATAGCAGCATAAGGGAAAAATACACATTTTGAACCCAAAAACCCATTTGAGTTTTTAAGTTCAAAATCCAGGCCTACCTCCTCCCCATCAGCCTGCCTGTCCATCTCCAAAAATACCCTGTTTTAATAATTATGCACTCTTCATTTGCTTTGGAAAAGCAAATAGTTAAGTTGCCATATGCTGCTATCCTTTCATCGATTTGTGCTTCTACACCTATGTTCCCAAACCATCATACACTCATACTGTTTTCACTTTGCCAAGTTATCGAACAACCTGGCCCCAAAATTATGGATTATAAAAGGATAGCAGCATAAGGGAAAAATATACATTTTGAACCCAAAAACCCATTTGAGTTTTTAAGTTCAAAATACAGGCCTACCTCCACCCCTACAGCCTGCCTGTCCATCTCCAAAAATACCCTTTTTAATAATTATACGCTCCTCCTTTGCATTGAAAAAAAGCAAACAGTAAAGTTGCCAGATGCGGCCATCCTTTCATCCATTTGTCCTTCTGCATCTATTTTCCCAAACCATGCACTCATACTGTTATTATGTCGCCAAGTAATTAGACTACCTGGCCCAAAAATTATGGATTATTAAAGGATAGCAGCATAAGGGAAAAATACACATTTTGAACCCAAAAACCCATTTGAGTTTTTAAGTTCAAAATACAGGCCTACCTCCTCCCCTACAGCCTGCCTGTCCATCTCCAAAAATACCCTTTTTAATAATTATACACTCCTCCTTTGCATTGAAAAAAAGCAAACAGTAAAGTTGCCAGATGCGGGCATCCTTTCATCCATTTGTCCTTCTGCATCTATTTTCCCAAACCATGCACTCATACTGTTATTATGTCGCCAAGTAATTAGACAACCTGGCCCAAAAATTATGGATTATAAAAGGATAGCAGCATTAGTGAAAAATACACATTTTGAACCCAAAAACCCATTTGAGTTTTTAAGTTCAAAATACAGGCCTACCTCCTCCCCTACAGCCTGCCTGTCCATTTCCAAAAATACCCTTTTTAATAATTATACGCTCCTCCTTTGCATTGAAAAAAAGCAAACAGTAAAGTTGCCAGATGCGGCCATCCTTTCATCCATTTGTCCTTCTGCATCTATTTTCCCAAAACATGCATTCATACTGTTATTATGTCGCCAAGTAATTAGACTACCTGGCCCAAAAATTATGGATTATAAAAGGATAGCAGCATTAGTGAAAAATACACATTTTGAAGCCAAAAACCCATTTGAGTTTTTAAGTTCAAAATACAGGCCTACCTCCTCCCCTACAGCCTGCCTGTCCATCTCCAAAAATACAGTTTTTAATAATTATACACTCTTCGTTTGCTTTGGAAAACAAACAGTTAAGTTGCCATATGCTGCTATCCTTTCATCGATTTGTGCTTCTACACCTATGTTCCCAAACCATCATACACTCATACTGTTTTCACTTTGCCAAGTTATCGACCAACCTGGCCCCAAAATTATGGATTATAAAAGGATAGCAGCATAAGGGAAAAATACACATTTTGAACCCAAAAACCCATTTGAGTTTTTAAGTTCAAAATACAGGCCTACCTCCTCCCCTACAGCCTGCCTGTCCATCTCCAAAAATACCCTTTTTAATAATTATACGCTCCTCCTTTGCATTGAAAAAAAGCAAACAGTAAAGTTGCCAGATGCGGCCATCCTTTCATCCATTTGTCCTTCTGCATCTATTTTCCCAAACCATGCACTCATACTGTTATTATGTCGCCAAGTAATTAGACTACCTGGCCCAAAAATTATGGATTATAAAAGGATAGCAGCATTAGTGAAAAATACACATTTTGAAGCCAAAAACCCATTTGAGTTTTTAAGTTCAAAATACAGGCCTACCTCCTCCCCTACAGCCTGCCTGTCCATCTCCAAAAATACAGTTTTTAATAATTATACACTCTTCGTTTGCTTTGGAAAACAAACAGTTAAGTTGCCATATGCTGCTATCCTTTCATCGATTTGTGCTTCTACACCTATGTTCCCAAACCATCATACACTCATACTGTTTTCACTTTGCCAAGTTATCGAACAACCTGGCCCCAAAATTATGGAATATAAAAGGATAGCAGCATAAGGGAAAAATACACATTTTGAACCCAAAAACCCATTTGAGTTTTTAAGTTCAAAATACAGGCCTACCTCCTCCCCTACAGCCTGCCTGTCCATCTCCAAAAATACCCTTTTTAATAATTATACTCTCCTCCTTTGCATTGAAAAAAAGCAAACAGTAAAGTTGCCAGATGCGGCCATCCTTTCATCCATTTGTCCTTCTGCATCTATTTTCCCAAACCATGCACTCATACTGTTATTATGTCGCCAAGTAATTAGACTACCTGGCCCAAAAATTATGGATTATAAAAGGATAGCAGCATTAGTGAAAAATACACATTTTGAAGCCAAAAATCCATTTGAGTTTTTAAGTTCAAAATACAGGGGGAGAGAAGCGGCGCCGGCAATGGGGCAACGGCACCGATAGCCAGGGGGGGATAAGGGGCAGCGGCACCCATTGCCGGTGCCGCTGCCCCGTTGCCTCCCCCATCCCTAGTTGTATAATTACCCTGTTGCCGGGGTCAGGTCCGTGCTGCTTCAGGCCTCTGGTGGGGGGACACGGGGCAGCGGCGCCAGCAATGGGTGCCGCTGCCTCTTCTTTCCCCCTGTCTGTCGACGACGCTGCCCCATTGCCAGCGCCGTTTCTCTACCCCTGGCTATCGGCGCCGGCAATGGGGCAGCGGCACTGATAGCCAGGGGGAGAGAAGGGGCAGCAGCGCCGATAGCAGGGGTAACCATCAAACACTGATACTGTTTTCACTTTGCTAAGTTATCGGACAACCTGGCCCCAAAATTATGGATTATAAAAGGATAGCAGCATAAGGGAAAAATACACATTTTGAACCCCAAAAACCCATTTGAGTTTTTAAGTTCAAAATCCAGGCCTACCTCCTCCCCATCAGCCTGCCTGTCCATCTCCAAAAATACCCTGTTTTAATAATTATGCACTCTTCATTTGCTTTGGAAAAGCAAATAGTTAAGTTGCCATATGCTGCTATCCTGTCATCGATTTGTGCTTCTACACCTATGTTCCCAAACCATCATACACATACTGTTTTCACTTTGCCAAGTTACCTGTCCATCTCCAAAAATACCCTTTTTAATAATTATACACTCTTCGTTTGCTTTGGAAAACAAACAGTTAAGTTGCCATATGCTGCTATCCTTTCATCGATTTGTGCTTCTACACCTATGTTCCCAAACCATCATACACTCATACTGTTTTCACTTTGTCAAGTTATCGGACAACCTGGAGCCAAAATTATGGATTGTAAAAGGATAGCAGCATGAGGGAAAAATACACATTTTGAACCCAAAAACCCATTTGAGTTTTTAAGTTCAAAATACAGGCCTACCTCCTCCCCTACAGCCTGCCTGTCCATCTCCAAAAATACCCTTTTTAATAATTATACACTCCTCCTTTGCATTGAAAAAAAGCAAACAGTAAAGTTGCCAGATGCGGGCATCCTTTCATCCATTTGTCCTTCTGCATCTATTTTCCCAAACCATGCACTCATACTGTTATTATGTCGCCAAGTAATTAGACAACCTGGCCCAAAAATTATGGATTATAAAAGGATAGCAGCATTAGTGAAAAATACACATTTTGAACCCAAAAACCCATTTGAGTTTTTAAGTTCAAAATACAGGCCTACCTCCTCCCCTACAGCCTGCCTGTCCATTTCCAAAAATACCCTTTTTAATAATTATACGCTCCTCCTTTGCATTGAAAAAAAGCAAACAGTAAAGTTGCCAGATGCGGCCATCCTTTCATCCATTTGTCCTTCTGCATCTATTTTCCCAAAACATGCATTCATACTGTTATTATGTCGCCAAGTAATTAGACTACCTGGCCCAAAAATTATGGATTATAAAAGGATAGCAGCATTAGTGAAAAATACACATTTTGAAGCCAAAAACCCATTTGAGTTTTTAAGTTCAAAATACAGGCCTACCTCCTCCCCTACAGCCTGCCTGTCCATCTCCAAAAATACAGTTTTTAATAATTATACACTCTTCGTTTGCTTTGGAAAACAAACAGTTAAGTTGCCATATGCTGCTATCCTTTCATCGATTTGTGCTTCTACACCTATGTTCCCAAACCATCATACACTCATACTGTTTTCACTTTGCCAAGTTATCGACCAACCTGGCCCCAAAATTATGGATTATAAAAGGATAGCAGCATAAGGGAAAAATACACATTTTGAACCCAAAAACCCATTTGAGTTTTTAAGTTCAAAATACAGGCCTACCTCCTCCCCTACAGCCTGCCTGTCCATCTCCAAAAATACCCTTTTTAATAATTATACGCTCCTCCTTTGCATTGAAAAAAAGCAAACAGTAAAGTTGCCAGATGCGGCCATCCTTTCATCCATTTGTCCTTCTGCATCTATTTTCCCAAACCATGCACTCATACTGTTATTATGTCGCCAAGTAATTAGACTACCTGGCCCAAAAATTATGGATTATAAAAGGATAGCAGCATTAGTGAAAAATACACATTTTGAAGCCAAAAACCCATTTGAGTTTTTAAGTTCAAAATACAGGCCTACCTCCTCCCCTACAGCCTGCCTGTCCATCTCCAAAAATACAGTTTTTAATAATTATACACTCTTCGTTTGCTTTGGAAAACAAACAGTTAAGTTGCCATATGCTGCTATCCTTTCATCGATTTGTGCTTCTACACCTATGTTCCCAAACCATCATACACTCATACTGTTTTCACTTTGCCAAGTTATCGAACAACCTGGCCCCAAAATTATGGAATATAAAAGGATAGCAGCATAAGGGAAAATACACATTTTGAACCCAAAAACCCATTTGAGTTTTTAAGTTCAAAATACAGGCCTACCTCCTCCCCTACAGCCTGCCTGTCCATCTCCAAAAATACCCTTTTTAATAATTATACTCTCCTCCTTTGCATTGAAAAAAAGCAAACAGTAAAGTTGCCAGATGCGGCCATCCTTTCATCCATTTGTCCTTCTGCATCTATTTTCCCAAACCATGCACTCATACTGTTATTATGTCGCCAAGTAATTAGACTACCTGGCCCAAAAATTATGGATTATAAAAGGATAGCAGCATTAGTGAAAAATACACATTTTGAAGCCAAAAATCCATTTGAGTTTTTAAGTTCAAAATACAGGGGGAGAGAAGCGGCGCCGGCAATGGGGCAATGGCACCGATAGCCAGGGGGGGATAAGGGGCAGCGGCACCCATTGCCGGTGCCGCTGCCCCGTTGCCTCCCCCATCCCTAGTTGTATAATTACCCTGTTGCCGGGGTCAGGTCCGTGCTGCTTCAGGCCTCTGGTGGGGGGACACGGGGCAGCAGCGCC
The DNA here is from genome assembly GCF_029499605.1 of Hyla sarda. NCBI lineage: Eukaryota > Metazoa > Chordata > Amphibia > Anura > Hylidae > Hyla > Hyla sarda. The sequence continues at coordinate 83,292,555 of NC_079199.1, read as the reverse complement.
AGCAATGGGTGCCGCTGCCTCTTCTTTCCCCCTGTCTGTCGACGACGCTGCCCCATTGCCAGCGCCGTTTCTCTACCCCTGGCTATCGGCGCCGGCAATGGGGCAGCGGCACTGATAGCCAGGGGGAGAGAAGGGGCAGCAGCGCCGATAGCAGGGGTAACCATCAAACACTGATACTGTTTTCACTTTGCTAAGTTATCGGACAACCTGGCCCCAAAATTATGGATTATAAAAGGATAGCAGCATAAGGGAAAAATACACATTTTGAACCCAAAAACCCATTTGAGTTTTTAAGTTCAAAATCCAGGCCTACCTCCTCCCCATCAGCCTGCCTGTCCATCTCCAAAAATACCCTGTTTTAATAATTATGCACTCTTCATTTGCTTTGGAAAAGCAAATAGTTAAGTTGCCATATGCTGCTATCCTGTCATCGATTTGTGCTTCTACACCTATGTTCCCAAACCATCATACACTCATACTGTTTTCACTTTGCCAAGTTACCTGTCCATCTCCAAAAATACCCTTTTTAATAATTATACACTCTTCGTTTGCTTTGGAAAACAAACAGTTAAGTTGCCATATGCTGCTATCCTTTCATCGATTTGTGCTTCTACACCTATGTTCCCAAACCATCATACACTCATACTGTTTTCACTTTGTCAAGTTATCGGACAACCTGGAGCCAAAATTATGGATTGTAAAAGGATAGCAGCATGAGGGAAAAATACACATTTTGAACCCAAAAACCCATTTGAGTTTTTAAGTTCAAAATACAGGCCTACCTCCTCCCCTACAGCCTGCCTGTCCATCTCCAAAAATACCCTTTTTAATAATTATACGCTCCTCCTTTGCATTGAAAAAAAGCAAACAGTAAAGTTGCCAGATGCGGCCATCCTTTCATCCATTTGTCCTTCTGCATCTATTTTCCCAAACCATGCACTCATACTGTTATTATGTCGCCAAGTAATTAGACTACCTGGCCCAAAAATTATGGATTATAAAAGGATAGCAGCATTAGTGAAAAATACACATTTTGAAGCCAAAAACCCATTTGAGTTTTTAAGTTCAAAATACAGGCCTACCTCCTCCCCTACAGCCTGCCTGTCCATCTCCAAAAATACAGTTTTTAATAATTATACACTCTTCGTTTGCTTTGGAAAACAAACAGTTAAGTTGCCATATGCTGCTATCCTTTCATCGATTTGTGCTTCTACACCTATGTTCCCAAACCATCATACACTCATACTGTTTTCACTTTGCCAAGTTATCGAACAACCTGGCCCCAAAATTATGGAATATAAAAGGATAGCAGCATAAGGGAAAAATACACATTTTGAACCCAAAAACCCATTTGAGTTTTTAAGTTCAAAATACAGGCCTACCTCCTCCCCTACAGCCTGCCTGTCCATCTCCAAAAATACCCTTTTTAATAATTATACGCTCCTCCTTTGCATTGAAAAAAAGCAAACAGTAAAGTTGCCAGATGCGGGCATCCTTTCATCCATTTGTCCTTCTGCATCTATTTTCCCAAACCATGCACTCATACTGTTATTATGTCGCCAAGTAATTAGACTACCTGGCCCCAAAATTATGGATTATAAAAGGATAGCAGCATAAGGGAAAAATACACATTTTGAACCCAAAAACCCATTTGAGTTTTTAAGTTCAAAATACAGGCCTACCTCCTCCCCTACAGCCTGCCTGTCCATTTCCAAAAATACCCTTTTTAATAATTATACGCTCCTCCTTTGCATTGAAAAAAAGCAAACAGTAAAGTTGCCAGATGCGGCCATCCTTTCATCCATTTGTCCTTCTGCATCTATTTTCCCAAAACATGCACTCATACTGTTATTATGTCGCCAAGTAATTAGACTACCTGGCCCAAAAATTATGGATTATAAAAGGATAGCAGCATTAGTGAAAAATACACATTTTGAACCCAAAAACCCATTTGAGTTTTTAAGTTCAAAATACAGGCCTACCTCCTCCCCTACAGCCTGCCTGTCCATTTCCAAAAATACCCTTTTTAATAATTATACGCTCCTCCTTTGCATTGAAAAAAAGCAAACAGTAAAGTTGCCAGATGCGGCCATCCTTTCATCCATTTGTCCTTCTGCATCTATTTTCCCAAACCATGCACTCATACTGTTATTATGTCGCCAAGTAATTAGACTACCTGGCCCAAAAATTATGGATTATAAAAGGATAGCAGCATTAGTGAAAAATACACATTTTAAACCCAAAAAACCCATTTGAGTTTTTAAGTTCAAAATTCAGGCCTACCTCCTCCCCTACAGCCTGCCTGTCCATCTCCAAAAATACCCTTTTTAATAATTATACGCTCCTCCTTTGCATTGAAAAAAAGCAAACAGTAAAGTTGCCAGATGCGGCCATCCTTTCATCCATTTGTCCTTCTGCATCTATTTTTCCCAAACCATGCACTCATACTGTTATTATGTCGCCAAGTAATTAGACTCACTGGCCCAAAAATTATGGATTATTAAAGAATAGCAGCATAAGGGAAAAATACACATTTTGAACCCAAAAACCCATTTGAGTTTTTAAGTTCAAAATACAGGCCTACCTCCTCCCCTACAGCCTGCCTGTCCATCTCCAAAAATACCCTTTTTAATAATTATACGCTCCTCCTTTGCATTGAAAAAAAGCAAACAGTAAAGTTGCCAGATGCGGGCATCCTTTCATCCATTTGTCCTTCTGCATCTATTTTCCCAAACCATGCACTCATACTGTTATTATGTCGCCAAGTAATTAGACTACCTGGCCCCAAAATTATGGATTATAAAAGGATAGCAGCATAAGGGAAAAATACACATTTTGAACCCAAAAACCCATTTGAGTTTTTAAGTTCAAAATACAGGCCTACCTCCTCCCCTACAGCCTGCCTGTCCATCTCCAAAAATACCCTTTTTAATAATTATACGCTCCTCCTTTGCATTGAAAAAAAGCAAACAATAAAGTTGCCAGATGCGGCCATCCTTTCATCCATTTGTCCTTCTGCATCTATTTTCCCAAACCATGCACTCATACCGTTATTATGTCGCCAAGTAATTAGACTACCTGGCCCAAAAATTATGGATTATAAAAGGATAGCAGCATTAGTGAAAAATACACATTTTGAAGCCAAAAACCCATTTGAATTTTTAAGTTCAAAATACAGGGGGAGAGAAGAGGCGCCGGCAATGGGGCAACGGCACCGATAGCCAGGGGGGGATAAGGGGCAGCGGCACCCATTGCCGGTGCTGCTGCCCCGTTGCCTCCCCCATCCCTAGTTGTATAATTACCCTGTTGCCGGGGTCGGGTCCGTGCTGCTTCAGGCCTCCGGTGGGGGGACACGGGGCAGCGGCGCCAGCAATGGGTGCCGCTGCCTCTTCTTTCCCCCTGTCTGTCGACGACGCTGCCCCATTGCCGGCGCCGTTTCTCTACCCCTGGCTATCGGCGCCGGCAATGGGGCAGCGGCACTGATAGCCAGGGGGAGAGAAGGGGCACTCATACTGTTTTCACTTTGCTAAGTTATCGGACAACCTGGCCCCAAAATTATGGATTATAAAAGGATAGCAGCATAAGGGAAAAATACACATTTTGAACCCAAAAACCCATTTGAGTTTTTAAGTTCAAAATACAGGCCTACCTCCACCCCTACAGCCTGCCTGTCCATCTCCAAAAATACCCTTTTTAATAATTATACGCTCCTCCTTTGCATTGAAAAAAAGCAAACAGTAAAGTTGCCAGATGCGGCCATCCTTTCATCCATTTGTCCTTCTGCATCTATTTTCCCAAACCATGCACTCATGCTGTTATTATGTCGCCAAGTAATTAGACTACCTGGCCCAAAAATTATGGATTATAAAAGGATAGCAGCATAAGGGAAAAATACACATTTTGAACCCAAAAACCCATTTGAGTTTTTAAGTTCAAAATACAGGCCTACCTCCTCCCCTACAGCCTGCCTGTCCATCTCCAAAAATACCCTTTTTAATAATTATACGCTCCTCCTTTGCATTGAAAAAAAGCAAACAATAAAGTTGCCATATGCGGCCATCCTTTCATCCATTTGTCCTTCTGCATCTATTTTCCCAAACCATGCACTCATACTGTTATTATGTCGCCAAGTAATTAGACTACCTGGCCCAAAAATTATGGATTATAAAAGGATAGCAGCATTAGTGAAAAATACACATTTTGAACCCAAAAACCCATTTGAGTTTTTAAGTTCAAAATACAGGCCTACCTCCTCCCCTACAGCCTGCCTGTCCATCTCCAAAAATACCCTTTTTAATAATTATACGCTCCTCCTTTGCATTGAAAAAAAGCAAACAGTAAAGTTGCCAGATGCGGCCATCCTTTCATCCATTTGTCCTTCTGCATCTATTTTCCCAAACCATGCACTCATACTGTTATTATGTCGCCAAGTAATTAGACTACCTGGCCCAAAAATTATGGATTATAAAAGGATAGCAGCATTAGTGAAAAATACACATTTTGAACCCAAAAACCCATTTGAGTTTTTAAGTTCAAAATACAGGCCTACCTCCTCCCCTACAGCCTGCCTGTCCATCTCCAAAAATACCCTTTTTAATAATTATACGCTCCTCCTTTGCATTGAAAAAAAGCAAACAGTAAAGTTGCCAGATGCGGCCATCCTTTCATCCATTTGTCCTTCTGCATCTATTTTCCCAAACCATGCACTCATACTGTTATTATGTCGCCAAGTAATTAGACTACCTGGCCCAAAAATTATGGATTATAAAAGGATAGCAGCATTAGTGAAAAATACACATTTTGAACCCAAAAACCTATTTGAGTTTTTAAGTTCAAAATACAGGCCTACCTCCTCCCCTACAGCCTGCCTGTCCATCTCCAAAATACCCTTTTTAATAATTATACGCTCCTCCTTTGCATTGAAAAAAAGCAAACAGTAAAGTTGCCAGATGCGGCCATCCTTTCATCCATTTGTCCTTCTGCATCTATTTTTCCCAAACCATGCACTCATACTGTTATTATGTCGCCAAGTAATTAGACTCACTAGCCCAAAAATTATGGATTATTAAAGAATAGCAGCATAAGGGAAAAATACACATTTTGAACCCAAAAACCCATTTGAGTTTTTAAGTTCAAAATACAGGCCTACCTCCTCCCCTACAGCCTGCCTGTCCATCTCCAAAAATACCCTTTTTAATAATTATACGCTCCTCCTTTGCATTGAAAAAAAGCAAACAGTAAAGTTGCCAGATGCGGGCATCCTTTCATCCATTTGTCCTTCTGCATCTATTTTCCCAAACCATGCACTCATACTGTTATTATGTCGCCAAGTAATTAGACTACCTGGCCCAAAAATTATGGATTATAAAAGGATAGCAGCATTAGTGAAAAATACACATTTTGAACCCAAAAACCCATTTGAGTTTTTAAGTTCAAAATACAGGCCTACCTCCTCCCCTACAGCCTGCCTGTCCATTTCCAAAAATACCCTTTTTAATAATTATACGCTCCTCCTTTGCATTGAAAAAAAGCAAACAGTAAAGTTGCCAGATGCGGCCATCCTTTCATCCATTTGTCCTTCTGCATCTATTTTCCCAAAACATGCACTCATACTGTTATTATGTCGCCAAGTAATTAGACTACCTGGCCCAAAAATTATGGATTATAAAAGGATAGCAGCATTAGTGAAAAATACACATTTTGAAGCCAAAAACCCATTTGAGTTTTTAAGTTCAAAATACAGGCCTACCTCCTCCCCTACAGCCTGCCTGTCCATCTCCAAAAATACAGTTTTTAATAATTATACACTCTTCGTTTGCTTTGGAAAACAAACAGTTAAGTTGCCATATGCTGCTATCCTTTCATCGATTTGTGCTTCTACACCTATGTTCCCAAACCATCATACACTCATACTGTTTTCACTTTGCCAAGTTATCGAACAACCTGGCCCCAAAATTATGGATTATAAAAGGATAGCAGCATAAGGGAAAAATACACATTTTGAACCCAAAAACCCATTTGAGTTTTTAAGTTCAAAATACAGGCCTACCTCCTCCCCTACAGCCTGCCTGTCCATCTCCAAAAATACCCTTTTTAATAATTATACGCTCCTCCTTTGTATTGAAAAAAAGCAAACAGTAAAGTTGCCAGATGCGGCCATCCTTTCATCCATTTGTCCTTCTGCATCTATTTTCCCAAACCATGCACTCATACTGTTATTATGTCGCCAAGTAATTAGACTACCTGGCCCAAAAATTATGGATTATAAAAGGATAGCAGCATTAGTGAAAAATACACATTTTGAAGCCAAAAACCCATTTGAGTTTTTAAGTTCAAAATACAGGCCTACATCCTCCCCTACAAACTGCCTGTCCATCTCCAAAAATACAGTTTTTAATAATTATACACTCTTCATTTGCTTTGGAAAACAAACAGTTAAGTTGCCATATGCTGCTATCCTTTCATCGATTTGTGCTTCTACACCTATGTTCCCAAACCATCATACACTCATACTGTTTTCACTTTGCCAAGTTATCGAACAACCTGGCCCCAAAATTATGGATTATAAAAGGATAGCAGCATAAGGAAAAAATACACATTTTGAACCCAAAAACCCATTTGAGTTTTTAAGTTCAAAATACAGGCCTACCTCCTCCCCTACAGCCTGCCTGTCCATCTCCAAAAATACCCTTTTTAATAATTATACGCTCCTCCTTTGCATTGAAAAAAAGCAAACAGTAAAGTTGCCAGATGCGGCCATCCTTTCATCCATTTGTCCTTCTGCATCTATTTTCCCAAACCATGCACTCATACTGTTATTATGTCGCCAAGTAATTAGACTACCTGGCCCAAAAATTATGGATTATAAAAGGATAGCAGCATTAGTGAAAAATACACATTTTGAAGCCAAAAACCCATTTGAGTTTTTAAGTTCAAAATACAGGCCTACCTCCTCCCCTACAGCCTGCCTGTCCATCTCCAAAAATACAGTTTTTAATAATTATACACTCTTCATTTGCTTTGGAAAACAAACAGTTAAGTTGCCATATGCTGCTATCCTTTCATCGATTTGTGCTTCTACACCTATGTTCCCAAACCATCATACACTCATACTGTTTTCACTTTGCCAAGTTATCGAACAACCTGGCCCCAAAATTATGGATTATAAAAGGATAGCAGCATAAGGGAAAAATACACATTTTGAACCCAAAAACCCATTTGAGTTTTTAAGTTCAAAATACAGGCCTACCTCCTCCCCTACAGCCTGCCTGTCCATCTCCAAAAATACCCTTTTTAATAATTATACGCTCCTCCTTTGCATTGAAAAAAAGCAAACAGTAAAGTTGCCAGATGCGGCCATCCTTTCATCCATTTGTCCTTCTGCATCTATTTTCCCAAACCATGCACTCATACTGTTATTATGTCGCCAAGTAATTAGACTACCTGGCCCAAAAATTATGGATTATAAAAGGATAGCAGCATTAGTGAAAAATACACATTTTGAAGCCAAAAATCCATTTGAGTTTTTAAGTTCAAAATACAGGGGGAGAGAAGCGGCGCCGGCAATGGGGCAACGGCACCGATAGCCAGGGGGGGATAAGGGGCAGCGGCACCCATTGCCGGTGCCGCTGCCCCCGTTGCCTCCCCCATCCCTAGTTGTATAATTACCCTGTTGCCGGGGTCAGGTCCGTGCTGCTTCAGGCCTCTGGTGGGGGGACACGGGGCAGCGGCGCCAGCAATGGGTGCCGCTGCCTCTTCTTTCCCCCGTCTGTCGACGACGCTGCCCCATTGCCGGCGCCGTTTCTCTACCCCTGGCTATCGGCGCCGGCAATGGGGCAGCGGCACTGATAGCCAGGGGGAGAGAAGGGGCAGCAGCGCCGATAGCAGGGGTAACCATCAAACACTGATACTGTTTTCACTTTGCTAAGTTATCGGACAACCTGGCCCCAAAATTATGGATTATAAAAGGATAGCAGCATAAGGGAAAAATACACATTTTGAACCCAAAAACCCATTTGAGTTTTTAAGTTCAAAATCCAGGCCTACCTCCTCCCCATCAGCCTGCCTGTCCATCTCCAAAAATACCCTGTTTTAATAATTATGCACTCTTCATTTGCTTTGGAAAAGCAAATAGTTAAGTTGCCATATGCTGCTATCCTTTCATCGATTTGTGCTTCTACACCTATGTTCCCAAACCATCATACACTCATACTGTTTTCACTTTGCCAAGTTATCGAACAACCTGGCCCCAAAATTATGGATTATAAAAGGATAGCAGCATAAGGGAAAAATACACATTTTGAACCCAAAAACCCATTTGAGTTTTTAAGTTCAAAATACAGGCCTACCTCCTCCCCTACAGCCTGCCTGTCCATCTCCAAAAATACCCTTTTTAATAATTATGCACTCTTCATTTGCTTTGGAAAAGCAAATAGTTAAGTTGCCATATGCTGCTATCCTGTCATCGATTTGTGCTTCTACACCTATGTTCCCAAACCATCATACACTCATACTGTTTTCACTTTGCCAAGTTACCTGTCCATCTCCAAAAATACCCTTTTTAATAATTATACACTCTTCGTTTGCTTTGGAAAACAAACAGTTAAGTTGCCATATGCTGCTATCCTTTCATCGATTTGTGCTTCTACACCTATGTTCCCAAACCATCATACACTCATACTGTTTTCACTTTGTCAAGTTATCGGACAACCTGGAGCCAAAATTATGGATTGTAAAAGGATAGCAGCATGAGGGAAAAATACACATTTTGAACCCAAAAACCCTTTGAGTTTTTAAGTTCAAAATACAGGCCTACCTCCTCCCCTACAGCCTGCCTGTCCATCTCCAAAAATACCCTTTTTAATAATTATACGCTCCTCCTTTGCATTGAAAAAAAGCAAACAGTAAAGTTGCCAGATGCGGCCATCCTTTCATCCATTTGTCCTTCTGCATCTATTTTCCCAAACCATGCACTCATACTGTTATTATGTCGCCAAGTAATTAGACTACCTGGCCCAAAAATTATGGATTATAAAAGGATAGCAGCATTAGTGAAAAATACACATTTTGAACCCAAAAACCCATTTGAGTTTTTAAGTTCAAAATACAGGCCTACCTCCTCCCCTACAGCCTGCCTGTCCATCTCCAAAAATACCCTTTTTAATAATTATACGCTCCTCCATTGCATTGAAAAAAAGCAAACAGTAAAGTTGCCAGATGCGGCCATCCTTTCATCCATTTGTCCTTCTGCATCTATTTTTCCCAAACCATGCACTCATACTGTTATTATGTCGCCAAGTAATTAGACTCACTGGCCCAAAAATTATGGATTATTAAAGGATAGCAGCATAAGGGAAAAATACACATTTTGAACCCAAAAACCCATTTGAGTTTTTAAGTTCAAAATACAGGCCTACCTCCTACCCTACAGCCTGCCTGTCCATCTCCAAAAATACCCTTTTTAATAATTATACGCTCCTCCTTTGCATTGAAAAAAAGCAAACAGTAAAGTTGCCAGATGCGGGCATCCTTTCATCCATTTGTCCTTCTGCATCTATTTTCCCAAACCATGCACTCATACTGTTATTATGTCGCCAAGTAATTAGACTACCTGGCCCAAAAATTATGGATTATAAAAGGATAGCAGCATTAGTGAAAAATACACATTTTGAACCCAAAAACCCATTTGAGTTTTTAAGTTCAAAATACAGGCCTACCTCCTCCCCTACAGCCTGCCTGTCCATTTCCAAAAATACCCTTTTTAATAATTATACGCTCCTCCTTTGCATTGAAAAAAAGCAAACAGTAAAGTTGCCAGATGCGGCCATCCTTTCATCCATTTGTCCTTCCGCATCTATTTTCCCAAACCATGCACTCATACTGTTATTATGTCGCAAAGTAATTAGACTACCTGGCCCAAAAATTATGGATTATAAAAGGATAGCAGCATAAGGGAAAAATACACATTTTGAACCCAAAATCCCATTTGAGTTTTTAAGTTCAAAATACAGGCCTACCTCCTCCTTTACAGCCTGCCTGTCCATCTCCAAAAATACCCTTTTTAATAATTATACGCTCCTCCTTTGCATTGAAAAAAAGCCAACAGTAAAGTTGCCATATGCGGCAATCCTTTCATCCATTTGTCCTTCTGCATCTATTTTCCCAAACCATGCACTCATACTGTTATTATGTCGCCAAGTAATTAGACTACCTGGCCCAAAAATTATGGATCATAAAAGGATAGCACCATAAGGGAACATTACCGTATTTATCGGGGAGTACAACTTCCAGAGGCCTTGCCCGTGTTGACCCTCCTGTGCATTTGGACTCGCATCTGCCCCTGGCCGACAACCTTTAATTTTTAATTTCGCCTCCGGAGGGCCGGGTCGCCTTGGTGGACCGCCCGCCAATGTTTACCGACTCACTCAATGCTTCTGCTCCCCATCACCAGGGGGTCCGCGTCACCGATCCTGTGCCCATTGACGGCACGCCCTGCCTGTGTACAGGGACCCGTGCCTCCCGCCCCTTATAGCGTCTATGGTTCTCTGCATGTCAAAAGTCAACAGGCATGGAAGCCTTTCAGGGGACCCTTCCAGAGGACCCTTTCTGCATGTCAAAGGTCTACAGGCATGGAAGCTTCTCAGAGGACTGTTACAAAGGCTTTGCTCAGGGACCGCCCAGCCCGGGTGGGGTACATGAACCAGCCCATTCCCCCTGTAAAATACCGAGGGAGAAACTTGAAGAATCGTCCCCAGGGGAGCCCGCTCTAGGCCCTTGCGTACCCTGAGAGAACGGCTGAGTATGGGAGTACAAGGCTGGGTGGTCCCAAGGCGAAAAATCCGGAACGGTCCCCTGACAGGCTTCCATGCCTTGCGTACCCTGAGAGAACGGCTGAGTACGGGCTCCCGTGGGGATGAACCTCCTCGGCGGATCGCCCGCCGATGTTTGCCGACTCGCCCGACAATTCTGCTCCCGAACGGTCCGCCGAGGAAATTCATCCCCAGGGGAGCCCGTACTGGGCCGCTCTCTCAGGTTACGCCAGGGCCGAGCGCGGGGTCCCCTGGGGACGAATCTTCCGGTTTCTCCCTTGGTATTTTCCAGGTGGATTGGGCTGGTTCATGTACCCAGCCCAGGCCTGGGTGGTCCCAGGGCGAAACCTCCGGAACGGTCCCCTGACAGGCTTCCATGCCTGAAGACCTTTGACACGCAGAGAACCAGAGAGGCTATAAGGGAGGGAAGCGCGGGTCCCTGTACCCAGACAGGGAGTGCCGTCCATGGGCACAGGATCAGTGATGCGGACCCCTCAGCGTCAGGGAGCAGAAGTGGTCGGGCGAGTCGGCAAACATCGGCGGGCGGTCCGCCGAGGAGGTTCATCCCCACCGGAGCCCGTACTCAGCCGTTCTCTCAGGGTACGCAACGCATGAATGCCTGTCATGGGACCGTTCCGGAGCTTTTGCCCGGGGACCACCCAGCCCTGGGCTGGGTACATGAACCAGCCCAATCCCCCTGGAAAATACCAAGGGAGAAACCGGAAGGTTCGTCCCCAGGGGTGCCCGCGCTCGGCCCTTGCATACCCTGAGAGAACGGCTGAGTACGGGCTCCCGTGGGTATGAACCTCCTCGGCGGACCGCCCGCCAATGTTTTCCGACTCGCCCGACGGTTCTGCTCCCGGATGCTGGGGGGTCTGCATCACCAATCCTGTGCCCAAGGATGGTGCGCCCTGTCTGGGTACAGGGACCTGCGCCTCCCGCCCTTATTGCCATCTCTGGTTCTCTACGTGTCAAAGGTCTACAGGCATGGAAGCCTGCCAGGGGAACGTTCCGGAGGTTTCGCCCGGGGACCACCCAGCCCTGGGCTGGGTACATGAACCAGCCCAATCCCCCTGGAAAATACCAAGGGAGAAACCGGAAGGTTCGTCCCCAGGTTAGCCCACGCTCGGCCCTCGCATACCCTGAGAGAACAGCTGAGTACGGGCTCCCGTGGGGATGAACCTCCTCGGCGGACCGCCCGCCGACGTTTGCCGACTCGCCCGACGGTTCTGCTCCCCGACGCTGGGGGGTCTGCATCACCGATCCTGTGACAAGGATGGCGTGCCCTGTCTGGGTACAGGGACCTGCGCCTCCCGCCCTTATAGCCATTTCTGGTTCTCTACATGTCAACGGTCTACAGGCATGGAAGCCTGTCAGGAGACTGTTTCAAAGGCTTCGCCCGCCCTGCCCTGGGTGGGGTACATGAACCAGCCCTTTCCCCCTGTAAAATACCAAGGGAGAAACCTGAAGGTTCGTCAACAGGAGAACCCGGGCTCGGCCGTGGCGTAACCTGAGAGAGCGGCTGAGTACGGGCTCCCCTGGGGATGAACCTCCTCGGCAGACCGCCCGCCGATGTTTGCCGACTCGTCCGACGCTTCTGCTCCCTGACACTGGGGGGTCCGCATCACTGATCCTGTGCCCATGGACGGCACGCCTTGCCTGGGTACAGGGACCCGCGCCTCCCTCACTTATAGCCTCTCTGGTTCTCTGCGTGTCAAAGGTCTTCAGGCATGGAAGCCTGTCAGGGGACCGTTCCGGAGGTTTCGCCCGGGGACCACCAAGCCCTGGGCTGGGTACATGAACCAGCCCAATCCCCCTGGAAAATACAAAGGGAGAAACCGGAAGGTTCCTCCCCAGGGGAGCCCGCGCTTGTCCCTGGCGTACCCTGAGAGAGTGGCCGAGTACGGGCTCCCCTGGGGACGAACCTCCTTGGTGGACCGCCCACCTATGTATTCTTACTCGCCTGATGCTTCTGCTCCCCGCAACCCTGGGGTCCCTGGGTACAGGGATTGGCGCCTCCCGCCCATATAGCCTTCTCTGGTTCTCTGTGTGTCAAAATTCTACAGGCATGGAAGACCCTTCCAGAGGCCTTGCCCGTGTTCTGTTGACCCTCCTGTGCATTTGGACTCGCATCTGCCCCTGGCCGACAACCTGGAATTTTTAATTTCGCCTCCGGAGGGCCGGGGTGCCTTGGTGGACCGCCCACCAATGTTTGCCGACTCGCCCCACGCTTATGCTCCCCATCGCCAGGGGGTCCGCGTCACCGATCCTGTGCCCAAGGACGGCACGCCCTGCCTGTGTACAGGGACCCGTGCCTCCCACCCCTTATAGCGACTTTTGACATGCAGAGAACCAGAGACAACAGGCATTGAAGCCTTTCAGGGGACCCTTCCAGAGGTTTCACCCGGGGACAGCCCTGCCCCGGTTCGGGTACGTGAACCATCCCAATCCCCTTGGAAAATATCAAGGGAGAAACCAGGGGTTCGACCCCAGGGGAGCCCGCGCTCGGCCCTGGCGTACCCTGAGAAAGCAGCCGGACGGCGTGCTCTCCTGCTATTCTGAGGCAGGTGGCCGTTCAAAGGTACCTACTTGCGATGCTGCGATACAGTTTTATGAACGCATACCACTCGGACATGCCCAGCTCGTGGAACTCTGAGCTGGATTCAGCTTTCAAATCCGATCTCATACTGGTTCTCAGTTTTTCAATTATTGTTAGGCATGGAAGTCAGTCAGGGGACCCTTCAGGAGGACTTGCCCAGGTAAGGTTGACCTTCCTGGGCACATGGACCTACACCTCCCCTTGGCCTATAACCAGGAATTTGACATTTTTTATTTCGGGTATTACATGATGAGATTTGTTACATTGTGTCACCCCAGTTGTAAGGAAGATCCATGAGGAGAAGGTTTGTTACAGTGTGTGTGTCACCCCAGTAATTAGGAGAAAAATCATGAAGAGGAGATTTGTTACAGAGTGTCAACCCAGTAGTAAGGAGATTACATAAGGAGGAGGTTTGTTACAGTGTGTCACCCTAGTAGTAAGGAGATTACACGGGGAGAAGGTTTGTTACAGTGTGTCACCCCAGTAGTAGGAGATTACATGAGGAGGAGGAGGTTTGTTACAGTGTGTTACCCCAGTAGTAAGCTGATTACATGATGAGAAGGTTTGTTACAGTGAGTCACCCCAGTAATAAGTTAATAACATGAGAAGTTTTGTTACAGTGTGTCACCCCAATAGTAAGGAGATTACATGAGTAGGGGGTTTGTTACAGTGTGTCACCCCAGTAGTAAGGTGATTACATAATGAGAAGGTTTGTTACTGTGAGTCACCCCAGTAATAAGTTAATAACATGAGGAGATTTGTTACAGTGTGTCACCCCAGTAGAAAGGAGATTACATGATGAGGAGAAGTTTTGTTACAGTGTGTCACCCCAGTAGTAAGGAGATTACATGAGGAGGGGGTTTGTTACTTTGTGTCACCCCAGTAGTAAGGAGATTACATGAGGAGAGGTTTGTTACAGTGTGTCACCCCGTAGTAAGGAGATTACATGAGGAGGGGGTTTTGTTACAGTGTGTCATCCCAGTAGAAAGGAGATTGCACGAGGAGAAGGTTTGTTACAGTGTTTCACCCCAGTAGTAAGTTAATAACATGTGGAGGAGGTTTGTTACAGTGTTTCACCCCAGTAATAAGTTATTAACATTAGGAGGTTTGTTACAGTGTGTCACCCTAGTAGTAATAAGATTACATGGGCAGGAGGTTTGTTACTTTGTATCACCCCAGTAGTAAGGAGATTAAATAAGGAGGTTTGTTACAGTGTGTCACCCCAGTAGTAAGGTGATTACATGAGGAGGGCGTTTGTTACAGTGTGTCACCCCAGTAGTAAGGGAGATTACATGAGGATGAGGTTTGTTACACTGTGTCACCCCAGTAGTTAGGAGAAAAAATGAGGATGAGGTTTGTTACAGTGTGTCACCCAAGTAATAAGGAGATTACATGGGGAGTAGGTTTGTTACTGTGTGTCACCCCAGCAGTAAGTTAATAACATGAAGATTGGGTTTGTTACAGTGGGTCACCCCAGTAGTAAGTTAATAATATAAGAATGGAGTTTGTTACAGTGTGTCACCCCAGTTGTAAGGTGATTAAATGACAAGGTTTTTTTTTTTTTTACAGTTTGTCACCCAGTAGTAAGTTAATAATATGAGGATGGGGTTTGTTACAGTGTGTCACCCCAGTAGTTAGGAGAAAAAAAATGAGGAGGAGGTTTGTTACAGTGTGTCACCCAAGTAGTAAGGAGATTACATGGGGAGTAGGTTTGTTACTGTGTGTAACCCCAGTAGTAAGTTAATAACATGAAGATGGGGTTTGTTTCAGTGGGTCACCCCAGTAGAAATGAGATTACATGAGGGGAAGTTTTGTTATAGTGTGTCACCCCAGTAGTAAAGAGATTACTTGATGAGGAGGTTTGTTACAGTGTGTCACCCCAGAAATAAGTTAATAACGTGAGGAGGTTTGTTACAGTGTGTCACCCCAGTAGAAAGAAGATTACATGAGGAGAAGTTTTGTTACAGTGTGTCATCCCAGTAGAAAGGAGATTGCACGAGGAGAAGGTTTGTTACAGTGTGTCACCCCAGTAGTAAGTTAATAACATGTGGAGGAGGTTTGTTATAGTGTGTCACCCCAGTAGTAAGGAGATTACATGATGAGAAGGTTTGTTACAGTGTGTCACCCCAGTAATAAGTTATTAACATTAGGAGGTTTGTTACAGTGTGTCAACCCAGTCGTAAGGTGATTACATGACAAGGTTTTTTTTTTTTTTTTTTTACAGTTTGTCACCCAGTAGTAAGTTAATAATATTAGGATGGGGTTTGTTACAGTGTGTCACCCCAGTAGTTAGGAGAAAAAAATAAGGAGGAGGTTTGTTACAGTGTGTCACCCCAGTCGTAAGGTGATTACATGACAAGTTTTTTTTTTTTTTTTTTTACAGTTTGTCACCCCAGTAGTAAGTTAATAACATGAAAATGGGGTTTGTTTCAGTGGGTCACCCCAGTAGAAACGAGATTACACGAGGGGAAGTTTTGTTACAGTGTGTCACCCCAGTAGTAAAAAGATTACTTGATGAGGAGGTTTGTTACAGTGTGTCACCCCAGTAATAAGTTAATAACATGATGAGGTTTGTTACAGTGTGTCACTCCAGTAGAAAGGAGATTACATGGGCAGGAGGTTTGTTACTTTGTGTCACCCCAGTAGTAAGGAGATTAAATAAGGAGGTTTGTTACAGTGTGTCACCCCAGTAGTAAGGAGATTACATGAGGAGGGGGTTTGTTACTTTGTGTCACCCTAGTAGTAAGGAGATTACATGAGGAGAGGTTTGTTACAGTGTGTCACCCCGTAGTAAGGAGTTTACATGAGGAGGGGTTTTGTTACAGTGTGTCATCCCTTGTAGAAAGGAGATTGCACGAGGAGAAGGTTTGTTACAGTGTTTCACCCCAGTAGTAAGTTAATAACATGTGGAGGAGGTTTGTTACAGTGTTTCACCCCAGTAATAAGTTATTAACATTAGGAGGTTTGTTACAGTGTGTCACCCTAGTAGTAATAAGATTACATGGGCAGGAGGTTTGTTACTTTGTGTCACCCCAGTAGTAAGGAGATTAAATAAGGAGGTTTGTTACAGTGTGTCACCCCAGTAGTAAGGAGATTACATGTGGAGGGGGTTTGTTACTTTGTGTCACCCCAGTAGTAAGGAGATTACATGAGGAGAGGTTTGTTACAGTGTGTCACCCCGTAGTAAGGAGTTTACATGAGGAGGGGGTTTGTTACAGTGTGTCACCCCAGTAGAAAGTTAATAAAATGAGGATAAGGTTGGTAATAGTGTGTCACCCCGGTAGTATGGATATGACATGAGGATGAGGTTTGTTACAGTGTGTCACCCCAGTAGTAAGGAGATTACATAAGGAGAAGGTTTATTACAGTGTATCACCCCAGTAGTAAGGAGATTACATGAGGAGGGTGTTTGTTACAGTGTGTCACCCAAGTAGTAAGGAGATTACATGAGGAGAAGTTTTGTTACAGTTTGTCATCCCATTAGAAAGGAGATTGCACGAGGAGAAGGTTTGTTACAGTGTGTCACCCCAGTAGTAAGTTAATAACATGTGGAGGAGGTTTGTTACAGTGTGTCACACCAGTAGTAAGGAGATTACATGATGAGAAGGTTTGTTACAGTGTGTCACCCCAGTAATAAATTATTAACATTAGGAGGTTTGTTACAGTGTGTCACCCCAGTCGTAAGGTGATTACATGACAAGGTTTTTTTTTTTTTTTTACAGTTTGTCACCCAGTAGTAAGTTAATAATATGAGGATGGGGTTTGTTACAGTGTGTCACCCCAGTAGTTAGGAGAAAAAATTAAGGAGGAGGTTTGTTACAGTGTGTCACCCAAGTAGTAAGGAGATTACATGGGGAGTAGGTTTGTTATTGTGTGTCACCCCAGTAGCAAGTTAATAACATGAAAATGTGGTTTGTTTCAGTGGGTCACCCCAGTAGAAACGAGATTACATGAGGGGAAGTTTTGTTACAGTGTGTCACCCCAGTAGTAAAGAGATTACATGATGAGGAGGTTTGTTACAGTGTGTCACCCCAGTAATAAGTTAATAACATGATGAGGTTTATTACAGTGTGTCACTCCAGTAGAAAGGAGATTACATGGGCAGGTTTGTTACTTTGTGTCACCCCAGTAGTAAGGAGATTAAATAAGGAGGTTTGTTACAGTGTGTCACCCCAGTAGTAAGGAGATTACATGAGGAGAGGTTTGTTACAGTGTGTCACCCCGTAGTAAGGAGTTTACATGAGGAGGGGGTTTGTTACAGTGTGTCACCCCAGTAGAAAGTTAATAAAATGAGGATAAGGTTGGTAATAGTGTGTCACCCCGGTAGTATGGATATGACATGAGGATGAGGTTTGTTACAGTGTGTCACCCCAGTAGTAAGGAGATTACATAAGGAGAAGGTTTATTACAGTGTATCACCCCAGTAGTAAGGAGATTACATGAGGAGGGTGTTTGTTACAGTGTGTCACCCAAGTAGTAAGGAGATTACATGGGGAGTAGGTTTGTTACTGTGTGTCACCCCAGTAGTAAGTTAATAACATGAAGATGGGGTTTGTTACAGTGGGTCCACCCAGTAGAAACGAGATTACATGAGGAGAAGTTTTGTTACAGTGTGTCACCCCAGTAATACGTTAATAACATGAGGAGGTTTGTTACAGTGTGTCACCCAAGTAGAAAGGAGATTACATGAGGAGAAGTTTTGTTCCAGTATGTCACCCCAGTAGAAAGGAGAATACATGAGGAAAAGGTTTGTTACAGTGTGTCACCCTAGTAGTAAGTTAATAACATGTGGAGGAGGTTTGTTACAGTGTATCACCCCAGTAGTAATAAGATTACATGTGGAGGAGGTTTGTTACAGTGTGTCACCCTATTAGTAATAAGATTACATGGGCAGGAGGTTTGTTACTTTGTGTCACCCGAGTAGTAAGGAGATTATATGAGGTGGGCGTTTGTTACAGTGTGTCACCCCAGTAGTAAGGGAGATTACATGAGGATGAGGTTTGTTACAGTGTGTCACCCCAGTAGTTAGGAGAAAAAATGAGGAGGAGGTTTGTTACAGTGTGTCACCCAAGTAGTAAGGAGATTACATGGGGAGTAGGTTTGTTACTGTGTGTCACCCCAGTAGTAAGTTAATAACATGAAGATTGGGTTTGTTACAGTGGGTCACCCCAGTAGTAAGTTAATAATATAAGAATGGGGTTTGTTACAGTGTGTCACCCCAGTCGTAAGGTGATTACATGACAAGGTTTTTTTTTTTTTTACAGTTTGTCACCCAGTAGTAAGTTAATAATATGAGGATGGGGTTTGTTACAGTGTGTCACCCCAGTAGTTAGGAGAAAAAAATGAGGAGGAGGTTTGTTACAGTGTGTCACACAAGTAGTAAGGAGATTACATGGGGAGTAGGTTTGTTACTGTGTGTAACCCCAGTAGTAAGTTAATAACATGAAGATGGGGTTTGTTTTAGTGGGTCATCCCAGTAGAAATGAGATTACATGAGGGGAAGTTTTGTTACAGTGTGTCACCCCAGTAGTAAAGAAATTACTTGATGAGGAGGTATGTTACAGTGTGTCACCCCAGTAATAAGTTAATAACGTGAGGAGGTTTGTTACAGTGTGTCACCCCAGTAGAAAGGAGATTACATGAGGAGAAGTTTTGTTACAGTTTGTCATCCCATTAGAAAGGAGATTGCACGAGGAGAAGGTTTGTTACAGTGTGTCACCCCAGTAGTAAGTTAATAACATGTGGAGGAGGTTTGTTACAGTGTGTCACACCAGTAGTAAGGAGATTACATGATGAGAAGGTTTGTTACAGTGTGTCACCCCAGTAATAAATTATTAACATTAGGAGGTTTGTTACAGTGTGTCACCCCAGTCGTAAGGTGATTACATGACAAGGTTTTTTTTTTTTTTTACAGTTTGTCACCCAGTAGTAAGTTAATAATATGAGGATGGGGTTTGTTACAGTGTGTCACCCCAGTAGTTAGGAGAAAAAATTAAGGAGGAGGTTTGTTACAGTGTGTCACCCAAGTAGTAAGGAGATTACATGGGGAGTAGGTTTGTTATTGTGTGTCACCCCAGTAGCAAGTTAATAACATGAAAATGTGGTTTGTTTCAGTGGGTCACCCCAGTAGAAACGAGATTACATGAGGGGAAGTTTTGTTACAGTGTGTCACCCCAGTAGTAAAGAGATTACATGATGAGGAGGTTTGTTACAGTGTGTCACCCCAGTAATAAGTTAATAACATGATGAGGTTTGTTACAGTGTGTCACTCCAGTAGAAAGGAGATTACATGGGCAGGTTTGTTACTTTGTGTCACCCCAGTAGTAAGGAGATTAAATAAGGAGGTTTGTTACAGTGTGTCACCCCAGTAGTAAGGAGATTACATGAGGAGGGGGTTTGTTACTTTGTGTCACATCAGTAGTAAGGAGATTACATGAGGAGAGGTTTGTTACAGTGTGTCACCCCGTAGTAAGGAGATTACATGAGGAGGGGGTTTTGTTACAGTGTGTCATCCCAATAGAAAGGAGATTGCACGAGGAGAAGGTTTGTTACAGTGTTTCATCCCAGTAATAAGTTATTAACATTAGGAGGTTTGTTACAGTGTGTCACCCTAGTAGTAATAAGATTACATGGGCAGGAGGTTTGTTACTTTGTGTCACCCCAGTAGTAAGGAGATTAAATAAGGAGGTTTTTTACAGTGTGTCACCCCAGTAGTAAGGAGATTACATGAGGAGGGGGTTTGTTACTTTGTGTCACCCCAGTAGTAAGGAGATTACATGAGGAGAGGTTTGTTACAGTGTGTCACCCCGTAGTAAGGAGATTACATGAGGAGGGTGTCTGTTACAGTGTGTCACCCAAGTAGTATGGAGATTACATGGGGAGTAGGTTTGTTACTGTGTGTCACCCCAGTGGTAAGTTAATTACATGAAGATGGGGTTTGTTACAGTGGGTCAACCCAGTAGAAACGAGATTACATGAGGAGAAGTTTTGTTACAGTGTGTCACCCCAGTAATACGTTAATAACATGAGGAGGTTTTTTACAGTGTGTCACCCAAGTAGAAAGGAGATTACATGAGGAGAAGTTTTGTTACAGTATGTCACCCCAGTAGAAAGGAGAATACATGAGGAAAAGGTTTGTTACAGTGTGTCACCCTAGTAGTAAGTTAATAACATGTGGAGGAGGTTTGTTACAGTGTATCACCCCAGTAGTAATAAGATTACATGTGGAGGAGGTTTGTTACAGTGTGTCACCCTAGTAGTAATAAGATTACATGGGCAGGAGGTTTGTTACTTTGTGTCACCCCAGTAGTAAGGAGATTAAATCAGGAGGTTTGTTACAGTTTGTCACCCCAGTAGTAAGGTGATTACATGAGGAGGGCGTTTGTTACAGTGTGTCACCCCAGTAGTAAGGGAGATTACATGAGGATGAGGTTTGTTACAGTGTGTCACCCCAGTAGTTAGGAGAAAAAATGAGGAGGAGGTTTGTTACAGTGTGTCACCCAAGTAGTAAGGAGATTACATGGCGAGTAGGTTTGTTCCTGTGTGTCACCCCAGTAGTAAGTTAATAACATGAAGATTGGGTTTGTTACAGTGGGTCACCCCAGTAGTAAGTTAAAAATATAAGAATGGGGTTTGTTACAGTGTGTCACCCCAGTCGTAAGGTGATTACATGACAAGGTTTTTTTTTTTTTTTTTACAGTTTGTCACCCAGTAGTAAGTTAATAATATGAGGATGGGGTTTGTTACAGTGTGTCACCCCGTAGTAAGGAGATTACATGAGGAGGGTGTTTGTTACAGTGTGTCACCCAAGTAGTATGGAGATTACATGGGGAGTAGGTTTGTTACTGTGTGTCACCCCAGTGGTAAGTTAATTACATGAAGATGGGGTTTGTTACAGTGGGTCAACCCAGTAGAAACGAGATTACATGAGGAGAAGTTTTGTTACAGTGTGTCACCCCAGTAATACGTTAATAACATGAGGAGGTTTTTTACAGTGTGTCACCCAAGTAGAAAGGAGATTACATGAGGAGAAGTTTTGTTACAGTATGTCACCCCAGTAGAAAGGAGAATACATGAGGAAAAGGTTTGTTACAGTGTGTCACCCTAGTAGTAAGTTAATAACATGTGGAGGAGGTTTGTTACAGTGTATCACCCCAGTAGTAATAAGATTACATGTGGAGGAGGTTTGTTACAGTGTGTCACCCTAGTAGTAATAAGATTACATGGGCAGGAGGTTTGTTACTTTGTGTCACCCCAGTAGTAAGGAGATTAAATAAGGAGGTTTGTTACAGTTTGTCACCCCAGTAGTAAGGTGATTACATGAGGAGGGCGTTTGTTACAGTGTGTCACCCCAGTTGTAAGGGAGATTACATGAGGATGAGGTTTGTTACAGTGTGTCACCCCAGTAGTTAGGAGAAAAAATGAGGAGGAGGTTTGTTACAGTGTGTCACCCAAGTAGTAAGGAGATTACATGGGGAGTAGGTTTGTTCCTGTGTGTCACCCCAGTAGTAAGTTAATAACATGAAGATTGGGTTTGTTACAGTGGGTCACTCTAGTAGTAAGTTAAAAATATAAGAATGGGGTTTGTTACAGTGTGTCACCCCAGTCGTAAGGTGATTACATGACAAGGTTTTTTTGTTTTTTTTTTTACAGTTTGTCACCCAGTAGTAAGTTAATAATATGAGGATGGGGTTTGTTACAGTGTGTCACCCCAGTAGTTAGGAGAAAAAAAATGAGGAGGAGGTTTGTTACAGTGTGTCACCCAAGTAGTAAGGAGATTACATGGGGAGTAGGTTTGTTACTGTGTGTCACCCCAGTAGTAAGTTAATAACATGAAGATGGGGTTTGTTTCAGTGGTTCACCCCAGTAGAAACGAGATTACATGAGGGGAAGTTTTGTTACAGTGTGTCACCCCAGTAGTAAAGAGATTACTTGATGAGGAGGTTTGTTACAGTGTGTCACCCCAGTAATAAGTTAATAACGTGAGGAGGTTTGTTACAGTGTGTCACCCCAGTAGAAAGTAGATTACATGAGGGGAAGTTTTGTTACAGTGTGTCATCCCAGTAGAAAGGAGATTGCACGAGGAGAAGGTTTGTTACAGTGTGTCACCCCAGTAGTAAGTTAATAACATGTGGAGGAGGTTTGTTACAGTGTGTCACCCCAGTAGTAAGGAGATTACATGATGAGAAGGTTTGTTACAGTGTGTCACCCCAGTAATAAGTTATTAACATTAGGAGGTTTGTTACAGTGTGCCACCCCAGTCGTAAGGTGATTACATGGGGAGTAGGTTTGTTATTGTGTGTCACCCCAGTAGTAAGTTAATAACATGAAAATGGGGTTTGTTTCAGTGGGTCACCCCAGTAGAAACGAGATTACATGAGGGGAAGTTTTGTTACAGTGTGTCACCCCAGTAGTAAAGAGATTACATGATGAGGAGGTTTGTTACAGTGTGTCACCCCAGTAATAAGTTAATAACATGATGAGGTTTGTTACAGTGTGTCACTCCAGTAGAAAGGAGATTACATGGGCAGGAGGTTTGTTACTTTGTGTCACCCCAGTAGTAAGGAGATTAAATAAGGAGGTTTGTTACAGTGTGTCACCCCAGTAGTAAGGAGATTACATGAGGAGGGGGTTTGTTACTTTGTGTCACCCCAGTAGTAAGGAGATTACATGAGGAGAGGTTTGTTACAGTGTGTCACCCCATAGTAAGGAGTTTACATGAGGAGGGGTTTTGTTACAGTGTGTCATCCCAGTAGAAAGGAGATTGTACGAGGAGAAGGTTTGTTACAGTGTTTCACCCCAGTAGTAAGTTAATCACATGTGGAGGAGGTTTGTTACAGTGTTTCACCCCAGTAATAAGTTATTAACATTAGGAGGTTTGTTACAGTGTGTCACCCTAGTAGTAATAAGATTACATGGGCAGGAGGTTTGTTACTTTGTGTCACCCCAGTAGTAAGGAGATTAAATAAGGAGGTTTGTTACAGTGTGTCACCCCAGTAGTAAGGAGATTACATGTGGAGGGGTTTGTTACTTTGTGTCACCCCAGTAGTAAGGAGATTACATGAGGAGAGGTTTGTTACAGTGTGTCACCCCGTAGTAAGGAGTTTACATGAGGAGGGGGTTTGTTACAGTGTGTCACCCCAGTAGTAAGTTAATAAAATGAGGATGAGGTTGGTTATAGTGTGTCACCCCGGTAGTATGGATATGACATGAGGATGAGGTTTGTTACAGTGTGTCACCCCAGTAGTAAGGAGATTACATAAGGAGAAGGTTTATTACAGTGTATCACCCCAGTAGTAAGGAGATTACATGAGGAGGGTGTTTGTTACAGTGTGTCACCCAAGTAGTAAGGAGATTACATGGGGAGTAGGTTTGTTACTGTGTGTCACCCCAGTAGTAAGTTAATAACATGAAGATGGGGTTTGTTACAGTGGGTCAACCCAGTAGAAACGAGATTACATGAGGAGAAGTTTTGTTACAGTGTGTCACCCCAGTAATACGTTAATAACATGAGGAGGTTTGTTACAGTGTGTCACCCAAGTAGAAAGGAGATTACATGAGGAGAAGTTTTGTTACAGTATGTCACCCCAGTAGAAAGGAGAATACATGAGGAAAAGGTTTGTTACAGTGTGTCACCCTAGTAGTAAGTTAATAACATGTGGAGGAGGTTTGTTACAGTGTATCACCCCAGTAGTAATAAGATTACATGTGGAGGAGGTTTGTTACAGTGTGTCACCCTAGTAGTAATAAGATTACATGGGCAGGAGGTTTGTTACTTTGTGTCACCCCAGTAGTAAGGAGATTAAATAAGGAGGTTTGTTACAGTTTGTCACCCCAGTAGTAAGGTGATTACATGAGGAGGGCGTTTGTTACAGTGTGTCACCCCAGTTGTAAGGGAGATTACATGAGGATGAGGTTTGTTACAGTGTGTCACCCCAGTAGTTAGGAGAAAAAATGAGGAGGAGGTTTGTTACAGTGTGTCACCCAAGTAGTAAGGAGATTACATGGGGAGTAGGTTTGTTCCTGTGTGTCACCCCAGTAGTAAGTTAATAACATGAAGATTGGGTTTGTTACAGTGGGTCACTCTAGTAGTAAGTTAAAAATATAAGAATGGGGTTTGTTACAGTGTGTCACCCCAGTCGTAAGGTGATTACATGACAAGGTTTTTTTGTTTTTTTTTTTACAGTTTGTCACCCAGTAGTAAGTTAATAATATGAGGATGGGGTTTGTTACAGTGTGTCACCCCAGTAGTTAGGAGAAAAAAAATGAGGAGGAGGTTTGTTACAGTGTGTCACCCAAGTAGTAAGGAGATTACATGGGGAGTAGGTTTGTTACTGTGTGTCACCCCAGTAGTAAGTTAATAACATGAAGATGGGGTTTGTTTCAGTGGTTCACCCCAGTAGAAACGAGATTACATGAGGGGAAGTTTTGTTACAGTGTGTCACCCCAGTAGTAAAGAGATTACTTGATGAGGAGGTTTGTTACAGTGTGTCACCCCAGTAATAAGTTAATAACGTGAGGAGGTTTGTTACAGTGTGTCACCCCAGTAGAAAGTAGATTACATGAGGGGAAGTTTTGTTACAGTGTGTCATCCCAGTAGAAAGGAGATTGCACGAGGAGAAGGTTTGTTACAGTGTGTCACCCCAGTAGTAAGTTAATAACATGTGGAGGAGGTTTGTTACAGTGTGTCACCCCAGTAGTAAGGAGATTACATGATGAGAAGGTTTGTTACAGTGTGTCACCCCAGTAATAAGTTATTAACATTAGGAGGTTTGTTACAGTGTGCCACCCCAGTCGTAAGGTGATTACATGGGGAGTAGGTTTGTTATTGTGTGTCACCCCAGTAGTAAGTTAATAACATGAAAATGGGGTTTGTTTCAGTGGGTCACCCCAGTAGAAACGAGATTACATGAGGGGAAGTTTTGTTACAGTGTGTCACCCCAGTAGTAAAGAGATTACATGATGAGGAGGTTTGTTACAGTGTGTCACCCCAGTAATAAGTTAATAACATGATGAGGTTTGTTACAGTGTGTCACTCCAGTAGAAAGGAGATTACATGGGCAGGAGGTTTGTTACTTTGTGTCACCCCAGTAGTAAGGAGATTAAATAAGGAGGTTTGTTACAGTGTGTCACCCCAGTAGTAAGGAGATTACATGAGGAGGGGGTTTGTTACTTTGTGTCACCCCAGTAGTAAGGAGATTACATGAGGAGAGGTTTGTTACAGTGTGTCACCCCATAGTAAGGAGTTTACATGAGGAGGGGTTTTGTTACAGTGTGTCATCCCAGTAGAAAGGAGATTGTACGAGGAGAAGGTTTGTTACAGTGTTTCACCCCAGTAGTAAGTTAATCACATGTGGAGGAGGTTTGTTACAGTGTTTCACCCCAGTAATAAGTTATTAACATTAGGAGGTTTGTTACAGTGTGTCACCCTAGTAGTAATAAGATTACATGGGCAGGAGGTTTGTTACTTTGTGTCACCCCAGTAGTAAGGAGATTAAATAAGGAGGTTTGTTACAGTGTGTCACCCCAGTAGTAAGGAGATTACATGTGGAGGGGTTTGTTACTTTGTGTCACCCCAGTAGTAAGGAGATTACATGAGGAGAGGTTTGTTACAGTGTGTCACCCCGTAGTAAGGAGTTTACATGAGGAGGGGGTTTGTTACAGTGTGTCACCCCAGTAGTAAGTTAATAAAATGAGGATGAGGTTGGTTATAGTGTGTCACCCCGGTAGTATGGATATGACATGAGGATGAGGTTTGTTACAGTGTGTCACCCCAGTAGTAAGGAGATTACATAAGGAGAAGGTTTATTACAGTGTATCACCCCAGTAGTAAGGAGATTACATGAGGAGGGTGTTTGTTACAGTGTGTCACCCAAGTAGTAAGGAGATTACATGGGGAGTAGGTTTGTTACTGTGTGTCACCCCAGTAGTAAGTTAATAACATGAAGATGGGGTTTGTTACAGTGGGTCAACCCAGTAGAAACGAGATTACATGAGGAGAAGTTTTGTTACAGTGTGTCACCCCAGTAATACGTTAATAACATGAGGAGGTTTGTTACAGTGTGTCACCCAAGTAGAAAGGAGATTACATGAGGAGAAGTTTTGTTACAGTATGTCACCCCAGTAGAAAGGAGAATACATGAGGAAAAGGTTTGTTAAAGTGTGTCACCCTAGTAGTAAGTTAATAACATGTGGAGGAGGTTTGTTACAGTGTATCACCCCAGTAGTAATAAGATTACATGTGGAGGAGGTTTGTTACAGTGTGTCACCCTAGTAGTAATAAGATTACATGGGCAGGAGGTTTGTTACTTTGTGTCACCCCAGTAGTAAGGAGATTAAATAAGGAGGTTTGTTACAGTGTGTCACCCCAGTAGTAAGGAGATTACATGTGGAGGGGGTTTGTTACTTTGTGTCACCCCAGTAGTAAGGAGATTACATGAGGAGAGGTTTGTTACAGTGTGTCACCCCGTAGTAAGGAGTTTACATGAGGAGGGGATTTGTTACAGTGTGTCACCCCAGTAGTAAGTTAATAAAATGAGGATGAGGTTGGTTATAGTGTGTCACCCCGGTAGTATGGATATGACATGAGGATGAGGTTTGTTACAGTGTGTCACCCCAGTAGTAAGGAGATTACATAAGGAGAAGGTTTATTACAGTGTATCACCCCAGTAGTAAGGAGATTACATGAGGAGGGTGTTTGTTACAGTGTGTCACCCAAGTAGTAAGGAGATTACATGGGGAGTAGGTTTGTTACTGTGTGTCGCCCCAGTAGTAAGTTAATAACATGAAGATGGGGTTTGTTACAGTGGGTCAACCCAGTAGAAACGAGATTACATGAGGAGAAGTTTTGTTACAGTGTGTCACCCCAGTAATACGTTAATAACATGAGGAGGTTTGTTACAGTGTGTCACTCCAGTAGAAAGGAGATTACATGGGCAGGAGGTTTGTTACTTTGTGTCACCCCAGTAGTAAGGAGATTAAATAAGGAGGTTTCTTACAGTGTGTCACCCCAGTAGTAAGGAGATTACATGAGGAGGGGGTTTGTTACTTTGTGTCACCCCAGTAGTAAGGAGATTACATGAGGAGAGATTTTTTACAGTGTGTCACCCCGTAGTAAGGAGATTACATGAGGAGGGGGTTTTGTTACAGTGTGTCATCCCAATAGAAAGGAGATTGCACGAGGAGAAGGTTTGTTACAGTGTTTCACCCCAGTAATAAGTTATTAACATTAGGAGGTTTGTTACAGTGTGTCACCCTAGTAGTAATAAGATTACATGGGCAGGAGGTTTGTTACTTTGTGTCACCCCAGTAGTAAGGAGATTAAATAAGGAGGTTTGTTACAGTGTGTCACCCCAGTAGTAAGGAGATTACATGAGGAGGGGGTTTGTTACTTTGTGTCACCCCAGTAGTAAGGAGATTACATGAGGAGAGGTTTGTTACAGTGTGTCACCCCGTAGTAAGGAGATTACATGAGGAGGGTGTTTGTTACAGTGTGTCACCCAAGTAGTATGGAGATTACATGGGGAGTAGGTTTGTTACTGTGTGTCACCCCAGTGGTAAGTTAATTACATGAAGATGGGGTTTGTTACAGTGGGTCAACCCAGTAGAAACGAGATTACATGAGGAGAAGTTTTGTTACAGTGTGTCACCCCAGTAATACGTTAATAACATGAGGAGGTTTTTTACAGTGTGTCACCCAAGTAGAAAGGAGATTACATGAGGAGAAGTTTTGTTACAGTATGTCACCCCAGTAGAAAGGAGAATACATGAGGAAAAGGTTTGTTACAGTGTGTCACCCTAGTAGTAAGTTAATAACATGTGGAGGAGGTTTGTTACAGTGTATCACCCCAGTAGTAATAAGATTACATGTGGAGGAGGTTTGTTACAGTGTGTCACCCTAGTAGTAATAAGATTACATGGGCAGGAGGTTTGTTACTTTGTGTCACCCCAGTAGTAAGGAGATTACATGAGGTGGGCGTTTGTTACAGTGTGTCACCCCAGTAGTAAGGGAGATTACATGAGGATGAGGTTTGTTACAGTGTGTCACCCCAGTAGTTAGGAGAAAAAATGAGGAGGAGGTTTGTTACAGTGTGTCACCCAAGTAGTAAGGAGATTACATGGGGAGTAGGTTTGTTACTGTGTGTCACCCCAGTAGTAAGTTAATAACATGAACATTGGGTTTGTTACAGTGGGTCACCCCAGTAGTAAGTTAATAATATAAGAATGGGGTTTGTTACAGTGTGTCACCCCAGTCGTAAGGTGATTACATGACAAGGTTTTTTTTTTTTTTTACAGTTTGTCACCCAGTAGTAAGTTAATCATATGAGGATGGGGTTTGTTACAGTGTGTCACCCCAGTAGTTAGGAGAAAAACAAATGAGGAGGAGGTTTGTTACAGTGTGTCACCCAAGTAGTAAGGAGATTACATGGGAGTAGGTTTGTTACTGTGTGTCACCCTAGTAGTAAGTTAATAACATGAAGATG
The DNA here is from genome assembly GCF_029499605.1 of Hyla sarda. Taxonomy (NCBI): domain Eukaryota; kingdom Metazoa; phylum Chordata; class Amphibia; order Anura; family Hylidae; genus Hyla; species Hyla sarda. Next base: position 83,263,666 of record NC_079199.1, on the reverse strand, counting down.
GGGTTTGTTTCAGTGGGTCACCCCAGTAGAAACGAGATTACATGAGGGGAAGTTTTGTTACAGTGTGTCACCCCAGTAGTAAAGAGATTACTTGATGAGGAGGTTTGTTACAGTGTGTCACCCCAGTAATAAGTTAATAACGTGAGGAGGTTTTTTACAGTGTGTCACCCCAGTAGAAAGTAGATTACATGAGGGGAAGTTTTGTTACAATGTGTCATTCCAATAGAAAGGAGATTGAACAAGGAGAAGGTTTGTTACGGTGTGTCACCCCAGTAGTAAGTTAATAACATGTGGAGGAGGTTGTTACAGTGTGTCACCCCAGTAGTAAGGAGATTACATGATAAGAAGGTTTGTTACAGTGTGTCACCCCAGTAATAAGTTATTAACATTAGGAGGTTTGTTACAGTGTGTCACCCCAGTCGTAAGGTGATTACATGACAAGGTTTTTTTTTTGTTTTTTTTTACAGTTTGTCACCCAGTAGTAAGTTAATAATATGAGGATGGGGTTTGTTACAGTGTGTCACCCCAGTAGTTAGGAGAAAAAAATAAGGAGGAGGTTTGTCACAGTGTGTCACCCAAGTAGTAAGGAGATTACATGGGGAGTAGGTTTGTTATTGTGTGTCACCCCAGTAGTAAGTTAATAACATGAAAATGGGGTTTGTTTCAGTGGGTCACCCCAGTAGAAACGAGATTACATGAGGGGAAGTTTTGTTACAGTGTGTCACCCCAGTAGTAAAGAGATTACATGATGAGGAGGTTTGTTACAGTGTGTCACCCCAGTAATAAGTTAATAACATGATGAGGTTTGTTACAGTGTGTCACTCCAGTAGAAAGGAGATTACATGGGCAGGAGGTTTGTTACTTTGTGTCACCCCAGTAGTAAGGAGATTAAATAAGGAGGTTTGTTACAGTGTGTCACCCCAGTAGTTAGGAGATTACATGAGGAGGGGGTTTGTTACTTTGTGTCACCCCAGTAGTAAGGAGATTGCATGAGGAGAGGTTTGTTACAGTGTGTCACCCCGTAGTAAGGAGATTACATGAGGAGGGGGTTTTGTTACAGTGTGTCATCCCAGTAGAAAGGAGATTGCACGAGGAGAAGGTTTGTTACAGTGTTTCACCCCAGTAGTAAGTTAATAACATGTGGAGGAGGTTTGTAACAGTGTTTCACCCCAGTAATAAGTTATTAACATTAGGAGGTTTGTTACAGTGTGTCAGCCTAGTAGTAATAAGATTACATGGGCAGGAGGTTTGTTACTTTGTGTCACCCCAGTAGTAAGGAGATTAAATAAGGAGGTTTGTTACATTGTGTCACCCCAGTAGTAAGTAAATTACATGAGGAGGGGGTTTGTTACTTTGTGTCACCCCAGTAGTAAGGAGATTACATGAGGAGAGGTTTGTTACAGTGTGTCACCCCGTAGTAAGGAGATTACATGAGGAGGGGTTTTGTTACAGTGTGTCACCCCAGTAGTAAGTTAATAAAATGAGGATGAGGTTTGTTACAGTGTTTCACCATAGTAATAAGTTATTAACATTATGAGGTTTGTCACAGTGTGTCACCCTAGTAGTAATAAGATTACATGGGCAGGAGGTTTGTTACTTTGTGTCACCCCAGTAGTAAGGAGATTAAATAAGGAGGTTTGTTACAGTGTGTCACCCCAGTAGTAAGGAGATTACATGAGGAGGGGTTTTGTTACAGTGTGTCACCCCAGTAGTAAGTTAATAAAATGAGGATGAGGTTGGTTATAGTGTGTCACCCAGGTAGTAAGGATATGACATGAGGATGAGATTTGTTACAGTGTGTCACCCCGTAGTAAGGAGATTCCATAAGGAGAAGGTTTATTACAGTGTATCACCCCAGTAGTAAGGAGATTACATGAGGAGGGTGTTTTTTACAGTGTGTCACCCAAGTAGTAAGGAGATTACATCGGGAGTAGGTTTGTTACTGTGTGTCACCCCAGTAGTAAGTTAATAACATGAAGATGGGGTTTGTTACAGTGGGTCAACCCAGTAGAAACGAGATTACATGAGGAGAAGTTTTGTTACAGTGTGTCACCCCAGTAATACGTTAATAACATGAGGAGATTTGTTACAGTGTGTCACCCCAGTAGAAAGGAGATTACATGAGGAGAAGTTTTGTTACAGTATGTCACCCCAGTAGAAAGGAGAATACATGAGGAGAAGGTTTGTTACAGTGTGTCACCCTAGTAGTAAGTTAATAACATGTGGAGGAGGTTTGTTACAGTGTATCACCCCAGTAGTAAGGAGATTGCATGATGAGAAGGTTTGTTACAGTGTGTCACCCCAGTAATAAGTTATTAACATTAGGAGGTTTGTTACAGTGTGTCACCCCAGTAGTAATAAGATTACATGTGGAGGAGGTTTGTTACAGTGTGTCACACTAGTAGTAATAAGATTACATGGGCAGGAGGTTTGTTACTTTGTGTCACCCCAGTAGTAAGGAGATTAAATAAGGAGGTTTGTTCCAGTGTGTCACCCCAGTAGTAAGGAGATTACACGAGGAGGAGTTTTGTAACTTTGTGTCACCCCAGTAGTAAGGAGATTACATGAGGAGGGGTTTGTTACAGTGTGTCACCCCAGTAGTAAGTTAATAAAATGAGGATGGGGTTGGTTATAGTGTGTCACCCCGGTAGTAAGGATATGACATGAGGATGAGGTTTTTTACAGTGTATCACCCCAGTAGTAAGGAGATTACATGAGGAGGGCGTTTGTTACAGTGTGTCACCCCAGTAGTAAGTTAATAACATGAAAAGGGGGTTTGTTACAGTGGGTCTCCCCAGTAGAAATTAGATTACATGAGGAGAAGTTTTGTTACAGTGTGTCACCCTACTAGTAAGGAGATAACATGATAAGGAGGCTTGTTACAGTGTGTCACCCCAGTAATAAGTTAATAACATGAGGAGGTTTGTTACAGTGTGTTACCCCAGTAGAAAGGATATTACATGAGGAGAAGTTTTGTTACAGTGTGTCACCCCAGTAGAAAGGAGATTACATGAGGAGAAGGTGTGTTACAGTGTGTCACCCAAGTAGTAAGTTAATAACACGTGGAGGAGGTTTGTTACAGTGTGTCACCCTAATAGTAATAAGATTACATGTGGAGGAGGTTTGATACAGTGTGTCACCCTAGTAGTAAGGAGATTCCATGAGCAGGGGATTTGTTATAGTGTATCACCCCCGCAGTAAGGAGATGACATGAGGAGGAGGTTTGTTACAGTGAGTCACCCCAGTAGTAAGGAGAATACATGGTCAGGTGGTTTGTTACATTGTGTCGCTCCAATAGTAAGGAGATTACATGAGGATGGGGTTTGTTACAGTGTGTCACAATAACATGAGGAGGAGGTTTATTGCAGTGTGTCACCTCAGTAGTAAGGAGATTACATATGGAGGAGGTTTGTTACAGTCTGTAACCCAAATAGTAAGGAGATTACATGAGGAGGAGGTTTGTTACATTGTGTCAACCCAGTAATAAATTAATAACATGAGAATGGGGTTTGTTAAAGTGTGTCACCCCAGTAGTAAGGAGATTACATGAGTTCCTTACAGTTTGTCACCCAAGTAGTAAGGAGATTACTTGAGAAGGAGGTTTGTTACAGTGTGTCACCCCAGTAGTAAGGAGATTAGGAGGTTTGTTACAGTGAGTTACCTCCAGTGACCCTCCTGGGCACAGGGACCCGTACCTCCCCCTGGCCAACAACTGGCCTCCAGAGGGCCAGGGCACCACCGCCCACCCCCGATGTTTGCCGACTTGCCCAACGCTTTTGCACCACGCCACCGGGGGTCCGCGTCACTGATCCTGTGCACAAGGACGGCGCGCCCTGCCTTTGTACAGGGACCCACGCCTCACTCCCGTATAGCCTCTCTTGTTCACTGCATGTCAAAAGTCTAAAGGCAGGCATGATAGACCCTTTCAGAGGCCTTGCCCATATTCGGTTGACCATCCTGGGCATAGGGACTCTCATCTCCCCCTGGCCGACAACTTGGACTTTGTAATCTTTCATTTCGCCTCTGGAGGGCCAAGGCGCCTCAGCGGACCACACGCTGATGTTTGTTGACTCGCCTGACGCTTCTGCTCCCTGCTGCCGGGATGTCCACGTCACCGATCCTGTGCCCAAGGACGGCGCGCCCTGCCTGGGTACAGGGACCCGCACCTCCCGCCCTTATAGCCTCTCTGGTTCTCTACGTGTCAAAGGTCTACAGGCATGGAAGCCTGTCAGGGGACTGTTTCAGAGGCTTCGCCCGGGGACCGCCCAGCCCCGGGTCGGGTACATGAACCAGCCCATTCCCCCTGTAAAATACCAAGGGAGAAACCTGAAGAATCGTCCCCAGGGGAGCCAGCGCTCGGCCCTGGCGTACCCTGAGAGAACGGCTGAGTACGGGCTCCCGTGGGGATGAACCTCCTCGGCGGACCGCCCGCCGATGTTTGGCGACTCGCCCAACGGTTATCCTCCCTGATGCTGGGGGGCCGAATCACCGATCCTGTGCCCAAGGACGGCGCGCCCTGTCTGGGTACAGGGACCCACGCCTCCCGCCCTTATAGCCTCTCTTGTTCTCTGCGTGTCAAAAGTCTACAGGCATAGAAGATCCTTCCAGAGGCTTTGCCTGGAAGATCCTTCCAGAGACCTGGACTTTGTAATCTTTCATTTTGCCTCTGGAGGGCCGAGGCGCCTCAGTGGACCGTACGCCAATGTTTTTTGACTCCCCCGGCGCTTCTGCTCCCCTCTGCCGGGATGTCTGCGTCACCTATCCTGTGTCCAAGGACGGTGCGCCCTGCCTGGGTACAGGGACCCGCGCCTCCTGCCCTTATAGCCTTCTCTGGTTCTCTGCATGTCAAAAGTCTACATGCATGGAAGACCCTTCCAGATGCCTTGCCCGTGTTCTGTTGACCCTCCTGTGCATTTGGACTTGCATCTGCCCCTGGCCGAAAACCTGGAATTTTTAATTTTGCCTCTGGAGGGCCGGGGTGCTTTGGTGGACCGCCCGCCAATGTTTGCCGACTCGTCCGACGCTTCTGCTCCCCGTCGCCAGGGGGTCCGCATCACCGATCCTGTGCCCAAGGACGGCACGCCCTGCCTGTGTACAGGGACCCGTGCCTCCTGCCCTTATAGCCTCTCTGGTTCTCTACGTGTCAAAGGTCTACAGGCAATGAAGCCTGTCAGGGGACTGTTTCAAAGGCTTCGCTCGGGGACCGCCCAGCCCCGGGTCGGGTACATGAACCAGCCCATTCCACCTGTAAAATACCAAGGGAGAAACCGGAAGAATAATTTCCTTGGGAGCCTGCGCTCGGCCCTGGCGTACCCTGAGAGAACGTCTGAGTACGGGCTCCAGTGCGTGGGGATGAACCTCCTCAGCGGACCGCCTGCCGATGTTTGCCGACTTGCCCGACGGTTCTGCTCCCCGATCCTGGGGGGTCCGCATCACCGATTCTGTGCCCAAGGACAGTGCGCCCTGTCTGGGTACAGGGACCCGTGCCTCCCACTGTTATAGCCTCCCTTGTTCTCTGCGTTTCAAAAGTCTACAGGCATAGAAGATCCTTCCAGAGGCCTTGCCATGTTCGGTTGACCATCCTGGGCATAGGGACTCGCATCTCCCCCTGGCCGACAACCTGGACTTTGTAATCTTTCATTTTGCCTCTGGAGGGCCTAGGCGTCTCAGTGGACCGTACGCCGATGTTTTTTGACTCGCCCGACGCTTCTGCTCCTCGCTGCAGGGATGTCCACGTCACCTATCCTGTGCCCAAAGACGGCGCGCCCTGTCTGGGTACAGGGAACCGTGCCTCCCGCCCTTTATAGCTTCTCTGGTTCTCTACGTGTCAAAGGTCTACAGGCATGGAAGCCTGTCAGGGGTCTGTTTCAAAGCTTCGCTCGGGGACCGCCCGGCCCCGGGTCGGGCACATGAACCAGCCCATTCCCCCTGTAAAATACCAAGGGAGAAACCTCAAGGTACGTCCCCAGGGGAGCCCGCACTCGGTCCTGGCGTACCCTGAGAAAGCGGCTGAGTACGGGCTCCCCTGTGGATTACCCTCCTCGGCAGACCGCCCGCGATGTTTGCCGACTCGCCCGCCGCTTCTGCTCCCCGACGCTGGGGGGTCTTCGTCACTGATCCTGTGCCCAAGGACAGCGCACCCTGTCTGGGTACAGGGACCCACGCCTCCCGCCCTTATAGCCTTCTCTGGTTCTCAGCGTGTCAAAAGTCTACAGGCATGGAAGACCCTTCCAGAGGATTTGCCTGTGTTCTGTTGACCCTCCTGTGCATTTGGACTCGCATCTGCCCCTGGCCGACAACCTGGAATTTTTTATTTCACCTCCGGAGGGCCGGGGTGCCTTGGTGGACCGCCGCCAATGTTTGCCGACTCGCCTGACGCTTCTGCTCCCCGTCGCCTGGGGGTCCACATCATCGATTCTGTGCCCAAGGACGGCATGCCCTGCCTGGCTACAGGGACCCGCGCCTCCCTGCCTTATAGCCTCTCTGATTCTCTGCCTGTCAAAGGTCTACAGGCATGGAAGCCTGTCAGGGGACTGTTACAAAGGCTTTGCTCAGGGACAGCCCAGCCTGGGTGGGGTACATGAACCAGCCCATTCCCCCTGTAAAATACCAAGGGAGAAACCTGAAGGTTTGTCCCCAGGGGACCCCGCGCTCGGCCCTGGCGTAACCTGAGAGAGCGGCTGAGTACTGGCTCCCCTGGGGATGAATCTCCTCAGCGGACCGCCCGCCGATGTTTGCCGACTCGCCCAACGCTTTTGCTCCTTGGCGCTGGGGGGTCCGCATCACTGATCCTCTGCCCATGGACGGCACGCCCTGTCTGGGTACAGAGACCCGCGCCTCCTTCCCTTATAGCCTCTCTGGTTCTCTGCATGTCAATGGTCTTCAGACATGGAAGCCTGTCAGGGACCGTTCCTGAGGTTTCGCCCGGGGACTACCCAGCCCTGGGCTGGGTACATGAACCAGCCCAATCCCCCTGGAAAATACAAAGGTAGAAACCGGAAGGTTCGTCCCCAGGGGACACTGCGCTCGGCCCTGGCGTAACCTGAGCGGCTGAGTACAGGCTCCCCTGGGGATGAACCTCCTCTGCGGACCGCCCGCCGATGTTTGCCGACTCGCCCGACGCTTCTGCTCCCTGACGCTGGGGGGTCGGCATCACTGATCCTGTGCCCATGGACGGCACGCCCTGTCTGGGTACAGGGACCCGCGCCTCCCTCCCTTATAGCCTCTCTGGTTCTCTGCGTGTCAAAGGTCTTCAGGCATGGAAGCCTGTCAGGGGACCGTTCCGGAGGTTTCGCCCGGGGACCACCCAGCCCTGGGCTGGGTACATGAACCAGCCCAATCCCCCTGGAAAATACCAAGGGAGAAAACGGAAGGTTCGTCCCCAGGGGAGCCCGCGCTCGGCCCTTGCATACCCTGAGAGAACGGCTGAGTACGGGCTCCCGTGGGGATGAACCTCCTCGGCGGACCGCCCGCCGATGTTTGCCGACTCGCCCGACGGTTCTGCTCCCCGACGCTGGGGGGTCTGCATCACCGATCCTGTGCCCAAGGATGGCACGCCCTGTCTGGGTACAGGGACCTGCGCCTCCCACCCTTATAGCCATTTCTGCTTCTCTACGTGTCAAAGGTCTACAGGCATGGAAGCCTGTCAGGGGACTGTTTCAAAGGCTTCGCTCGGGGAACGCCCTGCCCTGGGTGGGGTACATGAACCAGCCCTTTCCCCCTGTAAAATACCAAGGGAGAAACCTGAAGGTTCGTCCCCAGGGGAGCCCGCGCTTGTCCCTGGCGTACCCTGAGAGAGTGGCCGAGTACGGGCTCCCCTGGGGACGAACCTCCTTGGCGGACCGCCCGCCTATGTATTCTTACTAGCCTGATGCTTCTGCTCCCCGCAACCCTGGGGTCCGCGTCACCGATCCTGTGCCCAAGGATGGCGCGCCCTACCTGGGTACAGGGACCGGCGCCTCCCGCCCTTATAGCCTTCTCTAGTTCTCTGTGTGTCAAAGTCTACAGGCATGGAAGACCCTTACAGAGGCCTTGCCCGTGTTCTGTTGACCCTCCTGTGCATTTGGACTTGCATCTGCCCCTGGCCGACAACCTGGAATTTTTAATTTCACCTCCGGAGGGCCTGAGTGCCTTGGTGGACCGCCCGCCAATGTTTGCCGACTCGCCCGACGCTTCTGCTCCCCGTCGCCTGGGGGTCCGCATCACCGATCCTGTGCCCAAGAACGGCATGCCCTGCCTGGCTACAGGGACCCGCGCCTCCCTGCCTTATAGCCTCTCTGGTTCTCTGCGTGTCAAAGGTCTACAGGCATGGAAGCGTGTCAGGAGACTGTTACAAAGGCTTTGCTCAGGGACCGCCCGGCCCAGGGTGGGGTACATGAACCAGCCCATTCCCCTTGTAAAATACCAAGGGAGAAACCTGAAGAATCGTCCCCAGGGGAGCCCGCGCTCGGCCCTTGCGTACCCTGAGAGAACGGCTGAGTACGGGCTCCCATGGGGATGAACCTCCTCGGCGGACCGCCCGCCGATGTTTGCCGACTCGCCCGACGGTTCTGCTTCCCGACACTGGGGGGTCCGTATCACCGATCCTGTGCCCAAGGATGGCGCACCCTGTCTGGGTACAGGGACCTGCGCCTCCTGCCCTTATAGCCATTTCTGGTTCTCTACGTGTCAAAGGTCTACAGGCATGGAAGCCTGTCAGGGGACTGTTTCAAAGGCTTCGCTCGGGGACCGCCCTGCCCTTGGTGGGGTACATGAACCAGCCCTTTCCCCCTGTAAAATACCAAGGTTCGTCCCCAGGGGACCCCGCGCTCGGCCCTGGCGTAACCTGAGAGAGCGGCTGAGTACGGGCTCCCCTAAGGATGAACCTCCTCGACGGACCGCCCACCGATGTTTGCCGACTCGCCCGACGCTTCTGCTCCCTGACGCTGGAGGGTCCGCATCACTGATCCTGTGCCCATGGACGGCACGCCCTGTTTGGGTACAGGGACCCGCACATCCCTCCCTTATAGCCTCTCTGGTTCTCTGCGTGTCAAAGGTCTTCAGGCATGGAAGCCTGTCAGGGGACCGTTCCGTAGTTTCGCCCGGGGACCACCCAGCCTTGGGCTGGGTACATGAACCAGCCCAATCCCCCTGGAAAATACCAAGGGAGAAACCGGAAGGCTCGTCCCCAGGGGAGCCCGCGCTCGGCCCTTGCATACCCTGAGAGAACGGCTGAGTACGGGCTCCCGTGGGGATGAACCTCCTCGGCGGACCGCCCGCCGATGTTTGCCGACTCGCCAGACGGTTCTGCTCCCCGACGCTGGGGGGTCTGCATCACCGATCCTGTGCCCAAGGATGGCGCGCCCTGTCTGGGTACAGGGACCTGCGCCTCCCGCCCTTATAGCCATTTCTGGTTCTCTACGTGTCAAAGGTCTACAGGCATGGAAGCCTGTCAGGGGACTGTTTCAAAGGCTTCGCTCGGGGACCTCCCTGCCCTGGGTGGGGTACATGAACCAGCCCAATCCCCCTGTAAAATACCAAGGGAGAAACCTGAAGGTTCGTCCCCAGGAGAACCCGGGCTCGGCCGTGGCGTAACCTGAGAGAGCGTCTGAGTACGGGCTCCCCTGGGGATGAACCTCCTCGGCAGACCGCCCGCCGATGTTTGCCGACTCGTCCGACGCTTCTGCTCCCTGACGCTGGGGGGTCCGCATTACTGATCCTGTGCCCATGGACGGCACGCCCTGTCTGGGTACAGGGACCCGCGCCTCCCTCACTTATAGCCTCTCTGGTTCTCTGCGTGTCAAAGGTCTTCAGGCATGGAAGCCTGTCAGGGGACCGTTCCGGAGGTTTTGCCCGGGGACCACCCAGCCCTGGGCTGGGTACATGAACCAGCCCAATCCCCCTGGAAAATACAAAGGGAGAAACCGGAAGGTTCGTCCCCAGGGGAGCCCGCGCTTGTCCCTGGCGTACCCTGAGAGAGTGGCCGAGTACGGGCTCCCCTGGGGACGAGCCTCCTTGGCCCGCCTATGTATTCTTACTCGCCTGATGCTTCTGCGTCACCGATCCTGTGCCCAAGGACGGCGCGCCCTGCCTGGGTACAGGGACCGGCGCCTACCCCCCCTTATAACCTTCTCTGGTTCTCTGTGTGTCAAAAATCTACAGGCATGGAAGACCCTTCCAGAGGCCTTGCCCTTGTTCTGTTGACCCTCCTGTGTATTTGGACTCGCATCTGCCCCTGGCCGACAACCTGGAATTTTTTATTTCGCCTCCGGAGGGCCGGGGTGCCTTGGTGGACCGCCCACCAATGTTTGCCGACTCGCCCGACGCTTCTGCTCCCCGTCGCCAGGGGGTCCGCGTCACCGATCCTGTGCCCAAGGACGGCACGCCCTGCCTGTGTACATGGACCCGCGCCTCCCACCCCTTATAGCGTCTCTGGTTCTCTGCATGTCAAAAGTCAACAGGCATGGAAGCCTTTCAGGGAACCCTTCCAGAGGTTTCACCCGGGGACAGCCCTGCCCGGTTCGGGTACGTGAACCATCCCAATCCCCTTGGAAAATATCAAGGGAGAAACCAGGGGTTCGACCCCAGGGGAGCCCGCGCTCGGCCCTGGCGTACCCTGAGAAAGCAGCCGGACGGCTTGCTCTCCTGCTATTCTGAGGCAGGTGGCCGTTCAAAGGTACCAACTCGTGATGCTGCGATACAGTTTTATGAACGCACTCGGACATACCACTCGGACATGCCCAGCTCGTGGAACTGTGAGCTGGATTCAGCTTTCAAATCCGATCTCATACTGGTTCTCAGTTTTTCAATTATTGTTAGGCATGGAAGTCAGTCAGGGGACCCTTCAGGAGGACTTGCCCAGGTAAGGTTGACCTTCCTGGGCACATGGACCCACACCTCCCCCTGGCCTATAACCAGGAATTTGACATTTTTTTATTTCGGGTATTACATGATGAGATTTGTTACATTGTGTCACCCCAGTTGTAAGGAAGATCCATGAGGAGGAGGTTTGTTACAGTGTGTGTGTCACCCCAGTAATTAGGAGAAAAATCATGAAGAGATTTTTTACAGAGTGTCAACCCAGTAGTAATAGATTACATAAGGAGGAGGTTTGTTACAGTGTGTCACCCTAGTAGTAAGGAGATTACACGGGGAGAAGGTTTGTTACAGTGTGTCACCCCAGTAGTAGGAGTTTACATGAGGAGGAGGAGGTTTGTTACAGTGTGTTACCCCAGTAGTAAGCTGATTACATGATGAGAAGGTTTGTTACAGTGAGTCACCCCAGTAATAAGTTAATAACATGAGAAGTTTTGTTACAGTGTGTCACCCCAATAGTAAGGAGATTACATGAGTAGGGGGTTTGTTACAGTGTGTCACCCCAGTAGTAAGGTGATTACATAATGAGAAGGTTTGTTACTGTGAGTCACCCCAGTAATAAGTTAATAACATGAGGAGATTTGTTACAGTGTGTCACCCCAGTAGAAAGGAGATTACATGATGAGGAGGTTTGTTACAGTGTGTCACCCCAGTAATAAGTTAATAACATGAGGAGGTTTGTTACAATGTGTCACCCCAGTAGAAAGGAGATTATATGATGAGAAGGTTTGTTACAATGTGTCATCCCAGTAGTAAGGAGATTACATGAGGATGGGGTTTGTAAAGGTGTGTCATCCCAGTAGTAAGGAGATTACATGATGAGAAGGTTTGTTACAGTGTGTCACCCCAGTAGTAAGGAGATTACATGATGAGAAGGTTTGTTACAGTGTGTCACCCCACTGATAAGTTAATAACATGAGGAGGTTTGCTACAGTGTGTCACCCCAGTAGAAAGGAGATTACATGAGGGGAAAGTTTGTTGCAGTGTGTCACCACAGTAGTAAGGAGATTACATGAGGAGGGGGTTTGTTACAGTGTGTCACCCCAGTAGTAAGTTAATAATATAAGAATGGGGTTTGTTACAGTGTGTCACCCCAGTCGTAAGGAGATGACATGAGGAGTTTTTTTTTTTTTACAGTATGTCACCCAGTAGTAAGTTAATAATATGAGGGTGGGGTTTGTTACAGTGTGTCACTCCAGTATTTAGGAGATTACATGGGGAGTAGGTTTGTTACAGTGTGTCACCCCAGTAATAAGTTAATAACATGATGAGGTTTGTTACAGTGTGTCACCCCAGTAGAAAGGAGATTACATGAGGAGAAGTTTTGTTACAGTGTGTCACCCCAGTAGAAAGGAGATTACATGTGGAGGAGGTTTGTTACAGTGTGTCACCCCAGTAGTAATAAGATTACATGTGGAGGAGGTTTGTTACAATGTATCACCCCAGTAGAAAGGAGATTACATGAGGAGAAGGTTTGTTACAGTGTGTCACCCCAGTAGTAAGTTAATAACATGTGGAGGAGGTTTGTTACAGTGTGTCACCCCAGAAGTAATAAGATTACATGTGGAGAAGGTTTGTTACAGTGTGTCACCCCAGTAGTAATAAGATTACATGTGGAGGAGGTTTTTTACAGTGTATCACCCCAGTAGAAAGGAGATTACATGAGAAGGTTTGTTACAGTGTGTCACCCCAGTAGTAAGTTAAGAACATGTGGAGGAGGTTTGTTACAGTGTGTCACCTCAGTAGTAATAAGATTACATGTCGAGGAGGTTTGTTACAGTGTGTCACCCTAGTACTAATAAGATTACATGGGCAGTAGGTTTGTTACAGTGTGTCACCCCAGTAGTAAGTTAATAATATAAGAATGGGGTTTGTTACAGTGTGTCACCCCAGTCGTAAGGAGATGACATGATGAGTTTTTTTTTTTTACAGTTTGTCACCCAGTAGTAAGTTAATAATATGAGGATGGGGTTTGTTACAGTGTGTCACCCCAGTAGATAGGAGAAAAAATGAGGAGGAGGTTTGTTACAGTGTGTCACCCAAGTAGTAAGGAGAGTACATGGTGAGTAGGCTTGTTACTATGTGTCACCCCAGTAGTAAGGTAATAATATGAAGATGGGGTTTGTTACAGTGGGTCACCCCAGTAGAAACGAGATTACATGAGGTGAAGTTTTGTTACAGTGTGTCACCCCAGTAGTAATTAGATTACATGATGAGAAGGTTTGTTACAGTGTGTCACCCCAGTAGAAAGGAGATTACATGAGGGGAAGGTTTGTTACAGTGTGTCACTCCAGTAGTAAGGAGATTACATGAGGAGGGGGTTTGTTACAGTGTATCACCCCAGTAGTAAGTTAATAATATAAGAATGGGGTTTGTTACAGTGTTTCACCTCAGTCGTAAGGTGATTACTTGACAATGTTTTTTTTTTTTTTTACAGTTTGTCACCCAGTAGTAAGTTAATAATATGAGGATGGGGTTTGTTACAGTGTTTCACCCCAGTAGTTAGGAGAAAAAAATGAGGAGGAGGTTTGTTACAGTGTGTCACCCAAGTAGTAAGTTAATAACATAAAGATGGGGTTTGTTTCACCCCACAGAGCCCCCAGGAAAGGCAGGGGAGAGATGCCGTCGCTGCCTGCTTCTCGCCCCCTGCCTTTCCTGTGGTCTAGAGCCCTGCTTTCTCTCCAACTGCTATCGGCGCCGCTGCCCCTTCTCTCCCCCTGGCTATTGGTGGCAATGGGGCAGCGGCAGCGATAGCCAGGGGGAGATAAGGGGTAGCGGCACCCATTACCAGCGCCGCTGCCCCGTTGCCTCCCCCATCCCTAGTTGTATAATTACGTGTTGCCGGGTCGGGTCCGTGCTGCTTCAGGCCTCCGGTGTGCGTCCCCTGCATCATTGCTATGCGTTGCGAGACGCAATGACGAGTGACGTCTCTCGTCATTGTGCCGCGCCATGCAAAGCATAGCAACAACGGAATGCACACCGGAGGCCTGAAGCAGCGCTGACCCGACCCCAGCAACAGGTAATTATACAACCGGGGATGGGAAAGGCAACGGGGCAGCGGCACCGGCAATGGGTGCCGCTGCCCCTTCTTTCACCCTGTCTGTCGACGCCGCTGCATCCATTGCGGTCGCCGTTTCTCTCCCCCTGGCTATCGGCGCCGGCAATGGGGCAGCGGCTCTGATAGCCAGGGGGAGAGAAGGGGCAGCAGCGCCGATAGCAGGGGTAACCATCAAAAACTCATACTGTTTTCACTTTGCCAAGTTATCGGACAACCTGGCCCCAAAATTATGGATTATAAAAGGATAGCAGCATAAGGGAAAAATACACATTTTGAACCCAAAATCCCATTTGAGATTTTAAGTTCAAAATACAGGCCTACCTCCTCCCCATCAGCCTGCCTGTCCATCTCCAAAAATACCCTGTTTTAATAATTATGCACTCTTTATTTGCTTTGGAAAAACAAACAGTTAAGTTGCCATATGCTGCTATCCTTTCATCGATTTGTGCTTCTACACCTATGTTCCCAAACCATCATACACTCATACTGTTTTCACTTTGCCAAGTTATCGGACTACCTGGCCCCAAAATTATGGATTATAAAAGGATAGCAGCATAAGGGAAAAATACACATTTTGAACCCAAAAACCCATTTGAGTTTTTAAGTTCAAAATACAGGCCTACCTCCTCCCCTACAGCCTGCCTGTCCATCTCCAAAAATACCCTTTTTAATAATTAAACGCTCCTCCTTTGCATTGAAAAAAGCAAAAAAAGATGCCAGATGCGGCCATCCTTTCATCCATTTGTCCTTCTGCATCTATTTTCCCAAACCATGCACTCATACTGTTATTATGTCGCCAAGTAATTAGACTACCTGGCCCAAAAATTATGGATTATAAAAGGATAGCAGCAGTAGTGAAAAATACACATTTTGAACCCAAAAACCCATTTGAGTTTTTAAGTTCAAAATACAGGCCTACCTCCTCCCCTTCAGCCTGCCTGTCCATCTCCAAAAATACCTTTTTTAATAATTATACACTCTTTGTTTGCTTTGGAAAAACAAACAGTTAAGTTGCCATATGCCGCTATCCTTTCATCGATTTGTGCTTCTACACCCATGGTCCCAAACCATCATACACTCATACTGTTTTCACTTTGCCAAGTTATCGGACAACCTGGCCCTAAAATTATGGATTATAAAAGTATAGCAGCATGAGGGAAAAATACACATTTTGAACCCAAAAACCCATTTGAGTTTTTAAGTTCAAAATACAGGCCTACCTCCTCCCCTACAGCCTGCCTGTCCATCTCCAAAAATACCCTTTTTAATAATTATAAGCTCCTCCACTGCATTGAAAAAAATCAAACAGTAAACTTGCCATATGCGGCCATCCTTTCATCGAATTGTGCTTCAACACCTATGTTCCAAAACCATCATACACTCATACTGTTCTCACTTTAACAAGTTATCGGAGTACCTAGCCCCAAAATTATGGATTTTAAAAGGATAGCAGCATAAGGGAAAAATACACATTTTGAACCCAAAAAACATTTCAAAATACAGGCCTACGTCCTCACCTTCAGCCTGCCTGTCCATCTCCAAATATACCCTTTTTAATAATTTTACGCTCCTCCTTTGCATTAAAAAATTGCAAACAGTAAAGTTGCCATATGCAGCCATCCTTTCATCCATTTGTCCTTCTGCACCTATTTTCCAAAACCATGCACTCATACTGTTATCATGTCGCCAAGTTATTAGACTACCTGGCCCAAAAATTATGGATTATAAAAGGGTAGCAGCATAAAGGAAAATTACCGTATTTATCGGGGTGTACCACGCACCGGCCTATAACACGCACCCTCATTTTACAAAGGATATGTGGGTAAAAATTTTTTTTTACCCAAATATCCTTCATAAAATGAGGATGCGTGTGTGTGCATGTGTATACCCCGATACACTGCTTCTCACCCCACAAAGCCCCCAGGAAAGGCAGGGGAAGAGAGGCCGTCGCTGCCTTCTTCTCTCCCCCTGCCTTTCCTGGGGTCTAGGGCCCTGCTACCGCCGCTTCTCTCCCCCTGCTATCGGCGCCGCTGCCCCTTCTCTCCCCCTGGCTATCGGTGCTGCTGTCCCATTGCCAGCACCGATTGCCAGGGGGAGAGAAGCGGCGCCGGCAATGGGGCAGCGGCATCGATAGCCAGGAGGAGATAAGGGGCAGCGGCACCCATTGCCGGCGCCGCTGCCCCGTTGCCTACCTCATCCCTAGTTGTATAATTACCTGTTGCCGGGGTCGGGTACGCGCTGCTTCAGGCCTCCGGTGTGCGTCCCCTGCATCATTGCTATGCGTTGCGAGACGCAATGACGAGTGACTACTCTCGTCATTGCGCCGCGCCATGCAAAGCATAGCAACGACGCAGGGAATGCACACCGGAGGCCTGAAGCAGTGCTGACCCGACCCTAGCAACAGGTAATTATATAACCGGGGATGGTGGAGGCAACGGGGCAGCGGCACCGGCAATGGGTGCCGCTGACACTTCTTTCCCCCTGTCAGTCGACGCCGCTGCCCCATTGCCGGCGCCGTTTCTCTCCCCCTGGCTATCGGCGCCGGCAATGGGGCAGCGTCTCTGATAGCCAGGGGGAGAGAAGGGACAGCAGCGCCAATAGCAGGGGTAACCATCATACAATCATACTGTTTTCACTTTGCCAAGTTATCGGACAACCTGGCCCCAAAATTATGGATTATAAAAGGATAGCAGCATAAGGGAAAAATACACATTTTGAACCCAAAAACCCATTTGAGTTTTTAAGTTCAAAATACAGGCCTACCTCCTCCCCATCAGCCTGCCTGTCCATCTCCAAAAATACCCTTTTTTTAATAATTATGCACTCTTCATTTGCTTTGGAAAAACAAACAAACAGTTAAGTTGCCATATGCTGCTATCCTTTCATCGATTTGTGCTTCTACACCTATGTTCCCAAACCATCATACACTCATTTTGTTTTCACTTTGCCAAGTTATCGGACAACCTGGCCCCAAAATTATGGATTATGAAAGGATAGCAGCATAAGGGAAAAAGACACATTTTGAACCCAAAAACCCATTTGAGTTTTTAAGTTCAAAATACAGGCCTACCTCCTCCCCTACAGCCTGCCTGTCCATCTCCAAAAATACCCTTTTTAATAATTATACGCTCCTCCTTTGCATTGAAAAAAAGCAAACAGTAAAGTTGCCAGATGCGGCCATCCTTTCATCCATTTGTCCTTCTGCATCTATTTTCCCAAACCATGCACTCATACTGTTATTATGTCGCCAAGTAATTAGACTACCTGGCCCCAAAATGATGGATTATAAAAGGATAGCAGCATAAGGGAAAAATACACATTTTGAACCCAAAAACTCATTTGAGTTTTTAAGTTTAAAATACAGGCCTACCTCCTCCCCTACAGCCTGCCTGTCCATCTCCAAAAATACCCTTTTTAATAATTAAACGCTCCTCCTTTGCATTGAAAAAAAGCAAACAGTAAAGTTGCCATATGCGGCCATCCTTTCATCGAATTGTGCTTCAACACCTATGTTCCAAAACCATCATACACTCATACTGTTCTCACTTTAACAAGTTATCGGAGTACCTAGCCCCAAAATTATGGATTTTAAAAGGATAGCAGCATAAGGGAAAAATACACATTTTGAACCAAAAACCCATTCAAAATACAGGCCTACGTCCTCACCTTTAGCCTGCCTGTCCATCTCCAAATATACCCTTTTTAATAATTTTACGCTCCTCCTTTGCATTGAAAAAAAGCAAACAGTAAAGTTGCCATATGCAGCCATCCTTTCATCCATTTGTCCTTCTGCACCTATTTTCCGAAACCATGCACTCATACTGTTATCATGTCGCCAAGTTATTAGACTACCTGGCCCAAAAATTATGGATTATAAAAGGGTAGCAGCATAAGGGAAAATTACTGTATTTATCGGGGTGTACCACGCACTGGCCTATAACACGCACCCTCATTTTACCAATGATATTTAGTTAAAAAAAGTTTTTTACCCAAATATCCTTCATAAAATGAGGGTGCGTGTGTGTGCATGTGTATACCCCGATACACTGCTTCTCACCCCACAGAGCCCCCAGGAAAGGCAGGGGAGAGAGGCCATCGCTGCCTGCTTCTCTCCCCCTGCCTTTTCTGGGGGTCTAGAGCCCTGCTACCGCCGCTTCTCTCCCCCTGCTATCGGCGCCGCTGCCCCTTCTCTCCCCCTGGCTATCGATGCCGCTGTCCCATTGCCAGTGCCGATAGCCAGGGGGAGAGAAGCGGCGCCGGCAATGGGGCAACGGCACCGATAGCCAGGGGGGGATAAGGGGCAGGGGCACCCATTGCCGATGCCGCTGCCCCGTTGCCTCCCCCATCCCTAGTTGTATAATTACAATGTTGCCGGGGTCGGGTCCGTGCTGCTTCAGGCCTCCGGTGGGGGGACACGGGGCAGCGGCGCCAGCAATGGGTGCCGCTGCCTCTTCTTTCCCCCTGTCTGTCGACGACGCTGCCCCATTGCCGGCGCCGTTTCTCTACCCCTGGCTATCGGCGCCGGCAATGGGGCAGCGGCACTGATAGCCAGGGGGAGAGAAGGGGCAGCAGCGCCGATAGCAGGGGTAACCATCATACACTCATACTGTTTTCACTTTGCTAAGTTATCGGACAACCTGGCCCCAAAATTATGGATTATAAAAGGATAGCAGCATTAGTGAAAAATACACATTTTGAACCCAAAAACCCATTTGAGTTTTTAAGTTCAAAATACAGGCCTACCTCCTCCCCTACAGCCTGCCTGTCCATCTTCAAAAATACAGTTTTTAATAATTATACACTCTTCGTTTGCTTTGGAAAACAAACAGTTAAGTTGCCATATGCTGCTATCCTTTCATCGATTTGTGCTTCTACACCTATGTTCCCAAACCATCATACACTCATACTGTTTTCACTTTGCCAAGTTATCGAACAATCTGGCCCCAAAATTATGGATTATAAAAGGATAGCAGCATAAGGGAAAAATACACATTTTGAACCCAAAAACCCATTTGAGTTTTTAAGTTCAAAATACAGGCCTACCTCCTCCCCTACAGCCTGCCTGTCCATCTCCAAAAATACCCTTTTTAATAATTATACGCTCCTCCTTTGCATTGAAAAAAAGCAAACAGTAAAGTTGCCAGATGCGGCCATCCTTTCATCCATTTGTCCTTCTGCATCTATTTTCCCAAACCATGCACTCATACTGTTATTATGTCGCCAAGTAATTAGACTACCTGGCCCCAAAATGATGGATTATAAAAGGATAGCAGCATAAGGGAAAAATACACATTTTGAACCCAAAAACTCATTTGAGTTTTTAAGTTTAAAATACAGGCCTACCTCCTCCCCTACAGCCTGCCTGTCCATCTCCAAAAATACCCTTTTTAATAATTAAACGCTCCTCCTTTGCATTGAAAAAAAGCAAACAGTAAAGTTGCCATATGCGGCCATCCTTTCATCGAATTGTGCTTCAACACCTATGTTCCAAAACCATCATACACTCATACTGTTCTCACTTTAACAAGTTATCGGAGTACCTAGCCCCAAAATTATGGATTTTAAAAGGATAGCAGCATAAGGGAAAAATACACATTTTGAACCAAAAACCCATTCAAAATACAGGCCTACGTCCTCACCTTTAGCCTGCCTGTTCATCTTCAAATATACCCTTTTTAATAATTTTACGCTCCTCCTTTGCATTGAAAAAAAGCAAACAGTAAAGTTGCCATATGCAGCCATCCTTTCATCCATTTGTCCTTCTGCACCTATTTTCCGAAACCATGCACTCATACTGTTATCATGTCGCCAAGTTATTAGACTACCTGGCCCAAAAATTATGGATTATAAAAGGGTAGCAGCATAAGGGAAAATTACTGTATTTATCGGGGTGTACCACGCACTGGCCTATAACACGCACCCTCATTTTACCAATGATATTTAGTTAAAAAAAGTTTTTTACCCAAATATCCTTCATAAAATGAGGGTGCGTGTGTGTGCATGTGTATACCCCGATACACTGCTTCTCACCCCACAGAGCCCCCAGGAAAGGCAGGGGAGAGAGGCCATCGCTGCCTGCTTCTCTCCCCCTGCCTTTTCTGGGGGTCTAGAGCCCTGCTACCGCCGCTTCTCTCCCCCTGCTATCGGCGCCGCTGCCCCTTCTCTCCCCCTGGCTATCGATGCCGCTGTCCCATTGCCAGTGCCGATAGCCAGGGGGAGAGAAGCGGCGCCGGCAATGGGGCAACGGCACCGATAGCCAGGGGGGGATAAGGGGCAGGGGCACCCATTGCCGATGCCGCTGCCCCGTTGCCTCCCCCATCCCTAGTTGTATAATTACAATGTTGCCGGGGTCGGGTCCGTGCTGCTTCAGGCCTCCGGTGGGGGGACACGGGGCAGCGGCGCCAGCAATGGGTGCCGCTGCCTCTTCTTTCCCCCTGTCTGTCGACGACGCTGCCCCATTGCCGGCGCCGTTTCTCTACCCCTGGCTATCGGCGCCGGCAATGGGGCAGCGGCACTGATAGCCAGGGGGAGAGAAGGGGCAGCAGCGCCGATAGCAGGGGTAACCATCATACACTCATACTGTTTTCACTTTGCTAAGTTATCGGACAACCTGGCCCCAAAATTATGGATTATAAAAGGATAGCAGCATTAGTGAAAAATACACATTTTGAACCCAAAAACCCATTTGAGTTTTTAAGTTCAAAATACAGGCCTACCTCCTCCCCTACAGCCTGCCTGTCCATCTTCAAAAATACAGTTTTTAATAATTATACACTCTTCGTTTGCTTTGGAAAACAAACAGTTAAGTTGCCATATGCTGCTATCCTTTCATCGATTTGTGCTTCTACACCTATGTTCCCAAACCATCATACACTCATACTGTTTTCACTTTGCCAAGTTATCGAACAATCTGGCCCCAAAATTATGGATTATAAAAGGATAGCAGCATAAGGGAAAAATACACATTTTGAACCCAAAAACCCATTTGAGTTTTTAAGTTCAAAATACAGGCCTACCTCCTCCCCTACAGCCTGCCTGTCCATCTCCAAAAATACCCTTTTTAATAATTATACGCTCCTCCTTTGCATTGAAAAAAAGCAAACAGTAAAGTTGCCAGATGCGGCCATCCTTTCATCCATTTGTCCTTCTGCATCTATTTTCCCAAACCATGCACTCATACTGTTATTATGTCGCCAAGTAATTAGACTACCTGGCCCCAAAATGATGGATTATAAAAGGATAGCAGCATAAGGGAAAAATACACATTTTGAACCCAAAAACTCATTTGAGTTTTTAAGTTTAAAATACAGGCCTACCTCCTCCCCTACAGCCTGCCTGTCCATCTCCAAAAATACCCTTTTTAATAATTAAACGCTCCTCCTTTGCATTGAAAAAAAGCAAACAGTAAAGTTGCCATATGCGGCCATCCTTTCATCGAATTGTGCTTCAACACCTATGTTCCAAAACCATCATACACTCATACTGTTCTCACTTTAACAAGTTATCGGAGTACCTAGCCCCAAAATTATGGATTTTAAAAGGATAGCAGCATAAGGGAAAAATACACATTTTGAACCAAAAACCCATTCAAAATACAGGCCTACGTCCTCACCTTTAGCCTGCCTGTCCATCTCCAAATATACCCTTTTTAATAATTTTACGCTCCTCCTTTGCATTGAAAAAAAACAAACAGTAAAGTTGCCATATGCAGCCATCCTTTCATCCATTTGTCCTTCTGCACCTATTTTCCGAAACCATGCACTCATACTGTTATCATGTCGCCAAGTTATTAGACTACCTGGCCCAAAAATTATGGATTATAAAAGGGTAGCAGCATAAGGGAAAATTACTGTATTTATCGGGGTGTACCACGCACTGGCCTATAACACGCACCCTCATTTTACCAATGATATTTAGTTAAAAAAAGTTTTTTACCCAAATATCCTTCATAAAATGAGGGTGCGTGTGTGTGCATGTGTATACCCCGATACACTGCTTCTCACCCCACAGAGCCCCCAGGAAAGGCAGGGGAGAGAGGCCATCGCTGCCTGCTTCTCTCCCCCTGCCTTTTCTGGGGTCTAGAGCCCTGCTACCGCCGCTTCTCTCCCCCTGCTATCGGCGCCGCTGCCCCTTCTCTCCCCCTGGCTATCGATGCCGCTGTCCCATTGCCAGTGCCGATAGCCAGGGGGAGAGAAGCGGCGCCGGCAATGGGGCAACGGCACCGATAGCCAGGGGGGGATAAGGGGCAGGGGCACCCATTGCCGATGCCGCTGCCCCGTTGCCTCCCCCATCCCTAGTTGTATAATTACAATGTTGCCGGGGTCGGGTCCGTGCTGCTTCAGGCCTCCGGTGGGGGGACACGGGGCAGCGGCGCCAGCAATGGGTGCCGCTGCCTCTTCTTTCCCCCTGTCTGTCGACGACGCTGCCCCATTGCCGGCGCCGTTTCTCTACCCCTGGCTATCGGCGCCGGCAATGGGGCAGCGTCACTGATAGCCAGGGGGAGAGAAGGGGCAGCAGCGCCGATAGCAGGGGTAACCATCATACACTCATACTGTTTTCACTTTGCTAAGTTATCGGACAACCTGGCCCCAAAATTATGGATTATAAAAGGATAGCAGCATAAGGGAAAAATACACATTTTGAACCCAAAAACCCATTTGAGTTTTTAAGTTCAAAATCCAGGCCTACCTCCTCCCCATCAGCCTGCCTGTCCATCTCCAAAAATACCCTGTTTTAATAATTATGCACTCTTCATTTGCTTTGGAAAAGCAAACAGTTAAGTTGCCATATGCTGCTATCCTTTCATCGATTTGTGCTTCTACACCTATGTTCCCAAACCATCATACACTCATACTGTTTTCACTTTGCCAAGTTATCGAACAACCTGGCCCCAAAATTATGGATTATAAAAGGATAGCAGCATAAGGGAAAAATACACATTTTGAACCCAAAAACCCATTTGAGTTTTTAAGTTCAAAATACAGGCCTACCTCCTCCCCTACAGCCTGCCTGTCCATCTCCAAAAATACCCTTTTTAATAATTATACGCTCCTCCTTTGCATTGAAAAAAAGCAAACAGTAAAGTTGCCAGATGCGGCCATCCTTTCATCCATTTGTCCTTCTGCATCTATTTTCCCAAACCATGCACTCATACTGTTATTATGTCGCCAAGTAATTAGACTACCTGGCCCAAAAATTATGGATTATAAAAGGATAGCAGCATTAGTGAAAAATACACATTTTGAACCCAAAAACCCATTTGAGTTTTTAAGTTCAAAATACAGGCCTACCTCCTCCCCTACAGCCTGCCTGTCCATCTCCAAAAATACAGTTTTTAATAATTATACACTCTTCGTTTGCTTTGGAAAACAAACAGTTAAGTTGCCATATGTTGCTATCCTTTCATCAATTTGTGCTTCTACACCTATGTTCCCAAACCATCATACACTCATACTGTTTTCACTTTGCCAAGTTATCGAACAATCTGGCCCCAAAATTATGGATTATAAAAGGATAGCAGCATAAGGGAAAAATACACATTTTGAACCCAAAAACCCATTTGAGTTTTTAAGTTCAAAATACAGGCCTACCTCCTCCCCTACAGCCTGCCTGTCCATCTCCAAAAATACCCTTTTTAATAATTATACGCTCCTCCTTTGCATTGAAAAAAAGCAAACAGTAAAGTTGCCAGATGCGGCCATCCTTTCATCCATTTGTCCTTCTGCATTTATTTTCCCAAACCATGCACTCATACTGTTATTATGTCGCCAAGTAATTAGACTACCTGGCCTCAAAATGATGGATTATAAAAGGATAGCAGCATAAGGGAAAAATACACATTTTGAACCCAAAAACCCATTTTAGTTTTTAAGTTCAAAATACAGGCCTACTTCCTCCCCTACAGCCTGCCTGTCCATCTCCAAAAATACCCTTTTTAATAATTATACGCTCCTCCTTTGCATTGAAAAAAAGCAAACAGTAAAGTTGCCAGATGCGGCCATCCTTTCATCCATTTGTCCTTCTGCATCTATTTTCCCAAACCATGCACTCATACTGTTATTATGTCGCCAAGTAATTAGACTACCTGGCCCAAAAATTATGGATTATAAAAGGATAGCAGCATTAGTGAAAAATACACATTTTGAACCCAAAAACCCATTTGAGTTTTTAAGTTCAAAATACAGGCCTACCTCCGCCCCTACAGCCTGCCTGTCAATCTCCAAAAATACCCTTTTTAATAATTATACGCTCCTCCTTTGCATTGAAAAAAAGCAAACAGTAAAGTTGCCAGATGCGGCCATCCTTTCATCCATTTGTCCTTCTGCATCTATTTTCCCAAACCATGCACTCATACTGTTATTATGTCGCCAAGTAATTAGACTACCTGGCCCAAAAATTATGGATTATAAAAGGATAGCAGCATAAGGGAACATTACCGTATTTATCGGGGTGTACAACTTCAAGAGGCCTTGCCCGTGTTGTGTTGACCCTCCTGTGCATTTGGACTCGCATCTGCCCTTGGCCGACAACCTGGAATTTTTAATTTCGCCTCCGGAGGGCCGGGGTGCCTTGGTGGACCGCCCGCCAATGTTTGCCCACTCGCCCGACGCTTCTTCTCCCCATCGCCAGGGGTCCGCATCACTGATCCTGTGCCCAAGGACGGCACGCCCTGCTTGCGTACAGGGACCCGTGCCTCCCACCCTTATAGCCTCTCTGGTTCTCTACGTGTCAAAGGTCTACAGGGGACTGTTTCAGAGGCTTCACCCGGGGACCGCCCAGCCCCTGGTCGGGTACATGAACCAGCCCTTTCCCCCTGTAAAATACCAAGGGAGAAACCTCAAGGTTCGTCCCCAGGGGAGCCCGCGCTCTGTCCTGGCGTACCCTGAGAAAGCGGCTGAGTACGGGCTCCCTTGGGGATGAACCTCCTCGGAGGACCGCCCGCCGATGTTTGCCGACTCGCCCGCCGCTTCTGCTCCCCGACGCTGGGGGGTCTTCATCACTGATCCTGTGCCCAAATACAGCACACACTGTCTGGGTACAGGGACCCACGCCTCCCGCCCTTATAGCCTTCTCTGGTTCTCAGCGTGTCAAAACTTACAGGCATGGAAGACCCTTCCAGAGGCCTTGCCTGTGTTCTGTTGACCCTCCTGTGAATTTGGACTCGCATCTGCCCCTGGCCGACAACCTGGAATTTTTAATTTCGCCTCCGGAGGGCCGGGGTGCCTTGGTGGACCGCCCGCCAATGTTTACCGACTCACTCAACGCTTCTGCTCCCCGTCACCAGGGGATCCGCGTCACCGATCCTGTGCCCAAGGACGGCACGCCCTGCCTGTGTACAGGGACCCGTGCCTCCCGCCCCTTATAGCGTCTATGGTTCTCTGCATGTCAAAAGTCAACAGGCATGGAAGCCTTTCAGGGGACCCTTCCAGAGGACCCTTCCTGCGTGTCAAAGGTCTACAGGCATGGAAGCTTGTCAGAGGACTGTTACAAAAGCTTTGCTCAGGGACCGCCCAGTTCGGGTGGGGTACATGAACCAGCCCATTCCCCCTGTAAAATACCAAGGGAGAAACTTGAAGAATCGTCCCCAGGGGAGCCCGCTTTAGGCCCTTGCGTACCCTGAGAGAACGGCTGAGTATGGGAGTACAGGGCTGGGTGGTCCCAAGGCGAAAAATCCGGAACGGTCCCCTGACAGGCTTCCATGCCTTGCGTACCCTGAGAGAACGGCTGAGTACAGGCACCCGTTGGGATGAACCTCCTCGGCGGACCGCCGGCCGATGTTTGCCAACTCGCCCGACAATTCTGCTCCCGAACGGTCCGCCGAGGAAATTCATCCCCAGATGAGCCCGTACTCGGCCGCTCTCTCAGGTTACGCCAGGGCCGAGCGCGGGGTCCCCTGGGGACGAATCTTCCGTTTTCTCCCTTGGTATTTTCTAGGTGGATTGGGCTGGTTCATGTACCCAGCCCAGGCCTGGGTGGTCCCAGGGCGAAACCTCCGGAACGGTCCCCTGACAGGCTTCCATGCCTGAAGACCGTTGACACGCAGAGAACCAGAGAGGCTATAAGGGAGGGAAGCGCGGGTCCCTGTACCCAGACAGGGAGTGCCGTCCATGGGCACAGGATCAGTGATGCTGACCCCCCAGCGTCAGGGAGCAGAAGCGTAGGGCGAGTCGGCAAACATCGGCGGGCGGTCCGCCGAGGAGGTTCATCCCCACCGGAGCCCGTACTCGGCCGCTCTCTCAGGTTACGCCAGGGCCGCGACACTGATCCTGTGCCCATGGACGGCACGCCCTGTCTGGGTACAGGGACCCGCGCCTCCCTCCCTTATAGCCTCTCTGGTTCTCTGCGTGTCAAAGGTCTTCAGGCATGGAAGCCTGCCAGGGGACCGTTCCGGAGGTTTCGCCCGGGGACGAACCAGCCCAATCCCCCTGGAAAATACCAAGGGAGAAACCGGAAGGTTCGTCCCCAGGTTAGCCCACGCTCGGCCCTCGCATACCCTGAGAGAACGGCTGAGTACGGGCTCCCGTGGGGATGAACCTCCTCGGCGGACCGCCCGCCGATGTTTGCCGACTCGCCTGACGGTTCTGCTCCCCGACGCTGGGGGGTCTGCATCACCGATCCTGTGCCCAAGGATGGCGTGCCCTGTCTGGGTACAGGGACCTGCGCCTCCCGCCCTTATAGCCATTTCTGGTTCTCTACATGTCAAAGGTCTACAGGCATGGAAGCCTGTCAGGAGACTGTTTCAAAGGCTTCGCATGGGGACCGCCACGCCCTGGGTGGGGTACATGAACCAGCCCTTTCCCCCTGTAAAATACTAAGGGAAAAACCTGAAGGTTCGTCCCCAGGGGACCCCGCGATTGGCCCTGGCGTAACCTGAGAGAGCGGCTGAGTACGGGCTCCCCTGGGGATGAATCTCCTCGGTGGACCGCTCGCCTATGTATTCTTACTCGCCTGATGCTTCTGTTCCCCGCAACCCTGGGGTCCGCGTCACCGATCCTGTGCGCAAGGACGGCGCGCCCTACCTGGGTACAGGGACCGGAGCCTCCCGCCCTTATAGCCTTCTCTGGTTCTCTGTGTTTCAAAAGTCTACAGGCATGGAAGACCCTTACAGAGGCCTTGCCCGTGTTCTGTTGACCCTCCTGTGCATTTGGACTCGCATCTGCCCCTGGCCGACAACCTGGAATTTTTAATTTCGCCTCCGGAGGGCCGGGGTGCCTTGGTAGACCGCCCACCAATGTTTGCCGACTCGCCCGACGCTTCTGCTCCCCGTCGCCAGGGGGTCCGCGTCACCAATCCTGTGCCCAAGGACGGCACGCCCTGCCTGTGTACAGGGACCCGTGCCTCCCACCCCTTATAGCGTCTCTGGTTCTCTGCATGTCAAAAGTCAACAGGCATGGAAGCCTTTCAGGGGACCCTTCCAGAGGTTTCACCCGGGGACAGCCCTGCCCCGGTTCGGGTACCTTAACCATCCCAATCCCCTTGGAAAATATCAAGGGAGAAACCAGGGGTTCGACCCCAGGGGAGCCCGCGCTCGGCCCTGGCGTACCCTGAGAAAGCAGCCGGACGGCTTGCTCTCCTGCTATTCTGAGGCAGGTGGCCGTTCAAAGGTACCAACTCGTGATGCTGCGATACAGTTTTATGAACGCACTCGGACATACCACTCGGACATGCCCAGCTCGTGGAACTATGAGCTGGATTCAGCTTTCAAATCCGATCTCATACTGGTTCTCAGTTTTTCAATTATTGTTAGGCATGGAAGTCAGTCAGGGGACACTTCAGGAGGACTTGCCCAGGTAAGGTTGACCTTCCTGGGCACATGGACCCACACCTCCCCCTGGCCTATAACCAGGAATTTGACATTTTTTTATTTCGGGTATTACATGATGAGATTTGTTACATTGTGTCACCCCAGTTGTAAGGAAGATCCATGAGGAGGAGGTTTGTTACAGTGTGTGTGTCACCCCAGTAATTAGGAGAAAAATCATGAAGAGGAGATTTGTTACAGAGTGTCAACCCAGTAGTAAGGAGATTACATAAGGAGGAGGTTTGTTACAGTGTGTCACCCTAGTAGTAAGGAGATTACACGGGGAGAAGGTTTGTTACAGTGTGTCACCCCAGTAGTAGGAGTTGACATGAGGAGGAGGAGGTTTGTTACAGTGTGTTACCCCAGTAGTAAGCTGATTACATGATGAGAAGGTTTGTTACAGTGAGTCACCCCAGTAATAAGTTAATAACATGAGAAGTTTTGTTACAGTGTGTCACCCCAATAGTAAGGAGATTATATGAGTAGGGGGTTTGTTACAGTGTGTCACCCCAGTAGTAAGGTGATTACATAATGAGAAGGTTTGTTACTGTGAGTCACCCCAGTAATAAGTTAATAACATGAGGAGATTTGTTACAGTGTGTCACCCCAGTAGAAAGGAGATTACATGATGAGGAGAAGTTTTGTTACAGTGTGTCACCCCAGTTGTAAGGAGATTACATGATGATGAGGAGTTTTGTTACAGTGTGTCACCCCAGTTGTAAGGAGATTACATGATGAGGAGGTTTGTTACAGTGTGTCACCCCAGTAATAAGTTAATAACATGAGAAGGTTTGTTACAATGTGTCACCCCAGTAGAAAGGAGATTATATGATGAGAAGGTTTGTTACAATGTGTCATCCCAGTAGTAAAGAGATTACATGAGGATGGGGTTTGTAATGGTGTGTCATCCCAGTAGTAAGGAGATTACATGATGAGAAGGTTTGTTACAGTGTGTCACCCCAGTAGTAAGGAGATTACATGATGAGAAGGTTTGTTACAGTGTGTCACCCCAGTGATAAGTTAATAACATGAGGAGGTTTGTTACAGTGTGTCACCCCAGTAGAAAGGAGATTACATGAGGGGAAGGTTTGTTGCAGTGTGTCACCCCAGTAGTAAGGAGATTACATGAGGAGGGGGTTTGTTACAGTGTGTCACCCCAGTAGTAAGTTAATAATATAAGAATGGGGTTTTTTACAGTGTGTCACCCCAGTCGTAAGGAGATGACATGAGGAGGTTTTTTTTTTTTTTACAGTATGTCACCCAGTAGTAAGTTAATAATATGAGGATGGGGTTTGTTACAGTGTGTCACTCCAGTATTTAGGAGATTACATGGGGAGTAGGCTTGTTACTGTGTGTCAACCCATTGGTAAGTTAATAATATGAAGATGGGGTTTGTTACAGTGGGTCACTCAAGTAGAAACGAGATTACATGAGGTGAAGTTTTGTTACAGTGTGTCACCCCAGTAATAAGTTAATAACATGATGAGGTTTGTTACAGTGTGTCACCCCAGTAGAAAGGAGATTACATGAGGAGAAGTTTTGTTACAGTGTGTCACCCCAGTAGAAAGGAGATTACATGTGTAGGAGGTTTGTTACAGTGTGTCACCCCTGTAGTAATAAGATTACATGTGGAGGAGGTTTGTTACAGTGTATCACCACAGTAGAAAGGAGATTACATAAGGAGAAGGTTTGTTACAGTGTGTCACCCCAGTAGTAAGTTAATAACATGTGGTGGAGGTTTGTTACAGTGTGTCACCTCAGTAGTAATAAGATTACATGTGGAGGAGGTTTGTTACAGTGTGTCACCCTATTACTAATAAGATTACTTGGGCAGTAGGTTTGTTACAGTGTGTCACCCCAGTAGTAAGTTAATAATATAAGAATGGGGTTTGTTACAGTGTGTCACCCCAGTCGTAAGGAGATGACACGATGAGTTTTTTTTTTTTACAGTTTGTCACCCAGTAGTAAGTTAATAATATGAGGATGGGGTTTGTTACAGTGTGTCACCCCAGTAGATAGGAGAAAAAAGGAGGAGGAGGTTTGTTACAGTGTGTCACCCAAGTAGTAAGGAGATTACATGGGGAGTAGGCTTGTTACTATGTGTCACCCCAGTAGTAAGGTAATAATATGAAGATGGGGTTTGTTACAGTGGGTCACCCCAGTAGAAACGAGATTACATGAGGTGAAGTTTTGTTACAGTGTGTCACTCCAGTAGTAATAAGATTACATGATGAGAAGGTTTGTTAGAGTGTGTCACCCCAGTAGAAAGGAGATTACATGAGGGGAAGGTTTGTTTCAGTGTGTCACTCCAGTAGTAAGGAGATTACATGACGAGGGGGTTTGTTACAGTGTATCACCCCAGTAGTAAGTTAATAATATAAGAATGGGGTTTGTTACAGTGTTTCACCCCAGTCGTAAGGTGATTACTTGACAATGTTTTTTTTTTTTTTTACAGTTTGTCACCCAGTAGTAAGTTAATAATATGAGGATGGGGTTTGTTACAGTGTGTCACCGCAGTAGTTAGGAGAAAAAAATGAGGAGGAGGTTTGTTACAGTTTGTCACCCAAGTAGTAAGTTAATAACATAAAGATGGGGTTTGTTTCACCCCACAGAGCCCCCAGGAAAGGCAGGGGGAGAGATGCCGTCACTGCCTGTTTCTCTCCCCCTGCCTTTCCTGTGGTCTAGAGCCCTGCTTTCTCTCCCCCTGCTATCGGCGCCGCTGCCCCTTCTCTCCCCCTGGCTATCGGTGCCGCTGTCCCATTGCCAGCGCCGATAGCCAGGGGGAGAGAAGCGGTGCCGGCAATGGGGCAGCGGCACCGATAGCCAGGGGGAGATAAGGGGCAGCGGCACCCATTGCCGGCGCCGCTGCCCCGTTGCCTCCCCCATCCCTAGTTGTATAATTACGTGTTGCCGGGGTCGGGTCCGTTCTGCTTCAGGCCTCCGGTGTGCGTCCCCTGCATCATTGCTATGCATTGCGAGACGCAATGACGAGTGACGTCTCTCGTCATTGCGCCGCGCCATGCAAAGCATAGCAACGACGCAGGGAATGCACACCGGAGGCCTGAAGCAGCGCTGACCCGACCCCAGCAACAGGTAATTATACAGCCGGGGATGGGGGAGGCAACGGGGCAGCGGCACCGGCAATGGGTGCCGCTGCCCCTTCTTTCCCCCTGTCTGTCGACGCCGCTGCCCCATTGCCGTCAACGTTTCTCTCCCCCTGGCTATCGGCGCCGGCAATGGGGCAGCGGCTCTGATAGCCAGGGGGAGAGAAGGGGCAGCAGCGCCGATAGCAGGGGTAACCATCATACACTCATACTGTTTTCACTTTGCCAAATTATCGGACAACCTGGCCCCAAAATTATGGATTATAAAAGGATAGCAGCATAAGGGAAAAATACACATTTTGAACCCAAAAACCCATTTGAGATTTTAAGTTCAAAATACAGGCCTACCTCCTCCCCTTCAGCATGCCTGTCCATCTCCAAAAATACCTTTTTTTAATAATTATACACTCTTCGTTTGCTTTGGAAAAACAAACAGTTAAGTTGCCATATACTGCTATCCTTTCATCGATTTGTGCTTCTACACCCATGGTCCCAAACCATCATACACTCATACTGTTTTCACTTTGCCAAGTTATCGGACAACCTGGCCCCAAAATTATGGATTATAAAAGGATAGCAGCATAAGGGAAAAATACACATTTTGAACCCAAAAACCCATTTGAGATTTTAAGTTCAAAATACAGGCCTACCTCCTCCCCTTCAGCCTGCCTGTCCATCTCCAAAAATACCCTTTTTAATAATTATACGCTCCTCCTTTGCATTGAAAAAAAGCAAACAGTAAAGTTGCCAGATGCGGCCATTCTTTCATCCATTTGTCCTTCTGCATCTATTTTCCCAAACCATGCACTCATACTGTTATTATGTCGCCAAGTAATTAGACTACCTGGCCCAAAATTATGGATTATAAAAGGATAGCAGCATAAGGGAAAAATACACATTTTGAACCCAAAAACCCATTTGAGTTTTTAAGTTCAAAATACAGGCCTACCTCCTCCCCTACAGCCTGCCTGTCCATCTCCAAAAATACCCTTTTTAATAATTATACGCTCCTCCTTTGCATTGAAAAAAAGCAAACAGTAAAGTTGCCAGATGCGGCCATCCTTTCATCCATTTGTCCTTCTGCATCTATTTTCCCAAACCATGCACTCATACTGTTATTATGTCGCCAAGTAATTAGACTACCTGGCCCAAAAATTATGGATTATAAAAGGATAGCAGCATTAGTGAAAAATACACATTTTGAAGCCAAAAATCCATTTGAGTTTTTAAGTTCAAAATACAGGGGGAGAGAAGCAGCGCCGGCAATGGGGCAACGGCACCGATAGCCAGGGGGGGATAAGGGGCAGCGGCACCCATTGCCGGTGCCGCTGCCCCGTTGCCTCATCCATCCCTAGTTGTATAATTACCCTGTTGCCGGGGTCAGGTCCGTGCTGCTTCAGGCCTCCGGTGGGGGGACACGGGGCAGCGGCGCCAGCAATGGGTGCCGCTGCCTCTTCTTTCCCCCTGTCTGTCGACGACGCTGCCCCATTGCCGGCGCCGTTTCTCTACCCCTGGCTATCGGCGCCGGCAATGGGGCAGCGGCACTGATAGCCAGGGGGAGAGAAGGGGCAGCAGCACCGATAGCAGGGGTAACCATCATACACTCATACTGTTTTCACTTTGCTAAGTTATCGGACAACCTGGCCCCAAAATTATGGATTATAAAAGGATAGCAGCATAAGGAAAAAATACACATTTTGAACCCAAAAACCCATTTGAGTTTTTAAGTTCAAAATCCAGGCCTACCTCCTCCCCATCAGCCTGCCTGTCCAT
The DNA here is from genome assembly GCF_029499605.1 of Hyla sarda. Classification (NCBI taxonomy): domain Eukaryota; kingdom Metazoa; phylum Chordata; class Amphibia; order Anura; family Hylidae; genus Hyla; species Hyla sarda. Next base: position 83,231,076 of record NC_079199.1, on the reverse strand, counting down.
CTCCAAAAATACCCTGTTTTAATAATTATGCACTCTTCATTTGCTTTGGAAAAGCAAATAGTTAAGTTGCCATATGCTGCTATCCTTTCATCGATTTGTGCTTCTACACCTATGTTCCCTAACCATCATACACTCATACTGTTTTCACTTTGCCAAGTTATCGAACAAACTGGCCCCAAAATTATGGATTATAAAAGGATAGCAGCATAAGGGAAAAATACACATTTTGAACCCAAAAACCCATTTGAGTTTTTAAGTTCAAAATACAGGCCTACCTCCTCCCCATCAGCCTGCCTGTCCATCTCCAAAAATACCCTTTTTAATAATTATACGCTCCTCCTTTGCATTGAAAAAAAGCAAACAGTAAAGTTGCCAGATGCGGCCATTCTTTCATCCATTTGTCCTTCTGCATCTATTTTCCCAAACCATGCACTCATACTGTTATTATGTCGCCAAGTAATTAGACTACCTGGCCCCAAAATTATGGATTATAAAAGGATAGCAGCATAAGGGAAAAATACACATTTTGAACCCAAAAACCCATTTGAGTTTTTAAGTTCAAAATACAGGCCTACCTCCTCCCCTACAGCCTGCCTGTCCATCTCCAAAAATACCCTTTTTAATAATTATACGCTCCTCCTTTGCATTGAAAAAAAGCAAACAGTAAAGTTGCCAGATGCGGCCATCCTTTCATCCATTTGTCCTTCTGCATCTATTTTCCCAAACCATGCACTCATACTGTTATTATGTCGCCAAGTAATTAGACTACCTGGCCCAAAAATTATGGATTATAAAAGGATAGCAGCATTAGTGAAAAATACACATTTTGAAGCCAAAAACCCATTTGAGTTTTTAAGTTCAAAATACAGGCCTACCTCCTCCCCTACAGCCTGCCTGTCCATCTCCAAAAATACAGTTTTTAATAATTATACACTCTTTGTTTGCTTTGGAAAACAAACAGTTAAGTTGCCATATGCTGCTATCGTTTTATCGATTTGTGCTTCTACACCTATGTTCCCAAACCATCATACACTCATACTGTTTTCACTTTGCCAAGTTATCGAACAACCTGGCCCCAAAATTATGGATTATAAAAGGATAGCAGCATAAGGGAAAAATGCACATTTTGAACCCAAAAACCCATTTGAGTTTTTAAGTTCAAAATACAGGCCTACCTCCTCCCCTACAGCCTGCCTGTCCATCTCCAAAAATACCCTTTTTAATAATTATACGCTCCTCCTTTGCATTGAAAAAAAGCAAACAGTAAAGTTGCCAGATGCGGCCATCCTTTCATCCATTTGTCCTTCTGCATCTATTTTCCCAAACCATGCACTCATACTGTTATTATGTCGCCAAGTAATTAGACTACCTGGCCCAAAAATTATGGATTATAAAAGGATAGCAGCATTAGTGAAAAATACACATTTTGAAGCCAAAAATCCATTTGAGTTTTTAAGTTCAAAATACAGGGGGAGAGAAGCGGCGCCGGCAATGGGGCAACGGCACCGATAGCCAGGGGGGGATAAGGGGCAGCGGCACCCATTGCCGGTGCCGCTGCCCCGTTGCCTCCCCCATCCCTAGTTGTATAATTACCCTGTTGCGGGGGTCAGGTCCGTGCTGCTTCAGGCCTCTGGTGGGAGGACACGGGGCAGCGGCGCCAGCAATGGGTGCCGCTGCCTCTTCTTTCCCCCTGTCTGTCGACGACGCTGCCCCATTGCCGGCGCCGTTTCTCTACCCCTGGCTATCGGCGCCGGCAATGGGGCAGCGGCACTGATAGCCAGGGGGAGAGAAGGGGCAGCAGCGCCGATAGCAGGGGTAACCATCAAACACTGATACTGTTTTCACTTTGCTAAGTTATCGGACAACCTGGCCCCAAAATTATGGATTATAAAAGGATAGCAGCATAAGGGAAAAAATACACATTTTGAACCCAAAAACCCATTTGAGTTTTTAAGTTCAAAATCCAGGCCTACCTCCTCCCCATCAGCCTGCCTGTCCATCTCCAAAAATACCCTGTTTTAATAATTATGCACTCTTCATTTGCTTTGGAAAAGCAAATAGTTAAGTTGCCATATGCTGCTATCCTTTCATCGATTTGTGCTTCTACACCTATGTTCCCAAACCATCATACACTCATACTGTTTTCACTTTGCCAAGTTATCGGACAACCTGGCCCCAAAATTATGGATTATAAAAGGATAGCAGCATAAGGGAAAAATACACATTTTGAACCCAAAAACCCATTTGAGTTTTTAAGTTCAAAATCCAGGCCTACCTCCTCCCCTACAGCCTGCCTGTCCATCTCCAAAAATACCCTTTTTAATAATTATACGCTCCTCCTTTGCATTGAAAAAAAGCAAACAGTAAAGTTGCCAGATGCGGCTATCCTTTCATCCATTTGTCCTTCTGCATCTATTTTCCCAAACCATGCACTCATACTTTTATTATGTCGCCAAGTAATTAGACTACCTGGCCCAAAAATTATGGATTATAAAAGGATAGCAGCATTAGTGAAAAATACACATTTTGAACCCAAAAACCCATTTGAGTTTTTAAGTTCAAAATACAGGCCTACCTCCTCCCCTACAGCCTGCCTGTCCATCTCCAAAAATACCCTTTTTAATAATTATACGCTCCTCCTTTGCATTGAAAAAAAGCAAATAGTAAAGTTGCCAGATGCGGCCATCCTTTCATCCATTTGTCCTTCTGCATCTATTTTCCCAAACCATGCACTCATACTGTTATTATGTCGCCAAGTAATTAGACTACCTGGCCCAAAAATTATGGATTATAAAAGGATAGCAGCATTAGTGAAAAATACACATTTTGAAGCCAAAAACCCATTTGAGTTTTTAAGTTCAAAATACAGGCCTACCTCCTCCCCTACAGCCTGCCTGTCCATCTCCAAAAATAAAGTTTTTAATAATTATACACTCTTCGTTTGCTTTGGAAAACAAACAGTTAAGTTGCCATATGCTGCTATCCTTTCATCGATTTGTGCTTCTACACCTATGTTCCCAAACCATCATACACTCATACTGTTTTCACTTTGCCAAGTTATCGGACAACCTGGCCCCAAAATTATGGATTATAAAAGGATAGCAGCATAAGGGAAAAATACACATTTTGAACCCAAAAACCCATTTGAGTTTTTAAGTTCAAAATCCAGGCCTACCTCCTCCCCATCAGCCTGCCTGTCCATCTCCAAAAATACCCTGTTTTAATAATTATGCACTCTTCATTTGCTTTGGAAAAGCAAATAGTTAAGTTGCCATATGCTGCTATCCTTTCATCGATTTGTGCTTCTACACCTATGTTCCCAAACCATCATACACTCATACTGTTTTCACTTTGCCAAGTTATCGGACAACCTGGCCCCAAAATTATGGATTATAAAAGGATAGCAGCATAAGGGAAAAATACACATTTTGAACCCAAAAACCCATTTGAGTTTTTAAGTTCAAAATACAGGCCTACCTCCACCCCTACAGCCTGCCTGTCCATCTCCAAAAATACCCTTTTTAATAATTATACGCTCCTCCTTTGCATTGAAAAAAAGCAAACAGTAAAGTTGCCAGATTCGGCCATCCTTTCATCCATTTGTCCTTCTGCATCTATTTTCCCAAACCATGCACTCATACTGTTATTATGTCGCCAAGTAATTAGACTACCTGGCCCAAAAATTATGGATTATAAAAGGATAGCAGCATAAGGGAAAAATACACATTTTGATCCCAAAAACCCATTTGAGTTTTTAAGTTCAAAATACAGGCCTACCTCCTCCCCTACAGCCTGCCTGTCCATCTCCAAAAATACCCTTTTTAATAATTATACGCTCCTCCTTTGCATTGAAAAAAAGCAAACAATAAAGTTGCCAGATGCGGCCATCCTTTCATCCATTTGTCCTTCTGCATCTATTTTCCCAAACCATGCACTCATACTGTTATTATGTCGCCAAGTAATTAGACTACCTGGCCCAAAAATTATGGATTATAAAAGGATAGCAGCATTAGTGAAAAATACACATTTTGAACCCAAAAACCCATTTGAGTTTTTAAGTTCAAAATACAGGCCTACCTCCTCCCCTACAGCCTGCCTGTCCATCTCCAAAAATACCCTTTTTAATAATTATACGCTCCTCCTTTGCATTGAAAAAAAGCAAACAGTAAAGTTGCCAGATGCGGCCATCCTTTCATCCATTTGTCCTTCTGCATCTATTTTCCCAAACCATGCACTCATACTGTTATTATGTCGCCAAGTAATTAGACTACCTGGCCCAAAAATTATGGATTATAAAAGGATAGCAGCATTAGTGAAAAATACACATTTTGAAGCCAAAAACCCATTTGAGTTTTTAAGTTCAAAATACAGGCCTACCTCCTCCCCTACAGCCTGCCTGTCCATCTCCAAAAATAAAGTTTTTAATAATTATACACTCTTCGTTTGCTTTGGAAAACAAACAGTTAAGTTGCCATATGCTGCTATCCTTTCATCGATTTGTGCTTCTACACCTATGTTCCCAAACCATCATACACTCATACTGTTTTCACTTTGCCAAGTTATCGGACAACCTGGCCCCAAAATTATGGATTATAAAAGGATAGCAGCATAAGGGAAAAATACACATTTTGAACCCAAAAACCCATTTGAGTTTTTAAGTTCAAAATACAGGCCTACCTCCACCCCTACAGCCTGCCTGTCCATCTCCAAAAATACCCTTTTTAATAATTATACGCTCCTCCTTTGCATTGAAAAAAAGCAAACAGTAAAGTTGCCAGATGCGGCCATCCTTTCATCCATTTGTCCTTCTGCATCTATTTTCCCAAACCATCATACACTCATACTGTTTTCACTTTGCCAAGTTATCGGACAACCTGGCCCCAAAATTATGGATTATAAAAGGATAGCAGCATAAGGGAAAAATACACATTTTGAACCCAAAAACCCATTTGAGTTTTTAAGTTCAAAATACAGGCCTACCTCCACCCCTACAGCCTGCCTGTCCATCTCCAAAAATACCCTTTTTAATAATTATACGCTCCTCCTTTGCATTGAAAAAAAGCAAACAGTAAAGTTGCCAGATGCGGCCATCCTTTCATCCATTTGTCCTTCTGCATCTATTTTCCCAAACCATGCACTCATACTGTTATTATGTCGCCAAGTAATTAGACTACCTGGCCCAAAAATTATGGATTATAAAAGGATAGCAGCATAAGGGAAAAATACACATTTTGATCCCAAAAACCCATTTGAGTTTTTAAGTTCAAAATACAGGCCTACCTCCTCCCCTACAGCCTGCCTGTCCATCTCCAAAAATACCCTTTTTAATAATTATACGCTCCTCCTTTGCATTGAAAAAAAGCAAACAATAAAGTTGCCAGATGCGGCCATCCTTTCATCCATTTGTCCTTCTGCATCTATTTTCCCAAACCATGCACTCATACTGTTATTATGTCGCCAAGTAATTAGACTACCTGGCCCAAAAATTATGGATTATAAAAGGATAGCAGCATTAGTGAAAAATACACATTTTGAACCCAAAAACCCATTTGAGTTTTTAAGTTCAAAATACAGGCCTACCTCCTCCCCTACAGCCTGCCTGTCCATCTCCAAAAATACCCTTTTTAATAATTATACGCTCCTCCTTTGCATTGAAAAAAAGCAAACAGTAAAGTTGCCAGATGCGGCCATCCTTTCATCCATTTGTCCTTCTGCATCTATTTTCCCAAACCATGCGCTCATACTGTTATTATGTCGCCAAGTAATTAGACTACCTGGCCCAAAAATTATGGATTATAAAAGGATAGCAGCATTAGTGAAAAATACACATTTTGAAGCCAAAAACCCATTTGAGTTTTTAAGTTCAAAATACAGGCCTACCTCCTCCCCTACAGCCTGCCTGTCCATCTCCAAAAATAAAGTTTTTAATAATTATACACTCTTCGTTTGCTTTGGAAAACAGTTAAGTTGCCATATGCTGCTATCCTTTCATCGATTTGTGCTTCTACACCTATGTTCCCAAACTATCATACACTCATACTGTTTTCACTTTGCCAAGTTATCGAACAACCTGGCCCCAAAATTATGGATTATAAAAGGATAGCAGCATAAGGGAAAAATACACATTTTGAACCCAAAAACCCATTTGAGTTTTTAAGTTCAAAATACAGGCCTACCTCCTCCCCTACAGCCTGCCTGTCCATCTCCAAAAATACCCTTTTTAATAATTATACGCTCCTCCTTTGCATTGAAAAAAAGCAAACAGTAAAGTTGCCAGATGCGGCCATCCTTTCATCCATTTGTCCTTCTGCATCTATTTTTCCCAAACCATGCACTCATACTGTTATTATGTCGCCAAGTAATTAGACTCACTGGCCCAAAAATTATGGATTATTAAAGGATAGCAGCATAAGGGAAAAATACACATTTTGAACCCAAAAACCCATTTGAGTTTTTAAGTTCAAAATACAGGCCTACCTCCTCCCCTACAGCCTGCCTGTCCATCTCCAAAAATACCCTTTTTAATAATTATACACTCCTCCTTTGGATTGAAAAAAAGCAAACAGTAAAGTTGCCAAATGCGGGCATCCTTTCATCCATTTGTCCTTCTGCATCTATTTTCCCAAACCATGCACTCATACTGTTATTATGTCGCCAAGTAATTAGACTACCTGGCCCAAAAATTATGGATTATAAAAGGATAGCAGCATTAGTTAAAAATACACATTTTGAACCCAAAAACCCATTTGAGTTTTTAAGTTCAAAATACAGGCCTACCTCCTCCCCTACAGCCTGCCTGTCCATCTCCAAAAATACCCTTTTTAATAATTATACGCTCCTCCTTTGCATTGAAAAAAAGCAAACAATAAAGTTGCCAGATGCGGCCATCCTTTCATCCATTTGTCCTTCTGCATCTATTTTCCCAAACCATGCACTCATACTGTTATTATGTCGCCAAGTAATTAGACTACCTGGCCCAAAAATTATGGATTATAAAAGGATAGCAGCATTAGTGAAAAATACACATTTTGAACCCAAAAACCCATTTGAGTTTTTAAGTTCAAAATACAGGCCTACCTCCTCCCCTACAGCCTGCCTGTCCATCTCCAAAAATACCCTTTTTAATAATTATACGCTCCTCCTTTGCATTGAAAAAAAGCAAACAGTAAAGTTGCCAGATGCGGCCATCCTTTCATCCATTTGTCCTTCTGCATCTATTTTCCCAAACCATGCACTCATACTGTTATTATGTCGCCAAGTAATTAGACTACCTGGCCCAAAAATTATGGATTATAAAAGGATAGCAGCATTAGTGAAAAATACACATTTTGAAGCCAAAAACCCATTTGAGTTTTTAAGTTCAAAATACAGGCCTACCTCCTCCCCTACAGCCTGCCTGTCCATCTCCAAAAATAAAGTTTTTAATAATTATACACTCTTCGTTTGCTTTGGAAAACAAACAGTTAAGTTGCCATATGCTGCTATCCTTTCATCGATTTGTGCTTCTACACCTATGTTCCCAAACCATCATACACTCATACTGTTTTCACTTTGCCAAGTTATCGGACAACCTGGCCCCAAAATTATGGATTATAAAAGGATAGCAGCATAAGGGAAAAATACACATTTTGAACCCAAAAACCCATTTGAGTTTTTAAGTTCAAAATCCAGGCCTACCTCCTCCCCATCAGCCTGCCTGTCCATCTCCAAAAATACCCTGTTTTAATAATTATGCACTCTTCATTTGCTTTGGAAAAGCAAATAGTTAAGTTGCCATATGCTGCTATCCTTTCATCGATTTGTGCTTCTACACCTATGTTCCCAAACCATCATACACTCATACTGTTTTCACTTTGCCAAGTTATCGGACAACCTGGCCCCAAAATTATGGATTATAAAAGGATAGCAGCATAAGGGAAAAATACACATTTTGAACCCAAAAACCCATTTGAGTTTTTAAGTTCAAAATACAGGCCTACCTCCACCCCTACAGCCTGCCTGTCCATCTCCAAAAATACCCTTTTTAATAATTATACGCTCCTCCTTTGCATTGAAAAAAAGCAAACAGTAAAGTTGCCAGATGCGGCCATCCTTTCATCCATTTGTCCTTCTGCATCTATTTTCCCAAACCATGCACTCATACTGTTATTATGTCGCAAAGTAATTAGACTACCTGGCCCAAAAATTATGGATTATAAAAGGATAGCAGCATAAGGGAAAAATACACATTTTGATCCCAAAAACCCATTTGAGTTTTTAAGTTCAAAATACAGGCCTACCTCCTCCCCTACAGCCTGCCTGTCCATCTCCAAAAATACCCTTTTTAATAATTATACGCTCCTCCTTTGCATTGAAAAAAAGCAAACAATAAAGTTGCCAGATGCGGCCATCCTTTCATCCATTTGTCCTTCTGCATCTATTTTCCCAAACCATGCACTTATACTGTTATTATGTCGCCAAGTAATTAGACTACCTGGCCCAAAAATTATGGATTATAAAAGGATAGCAGCATTAGTGAAAAATACACATTTTGAACCCAAAAACACATTTGAGTTTTTAAGTTCAAAATACAGGCCTACCTCCTCCCCTACAGCCTGCCTGTCCATCTCCAAAAATACCCTTTTTAATAATTATACGCTCCTCCTTTGCATTGAAAAAAAGCAAACAGTAAAGTTGCCAGATGCGGCCATCCTTTCATCCATTTGTCCTTCTGCATCTATTTTCCCAAACCATGCGCTCATACTGTTATTATGTCGCCAAGTAATTAGACTACCTGGCCCAAAAATTATGGATTATAAAAGGATAGCAGCATTAGTGAAAAATACACATTTTGAAGCCAAAAACCCATTTGAGTTTTTAAGTTCAAAATACAGGCCTACCTCCTCCCCTACAGCCTGCCTGTCCATCTCCAAAAATAAAGTTTTTAATAATTATACACTCTTCGTTTGCTTTGGAAAACAGTTAAGTTGCCATATGCTGCTATCCTTTCATCGATTTGTGCTTCTACACCTATTTTCCCAAACTATCATACACTCATACTGTTTTCACTTTGCCAAGTTATCGAACAACCTGGCCCCAAAATTATGGATTATAAAAGGATAGCAGCATAAGGGAAAAATACACATTTTGAACCCAAAAACCCATTTGAGTTTTTAAGTTCAAAATACAGGCCTACCTCCTCCCCTACAGCCTGCCTGTCCATCTCCAAAAATACCCTTTTTAATAATTATACGCTCCTCCTTTGCATTGAAAAAAAGCAAACAGTAAAGTTGCCAGATGCGGCCATCCTTTCATCCATTTGTCCTTCTGCATCTATTTTTCCCAAACCATGCACTCATACTGTTATTATGTCGCCAAGTAATTAGACTCACTGGCCCAAAAATTATGGATTATTAAAGGATAGCAGCATAAGGGAAAAATACACATTTTGAACCCAAAAACCCATTTGAGTTTTTAAGTTCAAAATACAGGCCTACCTCCTCCCCTACAGCCTGCCTGTCCATCTCCAAAAATACCGTTTTTAATAATTATACACTCCTCCTTTGGATTGAAAAAAAGCAAACAGTAAAGTTGCCAAATGCGGGCATCCTTTCATCCATTTGTCCTTCTGCATCTATTTTCCCAAACCATGCACTCATACTGTTATTATGTCGCCAAGTAATTAGACTACCTGGCCCAAAAATTATGGATTATAAAAGGATAGCAGCATTAGTTAAAAATACACATTTTGAACCCAAAAACCCATTTGAGTTTTTAAGTTCAAAATACAGGCCTACCTCCTCCCCTACAGCCTGCCTGTCCATCTCCAAAAATACCCTTTTTAATAATTATACGCTCCTCCTTTGCATTGAAAAAAAGCAAACAATAAAGTTGCCAGATGCGGCCATCCTTTCATCCATTTGTCCTTCTGCATCTATTTTCCCAAACCATGCACTCATACTGTTATTATGTCGCCAAGTAATTAGACTACCTGGCCCAAAAATTATGGATTATAAAAGGATAGCAGCATAAGGGAAAAATACACATTTTGAACCCAAAAACCCATTTGAGTTTTTAAGTTCAAAATACAGGCCTACCTCCTCCCCTACAGTCTGCCTGTCCATCTCCAAAAATACCCTTTTTAATAATTATACGCTCCTCCTTTGCATTGAAAAAAAGCAAACAGTAAAGTTGCCAGATGCGGCCATCCTTTCATCCATTTGTCCTTCTGCATCTATTTTCCCAAACCATGCACTCATACTGTTATTATGTCGCCAAGTAATTAGACTACCTGGCCCAAAAATTATGGATTATAAAAGGATAGCAGCATTAGTGAAAAATACACATTTTGAAGCCAAAAACCCATTTGAGTTTTTAAGTTCAAAATACAGGCCTACCTCCTCCCCTACAGCCTGCCTGTCCATCTCCAAAAATAAAGTTTTTAATAATTATACACTCTTCGTTTGCTTTGGAAAACAAACAGTTAAGTTGCCATATGCTGCTATCCTTTCATCGATTTGTGCTTCTACACCTATGTTCCCAAACCATCATACACTCATACTGTTTTCACTTTGCCAAGTTATCGAACAACCTGGCCCCAAAATTATGGATTATAAAAGGATAGCAGCATAAGGGAAAAATACACATTTTGAACCCAAAAACCCATTTGAGTTTTTAAGTTCAAAATACAGGCCTACCTCCTCCCCTACAGCCTGCCTGTCCATCTCCAAAAATATCCTTTTTAATAATTATACGCTCCTCCTTTGCATTGAAAAAAAGCAAACAGTAAAGTTGCCAGATGCGGCCATCCTTTCATCCATTTGTCCTTCTGCATCTATTTTCCCAAACCATGCACTTATACTGTTATTATGTCGCCAAGTAATTAGACTACCTGGCCCAAAAATTATGGATTATAAAAGGATAGCAGCATTAGTTAAAAATACACATTTTGAACCCAAAAACCCATTTGAGTTTTTAAGTTCAAAATACAGGCCTACCTCCTCCCCTACAGCCTGCCTGTCCATCTCCAAAAATACCCTTTTTAATAATTATACGCTCCTCCTTTGCATTGAAAAAAAGCAAACAATAAAGTTGCCAGATGCGGCCATCCTTTCATCCATTTGTCCTTCTGCATCTATTTTCCCAAACCATGCACTCATACTGTTATTATGTCGCCAAGTAATTAGACTACCTGGTCCAAAAATTATGGATTATAAAAGGATAGCAGCATTAGTGAAAAATACACATTTTGAAGCCAAAAACCCATTTGAGTTTTTAAGTTCAAAATACAGGCCTACCTCCTCCCCTACAGCCTGCCTGTCCATCTCCAAAAATAAAGTTTTTAATAATTATACACTCTTCGTTTGCTTTGGAAAACAAACAGTTAAGTTGCCATATGCTGCTATCCTTTCATCGATTTGTGCTTCTACACCTATGTTCCCAAACCATCATACACTCATACTGTTTTCACTTTGCCAAGTTATCGGACAACCTGGCCCCAAAATTATGGATTATAAAAGGATAGCAGCATAAGGGAAAAATACACATTTTGAACCCAAAAACCCATTTGAGTTTTTAAGTTCAAAATCCAGGCCTACCTCCTCCCCATCAGCCTGCCTGTCCATCTCCAAAAATACCCTGTTTTAATAATTATGCACTCTTCATTTGCTTTGGAAAAGCAAATAGTTAAGTTGCCATATGCTGCTATCCTTTCATCGATTTGTGCTTCTACACCTATGTTCCCAAACCATCATACACTCATACTGTTTTCACTTTGCCAAGTTATCGGACAACCTGGCCCCAAAATTATGGATTATAAAAGGATAGCAGCATAAGGGAAAAATACACATTTTGAACCCAAAAACCCATTTGAGTTTTTAAGTTCAAAATACAGGCCTACCTCCACCCCTACAGCCTGCCTGTCCATCTCCAAAAATACCCTTTTTAATAATTATACGCTCCTCCTTTGCATTGAAAAAAAGCAAACAGTAAAGTTGCCAGATGCGGCCATCCTTTCATCCATTTGTCCTTCTGCATCTATTTTCCCAAACCATGCACTCATACTGTTATTATGTCGCCAAGTAATTAGACTACCTGGCCCAAAAATTATGGATTATAAAAGGATAGCAGCATAAGGGAAAAATACACATTTTGATCCCAAAAACCCATTTGAGTTTTTAAGTTCAAAATACAGGCCTACCTCCTCCCCTACAGCCTGCCTGTCCATCTCCAAAAATACCCTTTTTAATAATTATACGCTCCTCCTTTGCATTGAAAAAAAGCAAACAATAAAGTTGCCAGATGCGGCCATCCTTTCATCCATTTGTCCTTCTGCATCTATTTTCCCAAACCATGCACTTATACTGTTATTATGTCGCCAAGTAATTAGACTACCTGGCCCAAAAATTATGGATTATAAAAGGATAGCAGCATTAGTGAAAAATACACATTTTGAACCCAAAAACACATTTGAGTTTTTAAGTTCAAAATACAGGCCTACCTCCTCCCCTACAGCCTGCCTGTCCATCTCCAAAAATACCCTTTTTAATAATTATACGCTCCTCCTTTGCATTGAAAAAAAGCAAACAGTAAAGTTGCCAGATGCGGCCATCCTTTCATCCATTTGTCCTTCTGCATCTATTTTTCCCAAACCATGCACTCATACTGTTATTATGTCGCCAAGTAATTAGACTCACTGGCCCAAAAATTATGGATTATTAAAGGATAGCAGCATAAGGGAAAAATACACATTTTGAACCCAAAAACCCATTTGAGTTTTTAAGTTCAAAATACAGGCCTACCTCCTCCCCTACAGCCTGCCTGTCCATCTCCAAAAATACCGTTTTTAATAATTATACACTCCTCCTTTGGATTGAAAAAAAGCAAACAGTAAAGTTGCCAAATGCGGGCATCCTTTCATCCATTTGTCCTTCTGCATCTATTTTCCCAAACCATGCACTCATACTGTTATTATGTCGCCAAGTAATTAGACTACCTGGCCCAAAAATTATGGATTATAAAAGGATAGCAGCATTAGTGAAAAATACACATTTTGAAGCCAAAAACCCATTTGAGTTTTTAAGTTCAAAATACAGGCCTACCTCCTCCCCTACAGCCTGCCTGTCCATCTCCAAAAATACCCTTTTTAATAATTATACGCTCCTCCTTTGCATTGAAAAAAAGCAAACAGTAAAGTTGCTAGATGCGGCCATCCTTTCATCCATTTGTCCTTCTGCATCTATTTTCCCAAACCATGCACTCATACTGTTATTATGTCGCCAAGTAATTAGACTACCTGGCCCAAAAATTATGGATTATAAAAGGATAGCAGCATTAGTGAAAAATACACATTTTGAAGCCAAAAACCCATTTGAGTTTTTAAGTTCAAAATCCAGGCCTACCTCCTCCCCATCAGCCTGCCTGTCCATCTCCAAAAATACCCTGTTTTAATAATTATGCACTCTTCATTTGCTTTGGAAAAGCAAATAGTTAAGTTGCCATATGCTGCTATCCTTTCATCGATTTGTGCTTCTACACCTATGTTCCCAAACCATCATACACTCATACTGTTTTCACTTTGCCAAGTTATCGGACAACCTGGCCCCAAAATTATGGATTATAAAAGGATAGCAGCATAAGGGAAAAATACACATTTTGAACCCAAAAACCCATTTGAGTTTTTAAGTTCAAAATACAGGCCTACCTCCACCCCTACAGCCTGCCTGTCCATCTCCAAAAATACCCTTTTTAATAATTATACACTCTTCGTTTGCTTTGGAAAACAAACAGTTAAGTTGCCATATGCTGCTATCCTTTCATCGATTTGTGCTTCTACACCTATGTTCCCAAACCATCATACACTCATACTGTTTTCCCTTTGCCAAGTTATCGAACAACCTGGCCCCAAAATTATGGATTATAAAAGGATAGCAGCATAAGGGAAAAATACACATTTTGAACCCAAAAACCCATTTGAGTTTTTAAGTTCAAAATACAGGCCTACCTCCTCCCCTACAGCCTGCCTGTCCATCTCCAAAAATACCCTTTTTAATAATTATACGCTCCTCCTTTGCATTGAAAAAAAGCAAACAGTAAAGTTGCCAGATGCGGCCATCCTTTCATCCATTTGTCCTTCTGCATCTATTTTTCCCAAACCATGCACTTATACTGTTATTATGTCGCCAAGTAATTAGACTCACTGGCCCAAAAATTATGGATTATTAAAGGATAGCAGCATAAGGGAAAAATACACATTTTGAACCCAAAAACCCATTTGAGTTTTTAAGTTCAAAATACAGGCCTACCTCCTCCCCTACAGCCTGCCTGTCCATCTCCAAAAATACAGTTTTTAATAATTATACACTCTTCGTTTGCTTTGGAAAACAAACAGTTAAGTTGCCATATGCTGCTATCCTTTCATCGATTTGTGCTTCTACACCTATGTTCCCAAACCATCATACACTCATACTGTTTTCACTTTGCCAAGTTATCGAACAACCTGTCCCAAAATTATGGATTATAAAAGGATAGCAGCATAAGGGAAAAAATACACATTTTGAACCCAAAAACCCATTTGAGTTTTTAAGTTCAAAATACAGGCCTACCTCCTCCCCTACAGCCTGCCTGTCCATCTCCAAAAATACATTTTTTAATAATTATACGCTCCTCCTTTGCATTGAAAAAAAGCAAACAGTAAAGTTGCCAGATGCGGCCATCCTTTCATCCATTTGTCCTTCTGCATCTATTTTCCCAAACCATGCACTTATACTGTTATTATGTCGCCAAGTAATTAGACTACCTGGCCCAAAAATTATGGATTATAAAAGGATAGCAGCATAAGAGAAAAATACACATTTTGAACCCAAAAACCCATTTGAGTTTTTAAGTTCAAAATACAGGCCTACCTCCTCCCCTACAGCCTGCCTGTCCATCTCCAAAAATACCCTTTTTAATAATTATACGCTCCTCCTTTGCATTGAAAAAAAGCAAACAATAAAGTTGCCAGATGCGGCCATCCTTTCATCCATTTGTCCTTCTGCATCTATTTTCCCAAACCATGCACTCATACCGTTATTATGTCGCCAAGTAATTAGACTACCTGGCCCAAAAATTATGGATTATAAAAGGATAGCAGCATTAGTGAAAAATACACATTTTGAAGCCAAAAACCCATTTGAGTTTTTAAGTTCAAAATACAGGGGGAGAGAAGAGGCGCCGGCAATGGGGCAACGGCACCGATAGCCAGGGGGGGATAAGGGGCAGCGGCACCCATTGCCGTTGCCGCTGCCCCGTTGCCTCCCCCATCCCTAGTTGTATAATTACCCAGTTGCCGGGGTCGGGTCCGTGCTGCTTCAGGCCTCCGGTGGGGGGACACGGGGCAGCGGCGCCAGCAATGGGTGCCGCTGCCTCTTCTTTCCCCCTGTCTGTCGACGACGCTGCCCCATTGCCGGCGCCGTTTCTCTACCCCTGGCTATCGGCGCCGGCAATGGGGCAGCGGCACTGATAGCCAGGGGGAGAGAAGGGGCACTCATACTGTTTTCACTTTGCTAAGTTATCGGACAACCTGGCCCCAAAATTATGGATTATAAAAGGATAGCAGCATAAGGGAAAAATACACATTTTGAACCCAAAAACCCATTTGAGTTTTTAAGTTCAAAATACAGGCCTACCTCCACCCCTACAGCCTGCCTGTCCATCTCCAAAAATACCCTTTTTAATAATTATACGCTCCTCCTTTGCATTGAAAAAAAGCAAACAGTAAAGTTGCCAGATGCGGCCATCCTTTCATCCATTTGTCCTTCTGCATCTATTTTCCCAAACCATGCACTCATACTGTTATTATGTCGCCAAGTAATTAGACTACCTGGCCCAAAAATTATGGATTATAAAAGGATAGCAGCATAAGGGAAAAATACACATTTTGAACCCAAAAACCCATTTGAGTTTTTAAGTTCAAAATACAGGCCTACCTCCTCCCCTACAGCCTGCCTGTCCATCTCCAAAAATACCCTTTTTAATAATTATGCACTCTTCATTTGCTTTGGAAAAGCAAATAGTTAAGTTGCCATATGCTGCTATCCTTTCATCGATTTGTGCTTCTACACCTATGTTCCCAAACCATCATACACTCATACTGTTTTCACTTTGCCAAGTTATCGGACAACCTGGCCCCAAAATTATGGATTATAAAAGGATAGCAACATAAGGGAAAAATACACATTTTGAACCCAAAAACCCATTTGAGTTTTTAAGTTCAAAATCCAGGCCTACCTCCTCCCCATCAGCCTGCCTGTCCATCTCCAAAAATACCCTTTTTAATAATTATGCACTCTTCATTTGCTTTGGAAAAGCAAATAGTTAAGTTGCCATATGCTGCTATCCTTTCATCGATTTGTGCTTCTACACCTATGTTCCCAAACCATCATACACTCATACTGTTTTCACTTTGCCAAGTTATCGGACAACCTGGCCCCAAAATTATGGATTATAAAAGGATAGCAGCATAAGGGAAAAATACACATTTTGAACCCAAAAACCCATTTGAGTTTTTAAGTTCAAAATACAGGCCTACCTCCACCCCTACAGCCTGCCTGTCCATCTCCAAAAATACCCTTTTTAATAATTATACGCTCCTCCTTTGCATTGAAAAAAAGCAAACAGTAAAGTTGCCAGATGCGGCCATCCTTTCATCCATTTGTCCTTCTGCATCTATTTTCCCAAACCATGCACTCATACTGTTATTATGTCGCCAAGTAATTAGACTACCTGGCCCAAAAATTATGGATTATAAAAGGATAGCAGCATAAGGGAAAAATACACATTTTGAACCCAAAAACCCATTTGAGTTTTTAAGTTCAAAATACAGGCCTACCTCCTCCCCTACAGCCTGCCTGTCCATCTCCAAAAATACCCTTTTTAATAATTATACGCTCCTCCTTTGCATTGAAAAAAAGCAAACAGTAAAGTTGCCAGATGCGGCCATCCTTTCATCCATTTGTCCTTCTGCATCTATTTTCCCAAACCATGCACTCATACTGTTATTATGTCGCCAAGTAATTAGACTACCTGGCCCAAAAATTATGGATTATAAAAGGATAGCAGCATTAGTGAAAAATACACATTTTGAAGCCAAAAACCCATTTGAGTTTTTAAGTTCAAAATACAGGCCTACCTCCTCCCCTACAGCCTGCCTGTCCATCTCCAAAAATAAAGTTTTTAATAATTATACACTCTTCGTTTGCTTTGGAAAACAAACAGTTAAGTTGCCATATGCTGCTATCCTTTCATCGATTTGTGCTTCTACACCTATGTTCCCAAACCATCATACACTCATACTGTTTTCACTTTGCCAAGTTATCGAACAACCTGGCCCCAAAATTATGGATTATAAAAGGATAGCAGCATAAGGGAAAAATACACATTTTGAACCCAAAAACCCATTTGAGTTTTTAAGTTCAAAATACAGGCCTACCTCCTCCCCTACAGCCTGCCTGTCCATCTCCAAAAATATCCTTTTTAATAATTATACGCTCCTCCTTTGCATTGAAAAAAAGCAAACAGTAAAGTTGCCAGATGCGGCCATCCTTTCATCCATTTGTCCTTCTGCATCTATTTTCCCAAACCATGCACTCATACTGTTATTATGTCGCCAAGTAATTAGACTACCTGGCCCCAAAATTATGGATTATAAAAGGATAGCAGCATTAGGGAAAAATACACATTTTGAACCCAAAAACCCATTTGAGTTTTTAAGTTCAAAATACAGGCCTACCTCCTCCCCTACAGCCTGCCTGTCCATCTCCAAAAATACCCTTTTTAATAATTATACGCTCCTCCTTTGCATTGAAAAAAAGCAAACAGTAAAGTTGCCAGATGCGGCCATCCTTTCATCCATTTGTCCTTCTGCATCTATTTTCCCAAACCATGCACTCATACTGTTATTATGTCGCCAAGTAATTAGACTACCTGGCCCAAAAATTATGGATTATAAAAGGATAGCAGCATTAGTGAAAAATACACATTTTGAACCCAAAAACCCATTTGAGTTTTTAAGTTCAAAATACAGGCCTACCTCCTCCCCTACAGCCTGCCTGTCCATCTCCAAAAATACCCTTTTTAATAATTATGCACTCTTCATTTGCTTTGGAAAAGCAAATAGTTAAGTTGCCATATGCTGCTATCCTTTCATCGATTTGTGCTTCTACACCTATGTTCCCAAACCATCATACACTCATACTGTTTTCACTTTGCCAAGTTATCGGACAACCTGGCCCCAAAATTATGGATTATAAAAGGATAGCAGCATAAGGGAAAAATACACATTTTGAACCCAAAAACCCATTTGAGTTTTTAAGTTCAAAATCCAGGCCTACCTCCTCCCCATCAGCCTGCCTGTCCATCTCCAAAAATACCCTTTTTAATAATTATGCACTCTTCATTTGCTTTGGAAAAGCAAATAGTTAAGTTGCCATATGCTGCTATCCTTTCATCGATTTGTGCTTCTACACCTATGTTCCCAAACCATCATACACTCATACTGTTTTCACTTTGCCAAGTTATCGGACAACCTGGCCCCAAAATTATGGATTATAAAAGGATAGCAGCATAAGGGAAAAATACACATTTTGAACCCAAAAACCCATTTGAGTTTTTAAGTTCAAAATACAGGCCTACCTCCACCCCTACAGCCTGCCTGTCCATCTCCAAAAATACCCTTTTTAATAATTATACGCTCCTCCTTTGCATTGAAAAAAAGCAAACAGTAAAGTTGCCAGATGCGGCCATCCTTTCATCCATTTGTCCTTCTGCATCTATTTTCCCAAACCATGCACTCATACTGTTATTATGTCGCCAAGTAATTAGACTACCTGGCCCAAAAATTATGGATTATAAAAGGATAGCAGCATAAGGGAAAAATACACATTTTGAACCCAAAAACCCATTTGAGTTTTTAAGTTCAAAATACAGGCCTACCTCCTCCCCTACAGCCTGCCTGTCCATCTCCAAAAATACCCTTTTTAATAATTATACGCTCCTCCTTTGCATTGAAAAAAAGCAAACAGTAAAGTTGCCAGATGCGGCCATCCTTTCATCCATTTGTCCTTCTGCATCTATTTTCCCAAACCATGCACTCATACTGTTATTATGTCGCCAAGTAATTAGACTACCTGGCCCAAAAATTATGGATTATAAAAGGATAGCAGCATAAGGGAAAAATACACATTTTGAACCCAAAAACCCATTTGAGTTTTTAAGTTCAAAATACAGGCCTACCTCCTCCCCTACAGCCTGCCTGTCCATCTCCAAAAATACCCTTTTTAATAATTATACGCTCCTCCTTTGCATTGAAAAAAAGCAAACAGTAAAGTTGCCAGATGCGGCCATCCTTTCATCCATTTGTCCTTCTGCATCTATTTTCCCAAACCATGCACTCATACTGTTATTATGTCGCCAAGTAATTAGACTACCTGGCCCAAAAATTATGGATTATAAAAGGATAGCAGCATAAGGGAAAAATACACATTTTGAACCCAAAAACCCATTTGAGTTTTTAAGTTCAAAATACAGGGGGAGAGAAGAGGCGCCGGCAATGGGGCAACGGCACCGATAGCCAGGGGGGATAAGGGGCAGCGGCACCCATTGCCGGTGCCGCTGCCCCGTTGCCTCCCCCATCCCTAGTTGTATAATTACCCTGTTGCCGGGGTCGGGTCCGTGCTGCTTCAGGCCTCCGGTGGGGGGACACGGGGCAGCGGCGCCAGCAATGGGTGCCGCTGCCTCTTCTTTCCCCCTGTCTGTCGACGACGCTGCCCCATTGCCGGCGCCGTTTCTCTACCCCTGGCTATCGGCGCCGGCAATGGGGCAGCGGCACTGATAGCCAGGGGGAGAGAAGGGGCACTCATACTGTTTTCACTTTGCTGAGTTATCGGACAACCTGGCCCCAAAATTATGGATTATAAAAGGATAGCAGCATAAGGGAAAAATACACATTTTGAACCCAAAAACCCATTTGAGTTTTTAAGTTCAAAATACAGGCCTACCTCCTCCCCTACAGCCTGCCTGTCCATCTCCAAAAATACCCTTTTTAATAATTATACGCTCCTCCTTTGCATTGAAAAAAAGCAAACAGTAAAGTTGCCAGATGCGGCCATCCTTTCATCCATTTGTCCTTCTGCATCTATTGTACCAAACCATGCACTCATACTGTTATTATGTCGCCAAGTAATTAGACTACCTGGCCCCAAAATTATGGATTATAAAAGGATAGCAGCATTAGGGAAAAATACACATTTTGAACCCAAAAACCCATTTGAGTTTTTAAGTTCAAAATACAGGCCTAGCTCCTCCCCTACAGCCTGCCTGTCCATCTCCAAAAATACCCTTTTTAATAATTATACGCTCCTCCTTTGCATTGAAAAAAAGCAAACAGTAAAGTTGCCAGATGCGGCCATCCTTTCATCCATTTGTCCTTCTGCATCTATTTTCCCAAACCATGCACTCATACTGTTATTATGTCGCCAAGTAATTAGACTACCTGGCCCAAAAATTATGGATTATAAAAGGATAGCAGCATTAGTGAAAAATACACATTTTGAACCCAAAAACCCATTTGAGTTTTTAAGTTCAAAATACAGGCCTACCTCCTCCCCTACAGCCTGCCTGTCCATCTCCAAAAATACCCTTTTTAATAATTATGCACTCTTCATTTGCTTTGGAAAAGCAAATAGTTAAGTTGCCATATGCTGCTATCCTTTCATCGATTTGTGCTTCTACACCTATGTTCCCAAACCATCATACACTCATACTGTTTTCACTTTGCCAAGTTATCGGACAACCTGGCCCCAAAATTATGGATTATAAAAGGATAGCAGCATAAGGGAAAAATACACATTTTGAACCCAAAAACCCATTTGAGTTTTTAAGTTCAAAATCCAGGCCTACCTCCTCCCCATCAGCCTGCCTGTCCATCTCCAAAAATACCCTTTTTAATAATTATGCACTCTTCATTTGCTTTGGAAAAGCAAATAGTTAAGTTGCCATATGCTGCTATCCTTTCATCGATTTGTGCTTCTACACCTATGTTCCCAAACCATCATACACTCATACTGTTTTCACTTTGCCAAGTTATCGGACAACCTGGCCCCAAAATTATGGATTATAAAAGGATAGCAGCATAAGGGAAAAATGCACATTTTGAACCCAAAAACCCATTTGAGTTTTTAAGTTCAAAATACAGGCCTACCTCCTCCCCTACAGCCTGCCTGTCCATCTCCAAAAATACCCTTTTTAATAATTATACGCTCCTCCTTTGCATTGAAAAAAAGCAAACAGTAAAGTTGCCAGATGCGGCCATCCTTTCATCCATTTGTCCTTCTGCATCTATTTTCCCAAACCATGCACTCATACTGTTATTATGTCGCCAAGTAATTAGACTACCTGGCCCAAAAATTATGGATTATAAAAGGATAGCAGCATTAGTGAAAAATACACATTTTGAAGCCAAAAATCAATTTGAGTTTTTAAGTTCAAAATACAGGGGGAGAGAAGTGGCGCCGGCAATGGGGCAACGGCACCGATAGCCAGGGGGGGATAAGGGGCAGCGGCACCCATTGCCGGTGCCGCTGCCCCGTTGCCTCCCCCATCCCTAGTTGTATAATTACCCTGTTGCCGGGGTCAGGACCGTGCTGCTTCAGGCCTCTGGTGGGGGGACACGGGGCAGCGGCGCCAGCAATGGGTGCCGCTGCCTCTTCTTTCCCCCTGTCTGTCGACGACGCTGCCCCATTGCCGGCGCCGTTTCTCTACCCCTGGCTATCGGCGCCGGCAATGGGGCAGCGGCACTGATAGCCAGGGGGAGAGAAGGGGCAGCAGCGCCGATAGCAGGGGTAACCATCAAACACTGATACTGTTTTCACTTTGCTAAGTTATCGGACAACCTGGCCCCAAAATTATGGATTATAAAAGGATAGCAGCATAAGGGAAAAAATACACATTTTGAACCCAAAAACCCATTTGAGTTTTTAAGTTCAAAATCCAGGCCTACCTCCTCCCCATCAGCCTGCCTGTCCATCTCCAAAAATACCCTGTTTTAATAATTATGCACTCTTCATTTGCTTTGGAAAAGCAAATAGTTAAGTTGCCATATGCTGCTATCCTTTCATCGATTTGTGCTTCTACACCTATGTTCCCAAACCATCATACACTCATACTGTTTTCACTTTGCCAAGTTATCGGACAACCTGGCCCCAAAATTATGGATTATAAAAGGATAGCAGCATAAGGGAAAAATACACATTTTGAACCCAAAAACCCATTTGAGTTTTTAAGTTCAAAATACAGGCCTACCTCCACCCCTACAGCCTGCCTGTCCATCTCCAAAAATACCCTTTTTAATAATTATACGCTCCTCCTTTGCATTGAAAAAAAGCAAACAGTAAAGTTGCCAGATGCGGCCATCCTTTCATCCATTTGTCCTTCTGCATCTATTTTCCCAAACCATGCACTCATACTGTTATTATGTTGCCAAGTAATTAGACTACCTGGCCCAAAAATTATGGATTATAAAAGGATAGCAGCATAAGGGAAAAATACACATTTTGAACCCAAAAACCCATTTGAGTTTTTAAGTTCAAAATACAGGCCTACCTCCTCCCCTACAGCCTGCCTGTCCATCTCCAAAAATAAAGTTTTTAATAATTATACACTCTTCGTTTGCTTTGGAAAACAAACAGTTAAGTTGCCATATGCTGCTATCCTTTCATCGATTTGTGCTTCTACACCTATGTTCCCAAACCATCATACACTCATACTGTTTTCACTTTGCCAAGTTATCGAACAACCTGGCCCCAAAATTATGGATTATAAAAGGATAGCAGCATAAGGGAAAAATACACATTTTGAACCCAAAAACCCATTTGAGTTTTTAAGTTCAAAATACAGGCCTACCTCCTCCCCATCAGCCTGCCTGTCCATCTCCAAAAATACCCTTTTTAATAATTATACGCTCCTCCTTTGCATTGAAAAAAAGCAAACAGTAAAGTTGCCAGATGCGGCCATCCTTTCATCCATTTGTCCTTCTGCATCTATTTTTCCCAAACCATGCACTCATACTGTTATTATGTCGCCAAGTAATTAGACTCACTGGCCCAAAAATTATGGATTATTAAAGGATAGCAGCATAAGGGAAAAATACACATTTTGAACCCAAAAACCCATTTGAGTTTTTAAGTTCAAAATACAGGCCTACCTCCTCCCCTACAGCCTGCCTGTCCATCTCCAAAAATACCCTTTTTAATAATTATACACTCCTCCTTTGCATTGAAAAAAAGCAAACAGTAAAGTTGCCAGATGCGGGCATCCTTTCATCCATTTGTCCTTCTGCATCTATTTTCCCAAACCATGCACTCATACTGTTATTATGTCGCCAAGTAATTAGACTACCTGGCCCAAAAATTATGGATTATAAAAGGATAGCAGCATTAGTTAAAAATACACATTTTGAACCCAAAAACCCATTTGAGTTTTTAAGTTCAAAATACAGGCCTACCTCCTCCCCTACAGCCTGCCTGTCCATCTCCAAAAATACCCTTTTTAATAATTATACGCTCCTCCTTTGCATTGAAAAAAAGCAAACAATAAAGTTGCCAGATGCGGCCATCCTTTCATCCATTTGTCCTTCTGCATCTATTTTCCCAAACCATGCACTCATACTGTTATTATGTCGCCAAGTAATTAGACTACCTGGCCCAAAAATTATGGATTATAAAAGGATAGCAGCATTGAAGAAAAATACACATTTTTAACCCAAAAACCCATTTGAGTTTTTAAGTTCAAAATACAGGCCTACCTCCTCCCCTACAGCCTGCCTGTCCATCTCCAAAAATACCCTTTTTAATAATTATACGCTCCTCCTTTGCATTGAAAAAAAGCAAACAGTAAAGTTGCCAGATGCGGCCATCCTTTCATCCATTTGTCCTTCTGCATCTATTTTCCCAAACCATGCACTCATACTGTTATTATGTCGCCAAGTAATTAGACTACCTGGCCCAAAAATTATGGATTATAAAAGGATAGCAGCATTAGTGAAAAATACACATTTTGAAGCCAAAAACCCATTTGAGTTTTTAAGTTCAAAATACAGGCCTACCTCCTCCCCTACAGCCTGCCTGTCCATCTCCAAAAATAAAGTTTTTAATAATTATACACTCTTCGTTTGCTTTGGAAAACAAACAGTTAAGTTGCCATATGCTGCTATCCTTTCATCGATTTGTGCTTCTACACCTATGTTCCCAAACCATCATACACTCATACTGTTTTCACTTTGCCAAGTTATCGGACAACCTGGCCCCAAAATTATGGATTATAAAAGGATAGCAGCATAAGGGAAAAAATACACATTTTGAACCCAAAAACCCATTTGAGTTTTTAAGTTCAAAATCCAGGCCTACCTCCTCCCCATCAGCCTGCCTGTCCATCTCCAAAAATACCCTGTTTTAATAATTATGCACTCTTCATTTGCTTTGGAAAAGCAAATAGTTAAGTTGCCATATGCTGCTATCCTTTCATCGATTTGTGCTTCTACACCTATGTTCCCAAACCATCATACACTCATACTGTTTTCACTTTGCCAAGTTATCGGACAACCTGGCCCCAAAATTATGGATTATAAAAGGATAGCAGCATAAGGGAAAAATACACATTTTGAACCCAAAAACCCATTTGAGTTTTTAAGTTCAAAATACAGGCCTACCTCCACCCCTACAGCCTGCCTGTCCATCTCCAAAAATACCCTTTTTAATAATTATACGCTCCTCCTTTGCATTGAAAAAAAGCAAACAGTAAAGTTGCCAGATGCGGCCATCCTTTCATCCATTTGTCCTTCTGCATCTATTTTCCCAAACCATGCACTCATACTGTTATTATGTCGCCAAGTAATTAGACTACCTGGCCCAAAAATTATGGATTATAAAAGGATAGCAGCATAAGGGAAAAATACACATTTTGAACCCAAAAACCCATTTGAGTTTTTAAGTTCAAAATACAGGCCTACCTCCTCCCCTACAGCCTGCCTGTCCATCTCCAAAAATACCCTTTTTAATAATTATACGCTCCTCCTTTGCATTGAAAAAAAGCAAACAATAAAGTTGCCAGATGCGGCCATCCTTTCATCCATTTGTCCTTCTGCATCTATTTTCCCAAACCATGCACTCATACTGTTATTATGTCGCCAAGTAATTAGACTACCTGGCCCAAAAATTATGGATTATAAAAGGATAGCAGCATTAGTGAAAAATACACATTTTGAACCCAAAAACCCATTTGAGTTTTTAAGTTCAAAATACAGGCCTACCTCCTCCCCTACAGCCTGCCTGTCCATCTCCAAAAATACCCTTTTTAATAATTATACGCTCCTCCTTTGCATTGAAAAAAAGCAAACAGTAAAGTTGCCAGATGCGGCCATCCTTTCATCCATTTGTCCTTCTGCATCTATTTTCCCAAACCATGCACTCATACTGTTATTATGTCGCCAAGTAATTAGACTACCTGGCCCAAAAATTATGGATTATAAAAGGATAGCAGCATTAGTGAAAAATACACATTTTGAACCCAAAAACCCATTTGAGTTTTTAAGTTCAAAATACAGGCCTACCTCCTCCCCTACAGCCTGCCTGTCCATCTCCAAAAATACCCTTTTTAATAATTATACGCTCCTCCTTTGCATTGAAAAAAAGCAAACAGTAAAGTTGCCAGATGCGGCCATCCTTTCATCCATTTGTCCTTCTGCATCTATTTTCCCAAACCATGCACTCATACTGTTATTATGTCGCCAAGTAATTAGACTACCTGGCCCAAAAATTATGGATTATAAAAGGATAGCAGCATTAGTGAAAAATACACATTTTGAACCCAAAAACCCATTTGAGTTTTTAAGTTCAAAATACAGGCCTACCTCCTCCCCTACAGCCTGCCTGTCCATCTCCAAAAATAAAGTTTTTAATAATTATACACTCTTCGTTTGCTTTGGAAAACAAACAGTTAAGTTGCCATATGCTGCTATCCTTTCATCGATTTGTGCTTCTACACCTATGTTCCCAAACCATCATACACTCATACTGTTTTCACTTTGCCAAGTTATCGGACAACCTGGCCCCAAAATTATGGATTATAAAAGGATAGCAGCATAAGGGAAAAAATACACATTTTGAAACCAAAAACCCATTTGAGTTTTTAAGTTCAAAATCCAGGCCTACCTCCTCCCCATCAGCCTGCCTGTCCATCTCCAAAAATACCCTTGTTTAATAATTATGCACTCTTCATTTGCTTTGGAAAAGCAAATAGTTAAGTTGCCATATGCTGCTATCCTTTCATCGATTTGTGCTTCTACACCTATGTTCCCAAACCATCATACACTCATACTGTTTTCACTTTGCCAAGTTATCGGACAACCTGGCCCCAAAATTATGGATTATAAAAGGATAGCAGCATAAGGGAAAAATACACATTTTGAACCCAAAAACCCATTTGAGTTTTTAAGTTCAAAATACAGGCCTACCTCCACCCCTACAGCCTGCCTGTCCATCTCCAAAAATACCCTTTTTAATAATTCTACGCTCCTCCTTTGCATTGAAAAAAAGCAAACAGTAAAGTTGCCAGATGCGGCCATCCTTTCATCCATTTGTCCTTCTGCATCTATTTTCCCAAACCATGCACTCATACTGTTATTATGTCGCCAAGTAATTAGACTACCTGGCCCAAAAATTATGGATTATAAAAGGATAGCAGCATAAGGGAAAAATACACATTTTGAACCCAAAAACCCATTTGAGTTTTTAAGTTCAAAATACAGGCCTACCTCCTCCCCTACAGCCTGCCTGTCCATCTCCAAAAATACCCTTTTTAATAATTATACGCTCCTCCTTTGCATTGAAAAAAAGCAAACAATAAAGTTGCCAGATGCGGCCATCCTTTCATCCATTTGTCCTTCTGCATCTATTTTCCCAAACCATGCACTCATACTGTTATTATGTCGCCAAGTAATTAGACTACCTGGCCCAAAAATTATGGATTATAAAAGGATAGCAGCATTAGTGAAAAATACACATTTTGAACCCAAAAACCCATTTGAGTTTTTAAGTTCAAAATACAGGCCTACCTCCTCCCCTACAGCCTGCCTGTCCATCTCCAAAAATACCCTTTTTAATAATTATACGCTCCTCCTTTGCATTGAAAAAAAGCAAACAGTAAAGTTGCCAGATGCGGCCATCCTTTCATCCATTTGTCCTTCTGCATCTATTTTCCCAAACCATGCACTCATACTGTTATTATGTCGCCAAGTAATTAGACTACCTGGCCCAAAAATTATGGATTATAAAAGGATAGCAGCATTAGTGAAAAATACACATTTTGAAGCCAAAAACCCATTTGAGTTTTTAAGTTCAAAATACAGGCCTACCTCCTCCCCTACAGCCTGCCTGTCCATCTCCAAAAATAAAGTTTTTAATAATTATACACTCTTCGTTTGCTTTGGAAAACAAACAGTTAAGTTGCCATATGCTGCTATCCTTTCATCGATTTGTGCTTCTACACCTATGTTCCCTAACCATCATACACTCATACTGTTTTCACTTTGCCAAGTTATCGGACAACCTGGCCCCAAAATTATGGATTATAAAAGGATAGCAGCATAAGGGAAAAAATACACATTTTGAACCCAAAAACCCATTTGAGTTTTTAAGTTCAAAATCCAGGCCTACCTCCTCCCCATCAGCGTGCCTGTCCATCTCCAAAAATACCCTGTTTTAATAATTATGCACTCTTCATTTGCTTTGGAAAAGCAAATAGTTAAGTTGCCATATGCTGCTATCCTTTCATCGATTTGTGCTTCTACACCTATGTTCCCAAACCATCATACACTCATACTGTTTTCACTTTGCCAAGTTATCGGACAACCTGGCCCCAAAATTATGGATTATAAAAGGATAGCAGCATAAGGGAAAAATACACATTTTGAACCCAAAAACCCATTTGAGTTTTTAAGTTCAAAATACAGGCCTACCTCCACCCCTACCGCCTGCCTGTCCATCTCCAAAAATACCCTTTTTAATAATTATACGCTCCTCCTTTGCATTGAAAAAAAGCAAACAGTAAAGTTGCCAGATGCGGCCATCCTTTCATCCATTTGTCCTTCTGCATCTATTTTCCCAAACCATGCACTCATACTGTTATTATGTCGCCAAGTAATTAGACTACCTGGCCCAAAAATTATGGATTATAAAAGGATAGCAGCATAAGGGAAAAATACACATTTTGAACCCAAAAACCCATTTGAGTTTTTAAGTTCAAAATACAGGCCTACCTCCTCCCCTACAGCCTGCCTGTCCATCTCCAAAAATACCCTTTTTAATAATTATACGCTCCTCCTTTGCATTGAAAAAAAGCAAACAATAAAGTTGCCAGATGCGACCATCCTTTCATCCATTTGTCCTTCTGCATCTATTTTCCCAAACCATGCACTCATACTGTTATTATGTCGCCAAGTAATTAGACTACCTGGCCCAAAAATTATGGATTATAAAAGGATAGCAGCATTAGTGAAAAATACACATTTTGAACCCAAAAACCCATTTGAGTTTTTAAGTTCAAAATACAGGCCTACCTCCTCCCCTACAGCCTGCCTGTCCATCTCCAAAGATACCCTTTTTAATAATTATACGCTCCTCCTTTGCATTGAAAAAAGCAAACAGTAAAGTTGCCAGATGCGGCCATCCTTTCATCCATTTGTCCTTCTGCATCTATTTTCCCAAACCATGCACTCATACTGTTATTATGTCGCCAAGTAATTAGACTACCTGGCCCAAAAATTATGGATTATAAAAGGATAGCAGCATTAGTGAAAAATACACATTTTGAAGCCAAAAACCCATTTGAGTTTTTAAGTTCAAAATACAGGCCTACCTCCTCCCCTACAGCCTGCCTGTCCATCTCCAAAAATAAAGTTTTTAATAATTATACACTCTTCGTTTGCTTTGGAAAACAAACAGTTAAGTTGCCATATGCTGCTATCCTTTCATCGATTTGTGCTTCTACACCTATGTTCCCAAACCATCATACACTCATACTGTTTTCACTTTGCCAAGTTATCGGACAACCTGGCCCCAAAATTATGGATTATAAAAGGATAGCAGCATAAGGGAAAAAATACACTTTTTGAACCCAAAAACCCATTTGAGTTTTTAAGTTCAAAATCCAGGCCTACCTCCTCCCCATCAGCCTGCCTGTCCATCTCCAAAAATACCCTGTTTTAATAATTATGCACTCTTCATTTGCTTTGGAAAAGCAAATAGTTAAGTTGCCATATGCTGCTATCCTTTCATCGATTTGTGCTTCTACACCTATGTTCCCAAACCATCATACACTCATACTGTTTTCACTTTGCCAAGTTATCGGACAACCTGGCCCCAAAATTATGGATTATAAAAGGATAGCAGCATAAGGGAAAAATACACATTTTGAACCCAAAAACCCATTTGAGTTTTTAAGTTCAAAATACAGGCCTACCTCCACCCCTACAGCCTGCCTGTCCATCTCCAAAAATACCCTTTTTAATAATTATACGCTCCTCCTTTGCATTGAAAAAAAGCAAACAGTAAAGTTGCCAGATGCGGCCATCCTTTCATCCATTTGTCCTTCTGCATCTATTTTCCCAAACCATGCACTCATACTGTTATTATGTCGCCAAGTAATTAGACTACCTGGCCCAAAAATTATGGATTATAAAAGGATAGCAGCATTAGTGAAAAATACACATTTTGAAGCCAAAAACCCATTTGAGTTTTTAAGTTCAAAATACAGGCCTACCTCCTCCCCTACAGCCTGCCTGTCCATCTCCAAAAATAAAGTTTTTAATAATTATACACTCTTCGTTTGCTTTGGAAAACAAACAGTTAAGTTGCCATATGCTGCTATCCTTTCATCGATTTGTGCTTCTACACCTATGTTCCCAAACCATCATACACTCATACTGTTTTCACTTTGCCAAGTTATCGAACAACCTGGCCCCAAAATTATGGATTATAAAAGGATAGCAGCATAAGGGAAAAATACACATTTTGAACCCAAAAACCCATTTGAGTTTTTAAGTTCAAAATACAGGCCTACCTCCTCCCCATCAGCCTGCCTGTCCATCTCCAAAAACACCCTTTTTAATAATTATACGCTCCTCCTTTGCATTGAAAAAAAGCAAACAGTAAAGTTGCCAGATGCGGCCATCCTTTCATCCATTTGTCCTTCTGCATCTATTTTTCCCAAACCATGCACTCATACTGTTATTATGTCGCCAAGTAATTAGACTCACTGGCCCAAAAATTATGGATTATTAAAGGATAGCAGCATAAGGGAAAAATACACATTTTGAACCCAAAAACCCATTTGAGTTTTTAAGTTCAAAATACAGGCCTACCTCCTCCCCTACAGCCTGCCTGTCCATCTCCAAAAATACCCTTTTTAATAATTATACACTCCTCCTTTGCATTGAAAAAAAGCAAACAGTAAAGTTGCCAGATGCGGGCATCCTTTCATCCATTTGTCCTTCTGCATCTATTTTCCCAAACCATGCACTCATACTGTTATTATGTCGCCAAGTAATTAGACTACCTGGCCCAAAAATTATGGATTATAAAAGGATAGCAGCATTAGTTAAAAATACACATTTTGAACCCAAAAACCCATTTGAGTTTTTAAGTTCAAAATACAGGCCTACCTCCTCCCCTACAGCCTGCCTGTCCATCTCCAAAAATACCCTTTTAAATAATTATACGCTCCTCCTTTGCATTGAAAAAAAGCAAACAATAAAGTTGCCAGATGCGGCCATCCTTTCATCCATTTGTCCTTCTGCATCTATTTTCCCAAACCATGCACTCATACTGTTATTATGTCGCCAAGTAATTAGACTACCTGGCCCAAAAATTATGGATTATAAAAGGATAGCAGCATTAGTGAAAAATACACATTTTGAACCCAAAAACCCATTTGAGTTTTTAAGTTCAAAATACAGGCCTACCTCCTCCCCTACAGCCTGCCTGTCCATCTCCAAAAATACCCTTTTTAATAATTATACGCTCCTCCTTTGCATTGAAAAAAAGCAAACAGTAAAGTTGCCAGATGCGGCCATCCTTTCATCCATTTGTCCTTCTGCATCTATTTTCCCAAACCATGCACTCATACTGTTATTATGTCGCCAAGTAATTAGACTACCTGGCCCAAAAATTATGGATTATAAAAGGATAGCAGCATTAGTGAAAAATACACATTTTGAACCCAAAAACCCATTTGAGTTTTTAAGTTCAAAATACAGGCCTACCTCCTCCCCTACAGCCTGCCTGTCCATCTCCAAAAATAAAGTTTTTAATAATTATACACTCTTCGTTTGCTTTGGAAAACAAACAGTTAAGTTGCCATATGCTGCTATCCTTTCATCGATTTGTGCTTCTACACCTATGTTCCCAAACCATCATACACTCATACTGTTTTCACTTTGCCAAGTTATCGGACAACCTGGCCCCAAAATTATGGATTATAAAAGGATAGCAGCATAAGGGAAAAAATACACATTTTGAACCCAAAAACCCATTTGAGTTTTTAAGTTCAAAATCCAGGCCTACCTCCTCCCCATCAGCCTGCCTGTCCATCTCCAAAAATACCCTTGTTTAATAATTATGCACTCTTCATTTGCTTTGGAAAAGCAAATAGTTAAGTTGCCATATGCTGCTATCCTTTCATCGATTTGTGCTTCTACACCTATGTTCCCAAACCATCATACACTCATACTGTTTTCACTTTGCCAAGTTATCGGACAATCTGGCCCCAAAATTATGGATTATAAAAGGATAGCAGCATAAGGGAAAAATACACATTTTGAACCCAAAAACCCATTTGAGTTTTTAAGTTCAAAATACAGGCCTACCTCCACCCCTACAGCCTGCCTGTCCATCTCCAAAAATACCCTTTTTAATAATTCTACGCTCCTCCTTTGCATTGAAAAAAAGCAAACAGTAAAGTTGCCAGATGCGGCCATCCTTTCATCCATTTGTCCTTCTGCATCTATTTTCCCAAACCATGCACTCATACTGTTATTATGTCGCCAAGTAATTAGACTACCTGGCCCAAAAATTATGGATTATAAAAGGATAGCAGCATAAGGGAAAAATACACATTTTGAACCCAAAAACCCATTTGAGTTTTTAAGTTCAAAATACAGGCCTACCTCCTCCCCTACAGCCTGCCTGTCCATCTCCAAAAATACCCTTTTTAATAATTATACGCTCCTCCTTTGCATTGAAAAAAAGCAAACAATAAAGTTGCCAGATGCGGCCATCCTTTCATCCATTTGTCCTTCTGCATCTATTTTCCCAAACCATGCACTCATACTGTTATTATGTCGCCAAGTAATTAGACTACCTGGCCCAAAAATTATGGATTATAAAAGGATAGCAGCATTAGTGAAAAATACACATTTTGAACCCAAAAACCCATTTGAGTTTTTAAGTTCAAAATACAGGCCTACCTCCTCCCCTACAGCCTGCCTGTCCATCTCCAAAAATACCCTTTTTAATAATTATACGCTCCTCCTTTGCATTGAAAAAAAGCAAACAGTAAAGTTGCCAGATGCGGCCATCCTTTCATCCATTTGTCCTTCTGCATCTATTTTCCCAAACCATGCACTCATACTGTTATTATGTCGCCAAGTAATTAGACTACCTGGCCCAAAAATTATGGATTATAAAAGGATAGCAGCATTAGTGAAAAATACACATTTTGAAGCCAAAAACCCATTTGAGTTTTTAAGTTCAAAATACAGGCCTACCTCCTCCCCTACAGCCTGCCTGTCCATCTCCAAAAATAAAGTTTTTAATAATTATACACTCTTCGTTTGCTTTGGAAAACAAACAGTTAAGTTGCCATATGCTGCTATCCTTTCATCGATTTGTGCTTCTACACCTATGTTCCCTAACCATCATACACTCATACTGTTTTCACTTTGCCAAGTTATCGGACAACCTGGCCCCAAAATTATGGATTATAAAAGGATAGCAGCATAAGGGAAAAAATACACATTTTGAACCCAAAAACCCATTTGAGTTTTTAAGTTCAAAATCCAGGCCTACCTCCTCCCCATCAGCGTGCCTGTCCATCTCCAAAAATACCCTGTTTTAATAATTATGCACTCTTCATTTGCTTTGGAAAAGCAAATAGTTAAGTTGCCATATGCTGCTATCCTTTCATCGATTTGTGCTTCTACACCTATGTTCCCAAACCATCATACACTCATACTGTTTTCACTTTGCCAAGTTATCGGACAACCTGGCCCCAAAATTATGGATTATAAAAGGATAGCAGCATAAGGGAAAAATACACATTTTGAACCCAAAAACCCATTTGAGTTTTTAAGTTCAAAATACAGGCCTACCTCCACCCCTACCGCCTGCCTGTCCATCTCCAAAAATACCCTTTTTAATAATTATACGCTCCTCCTTTGCATTGAAAAAAAGCAAACAGTAAAGTTGCCAGATGCGGCCATCCTTTCATCCATTTGTCCTTCTGCATCTATTTTCCCAAACCATGCACTCATACTGTTATTATGTCGCCAAGTAATTAGACTACCTGGCCCAAAAATTATGGATTATAAAAGGATAGCAGCATAAGGGAAAAATACACATTTTGAACCCAAAAACCCATTTGAGTTTTTAAGTTCAAAATACAGGCCTACCTCCTCCCCTACAGCCTGCCTGTCCATCTCCAAAAATACCCTTTTTAATAATTATACGCTCCTCCTTTGCATTGAAAAAAAGCAAACAATAAAGTTGCCAGATGCGACCATCCTTTCATCCATTTGTCCTTCTGCATCTATTTTCCCAAACCATGCACTCATACTGTTATTATGTCGCCAAGTAATTAGACTACCTGGCCCAAAAATTATGGATTATAAAAGGATAGCAGCATTAGTGAAAAATACACATTTTGAACCCAAAAACCCATTTGAGTTTTTAAGTTCAAAATACAGGCCTACCTCCTCCCCTACAGCCTGCCTGTCCATCTCCAAAGATACCCTTTTTAATAATTATACGCTCCTCCTTTGCATTGAAAAAAGCAAACAGTAAAGTTGCCAGATGCGGCCATCCTTTCATCCATTTGTCCTTCTGCATCTATTTTCCCAAACCATGCACTCATACTGTTATTATGTCGCCAAGTAATTAGACTACCTGGCCCAAAAATTATGGATTATAAAAGGATAGCAGCATTAGTGAAAAATACACATTTTGAAGCCAAAAACCCATTTGAGTTTTTAAGTTCAAAATACAGGCCTACCTCCTCCCCTACAGCCTGCCTGTCCATCTCCAAAAATAAAGTTTTTAATAATTATACACTCTTCGTTTGCTTTGGAAAACAAACAGTTAAGTTGCCATATGCTGCTATCCTTTCATCGATTTGTGCTTCTACACCTATGTTCCCAAACCATCATACACTCATACTGTTTTCACTTTGCCAAGTTATCGGACAACCTGGCCCCAAAATTATGGATTATAAAAGGATAGCAGCATAAGGGAAAAAATACACTTTTTGAACCCAAAAACCCATTTGAGTTTTTAAGTTCAAAATCCAGGCCTACCTCCTCCCCATCAGCCTGCCTGTCCATCTCCAAAAATACCCTGTTTTAATAATTATGCACTCTTCATTTGCTTTGGAAAAGCAAATAGTTAAGTTGCCATATGCTGCTATCCTTTCATCGATTTGTGCTTCTACACCTATGTTCCCAAACCATCATACACTCATACTGTTTTCACTTTGCCAAGTTATCGGACAACCTGGCCCCAAAATTATGGATTATAAAAGGATAGCAGCATAAGGGAAAAATACACATTTTGAACCCAAAAACCCATTTGAGTTTTTAAGTTCAAAATACAGGCCTACCTCCACCCCTACAGCCTGCCTGTCCATCTCCAAAAATACCCTTTTTAATAATTATACGCTCCTCCTTTGCATTGAAAAAAAGCAAACAGTAAAGTTGCCAGATGCGGCCATCCTTTCATCCATTTGTCCTTCTGCATCTATTTTCCCAAACCATGCACTCATACTGTTATTATGTCGCCAAGTAATTAGACTACCTGGCCCAAAAATTATGGATTATAAAAGGATAGCAGCATTAGTGAAAAATACACATTTTGAAGCCAAAAACCCATTTGAGTTTTTAAGTTCAAAATACAGGCCTACCTCCTCCCCTACAGCCTGCCTGTCCATCTCCAAAAATAAAGTTTTTAATAATTATACACTCTTCGTTTGCTTTGGAAAACAAACAGTTAAGTTGCCATATGCTGCTATCCTTTCATCGATTTGTGCTTCTACACCTATGTTCCCAAACCATCATACACTCATACTGTTTTCACTTTGCCAAGTTATCGAACAACCTGGCCCCAAAATTATGGATTATAAAAGGATAGCAGCATAAGGGAAAAATACACATTTTGAACCCAAAAACCCATTTGAGTTTTTAAGTTCAAAATACAGGCCTACCTCCTCCCCATCAGCCTGCCTGTCCATCTCCAAAAACACCCTTTTTAATAATTATACGCTCCTCCTTTGCATTGAAAAAAAGCAAACAGTAAAGTTGCCAGATGCGGCCATCCTTTCATCCATTTGTCCTTCTGCATCTATTTTTCCCAAACCATGCACTCATACTGTTATTATGTCGCCAAGTAATTAGACTCACTGGCCCAAAAATTATGGATTATTAAAGGATAGCAGCATAAGGGAAAAATACACATTTTGAACCCAAAAACCCATTTGAGTTTTTAAGTTCAAAATACAGGCCTACCTCCTCCCCTACAGCCTGCCTGTCCATCTCCAAAAATACCCTTTTTAATAATTATACACTCCTCCTTTGCATTGAAAAAAAGCAAACAGTAAAGTTGCCAGATGCGGGCATCCTTTCATCCATTTGTCCTTCTGCATCTATTTTCCCAAACCATGCACTCATACTGTTATTATGTCGCCAAGTAATTAGACTACCTGGCCCAAAAATTATGGATTATAAAAGGATAGCAGCATTAGTTAAAAATACACATTTTGAACCCAAAAACCCATTTGAGTTTTTAAGTTCAAAATACAGGCCTACCTCCTCCCCTACAGCCTGCCTGTCCATCTCCAAAAATACCCTTTTAAATAATTATACGCTCCTCCTTTGCATTGAAAAAAAGCAAACAATAAAGTTGCCAGATGCGGCCATCCTTTCATCCATTTGTCCTTCTGCATCTATTTTCCCAAACCATGCACTCATACTGTTATTATGTCGCCAAGTAATTAGACTACCTGGCCCAAAAATTATGGATTATAAAAGGATAGCAGCATTAGTGAAAAATACACATTTTGAACCCAAAAACCCATTTGAGTTTTTAAGTTCAAAATACAGGCCTACCTCCTCCCCTACAGCCTGCCTGTCCATCTCCAAAAATACCCTTTTTAATAATTATACGCTCCTCCTTTGCATTGAAAAAAAGCAAACAGTAAAGTTGCCAGATGCGGCCATCCTTTCATCCATTTGTCCTTCTGCATCTATTTTCCCAAACCATGCACTCATACTGTTATTATGTCGCCAAGTAATTAGACTACCTGGCCCAAAAATTATGGATTATAAAAGGATAGCAGCATTAGTGAAAAATACACATTTTGAACCCAAAAACCCATTTGAGTTTTTAAGTTCAAAATACAGGCCTACCTCCTCCCCTACAGCCTGCCTGTCCATCTCCAAAAATAAAGTTTTTAATAATTATACACTCTTCGTTTGCTTTGGAAAACAAACAGTTAAGTTGCCATATGCTGCTATCCTTTCATCGATTTGTGCTTCTACACCTATGTTCCCAAACCATCATACACTCATACTGTTTTCACTTTGCCAAGTTATCGGACAACCTGGCCCCAAAATTATGGATTATAAAAGGATAGCAGCATAAGGGAAAAAATACACATTTTGAACCCAAAAACCCATTTGAGTTTTTAAGTTCAAAATCCAGGCCTACCTCCTCCCCATCAGCCTGCCTGTCCATCTCCAAAAATACCCTTGTTTAATAATTATGCACTCTTCATTTGCTTTGGAAAAGCAAATAGTTAAGTTGCCATATGCTGCTATCCTTTCATCGATTTGTGCTTCTACACCTATGTTCCCAAACCATCATACACTCATACTGTTTTCACTTTGCCAAGTTATCGGACAATCTGGCCCCAAAATTATGGATTATAAAAGGATAGCAGCATAAGGGAAAAATACACATTTTGAACCCAAAAACCCATTTGAGTTTTTAAGTTCAAAATACAGGCCTACCTCCACCCCTACAGCCTGCCTGTCCATCTCCAAAAATACCCTTTTTAATAATTCTACGCTCCTCCTTTGCATTGAAAAAAAGCAAACAGTAAAGTTGCCAGATGCGGCCATCCTTTCATCCATTTGTCCTTCTGCATCTATTTTCCCAAACCATGCACTCATACTGTTATTATGTCGCCAAGTAATTAGACTACCTGGCCCAAAAATTATGGATTATAAAAGGATAGCAGCATAAGGGAAAAATACACATTTTGAACCCAAAAACCCATTTGAGTTTTTAAGTTCAAAATACAGGCCTACCTCCTCCCCTACAGCCTGCCTGTCCATCTCCAAAAATACCCTTTTTAATAATTATACGCTCCTCCTTTGCATTGAAAAAAAGCAAACAATAAAGTTGCCAGATGCGGCCATCCTTTCATCCATTTGTCCTTCTGCATCTATTTTCCCAAACCATGCACTCATACTGTTATTATGTCGCCAAGTAATTAGACTACCTGGCCCAAAAATTATGGATTATAAAAGGATAGCAGCATTAGTGAAAAATACACATTTTGAACCCAAAAACCCATTTGAGTTTTTAAGTTCAAAATACAGGCCTACCTCCTCCCCTACAGCCTGCCTGTCCATCTCCAAAAATACCCTTTTTAATAATTATACGCTCCTCCTTTGCATTGAAAAAAAGCAAACAGTAAAGTTGCCAGATGCGGCCATCCTTTCATCCATTTGTCCTTCTGCATCTATTTTCCCAAACCATGCACTCATACTGTTATTATGTCGCCAAGTAATTAGACTACCTGGCCCAAAAATTATGGATTATAAAAGGATAGCAGCATTAGTGAAAAATACACATTTTGAAGCCAAAAACCCAT
Source organism: Hyla sarda (assembly GCF_029499605.1). Lineage (NCBI taxonomy): Eukaryota > Metazoa > Chordata > Amphibia > Anura > Hylidae > Hyla > Hyla sarda. The sequence continues at coordinate 83,192,865 of NC_079199.1, read as the reverse complement.
TTGAGTTTTTAAGTTCAAAATACAGGCCTACCTCCTCCCCTACAGCCTGCCTGTCCATCTCCAAAAATAAAGTTTTTAATAATTATACACTCTTCGTTTGCTTTGGAAAACAAACAGTTAAGTTGCCATATGCTGCTATCCTTTCATCGATTTGTGCTTCTACACCTATTTTCCCAAACCATCATACACTCATACTGTTTTCACTTTGCCAAGTTATCGGACAACCTGGCCCCAAAATTATGGATTATAAAAGGATAGCAGCATAAGGGAAAAAATACACATTTTGAACCCAAAAACCCATTTGAGTTTTTAAGTTCAAAATCCAGGCCTACCTCCTCCCCATCAGCCTGCCTGTCCATCTCCAAAAATACCCTGTTTTAATAATTATGCACTCTTCATTTGCTTTGGAAAAGCAAATAGTTAAGTTGCCATATGCTGCTATCCTTTCATCGATTTGTGCTTCTACACCTATGTTCCCAAACCATCATACACTCATACTGTTTTCACTTTGCCAAGTTATCGGACAACCTGGCCCCAAAATTATGGATTATAAAAGGATAGCAGCATAAGGGAAAAATACACATTTTGAACCCAAAAACCCATTTGAGTTTTTAAGTTCAAAATACAGGCCTACCTCCACCCCTACAGCCTGCCTGTCCATCTCCAAAAATACCCTTTTTAATAATTATACGCTCCTCCTTTGCATTGAAAAAAAGCAAACAGTAAAGTTGCCAGATGCGGCCATCCTTTCATCCATTTGTCCTTCTGCATCTATTTTCCCAAACCATGCACTCATACTGTTATTATGTCGCCAAGTAATTAGACTACCTGGCCCAAAAATTATGGATTATAAAAGGATAGCAGCATTAGTGAAAAATACACATTTTGAAGCCAAAAACCCATTTGAGTTTTTAAGTTCAAAATACAGGCCTACCTCCTCCCCTACAGCCTGCCTGTCCATCTCCAAAAATAAAGTTTTTAATAATTATACACTCTTCGTTTGCTTTGGAAAACAAACAGTTAAGTTGCCATATGCTGCTATCCTTTCATCGATTTGTGCTTCTACACCTATGTTCCCAAACCATCATACACTCATACTGTTTTCACTTTGCCAAGTTATCGAACAACCTGGCCCCAAAATTATGGATTATAAAAGGATAGCAGCATAAGGGAAAAATACACATTTTGAACCCAAAAACCCATTTGAGTTTTTAAGTTCAAAATACAGGCCTACCTCCTCCCCATCAGCCTGCCTGTCCATCTCCAAAAATACCCTTTTTAATAATTATACGCTCCTCCTTTGCATTGAAAAAAAGCAAACAGTAAAGTTGCCAGATGCGGCCATCCTTTCATCCATTTGTCCTTCTGCATCTATTTTTCCCAAACCATGCACTCATACTGTTATTATGTCGCCAAGTAATTAGACTCACTGGCCCAAAAATTATGGATTATTAAAGGATAGCAGCATAAGGGAAAAATACACATTTTGAACCCAAAAACCCATTTGAGTTTTTAAGTTCAAAATACAGGCCTACCTCCTCCCCTACAGCCTGCCTGTCCATCTCCAAAAATACCCTTTTTAATAATTATACACTCCTCCTTTGCATTGAAAAAAAGCAAACAGTAAAGTTGCCAGATGCGGGCATCCTTTCATCCATTTGTCCTTCTGCATCTATTTTCCCAAACCATGCACTCATACTGTTATTATGTCGCCAAGTAATTAGACTACCTGGCCCAAAAATTATGGATTATAAAAGGATAGCAGCATTAGTTAAAAATACACATTTTGAACCCAAAAACTCATTTGAGTTTTTAAGTTCAAAATACAGGCCTACCTCCTCCCCTACAGCCTGCCTGTCCATCTCCAAAAATACCCTTTTTAATAATTATACGCTCCTCCTTTGCATTGAAAAAAGCAAACAATAAAGTTGCCAGATGCGGCCATCCTTTCATCCATTTGTCCTTCTGCATCTATTTTCCCAAACCATGCACTCATACTGTTATTATGTCGCCAAGTAATTAGACTACCTGGCCCAAAAATTATGGATTATAAAAGGATAGCAGCATTAGTGAAAAATACACATTTTGAACCCAAAAACCCATTTGAGTTTTTAAGTTCAAAATACAGGCCTACCTCCTCCCCTACAGCCTGCCTGTCCATCTCCAAAAATACCCTTTTTAATAATTATACGCTCCTCCTTTGCATTGAAAAAAAGCAAACAGTAAAGTTGCCAGATGCGGCCATCCTTTCATCCATTTGTCCTTCTGCATCTATTTTCCCAAACCATGCACTCATACTGTTATTATGTCGCCAAGTAATTAGACTACCTGGCCCAAAAATTATGGATTATAAAAGGATAGCAGCATTAGTGAAAAATACACATTTTGAAGCCAAAAACCCATTTGAGTTTTTAAGTTCAAAATACAGGCCTACCTCCTCCCCTACAGCCTGCCTGTCCATCTCCAAAAATAAAGTTTTTAATAATTATACACTCTTCGTTTGCTTTGGAAAACAAACAGTTAAGTTGCCATATGCTGCTATCCTTTCATCGATTTGTGCTTCTACACCTATGTTCCCAAACCATCATACACTCATACTGTTTTCACTTTGCCAAGTTATCGGACAACCTGGCCCCAAAATTATGGATTATAAAAGGATAGCAGCATAAGGGAAAAAATACACATTTTGAACCCAAAAACCCATTTGAGTTTTTAAGTTCAAAATCCAGGCCTACCTCCTCCCCATCAGCGTGCCTGTCCATCTCCAAAAATACCCTGTTTTAATTATTATGCACTCTTCATTTGCTTTGGAAAAGCAAATAGTTAAGTTGCCATATGCTGCTATCCTTTCATCGATTTGTGCTTCTACACCTATGTTCCCAAACCATCATACACTCATACTGTTTTCACTTTGCCAAGTTATCGGACAACCTGGCCCCAAAATTATGGATTATAAAAGGATAGCAGCATAAGGGAAAAATACACATTTTGAACCCAAAAACCCATTTGAGTTTTTAAGTTCAAAATACAGGCCTACCTCCACCCCTACAGCCTGCCTGTCCATCTCCAAAAATACCCTTTTTAATAATTATACGCTCCTCCTTTGCATTGAAAAAAAGCAAACAGTAAAGTTGCCAGATGCGGCCATCCTTTCATCCATTTGTCCTTCTGCATCTATTTTCCCAAACCATGCACTCATACTGTTATTATGTCGCCAAGTAATTAGACTACCTGGCCCAAAAATTATGGATTATAAAAGGATAGCAGCATAAGGGAAAAATACACATTTTGAACCCAAAAACCCATTTGAGTTTTTAAGTTCAAAATACAGGCCTACCTCCTCCCCTACAGCCTGCCTTTCCATCTCCAAAAATACCCTTTTTAATAATTATACGCTCCTCCTTTGCATTGAAAAAAAGCAAACAATAAAGTTGCCAGATGCGACCATCCTTTCATCCATTTGTCCTTCTGCATCTATTTTCCCAAACCATGCACTCATACTGTTATTATGTCGCCAAGTAATTAGACTACCTGGCCCAAAAATTATGGATTATAAAAGGATAGCAGCATTAGTGAAAAATACACATTTTGAACCCAAAAACCCATTTGAGTTTTTAAGTTCAAAATACAGGCCTACCTCCTCCCCTACAGCCTGCCTGTCCATCTCCAAAAATACCCTTTTTAATAATTATACGCTCCTCCTTTGCATTGAAAAAAAGCAAACAGTAAAGTTGCCAGATGCGGCCATCCTTTCATCCATTTGTCCTTCTGCATCTATTTTCCCAAACCATGCACTCATACTGTTATTATGTCGCCAAGTAATTAGACTACCTGGCCCAAAAATTATGGATTATAAAAGGATAGCAGCATTAGTGAAAAATACACATTTTGAAGCCAAAAACCCATTTGAGTTTTTAAGTTCAAAATACAGGCCTACCTCCTCCCCTACAGCCTGCCTGTCCATCTCCAAAAATAAAGTTTTTAATAATTATACACTCTTCGTTTGCTTTGGAAAACAAACAGTTAAGTTGCCATATGCTGCTATCCTTTCATCGATTTGTGCTTCTACACCTATGTTCCCAAACCATCATACACTCATACTGTTTTCACTTTGCCAAGTTATCGGACAACCTGGCCCCAAAATTATGGATTATAAAAGGATAGCAGCATAAGGGAAAAAATACACATTTTGAACCCAAAAACCCATTTGAGTTTTTAAGTTCAAAATCCAGGCCTACCTCCTCCCCATCAGCCTGCCTGTCCATCTCCAAAAATACCCTGTTTTAATAATTATGCACTCTTCATTTGCTTTGGAAAAGCAAATAGTTAAGTTGCCATATGCTGCTATCCTTTCATCGATTTGTGCTTCTACACCTATGTTCCCAAACCATCATACACTCATACTGTTTTCACTTTGCCAAGTTATCGGACAACCTGGCCCCAAAATTATGGATTATAAAAGGATAGCAGCATAAGGGAAAAATACACATTTTGAACCCAAAAACCCATTTGAGTTTTTAAGTTCAAAATACAGGCCTACCTCCACCCCTACAGCCTGCCTGTCCATCTCCAAAAATACCCTTTTTAATAATTATACGCTCCTCCTTTGCATTGAAAAAAAGCAAACAGTAAAGTTGCCAGATGCGGCCATCCTTTCTTCCATTTGTCCTTCTGCATCTATTTTCCCAAACCATGCACTCATACTGTTATTATGTCGCCAAGTAATTAGACTACCTGGCCCAAAAATTATGGATTATAAAAGGATAGCAGCATAAGGGAAAAATACACATTTTGAACCCAAAAACCCATTTGAGTTTTTAAGTTCAAAATACAGGCCTACCTCCTCCCCTACAGCCTGCCTGTCCATCTCCAAAAATACCCTTTTTAATAATTATACGCTCCTCCTTTGCATTGAAAAAAAGCAAACAATAAAGTTGCCAGATGCGGCCATCCTTTCATCCATTTGTCCTTCTGCATCTATTTTCCCAAACCATGCACTCATACTGTTATTATGTCGCCAAGTAATTAGACTACCTGGCCCAAAAATTATGGATTATAAAAGGATAGCAGCATTAGTGAAAAATACACATTTTGAACCCAAAAACCCATTTGAGTTTTTAAGTTCAAAATACAGGCCTACCTCCTCCCCTACAGCCTGCCTGTCCATCTCCAAAAATACCCTTTTTAATAATTATATGCTCCTCCTTTGCATTGAAAAAAAGCAAACAGTAAAGTTGCCAGATGCGGCCATCCTTTCATCCATTTGTCCTTCTGCATCTATTTTCCCAAACCATGCACTCATACTGTTATTATGTCGCCAAGTAATTAGACTACCTGGCCCAAAAATTATGGATTATAAAAGGATAGCAGCATTAGTGAAAAATACACATTTTGAAGCCAAAAACCCATTTGAGTTTTTAAGTTCAAAATACAGGCCTACCTCCTCCCCTACAGCCTGCCTGTCCATCTCCAAAAATAAAGTTTTTAATAATTATACACTCTTCGTTTGCTTTGGAAAACAAACAGTTAAGTTGCCATATGCTGCTATCCTTTCATCGATTTGTGCTTCTACACCTATGTTCCCAAACCATCATACACTCATGCTGTTTTCACTTTGCCAAGTTATCGAACAACCTGGCCCCAAAATTATGGATTATAAAAGGATAGCAGCATAAGGGAAAAATACACATTTTGAACCCAAAAACCCATTTGAGTTTTTAAGTTCAAAATACAGGCCTACCTCCTCCCCTACAGCCTGCCTGTCCATCTCCAAAAATACCCTTTTTAATAATTATACGCTCCTCCTTTGCATTGAAAAAAAAACAAACAGTAAAGTTGCCAGATGCGGCCATTCTTTCATCCATTTGTCCTTCTGCTTCTATTTTCCCAAACCATGCACTCATACTGTTATTATGTCGCCAAGTAATTAGACTACCTGGCCCCAAAATTATGGATTATAAAAGGATAGCAGCATAAGGGAAAAATACACATTTTGAACCCAAAAACCCATTTGAGTTTTTAAGTTCAAAATACAGGCCTACCTCCTCCCCTACAGCCTGCCTGTCCATCTCCAAAAATACCCTTTTTAATAATTATACGCTCCTCCTTTGCATTGAAAAAAAGCCAACAGTAAAGTTGCCAGATGCGGCAATCCTTTCATCCATTTGTCCTTCTGCATCTATTTTCCCAAACCATGAACTCATACTGTTATTATGTCGCCAAGTAATTAGACTACCTGGCCCAAAAATTATGGATTATAAAAGGATAGCACCATAAGGGAACATTACCGTATTTATCGGGGTGTACAACTTCCAGAGGCCTTGCCCGTGTTGACCCTCCTGTGCATTTGGACTCGCATCTGCCCCTGGCCGACAACCTGGAATTTTTAATTTCGTCTCCGGAGGGCCGGGGTGCCTTGGTGGACCGCCCGCCAATGTTTACCGACTCACTCAATGCTTCTGCTCCCCATCACCAGGGGGTCCGCGTCACCGATCCTGTGCCCATTGACGGCACGCCCTGCCTGTGTACAGGGACCCGTGCCTCCCGCCCCTTATAGCGTCTATGGTTCTCTGCATGTCAAAAGTCAACAGGCATGGAAGCCTTTCAGGGGACCCTTCCAGAGGACCCTTTCTGCGTGTCAAAGGTCTACAGGCATGGAAGCTTCTCAGAGGACTGTTACAAAGGCTTTGCTCAGGGACCGCCCAGCCCGGGTGGGGTACATGAACCAGCCCATTCCCCCTGTAAAATACCAAGGGAGAAACTTGAAGAATCGTCCCCAGGGGAGCCCGCTCTAGGCCCTTGCGTACCCTGAGAGAACGGCTGAGTATGGGAGTACAAGGCTGGGTGGTCCCAAGGCGAAAAATCCGGAACGGTCCCCTGACAGGCTTCCATGCCTTGCGTACCCTGAGAGAACGGCTGAGTACGGGCTCCCGTGGGGATGAACCTTCTCGGCGGACCGCCCGCCGATGTTTGCCGACTCGCCCGACAATTCTGCTCCCGAACGGTCCGCCGAGGAAATTCATCCCCAGGGGAGCCCGTACTCGGCCGCTCTCTCAGGTTACGCCAGGGCCGAGCGCGGGGTCCCCTGGGGACGAATCTTCCGGTTTCTCCCTTGGTATTTTCCAGGTGGATTGGGCTGGTTCATGTACCCAGCCCAGGCCTGGGTGGTCCCAGGGCGAAACCTCCGGAACGGTCCCCTGACAGGCTTCCATGCCTGAAGACCTTTGACACGCAGAGAACCAGAGAAGTTATAAGGGAGGGAAGCGCGGGTCCCTGTACCCAGACAGGGAGTGCCGTCCATGGGCAAAGGATCAGTGATGCGGACCCCTCAGCATCAGGGAGCAGAAGTGGTCGGGCGAGTCGGCAAACATCGGCGGGCGGTCCGCTGAGGAGGTTCATCCCCACCGAAGCCCGTACTCAGCCGTTCTCTCAGGGTACGCAACGCATGAATGCCTGTCAGGGGACCGTTCCGGAGCTTTTGCCCGGGGACCACCCAGCCCTGGGCTGGGTACATGAACCAGCCCAATCCCCCTGGAAAATACCAAGGGAGAAACCGGAAGGTTCGTCCCCAGGGGTGCCCGCGCTCGGCCCTTGCATACCCTGAGAGAACGGCTGAGTACGGGCTCCCGTGGGTATGAACCTCCTCGGCGGACCGCCCGCCAATGTTTTCCGACTCGCCCGACGGTTCTGCTCCCGGATGCTGGGGGGTCTGCATCACCAATCCTGTGCCCAAGGATGGCGGGCCCTGTCTGGGTACAGGGACCTGCGCCTCCCGCCCTTATTGCCATCTCTGGTTCTCTACGTGTCAAAGGTCTACAGGCATGGAAGCCTGTCAGGGGACTGTTTCAGAGGCTTCACCCGGGGACCGCCCAGCCCCTGGTCGGGTACATGAACCAGCCCTTTCCCCCTGTAAAATACCAAGGGAGAAACCTCAAGGTTCGTCCCCAGGGGACCCCGCGCTCGGCCCTGGCGTAACCTGAGAGAGCAGCTGAGTACGGGCTCCCCTGTGGATGAATTTTCTCGGCGGACCGCCCGCCGATGTTTGCCGACTCGCCTAATGCTTCTGCTCCCTGACGCTGGGGGGTCCGCATCACTGATCCTGTGCCCATGGACGGCACGCCCTGTCTGGGTACAGGGACCCGCGCCTCCCTCCCTTATGGCCTCTCTGGTTCTCTGCGTGTCAAAGGTCTTCAGGCATGGAAGCCTGCCAGGGGACCGTTCCGGAGGTTTCGCCCGGGGACCACCCAGCCCTGGGCTGGGTACATGAACCAGCCCAATCCCCCTGGAAAATACCAAGGGAGAAACCGGAAGGTTCGTCCCCAGGTTAGCCCACGCTCGGCCCTCGCATACCCTGAGAGAACAGCTGAGTACAGGCTCCCGTGGGGATGAACCTCCTCGGCGGACCGCCCGCCGACGTTTGCCGACTCGCCCGACGGTTCTGCTCCCCGACGCTGGGGGGTCTGCATCACCGATCCTGTGACAAGGATGGCGTGCCCTGTCTGGGTACAGGGACCTGCGCCTCCCGCCCTTATAGCCATTTCTGGTTCTCTACATGTCAACGGTCTACAGGCATGGAAGCCTGTCAGGAGACTGTTTCAAAGGCTTCGCCCGCCCTGCCCTGGGTGGGGTACATGAACCAGCCCTTTCCCCCTGTAAAATACCAAGGGAGAAACCTGAAGGTTCGTCAACAGGAGAACCCGGGCTCGGCCGTGGCGTAACCTGAGAGAGCGGCTGAGTACGGGCTCCCCTGGGGATGAACCTCCTCGGCAGACCGCCCGCCGATGTTTGCCGACTCGTCCGACGCTTCTGCTCCCTGACACTGGGGGGTCCGCATCACTGATCCTGTGCCCATGGACGGCACGCCCTGTCTTGGTACAGGGACCCGCGCCTCCCTCACTTATAGCCTCTCTGGTTCTCTGCGTGTCAAAGGTCTTCAGGCATGGAAGCCTGTCACCGGACCGTTCCGGAGGTTTCGCCCGGGGACCACCAAGCCCTGGGCTGGGTACATGAACCAGCCCAATCCCCCTGGAAAATACAAAGGGAGAAACCGGAAGGTTCGTCCCCAGGGGAGCCCGCGCTTGTCCCTGGCGTACCCTGAGAGAGTGGCCGAGTACGGGCTCCCCTGGGGACGAACCTCCTTGGCGGACCGCCCACCTATGTATTCTTACTCGCCTGATGCTTCTGCTCCCCGCAACCCTGGGGTCCCTGGGTACAGGGATTGGCGCCTCCCGCCCATATAGCCTTCTCTGGTTCTCTGTGTGTCAAAATTCTACAGGCATGGAAGACCCTTCCAGAGGCCTTGCCCGTGTTCTGTTGACCCTCCTGTGCATTTGGACTCGCATCTGCCCCTGGCCGACAACCTGGAATTTTTAATTTCGCCTCCGGAGGGCCGGGGTGCCTTGGTGGACCGCCCACCAATGTTTGCCGACTCGCCCGACGCTTCTGCTCCCCGTCGCCAGGGGGTCCGCGTCACCGATCCTGTGCCCAAGGACGGCACGCCCTGCCTGTGTACAGGGACCCGTGCCTCCCACCCCTTATAGCGACTTTTGACATGCAGAGAACCAGAGACAACAGGCATTGAAGCCTTTCAGGGGACCCTTCCAGAGGTTTCACCCGGGGACAGCCCTGCCCCGGTTCGGGTATGTGAACCATCCCAATCCCCTTGGAAAATATCAAGGGAGAAACCAGGGGTTCGACCCCAGGGGAGCCCGCGCTCGGCCCTGGCGTACCCTGAGAAAGCAGCCGGACGGCGTGCTCTCCTGCTATTCTGAGGCAGGTGGCCGTTCAAAGGTACCTACTTGCGATGCTGCGATACAGTTTTATGAACGCATACCACTCGGACATGCCCAGCTCGTGGAACTCTGAGCTGGATTCAGCTTTCAAATCCGATCTCATACTGGTTCTCAGTTTTTCAATTATTGTTAGGCATGGAAGTCAGTCAGGGGACCCTTCAGGAGGACTTGCCCAGGTAAGGTTGACCTTCCTGGGCACATGGACCTACACCTCCCCTTGGCCTATAACCAGGAATTTGACATTTTTTATTTCGGGTATTACATGATGAGATTTGTTACATTGTGTCACCCCAGTTGTAAGGAAGATCCATGAGGAGAAGGTTTGTTACAGTGTGTGTGTCACCCCAGTAATTAGGAGAAAAATCATGAAGAGGAGATTTGATACAGAGTGTCAACCCAGTAGTAAGGAGATTACATAAGGAGGAGGTTTGTTACAGTGTGTCACCCTAGTAGTAAGGAGATTACACGGGGAGAAGGTTTGTTACAGTGTGTCACCCCAGTAGTAGGAGATTACATGAGGAGGAGGAGGTTTGTTACAGTGTGTTCCCCAAGTAGTAAGCTGATTACATGATGAGAAGGTTTGTTACAGTGAGTCACCCCAGTAATAAGTTAATAACATGAGAAGTTTTGTTACAGTGTGTCACCCCAATAGTAAGGAGATTACATGAGTAGGGGGTTTGTTACAGTGTGTCACCCCAGTAGTAAGGTTATTACATAATGAGAAGGTTTGTTACTGTGAGTCACCCCAGTAATAAGTTAATAACATGAGGAGATTTGTTACAGTGTGTCACCCCAGTAGAAAGGAGATTACATGATGAGGAGAAGTTTTGTTACAGTGTGTCACCCCAGTAGTAAGGAGATTACATGAGGAGGGGGTTTGTTACTTTGTGTCACCCCAGTAGTAAGGAGATTACATGAGGAGAGGTTTGTTACAGTGTGTCACCCCGTAGTAAGGAGATTACATGAGGAGGGGGTTTTGTTACAGTGTGTCATCCCAGTAGAAAGGAGATTGCACGAGGAGGTTTGTTACAGTGTTTCACCCCAGTAGTAAGTCAATAACATGTGGAGGAGGTTTGTTACAGTGTTTCACCCCAGTAATAAGTTATTAACATTAGGAGGTTTGTTACAGTGTGTCACCCTAGTAGTAATAAGATTACATGGGCAGGAGGTTTGTTACTTTGTGTCACCCCAGTAGTAAGGAGATTAAATAAGGAGGTTTGTTACAGTGTGTCACCCCAGTAGTAAGGTGATTACATGAGGAGGGCGTTTGTTACAGTGTGTCACCCCAGTAGTAAGGGAGATTACATGAGGATGAGGTTTGTTACACTGTGTCACCCCAGTAGTTAGGAGAAAAAATGAGGATGAGGTTTGTTACAGTGTGTCACCCAAGTAATAAGGAGATTACATGGGGAGTAGGTTTGTTACTGTGTGTCACCCCAGCAGTAAGTTAATAACATGAAGATTGGGTTTGTTACAGTGGGTCACCCCAGTAGTAAGTTAATAATATAAGAATGGAGTTTGTTACAGTGTGTCACCCCAGTCGTAAGGTGATTACATGACAAGGTTTTTTTTTTTTTACAGTTTGTCACCCAGTAGTAAGTTAATAATATGAGGATGGGGTTTGTTACAGTGTGTCACCCCAGTAGTTAGGAGAAAAAAAATGAGGAGGAGGTTTGTTACAGTGTGTCACCCAAGTAGTAAGGAGATTACATGGGGAGTAGGTTTGTTACTGTGTGTAACCCCAGTAGTAAGTTAATAACATGAAGATGGGGTTTGTTTCAGTGGGTCAACCCAATAGAAATGAGATTACATGAGGGGAAGTTTTGTTATAGTGTGTCACCCCAGTAGTAAAGAGATTACTTGATGAGGAGGTTTGTTACAGTGTGTCACCCCAGTAATAAGTTAATAACGTGAGGAGGTTTGTTACAGTGTGTCATCCCAGTAGAAAGGAGATTGCACGAGGAGAAGGTTTGTTACAGTGTGTCACCCCAGTAGTAAGTTAATAACATGTGGAGGAGGTTTGTTACAGTGTGTCACCCCAGTAGTAAGGAGATTACATGATGAGAAGGTTTGTTACAGTGTGTCACCCCAGTAATAAGTTATTAACATTAGGAGGTTTGTTACAGTGTGTCAACCCAGTCGTAAGGTGATTACATGACAAGGTTTTTTTTTTTTTTTTACAGTTTGTCACCCAGTAGTAAGTTAATAATATTAGGATGGGGTTTGTTACAGTGTGTCACCCCAGTAGTTAGGAGAAAAAAATAAGGAGGAGGTTTGTTACAGTGTGTCACCCCAGTCGTAAGGTGATTACATGACAAGGTTTTTTTTTTTTTTTTTTACAGTTTGTCACCCCAGTAGTAAGTTAATAACATGTGGAGGAGGTTTGTTACAGTGTATCACCCCAGTAGTAATAAGATTACATGTGGAGGAGGTTTGTTACAGTGTGTCACCCTAGTAGTAATAAGATTACATGGGCAGGAGGTTTGTTACTTTGTGTCACCCCAGTAGTAAGGAGATTAAATAAGGAGGTTTGTTACAGTTTGTCACCCCAGTAGTAAGGTGATTACATGAGGAGGGCGTTTGTTACAGTGTGTCACCCCAGTTGTAAGGGAGATTACATGAGGATGAGGTTTGTTACAGTGTGTCACCCCAGTAGTTAGGAGAAAAAATGAGGAGGAGGTTTGTTACAGTGTGTCACCCAAGTAGTAAGGAGATTACATGGGGAGTAGGTTTGTTCCTGTGTGTCACCCCAGTAGTAAGTTAATAACATGAAGATTGGGTTTGTTACAGTGGGTCACCCCAGTAGTAAGTTAAAAATATAAGAATGGGGTTTGTTACAGTGTGTCACCCCAGTCGTAAGGTGATTACATGACAAGGTTTTTTTTTTTTTTTTTTTACAGTTTGTCACCCAGTAGTAAGTTAATAATATGAGGATGGGGTTTGTTACAGTGTGTCACCCCAGTAGTTAGGAGAGAAAAAATGAGGAGGAGGTTTGTTACAGTGTGTCACCCAAGTAGTAAGGAGATTACATGGGGAGTAGGTTTGTTACTGTGTGTCACCCCAGTAGTAAGTTAATAACATGAAGATGGGGTTTGTTTCAGTGGTTCACCCCAGTAGAAACGAGATTACATGAGGGGAAGTTTTGTTACAGTGTGTCACCCCAGTAGTAAAGAGATTACTTGATGAGGAGGTTTGTTACAGTGTGTCACCCCAGTAATAAATTAATAACGTGAGGAGGTTTGTTACAGTGTGTCACCCCAGTAGAAAGTAGATTACATGAGGGGAAGTTTTGTTACAGTGTGTCATCCCAGTAGAAAGGAGATTGCACGAGGAGAAGGTTTGTTACAGTGTTTCACCCAAGTAGTAAGTTAATAACATGTGGAGGAGGTTTGTTACAGTGTGTCACCCCAGTAGTAAGGAGATTACATGATGAGAAGGTTTGTTACAGTGTGTCACCCCAGTAATAAGTTATTAACATTAGGAGGTTTGTTACAGTGTGCCACCCCAGTCGTAAGGTGATTACATGACAAGGTTTTTTATTTATTTTTTTACAGTTTGTCACCCAGTAGTAAGTTAATAATATGAGGATGGGGTTTGTTACAGTGTGTCACCCCAGTAGTTAGGAGAAAAAAATAAGGAGGAGGTTTGTTACAGTGTGTCACCCAAGTAGTAAGGAGATTACATGGGGAGTAGGTTTGTTATTGTGTGTCACCCCAGTAGTAAGTTAATAACATGAAAATGGGGTTTGTTTCAGTGGGTCACCCCAGTAGAAACGAGATTACATGAGGGGAAGTTTTGTTACAGTGTGTCACCCCAGTAGTAAAGAGATTACATGATGAGGAGGTTTGTTACAGTGTGTCACCCCAGTAATAAGTTAATAACATGATGAGGTTTGTTACAGTGTGTCACTCCAGTAGAAAGGAGATTACATGGGCAGGAGGTTTGTTACTTTGTGTCACCCCAGTAGTAAGGAGATTAAATAAGGAGGTTTGTTACAGTGTGTCACCCCAGTAGTAAGGAGATTACATGAGGAGGGGGTTTGTTACTTTGTGTCACCCCAGTAGTAAGGAGATTACATGAGGAGAGGTTTGTTACAGTGTGTCACCCCGTAGTAAGGAGTTTACATGAGGAGGGGTTTTGTTACAGTGTGTCATCCCAGTAGAAAGGAGATTGCACGAGGAGAAGGTTTGTTACAGTGTTTCACCCCCAGTAGTAAGTTAATAACATGTGGAGGAGGTTTGTTACAGTGTTTCACCCCAGTAATAAGTTATTAACATTAGGAGGTTTGTTACAGTGTGTCACCCTAGTAGTAATAAGATTACATGGGCAGGAGGTTTGTTACTTTGTGTCACCCCAGTAGTAAGGAGATTAAATAAGGAGGTTTGTTACAGTGTGTCACCCCAGTAGTAAGGAGATTACATGTGGAGGGGGTTTGTTACTTTGTGTCACCCCAGTAGTAAGGAGATTACATGAGGAGAGGTTTGTTACAGTGTGTCACCCCGTAGTAAGGAGTTTACATGAGGAGGGGGTTTGTTACAGTGTGTCACCCCAGTAGAAAGTTAATAAAATGAGGATAAGGTTGGTTATAGTGTGTCACCCCGGTAGTATGGATATGACATGAGGATGAGGTTTGTTACAGTGTGTCACCCCAGTAGTAAGGAGATTACATAAGGAGAAGGTTTATTACAGTGTATCACCCCAGTAGTAAGGAGATTACATGAGGAGGGTGTTTGTTACAGTGTGTCACCCAAGTAGTAAGGAGATTACATGGGGAGTAGGTTTGTTACTGTGTGTCACCCCAGTAGTAAGTTAATAACATGAAGATGGGGTTTGTTACAGTGGGTCCACCCAGTAGAAACGAGATTACATGAGGAGAAGTTTTGTTACAGTGTGTCACCCCAGTAATACGTTAATAACATGAGGAGGTTTGTTACAGTGTGTCACCCAAGTAGAAAGGAGATTACATGAGGAGAAGTTTTGTTACAGTATGTCACCCCAGTAGAAAGGAGAATACATGAGGAAAAGGTTTGTTACAGTGTGTCACCCTAGTAGTAAGTTAATAACATGTGGAGGAGGTTTGTTACAGTGTATCACCCCAGTAGTAATAAGATTACATGTGGAGGAGGTTTGTTACAGTGTGTCACCCTAGTAGTAATAAGATTACATGGGCAGGAGGTTTGTTACTTTGTGTCACCCCAGTAGTAAGGAGATTAAATAAGGAGGTTTGTTACAGTTTGTCACCCCAGTAGTAAGGTGATTACATGAGGAGGGCGTTTGTTACAGTGTGTCACCCCAGTTGTAAGGGAGATTACATGAGGATGAGGTTTGTTACAGTGTGTCACCCCAGTAGTTAGGAGAAAAAATGAGGAGGAGGTTTGTTACAGTGTGTCACCCAAGTAGTAAGGAGATTACATGGGGAGTAGGTTTGTTCCTGTGTGTCACCCCAGTAGTAAGTTAATAACATGAAGATTGGGTTTGTTACAGTGGGTCACCCCAGTAGTAAGTTAAAAATATAAGAATGGGGTTTGTTACAGTGTGTCACCCCAGTCGTAAGGTGATTACATGACAAGGTTTTTTTTTTTTTTTTTTACAGTTTGTCACCCAGTAGTAAGTTAATAATATGAGGATGGGGTTTGTTACAGTGTGTCACCCCAGTAGTTAGGAGAAAAAAAATGAGGAGGAGGTTTGTTACAGTGTGTCACCCAAGTAGTAAGGAGATTACATGGGGAGTAGGTTTGTTACTGTGTGTCACCCCAGTAGTAAGTTAATAACATGAAGATGGGGTTTGTTTCAGTGGTTCACCCAAGTAGAAACGAGATTACATGAGGGGAAGTTTTGTTACAGTGTGTCACCCCAGTAGTAAATAGATTACTTGATGAGGAGGTTTGTTACAGTGTGTCACCCCAGTAATAAGTTAATAACGTGAGGAGGTTTGTTACAGTGTGTCACCCCAGTAGAAAGTAGATTACATGAGGGGAAGTTTTGTTACAGTGTGTCATCCCAGTAGAAAGGAGATTGCACGAGGAGAAGGTTTGTTACAGTGTGTCACCCCAGTAGTAAGTTAATAACATGTGGAGGAGGTTTGTTACAGTGTGTCACCCCAGTAGTAAGGAGATTACATGATGAGAAGGTTTGTTACAGTGTGTCACCCCAGTAATAAGTTATTAACATTAGGAGTTTTGTTACAGTGTGCCACCCCAGTCGTAAGGTGATTGCATGACAAGGTTTTTTTTTTTTTTTTTTACAGTTTGTCACCCAGTAGTAAGTTAATAATATGAGGATGGGGTTTGTTACAGTGTGTCACCCCAGTAGCTAGGAGAAAAAAATAAGGAGGAGGTTTGTTACAGTGTGTCACCCAAGTAGTAAGGAGATTACATGGGGAGTAGGTTTGTTATTGTGTGTCACCCCAGTAGTAAGTTAATAACATGAAAATGGGGTTTGTTTCAGTGGGTCACCCCAGTAGAAACGAGATTACATGAGGGGAAGTTTTGTTACAGTGTGTCACCCCAGTAGTAAAGAGATTACATGATGAGGAGGTTTGTTACAGTGTGTCACCCCAGTAATAAGTTAATAACATGATGAGGTTTGTTACAGTGTGTCACTCCAGTAGAAAGGAGATTACATGGGCAGGAGGTTTGTTACTTTTTTTCACCCCAGTAGTAAGGAGATTAAATAAGGAGGTTTGTTACAGTGTGTCACCCCAGTAGTAAGGAGATTACATGATGAGGGGGTTTGTTACTTTGTGTCACCCCAGTAGTAAGGAGATTACATGAGGAGAGGTTTGTTACAGTGTGTCACCCCGTAGTAAGGAGTTTACATGAGGAGGGGTTTTGTTACAGTGTGTCATCCCAGTAGAAAGGAGATTGCACGAGGAGAAGGTTTGTTACAGTGTTTCACCCCAGTAGTAAGTTAATAACATGTGGAGGAGGTTTGTTACAGTGTTTCACCCCAGTAATAAGTTATTAACATTAGGAGGTTTGTTACAGTGTGTCACCCTAGTAGTAATAAGATTACATGGGCAGGAGGTTTGTTACTTTGTGTCACCCCAGTAGTAAGGAGATTAAATAAGGAGGTTTGTTACAGTGTGTCACCCCAGTAGTAAGGAGATTACATGTGGAGGGGGTTTGTTACTTTGTGTCACCCCAGTAGTAAGGAGATTACATGAGGAGAGGTTTGTTACAGTGTGTCACCCCGTAGTAAGGAGTTTACATGAGGAGGGGGTTTGTTACAGTGTGTCACCCCAGTAGAAAGTTAATAAAATGAGGATAAGGTTGGTTATAGTGTGTCACCCCGGTAGTATGGATATGACATGAGGATGAGGTTTGTTACAGTGTGTCACCCCAGTAGTAAGGAGATTACATAAGGAGAAGGTTTATTACAGTGTATCACCCCAGTAGTAAGGAGATTACATGAGGAGGGTGTTTGTTACAGTGTGTCACCCAAGTAGTAAGGAGATTACATGGGGAGTAGGTTTGTTACTGTGTGTCACCCCAGTAGTAAGTTAATAACATGAAGATGGGGTTTGTTACAGTGGGTCCACCCAGTAGAAACGAGATTACATGAGGAGAAGTTTTGTTACAGTGTGTCACCCCAGTAATACGTTAATAACATGAGGAGGTTTGTTACAGTGTGTCACCCAAGTAGAAAGGAGATTACATGAGGAGAAGTTTTGTTACAGTATGTCACCCCAGTAGAAAGGAGAATACATGAGGAAAAGGTTTGTTACAGTGTGTCACCCTAGTAGTAAGTTAATAACATGTGGAGGAGGTTTGTTACAGTGTATCACCCCAGTAGTAATAAGATTACATGTGGAGGAGGTTTGTTACAGTGTGTCACCCTAGTAGTAATAAGATTACATGGGCAGGAGGTTTGTTACTTTGTGTCACCCCAGTAGTAAGGAGATTAAATAAGGAGGTTTGTTACAGTGTGTCACCCCAGTAGTAAGGAGATTACATGTGGAGGGGGTTTGTTACTTTGTGTCACCCCAGTAGTAAGGAGATTACATGAGGAGAGGTTTGTTACAGTGTGTCACCCCGTAGTAAGGAGTTTACATGAGGAGGGGGTTTGTTACAGTGTGTCACCCCAGTAGTAAGTTAATAAAATGAGGATGAGGTTGGTTATAGTGTGTCACCCCGGTAGTATGGATATGACATGAGGATGAGGTTTGTTACAGTGTGTCACCCCAGTAGTAAGGAGATTACATAAGGAGAAGGTTTATTACAGTGTATCACCCCAGTAGTAAGGAGATTACATGAGGAGGGTGTTTGTTACAGTGTGTCACCCAAGTAGTAAGGAGATTACATGGGGAGTAGGTTTGTTACTGTGTGTCACCCCAGTAGTAAGTTAATAACATGAAGATGGGGTTTGTTACAGTGGGTCAACCCAGTAGAAACGAGATTACATGAGGAGAAGTTTTGTTACAGTGTGTCACCCCAGTAATACGTTAATAACATGAGGAGGTTTGTAACAGTGTGTCACCCAAGTAGAAAGGAGATTACATGAGGAGAAGTTTTGTTACAGTATGTCACCCCAGTAGAAAGGAGAATACATGAGGAAAAGGTTTGTTAAAGTGTGTCACCCTAGTAGTAAGTTAATAACATGTGGAGAAGGTTTGTTACAGTGTATCACCCCAGTAGTAATAAGATTACATGTGGAGGAGGTTTGTTACAGTGTGTCACCCTAGTAGTAATAAGATTACATGGGCAGGAGGTTTGTTACTTTGTGTCACCCCAGTAGTAAGGAGATTACATGAGGTGGGCGTTTGTTACAGTGTGTCACCCCAGTAGTAAGGGAGATTACATGAGGATGAGGTTTGTTACAGTGTGTCACCCAGTAGTTAGGAGAAAAAATGAGGAGGAGGTTTGTTACAGTGTGTCACCCAAGTAGTAAGGAGATTACATGGGGAGTAGGTTTGTTACTGTGTGTCACCCCAGTAGTAAGTTAATAACATGAAGATTGGGTTTGTTACAGTGGGTCACCCCAGTAGTAAGTTAATAATATAAGAATGGGGTTTGTTACAGTGTGTCACCCCAGTCGTAAGGTGATTACATGACAAGGTTTTTTTTTTTTTTTACAGTTTGTCACCCAGTAGTAAGTTAATCATATGAGGATGGGGTTTGTTACAGTGTGTCACCCCAGTAGTTAGGAGAAAAAAAATGAGGAGGAGGTTTGTTACAGTGTGTCACCCAAGTAGTAAGGAGATTACATGGGAGTAGGTTTGTTACTGTGTGTCACCCTAGTAGTAAGTTAATAACATGAAGATGGGGTTTGTTTCAGTGGGTCACCCCAGTAGAAACGAGATTACATGAGGGGAAGTTTTGTTACAGTGTGTCACCCCAGTAGTAAAGAGATTACTTGATGAGGAGGTTTGTTACAGTGTGTCACCCCAGTAATAAGTTAATAACGTGAGGAGGTTTTTTACAGTGTGTCACCCCAGTAGAAAGTAGATTACATGAGGGGAAGTTTTGTTACAGTGTGTCATCCCAATAGAAAGGAGATTGAACGAGGAGAAGGTTTGTTACGGTGTGTCACCCCAGTAGTAAGTTAATAACATGTGGAGGAGGTTGTTACAGTGTGTCACCCCAGTAGTAAGGAGATTACATGATAAGAAGGTTTGTTACAGTGTGTCACCCCAGTAATAAGTTATTAACATTAGGAGGTTTGTTACAGTGTGTCACCCCAGTCGTAAGGTGATTACATGACAAGGTTTTTTTTTTGTTTTTTTTTACAGTTTGTCACCCAGTAGTAAGTTAATAATATGAGGATGGGGTTTGTTACAGTGTGTCACCCCAGTAGTTAGGAGCAAAAAATAAGGAGGAGGTTTGTTACAGTGTGTCACCCAAGTAGTAAGGAGATTACATGGGGAGTAGGTTTGTTATTGTGTGTCACCCCAGTAGTAAGTTAATAACATGAAAATGGGGTTTGTTTCAGTGGGTCACCCCAGTAGAAACGAGATTACATGAGGGGAAGTTTTGTTACAGTGTGTCACCCCAGTAGTAAAGAGATTACATGATGAGGAGGTTTGTTACAGTGTGTCACCCCAGTAATAAGTTAATAACATGATGAGGTTTGTTACAGTGTGTCACTCCAGTAGAAAGGAGATTACATGGGCAGGAGGTTTGTTACTTTGTGTCACCCCAGTAGTAAGGAGATTAAATAAGGAGGTTTGTTACAGTGTGTCACCCCAGTAGTAAGGAGATTACATGAGGAGGGGTTTTTTTTACTTTGTGTCACCCCAGTAGTAAGGAGATTACATGAGGAGAGGTTTGTTACAGTGTGTCACCCCGTAGTAAGGAGATTACATGAGGAGGGGGTTTTGTTACAGTGTGTCATCCCAGTAGAAAGGAGATTGCACGAGGAGAAGGTTTGTTACAGTGTTTCACCCCAGTAGTAAGTTAATAACATGTGGAGGAGGTTTGTTACAGTGTTTCACCCCAGTAATAAGTTATTAACATTAGGAGGTTTGTTACAGTGTGTCACCCTAGTAGTAATAAGATTACATGGGCAGGAGGTTTGTTACTTTGTGTCACCCCAGTAGTAAGGAGATTAAATAAGGAGGTTTGTTACAGTGTGTCACCCCAGTAGTAAGGAGATTACATGAGGAGAGGTTTGTTACAGTGTGTCACCCCGTAGTAAGGAGATTACATGAGGAGGGGTTTTGTTACAGTGTGTCACCCCAGTAGTAAGTTAATAAAATGAGGATGAGGTTTGTTACAGTGTTTCACCATAGTAATAAGTTATTAACATTAGGAGGTTTGTTACAGTGTGTCACCCTAGTAGTAATAAGATTACATGGGCAGGAGGTTTGTTACTTTGTGTCACCCCAGTAGTAAGGAGATTAAATAAGGAGGTTTGTTACAGTGTGTCACCCCAGTAGTAAGGAGATTACATGAGGAGGGGGTTTGTTACTTTGTGTCACCCCAGTAGTAAGGAGATTACATGAGGAGAGGTTTGTTACAGTGTGTCACCCCGTAGTAAGGAGATTACATGAGGAGGGGTTTTGTTACAGTGTGTAACCGCAGTAGTAAGTTAATAAAATGAGGATGAGGTTGGTTATAGTGTGTCACCCCGGTAGTAAGGAGATTACTTGAGAAGGAGGTTTGTTACAGTGTGTCACCCCAGTAGTAAGGAGATTAGGAGGTTTGTTACAGTGAGTTACCTCCAGTGACCCTCCTGGGCACAGGGACCCGTACCTCCCCCTGGCCAACAACTGGCCTCCAGAGGGCCAGGGCACCACCGCCCACCCCCGATGTTTGCCGACTCGCCCAACGCTTTTGCACCACGCCACCGGGGGTCCGCGTCACTGATCCTGTGCACAAGGACGGCGCGCCCTGCCTTTGTACAGGGACCCACGCCTCACTCCCGTATAGCCTCTCTTGTTCACTGCATGTCAAAAGTCTAAGGGCAGGCATGATAGACCCTTTCAGAGGCCTTGCCCATATTCGGTTGACCATCCTGGGCATAGGGACTCTCATCTCCCCCTGGCCGACAACTTGGACTTTGTAATCTTTCATTTCGCCTCTGGAGGGCCAAGGCGCCTCAGCGGACCACACGCTGATGTTTGTTGACTCGCCTGACGCTTCTGCTCCCTGCTGCCGGGATGTCCACGTCACCGATCCTGTGCCCAAGGACGGCGCGCCCTGCCTGGGTACAGGGACCCGCACCTCCCGCCCTTATAGCCTCTCTGGTTCTCTACGTGTCAAAGGTCTACAGGCATGGAAGCCTGTCAGGGGACTGTTTCAGAGGCTTCGCCCGGGGACCGCCCAGCCCCGGGTCGGGTACATGAACCAGCCCATTCCCCCTGTAAAATACCAAGGGAGAAACCTGAAGAATCGTCCCCAGGGGAGCCAGCGCTCGGCCCTGGCGTACCCTGAGAGAACGGCTGAGTACGGGCTCCCGTGGGGATGAACCTCCTCGGCGGACCGCCCGCCGATGTTTGGCGACTCGCCCAACGGTTATCCTCCCTGATGCTGGGGGGCCGAATCACCGATCCTGTGCCCAAGGACGGCGCGCCCTGTCTGGGTACAGGGACCCACGCCTCCCGCCCTTATAGCCTCTCTTGTTCTCTGCGTGTCAAAAGTCTACAGGCATAGAAGATCCTTCCAGAGGCTTTGCCTGGAAGATCCTTCCAGAGACCTGGACTTTGTAATCTTTCATTTTGCCTCTGGAGGGCCGAGGCGCCTCAGTGGACCGTACGCCAATGTTTTTTTACTCCCCCGGCGCTTCTGCTCCCCGCTGCCGGGATGTCTGTGTCACCTATCCTGTGTCCAAGGACGGTGCGCCCTGCCTGGGTACAGGGACCCGCGCCTCCTGCCCTTATAGCCTTCTCTGGTTCTCTGCATGTCAAAAGTCTACATGCATGGAAGACCCTTCCAGATGCCTTGCACGTGTTCTGTTGACACTCCTGTGCATTTGGACTTGCATCTGCCCCTGGCCGAAAACCTGGAATTTTTAATTTTGCCTCTGGAAGGCCGGGGTGCTTTGGTGGACCGCCCGCCAATGTTTGCCGACTCGTCCGACGCTTCTGCTCCCCGTCGCCAGGGGGTCCGCATCACCGATCCTGTGCCCAAGGACGGCACGCCCTGCCTGTGTACAGGGACCCGTGCCTCCTGCCCTTATAGCCTCTCTGGTTCTCTACGTGTCAAAGGTCTACAGGCAATGAAGCCTGTCAGGGGACTGTTTCAAAGGCTTCGCTCGGGGACCGCCCAGCCCCGGGTCGGGTACATGAACCAGTCCATTCCACCTGTAAAATACCAAGGGAGAAACCGGAAGAATAATTTCCTTGGGAGCCTGCGCTCGGCCCTGGCGTACCCTGAGAGAACGTCTGAGTACGGGCTCCAGTGCGTGGGGATGAACCTCCTCAGCGGACCGCCTGCCGATGTTTGCCGACTTGCCCGACGGTTCTGCTCCCCGATCCTGGGGGGTCCGCATCACCGATTCTGTGCCCAAGGACAGTGCGCCCTGTCTGGGTACAGGGACCCGTGCCTCCCACCGTTATAGCCTCCCTTGTTCTCTGCGTTTCAAAAGTCTACAGGCATAGAAGATCCTTCCAGAGGCCTTGCCATGTTCGGTTGACCATCCTGGGCATAGGGACTCGCATCTCCCCCTGGCCGACAACCTGGACTTTGTAATCTTTCATTTTGCCTCTGGAGGGCCTAGGCGTCTCAGTGGACCGTACGCCGATGTTTTTTGACTTGCCCGACGCTTCTGCTCCTCGCTGCAGGGATGTCCACGTCACCTATCCTGTGCCCAAAGACGGCGCGCCCTGTCTGGGTACAGGGAACCGTGCCTCCCGCCCTTTATAGCTTCTCTGGTTCTCTACGTGTCAAAGGTCTACAGGCATGGAAGCCTGTCAGGGGTCTGTTTCAAAGCTTCGCTCGGGGACCGCCCGGCCCCGGGTCGGGCACATGAACCAGCCCATTCCCCCTGTAAAATACCAAGGGAGAAACCTCAAGGTTCGTCCCCAGGGGAGCCCGCACTTGGTCCTGGCGTACCCTGAGAAAGCGGCTGAGTACGGGCTCCCCTGTGGATTACCCTCCTCGGCGGACCGCCCGCGATGTTTGCCGACTCGCCCGCCGCTTCTGCTCCCCGACGCTGGGGGGTCTTCGTCACTGATCCTGTGCCCAAGGACAGCGCACCCTGTCTGGGTACAGGGACCCACGCCTCCCGCCCTTATAGCCTTCTCTGGTTCTCAGCGTGTCAAAAGTCTACAGGCATGGAAGACCCTTCCAGAGGATTTGCCTGTGTTCTGTTGACCCTCCTGTGCATTTGGACTCGCATCTGCCCCTGGCCGACAACCTGGAATTTTTAATTTCACCTCCGGAGGGCCGGGGTGCCTTGGTGGACCGCCGCCAATGTTTGCCGACTCGCCTGACGCTTCTGCTCCCCGTCGCCTGGGGGTCCACATCATCGATTCTGTGCCCAAGGACGGCATGCCCTGCCTGGCTACAGGGACCCGCGCCTCCCTGCCTTATAGCCTCTCTGATTCTCTGCCTGTCAAAGGTCTACAGGCATGGAAGCCTGTCAGGGGACTGTTACAAAGGCTTTGCTCAGGGACAGCCCAGCCTGGGTGGGGTACATGAACCAGCCCATTCCCCCTGTAAAATACCAAGGGAGAAACCTGAAGGTTCGTCCCCAGGGGAGCCCGCGCTTGGTCCTGGCGTACCCTGGGAGAACGGCTGAGTACGGGCTACCGTGGGGATGAACCTCCTCGGCGGACCGGCCGCCGATCTTTGCCAACTCCACCGACGGTTCTGCTCCCCGACGCTGGGGGGTCTGCATCACCAATCCTGTGCCCAAGGATGTCGCGCCCTGTCTGGGTGCAGGGACCTGCGCCTCCCGCCCTTATAGCCATTTCTGGTTCTCTACGTGTCAAAGGTCTACAGGCCTTTTCCCCTGTAAACCAGCCCTTTCCCCCTGTAAAATACTAAGGGAGAAACCTGAAGGTTTGTCCCCAGGGGACCCCGCGCTCGGCCCTGGCGTAACCTGAGAGAGCGGCTGAGTACTGGCTCCCCTGGGGATGAATCTCCTCAGCGGACCGCCCGCCAATGTTTGCCGACTCGCCGAACGCTTTTGCTCCCTGGCGCTGGGGGGTCCGCATCACTGATCCTCTGCCCATGGACGGCACGCCCTGTCTGGGTACAGGGACCCGCGCCTCCTTCCCTTATAGCCTCTCTGGTTCTCTGCATGTCAATGGTCTTCAGACATGGAAGCCTGTCAGGGACCGTTCCTGAGGTTTCGCCCGGGGACTACCCAGCCCTGGGCTGGGTACATGAACCAGCCCAATCCCCCTGGAAAATACAAAGGTAGAAACCGGAAGGTTCGTCCCCAGGGGACACTGCGCTCGGCCCTGGCGTAACCTGAGCGGCTGAGTACAGGCTCCCCTGGGGATGAACCTCCTCTGCGGACTGCCCGCCGATGTTTGCCGACTCGCCCGACGCTTCTGCTCCCTGACGCTGGGGGGTCGGCATCACTGATCCTGTGACCATGGACGGCACGCCCTGTCTGGGTACAGGGACCCGCGCCTCCCTCCCTTATAGCCTCTCTGGTTCTCTGCGTGTCAAAGGTCTTCAGGCATGGAAGCCTGTCAGGGGACCGTTCCGGAGGTTTCGCCCGGGGACCACCCAGCCCTGGGCTGGGTACATGAACCAGCCCAATCCCCCTGGAAAATACCAAGGGAGAAACCGGAAGGTTCGTCCCCAGGGGAGCCCGCGCTCGGCCCTTGCATACCCTGAGAGAACGGCTGAGTACGGGCTCCCGTGGGGATGAACCTCCTCGGCGGACCGCCCGCCGATGTTTGCCGACTCGCCCGACGGTTCTGCTCCCCGACGCTGGGGGGTCTGCATCACCGATCCTGTGCCCAAGGATGGCACGCCCTGTCTGGGTACAGGGACCTGCGCCTCCCACCCTTATAGCCATTTCTGCTTCTCTACGTGTCAAAGGTCTACAGGCATGGAAGCCTGTCAGGGGACTGTTTCAAAGGCTTCGCTCGGGGACCGCCCTGCCCTGGGTGGGGTACATGAACCAGCCCTTTCCCCCTGTAAAATACCAAGGGAGAAACCTGAAGGTTCGTCCCCAGGGGAGCCCGCGCTTGTCCCTGGCGTACCCTGAGAGAGTGGCCGAGTACGGGCTCCCCTGGGGACGAACCTCCTTGGCGGACCGCCCGCCTATGTATCCTTACTAGCCTGATGCTTCTGCTCCCCGCAACCCTGGGGTCCGCGTCACCGATCCTGTGCCCAAGGATGGCGCGCCCTACCTGGGTACAGGGACCGGCGCCTCCCGCCCTTATAGCCTTCTCTAGTTCTCTGTGTGTCAAAGTCTACAGGCATGGAAGACCCTTACAGAGGCCTTGCCCGTGTTCTGTTGACCCTCCTGTGCATTTGGACTCGCATCTGCCCCTGGCCGACAACCTGGAATTTTTAATTTCACCTCCGGAGGGCCTGAGTGCCTTGGTGGACCGCCCGCCAATGTTTGCCGACTCGCCCGACGCTTCTGCTCCCCGTCGCCTGGGGGTCCGCATCACCGATCCTGTGCCCAAGAACGGCATGCCCTGCCTGGCTACAGGGACCCGCGCCTCCCTGCCTTATAGCCTCTCTGGTTCTCTGCGTGTCAAAGGTCTACAGGCATGGAAGCGTGTCAGGAGACTGTTACAAAGGCTTTGCTCAGGGACCGCCCAGCCCCGGGTGGGGTACATGAACCAGCCCATTCCCCCTGTAAAATACCAAGGGAGAAACCTGAAGAATCGTCCCCAGGGGAGCCCGCGCTCGGCCCTTGCGTACCCTGAGAGAACGGCTGAGTACGGGCTCCCATGGGGATGAACCTCCTCGGCGGACCGCCCGCCGATGTTTGCCGACTCGCCCGACGGTTCTGCTTCCCGACACTGGGGGGTCCGTATCACCGATCCTGTGCCCAAGGATGGCGCGCCCTGTCTGGGTACAGGGACCTGCGCCTCCTGCCCTTATAGCCATTTCTGGTTCTCTACGTGTCAAAGGTCTACAGGCATGGAAGCCTGTCAGGGGACTGTTTCAAAGGCTTCGCTCGGGGACCGCCCTGCCCTTGGTGGGGTACATGAACCAGCCCTTTCCCCCTGTAAAATACCAAGGTTCGTCCCCAGGGGACCCCGCGCTCGGCCCTGGCGTAACCTGAGAGAGCGGCTGAGTACGGGCTCCCCTAAGGATGAACCTCCTCGACGGACCGCCCACCGATGTTTGCCGACTCGCCCGACGCTTCTGCTCCCTGACGCTGGAGGGTCCGCATCACTGATCCTGTGCCCATGGACGGCACGCCCTGTTTGGGTACAGGGACCCGCACATCCCTCCCTTATAGCCTCTCTGGTTCTCTGCGTGTCAAAGGTCTTCAGGCATGGAAGCCTGTCAGGGGACCGTTCCGGAGGTTTCGCCCGGGGACCACCCAGCCCTGGGCTGGGTACATGAACCAGCCCAATCCCCCTGGAAAATACCAAGGGAGAAACCGGAAGGTTCGTCCCCAGGGGAGCCCGCGCTCGGCCCTTGCATACCCTGAGAGAACGGCTGAGTACGGGCTCCCGTGGGGATGAACCTCCTCGGCGGACCGCCCGCCGATGTTTGCCGACTCGCCCGACGCTTCTGCTCCCCGTCGCCTGGGGGTCCGCATCACCGATCCTGTGCCCAAGAACGGCATGCCCTGCCTGGCTACAGGGACCCGCGCCTCCCTGCCTTATAGCCTCTCTGGTTCTCTGCGTGTCAAAGGTCTACAGGCATGGAAGCGTGTCAGGAGACTGTTACAAAGGCTTTGCTCAGGGACCGCCCAGCCCCGGGTGGGGTACATGAACCAGCCCATTCCCCCTGTAAAATACCAAGGGAGAAACCTGAAGAATCGTCCCCAGGGGAGCCCGCGCTCGGCCCTTGCGTACCCTGAGAGAACGGCTGAGTACGGGCTCCCATGGGGATGAACCTCCTCGGCGGACCGCCCGCCGATGTTTGCCGACTCGCCCGACGGTTCTGCTTCCCGACACTGGGGGGTCCGTATCACCGATCCTGTGCCCAAGGATGGCGCGCCCTGTCTGGGTACAGGGACCTGCGCCTCCTGCCCTTATAGCCATTTCTGGTTCTCTACGTGTCAAAGGTCTACAGGCATGGAAGCCTGTCAGGGGACTGTTTCAAAGGCTTCGCTCGGGGACCGCCCTGCCTTGGTGGGGTACATGAACCAGCCCTTTCCCCCTGTAAAATACCAAGGTTCGTCCCCAGGGGACCCCGCGCTCGGCCCTGGCGTAACCTGAGAGAGCGGCTGAGTACGGGCTCCCCTAAGGATGAACCTCCTCGACGGACCGCCCACCGATGTTTGCCGACTCGCCCGACGCTTCTGCTCCCTGACGCTGGAGGGTCCGCATCACTGATCCTGTGCCCATGGACGGCACGCCCTGTTTGGGTACAGGGACCCGCACATCCCTCCCTTATAGCCTCTCTGGTTCTCTGCGTGTCAAAGGTCTTCAGGCATGGAAGCCTGTCAGGGGACCGTTCCGGAGGTTTCGCCCGGGGACCACCCAGCCCTGGGCTGGGTACATGAACCAGCCCAATCCCCCTGGAAAATACCAAGGGAGAAACCGGAAGGTTCGTCCCCCAGGGGAGCCCGCGCTCGGCCCTTGCATACCCTGAGAGATCGGCTGAGTACGGGCTCCCGTGGGGATGAACCTCCTCGGCGGACCGCCCGCCGATGTTTGCCGACTCGCCAGACGGTTCTGCTCCCCGACGCTGGGGGGTCTGCATCAACGATCCTGTGCCCAAGGATGGCGCGCCCTGTCTGGGTACAGGGACCTGCGCCTCCCGCCCTTATAGCCATTTCTGGTTCTCTACGTGTCAAAGGTCTACAGGCATGGAAGCCTGTCAGGGGACTGTTTCAAAGGCTTCGCTCGGGGACCTCCCTGCCCTGGGTGGGGGTACATGAACCAGCCCAATCCCCCTGTAAAATACCAAGGGAGAAACCTGAAGGTTCGTCCCCAGGAGAACCGGGCTCGGCAGTGGCGTAACCTGAGAGAGCGTCTGAGTACGGGCTCCCCTGGGGATGAACCTCCTCGGCAGACCGCCCGCCGATGTTTGCCGACTCGTCCGACGCTTCTGCTCCCTGACGCTGGGGGGTCCGCATTACTGATCCTGTGCCCATGGACGGCACGCCCTGTCTGGGTACAGGGACCCGCGCCTCCCTCACTTATAGCCTCTCTGGTTCTCTGCGTGTCAAAGGTCTTCAGGCATGGAAGCCTGTCAGGGGACCGTTCCGGAGGTTTCGCCCGGGGACCACCCAGCCCTGGGCTGGGTACATGAACCAGCCCAATCCCCCTGGAAAATACAAAGGGAGAAACCGGAAGGTTCGTCCCCAGGGGAGCCCGCGCTTGTCCCTGGCGTACCCTGAGAGAGTGGCCGAGTACGGGCTCCCCTGGGGACGAGCCTCCTTGGCGGACCGCCCGCCTATGTATTCTTACTCGCCTGATGCTTCTGCGTCACCGATCCTGTGCCCAAGGACGGCGCGCCCTGCCTGGGTACAGGGACCGGCGCCTACCCCCCCTTATAACCTTCTCTGGTTCTCTGTGTGTCAAAAATCTACAGGCATGGAAGACCCTTACAGAGGCCTTGCCCTTGTTCTGTTGACCCTCCTGTGTATTTGGACTCGCATCTGCCCCTGGCCAACAACCTGGAATTTTTTATTTCGCCTCCGGAGGGCCGGGGTGCCTTGGTGGACCGCCCACCAATGTTTGCCGACTCGCCCGACGCTTCTGCTCCCCGTCGCCAGGGGGTCCGCGTCACCGATCCTGTGACCAAGGACGGCACGCCCTGCCTGTGTACAGGGACCCGCGCCTCCCACCACTTATAGCGTCTCTGGTTCTCTGCATGTCAAAAGTCAACAGGCATGGAAGCCTTTCAGGGGACCCTTCCAGAGGTTTCACCCGGGGACAGCCCTGCCCCGGTTCGGGTACGTGAACCATCCCAATCCCCTTGGAAAATATCAAGGGAGAAACCAGGGGTTCGACCCCAGGGGAGCCCGCGCTCGGCCCTGGCGTACCCTGAGAAAGCAGCCGGACGGCTTGCTCTCCTGCTATTCTGAGGCAGGTGGCCGTTCAAAGGTACCAACTCGTGATGCTGCGATACAGTTTTATGAACGCACTCGGACATACCACTCGGACATGCCCAGCTCGTGGAACTGTGAGCTGGATTCAGCTTTCAAATCCGATCTCATACTGGTTCTCAGTTTTTCAATTATTGTTAGGCATGGAAGTCAGTCAGGGGACCCTTCAGGAGGACTTGCCCAGGTAAGGTTGACCTTCCTGGGCACATGGACCCACACCTCCCCCTGGCCTATAACCAGGAATTTGACATTTTTTTATTTCGGGTATTACATGATGAGATTTGTTACATTGTGTCACCCCAGTTGTAAGGAAGATCCGTGAGGAGGAGGTTTGTTACAGTGTGTGTGTCACCCCAGTAATTAGGAGAAAAATCATGAAGAGATTTTTAACAGAGTGTCAACCCAGTAGTAATAGATTACATAAGGAGGAGGTTTGTTACAGTGTGTCACCCTAGTAGTAAGGAGATTACACGGGGAGAAGGTTTGTTACAGTGTGTCACCATAGTAGTAGGAGTTTACATGAGGAGGAGGAGGTTTGTTACAGTGTGTTAGCCCAGTAGTAAGCTGATTACATGATGAGAAGGTTTGTTACAGTGAGTCACCCCAGTAATAAGTTAATAACATGAGAAGTTTTGTTACAGTGTGTCACCCCAATAGTAAGGAGATTACATGAGTAGGGGGTTTGTTACAGTGTGTCACCCCAGTAGTAAGGTGATTACATAATGAGAAGGTTTGTTACTGTGAGTCACCCCAGTAATAAGTTAATAACATGAGGAGATTTGTTACAGTGTGTCACCCCAGTAGAAAGGAGATTACATGATGAGGAGGTTTGTTACAGTGTGTCACCCCAGTAATAAGTTAATAACATGAGGAGGTTTGTTACAATGTGTCACCCCAGTAGAAAGGAGATTATATGATACGAAGGTTTGTTACAATGTGTCATCCCAGTAGTAAGGAGATTACATGAGGATGGGGTTTGTAATGGTGTGTCATCCCAGTAGTAAGGAGATTACATGATGAGAAGGTTTGTTACAGTGTGTCACCCCAGTAGTAAGGAGATTACATGATGAGAAGGTTTGTTACAGTGTGTCACCCCAGTGATAAGTTAATAACATGAGGAGGTTTGTTACAGTGTGTCACCCCAGTAGAAAGGAGATTACATGACGGGAAAGTTTGTTGCAGTGTGTCACCACAGTAGTAAGGAGATTACATGAGGAGGGGGTTTGTTACAGTGTGTCACCCCAGTAGTAAGTTAATAATATAAGAATGGGGTTTGTTACAGTGTGTCACCCCAGTCGTAAGGAGATGACATGAGAAGTTTTTTTTTTTTTTACAGTATGTCACCCAGTAGTAAGTTAATAATATGAGGATGGGGTTTGTTACAGTGTGTCACTCCAGTATTTAGGAGATTACATGGGGAGTAGGTTTGTTACAGTGTGTCACCCCAGTAATAAGTTAATAACATGATGAGGTATGTTACAGTGTGTCACCCCAGTAGAAAGGAGATTACATGAGGAGAAGTTTTGTTACAGTGTGTCACCCCAGTAGAAAGGAGATTACATGTGGAGGAGGTTTGTTACAGTGTGTCACCCCAGTAGTAATAAGATTACATGTGGAGGAGGTTTGTTACAATGTATCACCCCAGTAGAAAGGAGATTACATGAGGAGAAGGTTTGTTACAGTGTGTCACCCCAGTAGTAAGTTAATAACATGTGGAGGAGGTTTGTTACAGTGTGTCACCCCAGAAGTAATAAGATTACATGTGGAGAAGGTTTGTTACAGTGTGTCACCCCAGTAGTAATAAGATTACATGTGGAGGAGGTTTTTTACAGTGTATCACCCCAGTAGAAAGGAGATTACATGAGAAGGTTTGTTACAGTGTGTCACCCCAGTAGTAAGTTAAGAACATGTGGAGGAGGTTTGTTACAGTGTGTCACCTCAGTAGTAATAAGATTACATGTCGAGGAGGTTTGTTACAGTGTGTCACCCTAGTACTAATAAGATTACATGGGCAGTAGGTTTGTTACAGTGTGTCACCCCAGTAGTAAGTTAATAATATAAGAATGGGGTTTGTTACAGTGTGTCACCCCAGTCGTAAGGAGATGACATGATGAGTTTTTTTTTTTACAGTTTGTCACCCAGTAGTAAGTTAATAATATGAGGATGGGGTTTGTTACAGTGTGTCACCCCAGTAGATAGGAGAAAAAATGAGGAGGAGGTTTGTTACAGTGTGTCACCCAAGTAGTAAGGAGATTACATGGTGAGTAGGCTTGTTACTATGTGTCACCCCAGTAGTAAGGTAATAATATGAAGATGGGGTTTGTTACAGTGGGTCACCCCAGTAGAAACGAGATTACATGAGGTGAAGTTTTGTTACAGTGTGTCACCCCAGTAGTAATTAGATTACATGATGAGAAGGTTTGTTACAGTGTGTCACCCCAGTAGAAAGGAGATTACATGAGGGGAAGGTTTGTTACAGTGTGTCACTCCAGTAGTAAGGAGATTACATGAGGAGGGGGTTTGTTACAGTGTATCACCCCAGTAGTAAGTTAATAATATAAGAATGGGGTTTGTTACAGTGTTTCACCTCAGTCGTAAGGTGATTACTTGACAATGTTTTTTTTTTTTTACAGTTTGTCACCCAGTAGTAAGTTAATAATATGAGGATGGGGTTTGTTACAGTGTTTCACCCCAGTAGTTAGGAGAAAAAAATGAGGAGGAGGTTTGTTACAGTGTGTCACCCAAGTAGTAAGTTAATAACATAAAGATGGGGTTTGTTTCACCCCACAGAGCCCCCAGGAAAGGCAGGGGAGAGATGCCGTCGCTGCCTGCTTCTCGCCCCCTGCCTTTCCTGTGGTCTAGAGCCCTGCTTTCTCTCCAACTGCTATCGGCGCCGCTGCCCCTTCTCTCCCCCTGGCTATTGGTGGCAATGGGGCAGCGGCACCGATAGCCAGGGGGAGATAAGGGGTAGCGGCACCCATTACCGGCGCCGCTGCCCCGTTGCCTCCCCCATCCCTAGTTGTATAATTACGTGTTGCCGGGTCGGGTCCGTGCTGCTTCAGGCCTCCGGTGTGCGTCCCCTGCATCATTGCTATGCGTTGCGAGACGCAATGACGAGTGACGTCTCTCGTCATTGCGCCGCGCCATGCAAAGCATAGCAACAACGGAATGCACACCGGAGGCCTGAAGCAGCGCTGACCCGACCCCAGCAACAGGTAATTATACAACCGGGGATGGGAAAGGCAACGGGGCAGCGGAACCGGCAATGGGTGCCGCTGCCCCTTCTTTCCCCCTGTCTGTCGACGCCGCTGCATCCATTGCGGTCGCCGTTTCTCTCCCCCTGGCTATCGGCGCCGGCAATGGGGCAGCGGCTCTGATAGCCAGGGGGAGAGAAGGGGCAGCAGCGCCGATAGCCCGGGTAACCATCAAAAACTTATACTGTTTTCACTTTGCCAAGTTATCGGACAACCTGGCCCCAAAATTATGGATTATAAAAGGATAGCAGCATAAGGGAAAAATACACATTTTGAACCCAAAATCCCATTTGAGATTTTAAGTTCAAAATACAGGCCTACCTCCTCCCCATCAGCCTGCCTGTCCATCTCCAAAAATACCCTTTTTAATAATTAAACGCTCCTCCTTTGCATTGAAAAAAGCAAAAAAAGATGCCAGATGCGGCCATCCTTTCATCCATTTGTCCTTCTGCATCTATTTTCCCAAACCATGCACTCATACTGTAATTATGTCGCCAAGTAATTAGACTACCTGGCCCAAAAATTATGGATTATAAAAGGATAGCAGCATTAGTGAAAAATACACATTTTGAACCCAAAAACCCATTTGAGTTTTTAAGTTCAAAATACAGGCCTACCTCCTCCCCTTCAGCCTGCCTGTCCATCTCCAAAAATACCTTTTTTAATAATTATACACTCTTTGTTTGCTTTGGAAAAACAAACAGTTAAGTTACCATATGCCGCTATCCTTTCATCGATTTGTGCTTCTACACCCATGGTCCCAAACCATCATACACTCATACAGTTTTCACTTTGCCAAGTTATCGGACAACCTGGCCCTAAAATTATGGATTATAAAAGTATAGCAGCATGAGGGAAAAATACACATTTTGAACCCAAAAACCCATTTGAGTTTTTAAGTTCAAAATACAGGCCTACCTCCTCCCCTACAGCCTGCCTGTCCATCTCCAAAAATACCCTTTTTAATAATTATAAGCTCCTCCACTGCATTGAAAAAAATCAAACAGTAAACTTGCCATATGCGGCCATCCTTTCATCGAATTGTGCTTCAACACCTATGTTCCAAAACCATCATACACTCATACTGTTCTCACTTTAACAAGTTATCGGAGTACCTAGCCCCAAAATTATGGATTTTAAAAGGATAGCAGCATAAGGGAAAAATACACATTTTGAACCCAAAAAACATTTCAAAATACAGGCCTACGTCCTCACCTTCAGCCTGCCTGTTCATCTCCAAATATACCCTTTTTAATAATTTTACGCTCCTCCTTTGCATTAAAAAATTGCAAACAGTAAAGTTGCCATATGCAGCCATCCTTTCATCCATTTGTCCTTCTGCACCTATTTTCCAAAACCATGCACTCATACTGTTATCATGTCGCCAAGTTATTAGACTACCTGGCCCAAAAATTATGGATTATAAAAGGGTAGCAGCATAAAGGAAAATTACCGTATTTATCGGGGTGTACCACGCACCGGCCTATAACACGCACCCTCATTTTACAAAGGATATGTGGGTAAAAAAAATTTTTTACCCAAATATCCTTCATAAAATGAGGATGCGTGTGTGTGCATGTGTATACCCCGATACACTGCTTCTCACCCCACAGAGCCCCCAGGAAAGGCAGGGGAAGAGAGGCCGTCGCTGCCTTCTTCTCTCCCCCTGCCTTTCCTGGGGTCTAGGGCCCTGCTACCGCCGCTTCTCTCCCCCTGCTATCGGCGCCGCTGCCCCTTCTCTCCCCCTGGCTATCGGTGCTGCTGTCCCATTGCCAGCACCGATTGCCAGGGGGAGAGAAGCGGCGCCGGCAATGGGGCAGCGGCATCGATAGCCAGGAGGAGATAAGGGGCAGCGGCACCCATTGCCGGCGCCGCTGCCCCGTTGCCTACCCCATCCCTAGTTGTATAATTACCTGTTGCCGGGGTCGGGTACGCGCTACTTCAGGCCTCCGGTGTGCGTCCCCTGCATCACTGCTATGCGTTGCGAGACGCAATGACGAGTGACTACTCTCGTCATTGCGCCGCGCCATGCAAAGCATAGCAACGACGCAGGGAATGCACACCGGAGGCCTGAAGCAGTGCTGACCCGACCCTAGCAACAGGTAATTATACAACCGGGGATGGTGGAGGCAACGGGGCAGCGGCACCCGCAATGGGTGCCGCTGCCACTTCTTTCCCCCTGTCAGTCGACGCCGCTGCCCCATTGCCGGCGCCGTTTCTCTCCCCCTGGCTATCGGCGCCGGCAATGGGGCAGCGTCTCTGATAGCCAGAGGGAGAGAAGGGACAGCAGCGCCAATAGCAGGGGTAACCATCATACAATCATACTGTTTTCACTTTGCCAAGTTATCGGACAACCTGGCCCCAAAATTATGGATTATAAAAGGATAGCAGCATAAGGGAAAAAGACACATTTTGAACCCAAAAACCCATTTGAGTTTTTAAGTTCAAAATACAGGCCTACCTCCTCCCCTACATCCTGCCTGTCCATCTCCAAAAATACCCTTTTTAATAATTATACGCTCCTTCTTTGCATTGAAAAAAAGCAAACAGTAAAGTTGCCATATGCAGCCAACCTTTCATCCATTTGTCCTTCTACACCTATTTTCCGGCACCTATTTTCCGAAACCATGCACTCATACTGTTATCATGTTGCCAAGTTATTAGACTACCTGGCCCAAAAATTATGGATTATAAAAGGGTAGCAGCATAAGGGAAAATTACCGTATTTATCGGGGTGTACCACGCACCGGCCTATAACACGCACCCTCATTTTACCAAGGATATTTGGGTAAAAAAAGTTTTTTACCCAAATATCCTTCATAAAATGAGGGTGCGTGTGTGTGCATGTGTATACCCCGATACACTGCTTCTCACCCCACAGAGCCCCCAGGAAAGGCAGGGGGAGAGAGGCCATCGCTGCCTGCTTCTCTCCCCCTGCCTTTTCTGGGGTCTAGAGCCCTGCTACCGCCGCTTCTCTCCCCCTGCTATCGGCGCCGCTTCCCCTTCTCTCCCCCTGGCTATCGGTGCCGCTGTCCCATTGCCAGTGCCGATAGCCAGGGGGAGAGAAGCGGCGCCGGCAATGGGGCAACGGCACCGATAGCCAGGGGGGGATAAGGGGCAGCGGCACCCATTGCCGGCGCCGCTGCCCCGTTGCCTCCCCCATCCCTAGTTGTATAATAACCCTGTTGCCGGGGTCGGGTCCGTGCTGCTTCAGGCCTCCGGTGTGCGTCCCCTGCATCATTGCTATGCGTTGCGAGACGCAATGACGAGTGACGTCTCTCGTCATTGCGCCGCGCCATGCAAAGCATAGCAACGACACAGGGAATGCACACCGGAGGCCTGAAGCAGCGCTGACCCGACCCCAGCAACAGGTAATTATACAACCGGGGAGGGGGAGGACACGGGGCAGCGGCGCCAGCAATGGGTGCCACTGCCTCTTCTTTCCCCCTGTCTGTCGACGACGCTGCCCCATTGCCGGCGCCGTTTCTCTACCTCTGGCTATCGGCGCCGGCAATGGGGCAGCGGCACTGATAGCCAGGGGGAGAGAAGGGGCAGCAGCGCCGATAGCAGGGGTAACCATCATACACTCATACTGTTTTCACTTTGCTAAGTTATCGGACAACCTGGCCCCAAAATTATGGATTATAAAAGGATAGCAGCATTAGTGAAAAATACACATTTTGAACCCAAAAACCCATTTGAGTTTTTAAGTTCAAAATACAGGCCTACCTCCTCCCCTACAGCCTGCCTGTCCATCTCCAAAAATACAGTTTTTAATAATTATACACTCTTCGTTTGCTTTGGAAAACAAACAGTTAAGTTGCCATATGCTGCTATCCTTTGATCGATTTGTGCTTCTACACCTATGTTCCCAAACCATCATACACTCATACTGTTTTCATTTTGCCAAGTTATCGAACAATCTGGCCCCAAAATTATGGATTATAAAAGGATAGCAGCATAAGGGAAAAATACACATTTTGAACCCAAAAACCCATTTGAGTTTTTAAGTTCAAAATACAGGCCTACCTCCTCCCCTACAGCCTGCCTGTCCATCTCCAAAAATACCCTTTTTAATAATTATACGCTCCTCCTTTGCATTGAAAAAAAGCAAACAGTAAAGTTGCCAGATGCGGCCATCCTTTCATCCATTTGTCCTTCTGCATCTATTTTCCCAAACCATGCACTCATACTGTTATTATGTCGCCAAGTAATTAGACTACCTGGCCCCAAAATGATGGATTATAAAAGGATAGCAGCATAAGGGAAAAATACACATTTTGAACCCAAAAACTCATTTGAGTTTTTAAGTTTAAAATACAGGCCTACCTCCTCCCCTACAGCCTGCCTGTCCATCTCCAAAAATACCCTTTTTAATAATTAAACGCTCCTCCTTTGCATTGAAAAAAAGCAAACAGTAAAGTTGCCATATGCGGCCATCCTTTCATCGAATTGTGCTTCAACACCTATGTTCCAAAACCGTCATACACTCATACTGTTCTCACTTTAACAAGTTATCGGAGTACCTAGCCCCAAAATTATGGATTTTAAAAGGATAGCAGCATAAGGGAAAAATACACATTTTGAACCAAAAACCCATTCAAAATACAGGCCTACGTCCTCACCTTTAGCCTGCCTGTCCATCTCCAAATATACCCTTTTTAATAATTTTACGCTCCTCCTTTGCATTGAAAAAAAGCAAACAGTAAAGTTGCCATATGCAGCCATCCTTTCATCCATTTGTCCTTCTGCACCTATTTTCCGAAACCATGCACTCATACTGTTATCATGTCACCAAGTTATTAGACTACCTGGCCCAAAAATTATGGATTATAAAAGGGTAGCAGCATAAGGGAAAATTACTGTATTTATCGGGGTGTACCACGCACTGGCCTATAACACGCACCCTCATTTTACCAATGATATTTAGTTAAAAAAAGTTTTTTACCCAAATATCCTTCATAAAATGAGGGTGCGTGTGTGTGCATGTGTATACCCCGATACACTGCTTCTCACCCCACAGAGCCCCCAGGAAAGGCAGGGGAGAGAGGCCATCGCTGCCTGCTTCTCTCCCCCTGCCTTTTCTGGGGTCTAGAGCCCTGCTACCGCCGCTTCTCTCCCCCTGCTATCGGCGCCGCTGCCCCTTCTCTCCCCCTGGCTATCGGTGCCGCTGTCCCATTGCCAGTGCCGATAGCCAGGGGGAGAGAAGCGGCGCCGGCAATGGGGCAACGGCACCGATAGCCAGGGGGGGATAAGGGGCAGGGGCACCCATTGCCGATGCCGCTGCCCCGTTGCCTCCCCCATCCCTAGTTGTATAATTACAATGTTGCCGGGGTCGGGTCCGTGCTGCTTCAGGCCTCCGGTGGGGGGACACGGGGCAGCGGCGCCAGCAATGGGTGCCGCTGCCTCTTCTTTCCCCCTTTCTGTCGACGACGCTGCCCCATTGCCGGCGCCGTTTCTCTACCCCTGGCTATCGGCGCCGGCAATGGGGCAGCGGCACTGATAGCCAGGGGGAGAGAAGGGGCAGCAGCGCCGATAGCAGGGGTAACCATCATACACTCATACTGTTTTCACTTTGCTAAGTTATCGGACAACCTGGCCCCAAAATTATGGATTATAAAAGGATAGCAGCATAAGGGAAAAATACACATTTTGAACCCAAAAACCCATTTGAGTTTTTAAGTTCAAAATCCAGGCCTACCTCCTCCCCATCAGCCTGCCTGTCCATCTCCAAAAATACCCTGTTTTAATAATTATGCACTCTTCATTTGCTTTGGAAAAGCAAACAGTTAAGTTGCCATATGCTGCTATCCTTTCATCGATTTGTGCTTCTACACCTATGTTCCCAAACCATCATACACTCATACTGTTTTCACTTTGCCAAGTTATCGAACAACCTGGCCCCAAAATTATGGATTATAAAAGGATAGCAGCATAAGGGAAAAATACACATTTTGAACCCAAAAACCCATTTGAGTTATTAAGTTCAAAATACAGGCCTACCTCCTCCCCTACAGCCTGCCTGTCCATCTCCAAAAATACCCTTTTTAATAATTATAAGCTCCTCCTCAGCATTGAAAAAAAGCAAACAGTAAAGTTGCCAGATGCGGCCATCCTTTCATCCATTTGTCCTTCTGCATCTATTTTCCCAAACCATGCACTCATACTGTTATTATGTCGCCAAGTAATTAGACTACCTGGCCCAAAAATTATGGATTATAAAAGGATAGCAGCATTAGTGAAAAATACACATTTTGAACCCAAAAACCCATTTGAGTTTTTAAGTTCAAAATACAGGCCTACCTCCTCCCCTACAGCCTGCCTGTCCATCTCCAAAAATACAGTTTTTAATAATTATACACTCTTCGTTTGCTTTGGAAAACAAACAGTTAAGTTGCCATATGTTGCTATTCTTTCATCGATTTGTGCTTCTACACCTATGTTCCCAAACCATCATACACTCATACTGTTTTCACTTTGCCAAGTTATCGAACAATCTGGCCCCAAAATTATGGATTATAAAAGGATAGCAGCATAAGGGAAAAATACACATTTTGAACCCAAAAACCCATTTGAGTTTTTAAGTTCAAAATACAGGCCTACCTCCTCCCCTACAGCCTGCCTGTCCATCTCCAAAAATACCCTTTTTAATAATTATACGCTCCTCCTTTGCATTGAAAAAAAGCAAACAGTAAAGTTGCCAGATGCGGCCATCCTTTCATCCATTTGTCCTTCTGCATTTATTTTCCCAAACCATGCACTCATACTGTTATTATGTCGCCAAGTAATTAGACTACCTGGCCCCAAAATGATGGATTATAAAAGGATAGCAGCATAAGGGAAAAATACACATTTTGAACCCAAAAACCCATTTGAGTTTTTAAGTTCAAAATACAGGCCTACCTCCTCCCCTACAGCCTGCCTGTCCATCTCCAAAAATACCCTTTTTAATAATTATACGCTCCTCCTTTGCATTGAAAAAAAGCAAACAGTAAAGTTGCCAGATGCGGCCATCCTTTCATCCATTTGTCCTTCTGCATCTATTTTCCCAAACCATGCACTCATACTGTTATTATGTCGCCAAGTAATTAGACTACCTGGCCCAAAAATTATGGATTATAAAAGGATAGCAGCATTAGTGAAAAATACAGATTTTGAACCCAAAAACCCATTTGAGTTTTTAAGTTCAAAATACAGGCCTACCTCCTCCCCTACAGCCTGCCTGTCCATCTCCAAAAATACCCTTTTTATTAATGATACGCTCCTCCTTTGCATTGAAAAAAAGCAAACAGTAAAGTTGCCAGATGCGGCCATCCTTTCATCCATTTGTCCTTCTGCATCTATTTTCCCAAACCATGCACTCATACTGTTATTATGTCGCCAAGTAATTAGACTACCTGGCCCAAAAATTATGGATTATAAAAGGATAGCAGCAGTAGTGAAAAATACACATTTTGAACCCAAAAACCTGTTTGAGTTTTTAAGTTCAAAATACAGGCCTACCTCCTCCCCTACAGCCTGCCTGTCCATCTTCAAAAATACCCTTTTTAATAATTATACGCTCCTCCTTTGCATTGAAAAAAAGCAAACAGTAAAGTTGCCAGATGCGGCCATCCTTTCATCCATTTGTCCTTCTGCATCTATGTTCCCAAACCATGCACTCATACTGTTATTATGTCGCCAAGTAATTAGACTACCTGGCCCAAAAATTATGGATTATAAAAGGATAGCAGCATAAGGGAAAAATACACATTTTGAACCCAAAAACCCATTTGAGTTTTTAAGTTCAAAATACAGGCCTACCTCCTCCCCTACAGCCTGCCTGTCCATCTCCAAAAATACCCTTTTTAATAATTATACGCTCCTCCTTTGCATTGAAAAAAAGCAAACAGTAAAGTTGCCAGATGCGGCCATCCTTTCATCCATTTGTCCTTCTGCATCTATTTTCCCAAACCATGCACTCATACTGTTATTATGTCGCCAAGTAATTAGACTACCTGGCCCAAAAATTATGGATTATAAAAGGATAGCAGCAGTAGTGAAAAATACACATTTTGAACCCAAAAACCTGTTTGAGTTTTTAAGTTCAAAATACAGGCCTACCTCCTCCCCTACAGCCTGCCTGTCCATCTCCAAAAATACCCTTTTTA